>NC_086453.1:217170091-217863424 GCF_028390025.1 Pseudophryne corroboree | reverse complement strand
GGTGCCACAAGTATGACTGTCGTGGACTCTCTTTTGATCTGCTATAGCAACCGAGGAAGCAGTGGAAATGGTGGAAACAGATACACGAGGCTGTATGGCCACGCAATTGTGAGAGCATCCATTGCCACTGCCTTTGGATCTCTTGATCTGGACACATACTGGGGTGTTTGATGATTTTGGCGAGATGCCATTAGATCCACCTGTGGGTAACCCCACCGCTGGACCAACATCTGGAACACTTCTGGATTTAACGCCCATTCTCCTGGACGAAAATCCTGACGGCTAAAATAATCCGCCTCCCAGTTGTCCACTCCTGGAATAAACACTGCCGACAATATCACTTGGTGATTCTCGTCCCAATTGAGGATTCGAACAACTTCCCGCATGGCCATTCGACTTCGAGTTCCTCCTTGTTTGTTGATGTATACGACTGCCATCGTGTTGTCTGACTGGACCTGGACAGTCTGAGACTGGAGCTTGTGCACTGCCTGTCGCAGCGCGTTGTAAATTGCCCTGAGTTCCAGGAGATTTATTGACAGTAATCTCTCTCGGTCTGACCAGAGAACCTGAAGCTGACAATTTTGGACCACTGCTCCCCAACCTCTGAGACTTGCGTCCGTTGTCAGAATTATCCAATTCCAGACTCCGAACCTTTTTCCTGCGGTGAAATTGTAAACTTGGTAGTGATACTTTGGCTCATGGAGACTGATGAATTTGTAGATGCGAACCTGACCACTGTGGAAGAACATCCAGTTGAAAAGGACGAGACTGAAATCTTCCTAACTGTAGTGTTTCGAAAGATGCCACCAGCTTTCCTAACAGTCGAATGCACAAATGCACCGAGACTGTCTGTGGTTTGAACACTAACTGTACCAGATGACAAATACTTTATGCTTTCTGTTGTGGCAGCTAAATTCGTTGATCCAGTTTATCGAGAATCATTCCAAGGAATTGAATTCTTTGAGATGGAATCAGGCTTGATTTCTTGAAGTTGACAATCCAACGATGCTAAACGAGTACATTGTACGTTAGTAAGGCATGTTGAAGAAGTGTCTGTTGAGACGGAGCTTTGATGAGCAGATTGTCTAAGTACGGAACTATTATCACTCCCAGGGATCTGAGATGAGCTATCATCACAGACATCACTTTTGTGAATACCTGATGCGCTGACGAGAGGCCAAACTGTAGCGCCTGAAATTGATAATGGTTTTGTTGTACTGCAAACCTTAAGTACGCCTGATGCGTTGGCCAAATTGGAATGTGTAAGTACGCATCCTTGAGATCCAGCAAAATCATGAATTCCTGTGGCTCTAAACCTGCAATTACTGACTGCAGGGATTCCATCTTGAATCTGTAGTAAGTGACATAATGATTGAGCCCCTTTAGGTTCAATATCGGTCTGACAGAGCCATCTGGCTTTGGAACTACAAAAAGACTGGAATAATAACCTTGACCCTGTTGGAGAACTGGAACCGGAATCAAAATTGCTGAATCTACGAGAGACTGAATCGCGGTCTGCAGAACCGCCTTTTTGTCTTCTCACACAGGCATACCTGTCTTGAAAAATTGCATTGGTGGAAGACAATCAAACTCTATTTTGTAACCGTTGAACACTAACTTGTGGATCCACCCATCTGTGGATGTCTGAAACTACGCCAAGTGAAATGTCTGAAGGCATGCTCCCACAACTGAAGATCCTAGATGGGCTAGAAGCCAGTCATGCCACTGGCTTGTTGACGGTCTTAGCGTCCTGACGATGGTTAGTGGTTTGTTGAAAACCACGTCCTCTACCACGTCTACCATGTGTGGTTGTTCCTCTAGCACGGCCTCAAAAGGACTGAGGTCTAAAGGATTTGAACACTGGTCCCGAGTATTTACGTTTAGGAACCTGTGTAGGCAATGATAGGAAAACAGATTTTCCCCCAGTGGCCTGAGAAATCCATTTATACAATTCAGGACCAAACAACATCTTGCCAGCGTAAGGCAACGCTTCTATTCCTATATATATATATATATATATATATATATATATATATACACTGCTCAAAAAAATAAAGGGAACACTTAAACAACACAATGTAACTCCAAGTCAATCACACTTCTGTGAAATCAAAGTGTCCACTTAGGAAGCAACACTGATTGACAATCAATTTCACATGCTGTTGTGCAATTGGAATAGACAACAGGTGGGAATTATAGGCAATTAGCAAGACACCCCCAATAAAGGAGTTGTTCTGCAGGTGGTGACCACAGACCACTTCTCAGCTCCTATGCTTTCTGGCTGATGTTTTGGTCACTTTTGAAAACTGGCAGTGCTTTCATTCTAGTGGTAGCATGAGACGGAGTCTACAACCCACACAAGCGGCTCAGGTAGTGCAGCTCATCCAGGATGGCACATCAATGCGAGCTGTGGCAAGAAGGTTTGCTGTGTCTGTCAGCGTAGTGTCCAGAGCATGGAGGCGCTACCAGGAGACAGGCCAGTACATCAGGAGATGTGGAGGAGGCCGTAGGAGGGCAACAACCCAGCAGCAGGACCGCTACCTCCACCTTTGTGCAAGGAGGAACAGGAGGAGCACTGCCAGAGCCCTGCAAAATGACCTCCTGCAAGCCACAAATGTGCATGTGTCTACTCAAACTATCAGAAACAGACTCCATGAGGGTGGTATGAGGGCCCGACGTCCACAAGTGGGGGTTGTGCTTACATCTCAACACCGTGCAGGACGTTTGGCATTTGCCAGAGAACACCAAGATTAGCAAATTCGCCACTGGCACCCTGTGCTCTTCACAGATGAAAGCAGGTTCTCACTGAGCACATGTGACAGACGTGACAGAGTCTGGAGACGCCAAGGAGAACGTTCTGCTGCCTGCAACATCCTCCAGCATGACCGGTTTGGCAGTGGGTCAGTAATGGTGTGGGGTGGCATTTCTTTGGGGGGCCGCACAGCCCTCCATGTGCTCGCCAGAGGTAGCCTGACTGCCATTAGGTACCGAGATGAGATCCTCAGACCCCTTGTGAGACCATATGCTGGTGCAGTTGGCCCTGGGTTCCTCCTAATGCAAGACAATGCTAGACCTCATGTGGCTGGAGTGTGTCAGCAGTTCCTGCAAGACGAAGGCATTGATGCTATGGACCGGCTTGCCCGTTCCCCAGACCTGAATCCAATTGAGCACATCTGGGACATCATGTCTCGCTCCATCCACCAGCGCCACGTTGATTCACAGACTGTCCAGGAGTTGGCGGATGCTTTAGTCCAGGTCTGGGAGGAGATCCCTCAGGAGACCATCCGCCACCTCATCAGGAGCATGCCCAGGCGTTGTAGGGAGGTCATACAGGCACGTGGAGGCCACACACACTACTGAGCCTCATTTTGACTTGTTTTAAGGACATTACATCAAAGTTGGATCAGCCTGTAGTGTGTTTTTCCACTTTAATTTTGAGTGTTATTCCAAATCCAGACCTCCGTGGGTTAATAAATTTGATTTCCATTGATAATTTTTGTGTGATTTTGTTGTCAGCACATTCAACTATGTAAAGAACAAAGTATTTAATAAGAATATTTCATTCATTCAGATCTAGGATGTGTTACTTTAGTGTTCCCTTTATTTTTTTCTGCAGTGTATATATATGTATATATAGATCAGCTAATACTGTAATAAGATTCAGCTTTATTATATTTGAGCACATGGCAAGACACCATTTTAAACTTACTTCCTGGGTTTTTTTGCAGGAGGTTTGCTGCTGTCCTACAAAACTCGGCCACCGGTGGAACAGGGATGTTAGTAGGATTTCGGTACAGCTCAGGTTTCACTAATTGTAGTGTGACCCACGTGCACTGCACTTCGGGCTTAACACACTTTAGTTACATTTTTACTGAGTTGTAGGACTTGTCTGTCTTTGTCTACTTGTCTGTCTGTGACATAATGAGTAAGGCACCTGCAAAATTAAAAAAGCAGCTTAGCTGCAAGGTCTGTGCGAGTGTGTTACCTGATGTGTCTACCACATGCACAGTATGTTTTGTAAATACAGCTGCAAATACGATTTATTCTCCTGATCCTCCATGGGCAATGCTAGCGGATGTAATGACTGGTTTTCAATCGGAATTGGCCGCTGCACGAAAGGAGCGTGAGGTGGCTAGATCTGAGGCTAGGGTAATACCGCCTGAGATACCACAGGGGTCTCAGGAGATGTCTAGGACTTTGCAAGGGTTACAAAAGTCCAAGTCTAACTCAGTTCCGAAAGATAGTTATCATTTATCTTATAATTTACCAGTTTCAGCTATGTTGCATTCTGACGATTCAATGCCAGACCTTTTATCGCAAGAAGAACATGAGGAGGCTGAATTGGGCCAGGAGTCAGATAGTGAAGTTACTGATAGCCCGCCCAATGATAATCTCATCAGAGCAGTAAATCAGGTTCTAGATTTTACGGAGACTGAAGAACCTCTTTCAAATGATGAAGTGTTATTTGCTAAATGACAGAGAACTCCGGTGTGTTTTCCTTATTCAGATTCTCTTAATAAGCAGTTAACAGAAGCATGTAAGAATCCGGATAAACGGTTTTCTATACCTCGCCGCTTTCTGTCTAGCTACCCGTTCCCAGAGTCTATGACGTCTAAATGGGAAAATCCACCGGTTGTGGTTTCCTCTGTGTCAAAACTTTCTAAGAAGTTCCAGTACCAGCTGCAACAATGCTTAAAAACCTGTCAGAGCGTAAGCTAGAAGCTATGCTAAAGTCAATATATACAGCAGTAGGGGTGCTGCTTAGATCTGCTTTGGTGGGAGTTTGGGTGAATAAGGCCGTAACTGCATGGGTAACAGCTCAAGTCGGCCCTACAAGAGGACCATCTTATACTTCTCGCTGATCACATCTGTTAATCTGCTGTGTATCTATGTACAGCTTCTATGGACATCGGCCAGGTTAGTTCTCGCCTTTCAGCTTCACTAGTTGCGGCACGACGTGCACTTTGGCTGCGTTCTTGGCAGACGGAGGCAGAGTCCAAACGAGGAATAGAAGCGTTTCCTTACGCTGGGCGAGATGTTGTTTGGTCCTGAATTGTATAAATGGATTTCTCAGGCCACTGGGGGAAAGTCTGTTTTCCTACCATTGCCTTCACAGGTTCCTAAACGTAAATACTTGGGACCAGTGTTCAAATCCTTTAGACCTCAGTCCTTTTGAGGCCATGCTAGAGGAACAACCACACACGGTAGGCGTGGTAGAGGACGTGGTTTTCAACAAACCACTAATCATCGTCAGGACGCTAAGACCGTCAACAAGCCAGTGGCATGACTGGCTTCCAGCCCATCTAGGATCTTCAGTTGTGGGAGCACGCCTTCAGACATTTCACTTGGCGTGGTTTCAGACATCCACAGATGGGTGGATCCACAAGTTAGTGTTCAACGGTTACAAAATAGAGTTCGATTGTCTTCCACCAATGCGATTTTTCAAGACAGGTCTGCCTGTGTGAGAAGACAAAAAGGCGGTTCTGCAGACCGCGATTCAGTCTCTCGTAGATTCAGCAATTTTGATTCCGGTTCCAGTTCACCAACAGGGTCAAGGTTATTATTCCAGTCTTTTTGTAGTTCCAAAGCCAGATGGCTCTGTCAGACCGATATTGAACCTAAAGGGGCTCAATCAGTATGTCACTTACTACAGATTCAAGATGGAATCCCTGCAGTCAGTGATTGCAGGTTTAGAGCCACAGGAATTCATGATTTTGCTGGATCTCAAGGATGCGTACTTACACATTCCAATTTGGCCACCGCATCAGGCGTACTTAAGGTTTGCAGTACAACAAAACCATTATCAATTTCAGGCGCATATGGTCTCACAAGGGGTCTGAGGATCTCATCTCGGTACCTAATGGCAGTCAGGCTACCTCTGGCGAGCACATGGAGGGCTGTGCGGCCCCCCAAAGAAATGCCACCCCACACCATTACTGACCCCTCTGCCAAACCGGTCATGCTGGAGGATGTTGCAGGCAGCAGAACGTTCTCCTTGGCGTCTCCAGACTCTGTCACGTCTGTCACATGTGCTCAGTGAGAACCTGCTTTCATCTGTGAAGAGCACAGGGCGCCAGTGGCGAATTTGCTAATCTTGGTGTTCTCTGGAAAATGCCAAACGTCCTGCACGGTGTTGGGCTGTAAGCACAACCCCCACCTGTGGACGTCGGGCCCTCATACCACCCTCATGGAGTCTGTTTCTGATAGTTTGAGTAGACACATGCACATTTGTGGCTTGCAGGAGGTCATTTTGCAGGGCACTGGCAGTGCTCCTCCTGTTCCTCCTTGCTCAAAGGAGGAGGTAGCGGTCCTGCTGCTGGGTTGTTGCCCTCCTACGGCCTCCTCCACATCTCCTGATGTACTGGCCTGTCTCCTGGTAGCGCCTCCATGCTCTGGACACTACGCTGACAGACACAGCAAACCTTCTTGCCACAGCTCGCATTGATGTGCCATCCTGGATGAGCTGCACTACCTGAACCACTTGTGTGGGTTGTAGACTCCATCTCATGCTACCACTAGAGTGAAAGCACTGCCAGTTTTCAAAAGTGACCAAAACATCAGCCAAAAAGCATAGGAGCTGAGAAGTGGTCTGTGGTCACCACCTGCAGAACAACTCCTTTATTGGGGGTGTCTTGCTAATTGCCTATAATTCCCACCTGTTGTCTATTCCATTTGCATAACAGCATGTGAATTGATTGTCAATTGAAAAATCAGATATGGTGACCTACAAGACAAGGCACCCAAATCCGACACCCGTCTAGCAGAGGCAATAGTCAGCAGAAACACCACCTTAAGAGAAAGCCACTTAAGGTCTGCAGATTCAAGAGGCTCAAACGGAGACCCTTGCAATGCCTCCAAAACCACCGACAAGTCCCAAGGAGCCACTGGTGGGACATAGGGAGGTTGAATCCGCAACACACCCTGAGTGAACGTATGCACATCAGGTAAGGTCATAATTTTTCTCTGAAACCAAACCGACAAGGCAGAAATATGAACCTTGATGGAGGCCAGACGAAGGCTCAAGTCCAGGCCTTGTTGTAGAAATACCTAAAGTTTGGCCTTACTAAACTTGTAAGCATCATGATTGTTAGATGCGCACCAAGCAAAGTAAGAATTCCAGACCCTATGATAAATCCGAGCAGAAGCCGGTTTCCGGGCTTTCAACATGGTAGGAATGACTGCCCCAGAAAATCCTTTGGCCCTTAAGATGAAAGCTTCAAGAGCCACGCCATCAAAGCCAGTCGGGCTAAATGCTGATATACACAGGGGCCCTGAACGAGGAGATCTGGACGCTGCGGAAGTAGAAGGGGACGCTATATCGAGAGACCCTGAACGTCTGAGAACCAATGCCATCTGGGCCACGCTGGAGCGATCAGAAGTAGGATTCCTCCTTCTTGCTTGAACATCCTTATTACTCTGAGTGACACCAAAGGGAACACATAAGGCACCAGAAAGTTCCATGGACTTGCCAGTGCGTCCACAAACGCTGCTTGAGGATCCCTTATCCTTGCTCCAAAGACCGGAACCTTGTGATTGTGTCGAGATGCCATCAGGTCCACATCTGGAAGACCCCACTTGTCCACGAGGAGTTGAAACACTTCTGGATTTAGGCTCCACTCTCCGGCGTGTACGTCCTGACGACTGAGAAAGTCCGCTTCCCAGTTTAGGACCCCCGGAATGAACACTGCCGATATAGCTGTCAGATGGTGTTATGCCCACTGAAGAATCCATGGTACTTACCTCATTGCCATGCGGTTTTGAGTGCCGTCTTGATGATTCATGTACGCCACCGTGGTGGCGTTGTCCGACTGTACTTGAACAGGTCTGTTCTGTATCAAACACTGGGCCAAGTTCAACGAGTTGAACACCGCCCACAATTCCAGAATGTTTATCGGGAAGAGAGACTCTCCTTGGTCCACCGACCCTGAAGAGAGTGTTGCTCCAACACCGTGCCCCAACCCCTCAGACATGCGTCTGTCATCAGAAGGACCCAGTTGGAGATCCAGAGGAGATAATGAGATCATATGAGACTTGATCCGGTGAGGCAGGCCATCCCACTTGGCAAGAATCAGCCTCTGGAGAGGGCGGGAATGAAATTGAGCATGTCGAAAGCCGACACCATGAGACCTAGCACTTACATTGCCGAATGTATCGACACTTGCAGACGAAATAGGAAGCAACGAAGCCTGTCCTGAAGCTTCAGGACTTTCTCCTGAGACAAGAACAACCGTTGGTTGTGAGTGTCCAACAACGCTCCCAGGTGCACCATGCTCTGAGCAGGGACCAGGGAGGATTTCTTCCAGTTGATGAGCCACCCGTGGGCTTGCAGGAACCGGATAGTCAAATCTAGATAACGTAAGAGAATCTCTGGGGAATTTGTCAGGATCAACAAGTCGTCCAAGTATGGTAGGATCCTGACCCCTTGACGGCGGAGTACAGCCGTCATTACCGCCATAACCTTGGTGAAGACTCGCGGAGCCGTGGTCAAACCAAATGGTAATGCCTGAAACTGGTAATGGTGGTTGCCAACCGCAAACCTCAGGTACTGCTGATGCGACACTGCAATGGGAATATGCAGGTAAGCACCCTGTATGTCCAGTGAGACCATATAGTCCCCAGGCTCCAAGGCCAGAACAATAGAGCAAAGAGTTTCCATACGAAACTTGGAGACCTTCACAAACTTGTTCAAGGACTTGAGATTGAGAATGGGCCGGGAAGACCCATTTGGTTTCGGGACTAGGAACAGCGTTGAATAGAACCCCTTGCCTCTCTGAGCCAGAAGCACCTGTACTACCACCTCTGTGTCCAGGAGGGACTGTACCACCGAATGAAGAGTCTTTGCCTTCACCTAATCCGAAGGGACGTCTGTCAGGCAAAATCGATGAGCGGGACGATTCTTGAAGGATACGGCGTAACATTGAGTGACAACTTCCCGTACCCAGGCATCGGAAGTGGTCTTCAAGCATTCCTGGGTAAACCCTAGAAGTCAGCCCCCCACCCTGGGATCCACCAGAGGGAGGCCAGCCCCATCACGCGGCAGGCTTGTCAGTTTTGGAAGCAGGCTAACGGGCAGCCCAAGCCCGTTTGGGTTTGGGCTTATTGGGTTTGGTAAGTGCGAACCTGTTTTGGGTACGCCTGACCTTTTGCTTTCCCTGAAGGACGAAAGGAGCGAAAGGAAGTACTCTTAGCCTTCGGCACCGAAGGAGCAGTACTAGGAAGACATGCTGTTTTAGCAAACGCTAAGTCAGCCACTATCTTGTCAAGGTTTTCTCCGAAAAGAATGTCTCCTTTGAAGGGGAGTACCTCCAGGGTTTCTTAGAGTCCATGTCCACAGACCAGGACCATAACCCGAGAATTCGGCGTGCCAAAATGGATGTAGTAGAAACATTGGCCGCCAGAATACCGGCATCAGAAGCCGCCTCTTTAATGTAATGAGATGCTGTAACAATATATGACAGGCATTGTCTATCACGATCAGAAGCATTGGAAGGCAACACCGCCTCCAACTCCTGAGCCCACGCTTCCACAGCTTCTGCAGCCCATGTTGCTGCAATAGTGGGCCTATGCACCACACCGTTTAGGGTGTAGATTGCCTTCAAACAACCCTCCACACGCTTGTCCAGCGGCTCTCTCAAGGACGTGACAGTAGTTACAAGCAGAGCAAGGATACTACCAGCCGCGCCACTTGCGATTCCACTGGCGGGGGTGTTTCCCAATTTTTCCTAAGCTCCGCAGTGAGGGGCTAGCGAGCCAGCATCTTCTTGTGAGGCGTGAACTTCTTTCCTGGATTTTCCCAGGACTCCTGACGTATTTCAGCTAAATGGTCAGAGTGAGGTAAAACTTTTTTACCCACCTTCTGACGTTTAAACCTGTCCGGTTTCTTAGGGGCAGTGTCAGGCTCCTGTTCAATATCAACCTGAAGAATGAGCCTGATAGCCTCTAACAAGTCAGGAACATCCACCTGCGAAACAACTTCCCCATCAGAAGCATCAGGATCAGAATCTGTGGGGTCCGTATAAGCGCCATCATCATCAGACAAGGTGTCTGGGATGTGGGTGGATTGTGAGGAAGTAATTGCCCGCTTAGAGGACCCCTTGGTCTTAGGCGGGCGAGGGTTAGACTTTTGAATAGTCAGTGATTGGTTCAATTGCTGATTGGACAGTTGATCTGCCCATGGCGGATTAACCGCGGGGACCATAAGCGGTTGTACCGGCACAGGAGGTCCCATAGGGGGCGTTAGTCTAGTTACCAGCATATTCAATAGCGTGGAGAAGGTAGCCCAAGGTGGGTCATTTTGCACCCCCGTTGCTACAGTCCCACTGGGGGGCAACGAACCCCCAGAACCTGAACCCACAGCTGCTATGTTTTCCTCAAATGTTTCTGCAGCGTCAGCACCACGCAGTGTGGGATCAGCCCCAGCTCCATTGCCCTTTGTAGCTGACATAATCAAAAGCTCAATGCAAGGCAACACAGTACAATATCAGCAGCACAATACCTGACAAGAACCCCCTGTGTAGTGTATCAGCACAAACAGGGAATTTAAGAGGTATATGGTGACTAAAAATCACAGAGAAAAATACACACTGAGTACACCCTGTGAACTGCCTATATTATGATAAACCTGACACACTTAGCCCCCTCAGGTTATAGAATATAGGGATAGCAATCTGAGTGAGAGACACGAAATGGAGTTCACACAGCAGCTATATGCACACACACATAGTCACAGTTTGTACAATGCAGAAATTATGACATGCAATAAAACTGCACTGGACTAGCAATACAGAGTAGTATTATGTATAGCTATACACTGACTAGATATAACAATGCACAGTAAAGACTTTTTCTTAACTAACACTGTCAGCAGACATGTAGAATACTTAAGTGTCCTGTAAAATGCACAGCGCTGACAGGCAGGTGGCTTTACAGAGGAGGATTTGCCCAAACAGTCCCAGGATCAGCTCAGCTTGACCTAATGGCGCCCAAACGCTGACAGAGAGTGAGGGAGAGAGAGAGATGCAGCTCCAGGGCGGGAACATTTACTCTAAATGGCACCCTGGGGCTGGGGGAGGGGCTACAGGTCAAAGCCTTATCCCCCTGCTGGACTTCACCACCGAGTACTGGGGTCTTAGTAAAACCGATCTGTGCCCATGCCCTGGTGGTCTAGTGGGGTCCTTGTACTACCACAGTGTCCACGCCAGCGCGCGGCCCTCCTCCCACCGGCCGCGCGGGATAGCGATTAACAGCGGGTCCCGTTGTGGGGACCCCTTACCTCCTCCCTGTAGTGCGGCCACGTGATCCGGGAGAGCAGCGGTCGTGTGTGTGACTAACAATGAAGAAAACCGGAGCCTCTGCTGTAGATACCCGGCAACCAGGGCGCAGGAGTGTACAGCGCCACTGGGGGAGGTGATGGAGCTGCAGCAGGAGATGTCTGACTGACATCTAACACAGTCAGTGTCTCTGCTGCAGCCCTTGAAGTCTTCAAAATACTTTAAAAGCTTCTTTCAGGGCTGCTGGAGCAGCCCCCCTGTTAAGTGCCTGCTTACTACATGGCACCAACTATAAAACTGAGCTCCTGTGCATGGAGGCGGGGTGATATAGGAGGCGGCGCTATGCATCTTGGGAAGAAGGTCAAAGCTTTGAGCTTTTTGGTGTCTCGGATCAAGATCCTACTCTACACCCCAATAGCAGCAATAAAAATAAAAACATACAGTCCCCACATAGCTCACGCTGCCACCCCTCACCCCCCAGCAAGACAAAGCAAGTGAGCTACCTCACCGCTAATTACTTGAAATCCGTGGAGGCTATGATGGGGCTTCTCTCTGTTAAGCTCTGTCCAGCTCCTTCTGCAGCCTCAGGCTGCAATTAGCTCAGGTGCTTGTGGTCTATGGCGGTGTTCCTCTCTTGAGCGCTGACAAGCCAATAGCTGCAGTCAGCAGCACCAACAATCCCGGACCCAAACTTCTTTATAAGCTGGGAAGGGATTGTGAGTAAAAAGAAAAATCCTTGTAAAAAATAGAAGTAAAATTGTGGATTGTCACTCCACGTGTACCTTCCCTAGAGGCACAGAAAAAACACTGAGGTCTCTATGGAAGTATGGAGGGGGTGGGGAGTTACTGATTTAAATATTTAAATGTGCCTATCCCTGCTAACGCCCCGTCCATATCCCAAGAGTACTACAGTGACTCCTAGTGGATGAAAAAGAAATGGCAGCAATATGAGGGTAACCTTACCTGTGTAGATCACGTTATGTGTTGCAGATGCTTATTAGAAGCTGGAAGTCTCATTCCTTATAGATGGTTCTATACAGGAGATCTGTGAATTCATTTTGAAATCTCCACAAGCCTCATTCAGATGCGAACCCAATAGCCAATATTTACACAAGTGGAGCGATTGTTATCCATTGCACATGTGCTAAAGCCGCTCGCACAGAGGAATCTCTCGCAGATGAACAAGGGCATATTTGGACCGTTGAAACACCAGTCAGACTCACTCAGAGGCTGCTGGGCATCTGCACAGATGTTACCGATGGGTGCGCTGTTGTACATTGTCAAACCGATATGATTAAGCAGCAGTGGGCCTCCCTATCAGTGCTTAAAGTGGTCTTAGAGAGGTGGTGGAACTCACCCCAGCCCCTCCCTTGTGGTTGTTACATCACTAACCCCGCCCCTTCTTTCCCACCCAGCAGATGCTACGCCCATAGTCCCTCCCCTTCTTGCCCACCTTGGAAAACTTTAATCTGCTGTTCCACTCTTGGCTGCCTGTAGTTTACCAATTTCCATATAAAATACTTCTGAAACAATTCTATGAACAGAACTACACCAACATACATCTCTTCCCTTATCTCACATTATCTCCCAACTCGCCTATCCGTTCTGCACAAGATCTGCGTATCTCACACAAGCATTACCTGCTCCCAGTTGCAGTTAAAGGATTTTTTTCATGCAGCACCCACTCTGTGCGATGTTCTTCCATTCACAAGATTTTCCTCTAGTCTCCAAACCTATAAGCGTTCTAAAATTCACATCTTCAGGCAGTTTATCATATTCCAGAGCCACCAACATAACGTCCACAAACTATTCTACCCAAATTACCTTCTACACAGTCCACATATACCTTTTAATATTTTCTCTTTCTACACATCTTGCTGACCCCAGGCTGTGTAACAGCCCACCAAAAACCTCTGAATCTGGCTAGACTTCTTTTATGTGGAGGTCAGATCTAGGCTGAAGCAACAGGGGGAGTGCCCCCAACGCATCCAGCCAACACCTCCCCCTCCCCAGCATATATAATCCCTCACATAGCTCCTCCACCCCAACACATATAATCCCTCACACAGCTCCCCCCACCCCGGCACATATAATCTCACACATAGCTCTCCACCCCAGCGTATATTATCTCACACACAGCTCCCCACCACAGTATATATAATCTCACACACAGTTCCCCCACCACAGCACATATCTCATACACAGCTCCCACACCCTAGCATATATAATCCCACACACAGCTCCCCCCAGCACATGTAATTCTGCACACAGCTCCCCCCAGCATATGTAATCCTGCACTCAGCTTCCCCCAGCACATGTAACCCCACATTCAGCTCCCCCCCCCACAGCACATGTAACCCCACATACAGCCCCCCCCCAAGCACATGTAAATCCAAACAGTTTCCCCCCATCACATGTAATTCTGCACACAGCTCCCCCCCAGCACATGTAATCCTGCACACAGCTTCCCCCCAGCACATGTAACCCCACATTCAGCTCCCCCCCAGCACATGTAACCCCACATACAGCCCCCCAGCACATGTAATCCCACACACAGTTTACCCCCCCAGCACATGTAACCCCAGATACAGCTTCCCCCAGCACATGTAACCCCAGACACGGCTCCCCCTCCAGCACATGTAATCCCACACACGGCTCCCCCTCCAGCACATGTAACCCCACATACAGCCCCCCCCCCCACAGCACATGTAACCCAACACACAGCTCCTCCTCCAGCACATGTAACCCCACATACAGCTCCCCCCCCCTTTCCCCACAGCACATGTAACCCCGGACACAGCTTCCCCCAGCACATGTAACCCCAGACACGGCTCCTCCTCCAGCACATGTAACCCCACATACAGCTCCCCCCCCCTTCCCCACAGCACATGTAACCCCGGACACAGCTCCCCCTTATGTGGCTCACCCATGCAGGTCTTTCCTACCTCTTTCACTACTTGCCCCGTCATTGATAGCCTCTAACAGTGCCCGCATGTGTCCTCCGCTCCTTGTCTTGAATATTGAGCCAGCAGCTCCTACCCTTTACACGCAGGAGAGACGGACGTGAGAGGACTCCCTGCGTGTCTCATTCCTGCTGCCAGCGCGAGAGGGACAAGCGGAGGCGGGGCTAAAGGAGACACTGCACTACCCGTCCACCTCCTCTATTAACGTAGGAGGCGCGGCGCAGTACATTGGGGACGACGCTCAGACCAATCAGACGGCACTGCCTGGCCCTGCACAGAGTCCTGTGGCCGGGCAATAAGTGAGCTGGAGGTGGCGGAACTCATTCCGCCTCCCAATAAAACTGACGGAACGCAGTTCCGCCCTGTTCCGGCCCACTTTAACCCCTGCTCCCTATGCTTGGGTAAGCTTTTGACAATGCCTATAATATACCTTGTATAAAACACTCTAAAAGGTTAAAGAACACAGTACGCAATTGGCGTATGGAATACCGTAAGAGTACGCACGTAGCGTAACAAACGCTTAGCCGTGGATGAGACGCACGAGCGGCACGTTCGCTCACGGCTTAGAGCGTAAAGGCAAGCACGCTATAGGCTGCCGACTAACGTAATGATACGCTATCAGCGTAGCGGACGCTCGGAACCACGAGGAGATCACAAGCGGCGCTGACGCTCACAGTGTTAAACCTTTATAACTATACCATATACAATGTACTTATACTGTAAACCCTTGTGCAGTGATAAGGTGTAAATGCAACACAGTGTAACCTTGTTAGTTTAAAAGCTGTATGAGCGTATGTGACGCTCTGAGAACCCCTTAACAATATAATAAACACTCAAATACCGGTCTAAGGGTCTAACGCCTTTTAAGGAAATGAATGAACGTTCAATTGCAAAAGAATAATACAATACAAGTTATACACTACCAAGATAACATAAAATACCTAACCGAATCACTACACATAAAATACAATACAGATACAATTACATTAAAAGGGGGGAAGGAGAGAGAGAATGGCTTATAACATTAAATAAGAGACAATATGGTTGCAGAGAATTTACACATGTGAGAAACAATCGCTGCGCAGTTAGTCAATGCTGAGACCCTTTGTGGAGAGAAAAATTGAGCTCACCCAGGCTGGCTGGCCCTATATACACAACACCCAGCAACAACACAATGGTCCCTACAATACCGCATGGGACAGAAGCTAGACTCCATTTTGGGAAAAACTCCCATGATTCCAAAGTCTGTAACATATGATTTAAAAGGGAATGCTAGCAGCCATTTTAGATTTGCAAGTCCAAACACATGGCACTCTCTGCTACACCACAATCACATAGCAGAAGACACAAGACTCCACTATATTCCAAAATGTCCAAGCCTCAACACAATGCATATGTTCTGATTTTACAATTCCAAACCATCTAAATCACCTTTCACAATTTCAAGCCAACACAGTATCTCAATAACCAGAGCATATGGTATGCTGACTATGCTATCCTTCCAGAATCAGCACCACATATCTCATGCTGTCCATATGAGCCATCACAAGACCAGATCACCAGGTACCCACAAGTATCAGCCTGCTATTGCTACAAGCACATGACTACAGTAACAAAAGGAAGTATGTTTTGACTTCTAACCTTCAGCAAGATGCATCATGTAAAACTACTATAATCTGTTATAAATCACCATCCATAAATGTATACCAGAGATGCTATGCTACAGATTGTCTACTGTTCCAATTCATTACAGATTTCATAGAGTATCATCCCAAACACCCAACAATCACACAACTGCACAAGCATCATTAACCTTAAGCCATTTGTATCTCCAAACTAACTATTCTATGCCAATCATTTCACAACTACTTTACCACAAACACATATTTAAACTATTCTATGCCATTAAGCCATGAGTATACAATACTTAGCCTTTCGCTTGGAGCCTGGTGATAAGCAAGCCATGCTTCTGGATGCTTGCTTGGTTCTGAGTGAGTCAGTGAGCCCTGTGATTTCCAGTGGATATATCATACCTGCATTCCAGCTGTGGGGGTGTGTCAACCACAGGAAGTGTGTGTCTTTCACAGCATGAGGGCTAGCTGTATCAGTGAGCAGAGCTGACCATGTGATCTTGGTTATGCACTTGTTTCAAATTCCTGTCTTGTGGGAAGCTATTGTTTGGCGAATACAAAACAACCCCTGTCTCTGGGTTTTGTTCGGTATTCTCAATGTCCACTTTCAGTTGAGACAATGACATCTCAGCAATCATTCTTCTGGAGACAAAACCAGCCCCATTCGTAAACACAGGTGTTAGCCCTCTTCATTGAGTCTCAAAGCTTAGTGTAATTTATTCGGAATACAATTAATCTTCAATTACTATTCCTGTGCTTAACTATGCATAAGAACATGTGAAGCCCTTTTAACATGCAAAGGGGAATCTCTAAGGTCTAAGAGCCATCTTGAGACCCACTGATACCTGTTGAACTCAGGGGAATATTAACTTATAAAATACATTATTTTGATCAAATATGCAGCGTGCACACGCATGAAGTGCATATATGGCAACGTGCAGCGTGATATTTTTCTGACTTTGACACTTTGTAAGCATTAGCACAGTGATTCTCAAACTGTGTGCCGTGGCACCCTAGGGTATCTAGGAGTATTTGCAGGGGTGCCCTGGATTGGTGGTCCAGGACCAATTGAAATTATTTATAGTGAATTCAATAGACAAAACCAGCGCTTGTGACTGCCAATTGTCAGAAATCTGCATTCTCCATCGCATCACTACTGTGGAACTACAAACTCCAGCCACAGCCAGCCACAATGCACCAGCAGTAAGAGACTCTCCTCAGGTGTTTTATCATTCTCTACCTGTGCACTCATTATCAGTTACCATATGTGCATCTCAGCAGTTAACATCTATTTGCTTAGAGACTGTCTCCTGCTTAAGCCCGTTAGGCTATCTGGACTTGTGCTTCATAGAGACTGTACAGTTATCAGAGTTCTGTTTTTCCAAAGTTATTTCATCCTGAGTTATACTGAGACTGTGTGCTTTTTACAATTACCAGAGTTCTGTTTGTTTCAATCATAGTTACCAGTGACTTTTGAATATTTATTTCCTGTTATTTCTGGTTTTGCATTCCACTGCAATTGCATTCCACTACACCTGTTATTCAATTGCTTTGTGATCCCTGTGACATAATAAATATCAGCGCCTATGTGCAGGACTATTCTTTGGTCTCCTCGTGTATTACGTCACACCAACACTGACCCACTAGCGCCCCCGCCGGGGACAGACAAAATCAGAATCATGACAGTTTGTCCAAGGCCCATGGACCCGGATGGTGGTCAGAGTGTGGGGTCAGGGTCACTCCAAAGTTCAGTGTCACGACTCAATGATCAAGAGTCAAGTATCCATGGACCTAACCCGGTTCCAGCCGTCGGTCCTAAGACTCCACTGGTTCCAGCCGGTTCAAGCTTTTCCAGACCCAATCCGGTCCCATCCGTCTGTCCGGATCAGCCTCCTTCGGTTCCAGCCGATTCCAGTAAGACTCCACTGGTTCCAGCCAGCCTGAGTGGCTCCAATGATGGGCTACCTCCTTCGGTTCCAGCCGATTCCAGCATCTTCGGATCAAATCCGGTCCTATCCGTCAGTCCGAAGACTCCTCCGGTTCCAGCCGGTTCAAGCTTTTCTGGACCCAATCCGGTCCCATCCATCTGTACAGATCAGCCTCCTTCAGTTCAAGTCAATTTAAGTAGTCCTGGACAAATCCCGGTTCCATCCGTCTGTCCAAAGTCGCCGTCGGTTCCTACCGATTCCAGTTCCTCCGAACCCGGTGTGGTTCTCTCCAGTGTGTCAAGTAAGGAACTCCTGTCAGTTTTGGAGATGACGTCCTCTCTCCACCCTAGAGTATTTCAAGTTGATTCTACTCCTGCTTATGAATGCTTATTCCAGTCCTCTACTCTCAAGTGTCCTACATTGTCTTCTGAGACTTCAATTGACATTCAGCCTTCCAAGTTCCAGCGTGGGTGTTCGGTGCCCACCCATAAAAGGGGGGGTACAGTCAGGAATCTGCATTCTCCATCGCATCACTACTGTGGAACTACAAACTCCAGCCACAGCCAGCCACAATCCACCAGCAGTAAGAGACTCTCCTCAGGTGTTTTATCATTATCTACCTGTGCACTCATTATCAGTTACCATCTGTGCATCTCAGCAGTTAACATCTATTTGCTTAGAGACTGTCTCCTGCTTAAGCCCGTTAGGCTATCTGGACTTGTGCTTCATAGAGACTGTACAGTTATCAGAGTTCTGTTTTTCCAAAGTTATTTCATCCTGAGTTATACTGAGACTGTGTGCTTTTTACAATTACCGGAGTTCTGTTTGTTTCAATCATAGATACCAGTGACTTTTGAATATTTATTTCCTGTTATTTCTGGTTTTGCATTCCACTGCAATTGCATTCCACTGCACCTGTTATTCAATTGCTTTGTGATCCCTGTGACATAATAAATATCAGCGCCTATGTGCAGGACTATTCTTCGGTCTCCTCGTGTATTACGTCACACCAACACTGACCCACTAGCACCCCCGCCGGGGACAGACAAAATCAGAATCCTGACACCAATCATATAATATGTGGACAAATAGAAGTAAATCCTGTCCCTCACCACAAAACTGAGCTTAAGGATGACATATAAAAACTTATTTCATTTGATATTTCTTATCTGAATTTCTCAATAAGAAATGTTTGTTCTAGGGGTGCCGTGAAAAAAACTTCCAATACTCTAGGGCACCGTGATTCAGAAAAGTTTGGGAACCACTGCATTAGCATATTGTAGCCCTGCCTTTGGATAAAGACGCCCTGTAGTGCGTTGAAACGCGTTAAGGACACAGGACCTACTTGCTATTCTCCCCGGCAGAACCTTCTTCCACACCCAGCATCAGCCTGTCTGTTTGGCACAGCCAATAACATCTGCAACACATGGTGAGAGCGGTAGCTTTTGGACACCCAACCGCTTCCACCTTCAACACCCGGCTTGAGCTGCAAGCAACGGAGCCGGCTTTTCCAATGAAGCACTCCCAACACGGGGATCAGCGCTCACAGCAGCGCCACAGACACCATACGGGCTCACCATCTCTGAGCGCGCCAAGCAGCCGTGATCACTCATTGCCTCCGCTGGCACACCGGAGGTACACCACTGGGGCACCCACAGCAAGTCACATTTAGTGACCGACGTAACAGCCCGGTCCCGCTGGCTGCGAGATATGCGGTTCCAGACACCAAGCCCTACACCAGTGTCCGGCTCCTATTACCATCCATCCCAGGTGCTATACACGCTGTGCTGCACCATCATCTGGGAACCAAGGATCCCACATATATATGTGAGTGAATTTAACATTTAGAAACTCCTATTTTCATTTTAACTTCTGTGCTTCATTTTAAATCCGTGATGAACGACTGTACCACTTATCAAACATCAGTTGCGGTGCTCAGTGCATGACTGCATCTACTTACCAGAAGCACAGCCAGTATATGATATATTGAGTCCTAATTAGGATCTTTGATGTGGTATGGATATTAAGGTTGCCCAGTTCTATTTATATATACATTTTTATTGAAGTGCATATTGTTTGTTACATGATTATTGACTCCCGGTAGTTTTCTGATATCATTGTATAATCATTTATTACTAAAAATAAATACAGAATTTTTTTTAAAACATATTTTATATTTATTATTGAGCGCCACTTGGAATATCTATTTGTGACGGCAACTGTGTCCACATCTGAATCAGGCCCATTAAGCGATTGCAACTTTTTGTTTAATCTTGCTCCAACATCCAACAATCCTGCTGTCAGTAGGCTGAACTATGGGGGTCATTCTGAGTTGATCGCTAGCTGCCGTTGTTCGCAGGGCAGCGGTCAGGCTAAAAATCAGCATTTCTGCGCATGCGTATGCACCGCAATGCGCACGCGTGTCATATGAGTACAGAGCCTGTTGTGTTTGTGCCCAGGTTCTAGCGAAGAGTTCAGTCACACTGGCGGCCG
Source organism: Pseudophryne corroboree (assembly GCF_028390025.1). Lineage (NCBI taxonomy): Eukaryota > Metazoa > Chordata > Amphibia > Anura > Myobatrachidae > Pseudophryne > Pseudophryne corroboree. The sequence goes on along the minus strand of NC_086453.1, from coordinate 217,843,139 downwards.
CAAGAAGATTGACAGGAAGGGGGCGTTTCTGGGTGTCAACCGACCGTTTTCAGGGAGTGTTTGCAAAAACGCAGGCGTGTCTGAAAAAAACGCAGGCGTGTCTGAAAAAATGCAGGCATGGCTGGGCGTTCGCTGGGCAGGTGTATGACGTCAAATCCGGAAACGAATAGGCTGAAGTGATCGCAAGCGCTGAGTAGGTTCAGAGCTACTCAGGAACTGCACAAACTGTTTTTGCAGAGCTTGGCTGCACATGCGTTCGCACTTCTGCTAAGCTAAAATAAACTCCCCAGTGGGCGGCGGCATAGCGTTTGCACGGCAGCTAAAACTAGCTAGCGAGTGAACAACTCGGAGTGACCCCCTATGCCTCCAGTCCCGAATGGTAACTTTACCCAAGAGTAAAAAGGTAATGTAATACGCTTTATACCCTAGCAGGGAAAAGAGGACACAACACCGATTCGTAGTCAAACACTGGGCTCCGAAACCTCAGCGTATATATCTGGAATGGGATAACAATACAATTTATACACTACAATATACAACAGAGTAAATGGCTACAGTCAATGTACATACGTGAGAATATTCACTTGCGCAACCTGGTCCAGTCCTCCGCTAATCAGGTAGATAGCGTTCAGAGTCTTCTGACCGGCCAGGCAGCAACAGGCTTTTTATACACTACTTCCAAAAGCAATACAATGGATACTGTAATCCCTTTGTCCATCTTTACATTACAGGAGAGGTCATAGGTTGATTTGAAAAGGTGGGCGATGTCTTTCTCAACTGCTCTTGTGGGTGGTCTCCTCTGGATTCCCGCCGCATACATAATATACAGTAAATACAGTTTATATCTATATTCTACTTCTGCACATAACTACACGCAGGAACATGCGATCTTCCTCTAACCAACACCGGAATGTTACCCTTAAAATACCCTACAGCTGGGTACTAGACATCACCTTATAACCTTAGTCTGTCCCTTCCTATCATGCAAAGGTGAATCCCTTAGTCCTGGAATCATTTAAACTGTTGATATTTGTTGATGTGGTGCAGGGGGGCTATGTGTACAATGTGCACTATTTGGGTTAAATATGTAATGTTTTGATAACCCCCTATGCGCTCACAAACTCCGCCATAAATACCCATACCACGCGCAGGACTGCGGGAGCGATCATACGCAAATTGCGGATATGTGCACGCACGGCGGAACAAGTGCACGCGCAGCAGGCATGTGTGTGTGGTTAGTACGTGGTGTATGTACTGGAATATTTTTCGACTTTGACAATTCTTTAAGGGGAATGATATCCCAGATTTCAACAAGGATGTCACTTACTGAGAATGTTTTTGAGAAAATCTGTGGAGGGTTTGACATACTCAGCCCCCGCTGCTTCGTCTAAGACCCCCCAATATACCCACAAAAACGTACACTTGCCCAGTTAATGCAAGTTGACACTGACACTGACCCTGATACAGGGAACGGTGATGGGGATATGCAAGGGGGGGGGGATGCATCACTTGCAAAGGGGGTGCAACTGATGATTGAAGCCATTAGGGACATTTTACTTATTACTGAGAAGAGGAATCTTATTTTACAGAAAGTAAGAAATCCTCGCTTACCTTCCCGTCTTCTAAGGAGTTCAACTCTTTGTTTGAAAAATCCTGGGAAATCCCAGAGAAAAAATTCCAGATCCCAAAAAGGGTTCTTATTGCTTTCCCTTTCCCAGAAGAGGACAATAAAAAGTGGGAAAACCCCCCTATTGTAGACGCTTCTGTATTTAGATTGTCAAAGAAGGTGGTTTTACCTGTCCCTGGTTACACCGCTTTAAAAGAGCCGGCTGACCGCAAGATTGAGACTACGTTCAAATCACTCTACACAGCTACTGGCATAGATTTAAGACCCACTATTGCTTGTGTGTGGATTTCTAAAGCCATAGTAAAGTGGTCAGGCACGTTACTAGAAGACTTAGATACTATGGATAGGAGTGACATTGAATTGTTTTTGCTTCACATACAGGATTCTGTGGGCTTCATTGTGGAGGCCATGAAGGACCTAGGCATGCTGAATGCAAGGGCTACTTCCATGGCAGTCTCGGCACGCAGAGGACTCTGGCTGCTCCAATGGACTGCAGATGCAGAATCCAAGAAAAGTGTGGAGAACCTACCCTTCACAGGTCAGGCTCTGTTTGGGGACGCACTGGATGCATGGATCTCCATGGCAACTGCAGGTAAGTCAACCTTTCTTCCCTCAGCAGCGCCACCGCCTAGGAAATCTTATCCTACGTCTACACTGCAGTCCTTTCGGACCGCGAAATTTAGAAAATCCAAAACCCCCTCCACTTTCTTTAGAGGTGGTCAGGCAAAAATCCAGAAAACCTGCACCAACAGGTTCTCAGGAGCAGAAACCAGGTTCTGCTTCATCAAAGTCTTCAGCATGATGGTGGGCCTCCCAGCCTGGAGATCGGGCAGGTGGAAGCGAGACTAATGAATTTCAGTCACGTCTAGGCGTCATCATGCCTAGACCCCTGGGTAAAAGATATTGTGGCCCAGGGGTACAAACTGGAGTTTCAAGTGCTCCCACCTCATAGATTCTTCAAATCAGGCTTACCAGCTTCACTGACAGAAAGTGCTATCCTACAGGAAGCCATTAAAAAATTGGTTCAAACAAATGTCATAGTTCCAGTTCCACCTCACCGAAAGCACACTCAAGCCTGTTTGTGGTACCGAAACCGGACAGTTCAGTAAGGCCGATATTAAATCTAAAGTCATTGAACCCCTACTTGAGGGAATTCAAATTCAAGATGGAGTCCCTGAGAGCGGTGCTCTAAGGTCTGGAGGAGGGGGAATTCCTGGTATCTGTGGATATCAAGGATGCGTACCTTCACATTCCGATCTGGCCACCTCACCAGGCAAGATTTGCGCTGCTGGACTGTCACTATCAGTTCCAGGCGCTGCCATTTGGCCTCTCCACAGCACCAAGGGTGTTCACCAAGGTCATGGCAGAGATGATGCTACTCCTCCGCAAGCAGGGAGTGAACATAATTCCCTATCTGGACGATCTGCTGGTAAAGGCATCTTCCAGGGAGAGCCTGTTACAGAGTATTGCTCTCTCAACTCGACTACTACAGGATCATGGGTGGATCCTGAACCTTCCAAAGTCACATTTGGAGCCAACAAGGAGACTGCCCTTCCTGGGGATGATACTCGACACGGAAATGCAGAAGGTCTTTCTACCGATGGAGAAAGCATTGGTGATCCAATCAATGGTCTGGAGCCACCCCGGGTACCGGTTCATCAGTGCATTCGCCTTCTGGGGAATATGGTAGCCTCCTAAGAGGCTCTACAGTACAGAAGATTTCATGCAAGGTCCTTCCAACTGGATCCTCTAGACAGATGGTCGGGATCTCTTCTTCACATGCACCAGCGGATACGTCTGTCGCTGAAAGACAGAATTTCACTCCTATGGTGGCTACAAGCTTCTCACCTTCTCGAGGGCTGCAGGTTCGGGATTCAGAATTGGATTCTTCTAACCACGGATGCAAGTCTCAGAGGTTGGGGAGCAGTTACCCAAGGGGAAAACTTCCAAGGAAAGTGGTCAAATCTGGAATCCATCCTTCCAATAAACATTCTGGAACTAAGGGCCGTATACAACGGCCTTCTACAAGTGGTACATCTTCTGCAAGATTAGGCCATTCAGGTTCAGTCGGACAATGTAATGGCAGCGTCCTACATAAACCGACAGGGCGGAACGAAGAGCAGTGCGACGATGTCAGAGGTAACAAGAATCCTCCTCTGGGCAGAAAAGGCTTCTTTCCGGACGTGGACAACTGGGAAGTGGACTTCCTAAGCAGACACGATCTCCATCCAGGAGAATGTGGCCTCCACCCGGAGGTGTTCGCAGAGGTGACAAGCCGATGGGGTGTACCTCAGATAGACATGATGGCTTCTCACCTCAACAAGAAGCTTCGGAGGTACTGTTCCAGGTCGAGAGTTCCACAAGCAGTGGCGGTGGACGCACTGGTAGCTCCGTGGGTATTCCAGTCAGTGTATGTGTTCACTCCACTTCCACTCATCCCAAGTATTCTCAAACTACTAAAAGTAGATCCTCATTGCTCCGGCCTGGCCAAGAAGGGCTTGGTACGCGGATCTTCTGGAATTACTGCTGGAGGATCCTAGGCCTCTTCCTCTTCGCGATGACCTTCGACAACAGGTACCGTTCTCCTATCAAGACTTACCGCGGATATGTTTGACGGCATGGAGGTTGAGCGCCAGATCTTAGCTCGGCAGGGCATTCCGAACAAAGTCATTCTTACCCTGTTACAGCCTAGGAAGGGAGTAACGTCTAAACATTACCATCGAATTTGGAAAAAGTATGTGTCTTGGTGTGAATCCAAGAAGTTTCCTACGGTGGAGTTTCAACTAGGATGGTTTTCTCCTCTTTCTGCAAGCAGGTGTGGATGTCACTTGGGATCCGTTAAGGTCCAGATTTTGGCCTTGTCCATTTTCTTCCAGAAACAATTGGCTGCTCTCCCTGAGGTTCAGACATTCTTGAAAGGGGGTTCTGCACATCCAACCATCCTTTGTGCCTCCTACGTCACCGTGGGATCTTAATGTGGTGCTGCAGTTCCTGCAATCGGATTGGTTCGAGCTTTTACAGAAAGTGGGCGTCAAGTTTCTTACTTGGAAGGCGGTCACACTGTTGGCATTGGCATCTGCTAGACGTATGTCAGAATTGGGGGCATTGTCATGCAAGAGCCCCTACTTGATTTTCCATGAAGATAGCACTGAGCTCAGAACGTGTCAGCAATTTTATTCCAAAGGTTGTGTCAGTTTTTCTTATCAACCAACCTATTGTGGTGCCAGTGGCTACTGACTCCTCAATTACCTCAAAGTCCTTGGATGTTGTGAGGTCTTTGAAAATTTATGTGAAGAGAACTTCTTGTCACAGGAAATCGTACGCTCTGTTTGTTCTTTATGATCCCAACAATATTGGGTGTCCTGCTTCTAAACAAACAGTTTCTCGCTGGATCAGGTTTGCTATCCAGCATGCTTATTCTACGGCAGGCTTGCCGTGTCCAAAATCTGTTAAGGCCCACTCTACTCGTAAAGTGGGTTCTTCCTGGGCTGCTGCCCGGGGTGTCACGGCTTTACAGCTTTGCCGAGCAGCTACTTGGTCAGTCGAACACGTTTGCTAAGTTCTACAAGTTCGATACTTTGGCCTCTGAGGACCTTCAGTTTGGTCAATCTGTCCTGCAGGAACCTCAGTACTCTGCCTCCCGTACTGGGAACTTTGGTACATCCCCATGGTACTAGATGGAACCCCAGCATCCTCTAGGACGTAAGAGAAAATAGGATTTTAATTACCTACCGGTAAATCCTTTTCTCGTAGTCCGTAGAGGATGCTGGGCGCCCACCCAGTGCTTCGTTTTACTGCATTGTTACTTGGTTAAGTATTGTTGGTTCAGCCGTTGCTGAATCATTTCAAGTTGGTTAGCTTGGCTTTCCTTTTGTTATGTGTGAGCTGGTGTGAATCTCACCGCTATCTGTGTACTTCCTTCTCTTTAATTATGTCCGTCTCCTCGGGCACAGTTTCTAGACGGAGTCTGGTAGGAGGGGCATACAGGGAGGAGCCAGCCCACACTACTAAACTCTTAAAGTGCCCATGGCTCCTAGTGGACCCGTCTATACCCCAAGGTACTAAATGGAACCCCAGCATCCTCTATAACTACTAGAAAAGGATTTGCCGGTAGGTAATTAAAATCCTATTTTTACATACATAATACATTTCTATTTCTTTTAGAAATTAAATACATATTTTTAAATGGCACTGCATAAGAAATACTATCTTGTAGGAATTCTGTTTTAGTAAATTTGGCAAGTCACAGGCACAGTGTAAGTGAAGCAGATCTCAGACACCATAGGAGCAGGTCCCAGGCAGCGCTGTCAGACCAGCGGAGTGGAGTAGGCAATCAAACATCAAGGGCAATATGGTGCTGAACAGAAAGGAGACCCAAGGTCCAGAAACCCTGTACCACCTCAAAGCAGGCAATAAGGAAAGCACAGTCCAATGAATAACTAGTGCAAAACGCAATATGGTCGCCCCCTCTGTGCTAATACCACTCTATAGTGGAGCAGAGATACCCGCTAGCCAGAGCAGATGACAGTTTATGGGTTGCATTCCAGCAGTGGAATGTAAATCCCCGAATCACATCGGGCAGGCAGGCAGGCAGGCAGTCAGTGCTAGCCTGCCAGCAGAGGGGAGCATAAGACAGGACCAGTGGGAACTTGCACACTGACCTGGTGGCCCAATCTGATCCGGTGCACTCCTTAACCAAGATAGATTCATTTTAAATGAATGTATATTTAGTGTAAAGAACACTCAGCAGTGTTAACTTTAATCTCATATATAATCCTGGTTGTAATACCATAAATCAGTGTTCTGATCTTACTGAAAAGAGATTGATGTTTTTCTGGAAATACGTTCACTTAAAAGTTACTTTTGAGAACACTTACAGTAGCCAGAGATTCTGTTCTGTATTGCAGGAAATACATATTCGGGTGAATTTCTGGATGGAGAACTGCATGGCCATGGTGTGATGCAGTACAAAGATGGAGGAAGATATGAAGGGGCGTTTGTTTTTGGAATAAGAGAAGGTACATAATAATTCAAAGATTAATCACATGACTATATATTGGTACATTTATTATATTAGTGCACATTGGAAAAGTTAACTTTTTCCTATATAGTTCCTTAAGTCTGGGCCACTTGACCATACATAGGGGGGCACCTCTCCCAACCGCTCCTGCATTCTTTCTGCGTGTGCCACTTTACCATACGCCAGTTATGAAATGTTTTGAAAATGTTGAAAGTCCCAGTACCCTGTCATACCAAGACATATGATCAGGCTCAGATTTACATTTATTCCTGCCGTGAACACTTTTTCATGATCAAAGTCCTTCATCATCCCAACAACTACTGCTTCCTACCTACATAATATAAATGCATAGGTAGGTAGGCTTTCCAGTTCTCCCAGTATTTGGTTCAAAATAGTTTTGGATACCAGGGTGCAAAAGGGCAGTTAGGGGCAGATGTACTAAGCCTTTAAAAAGTGATAAAGTGGAGAATGATAAACTACTCCTAATTGTCAATTTTCAAACACAGCCTGTAACATGGCAGCTAGACGCTGATTGGCTGATACTTTTTCTCTGTCCACTTTATCACTTTTCAAGGCTTAGTACATCTGGCCCTAACTGTCTTTGGGCAGTGAGGGTGGGAATGATCCAATGGAGTTGATAATGTTACATAACAGTTTTATAGTAAATAGGGTATGTCAACATAGGCTAAAGCCGGGTACACACTAGATCACAGGTTCTCAAATTCGGTCCTCAGGACCCTACACAGTGCGTGTTTTGCAGGTCTCCTCACAGAATCACAAGTTAAATAATTAGCTCCACCTGTGGTCCTTTTAAAATGTGTCAGTGAGTAATGAATACATCTGTGCACTTTCTGGGTTACCTGCAAAACATGCACTGTGTGGGGTCCTGAGGACCGAGTTTGAGAACCACTGGACTAGATGATACGCTCCATGAGCGATATCGTCAGTGTTTGCCCCTGAACTCCTGGGCAAACAACCTAGTGCATACACACTGAGTGATATCGCTAATTATAGCATTCAGTGACGACATCCTGTCACCACCCCGAACATGCCGTTTCTGATGACTTTGTCAGATTGACCTGCATGAACGGGTGACAGAACACCTCGTTAACAACCCATGGGAGCGTGCATTGCTAATGATATAGTGCATACACACTGGGCGATATTACAAATGATATCGCTCAGAAGGGTCAAAATGAGTGAAATTGTTGAAAATATCGCCTAGTGTGTATGGGGCTTAAGATCAGTATAGGGTTTTTAAATAACATTGCAGAAGGTGGATATGGAGAAACCACAAATAGAGATTAAAACTATTCAAGATAAAAATAAATTAGGCACAGAGATGGTAATAGCATGAGAGTTATTAGCTGCTTCAAAGTGGGGTGTTGGGTCAGTGGGTGCAGAGAATGTGTAGCTCTCTGTGGCTTCTACCTCTGGTGCACAATATACTAAATAAAAAATAAAAAGAGATAATAAAAAAAGGGCAGACTAGATGGGCCAAGTGGTTTTCGGTTGTCAATTTCTATGTTTCTTTGTTACTCTGGGACGGATGTACTATGCAGCACATATTGGGGGTCATTCCGAGTTGTTCGCTCGTTGCCGATTTTCGCTATACTGCGATTAGTCGCTTACTGCGCATGCGCAAGGTTCGCAGAGCGCATGCGCTTAGTTATTTTACACAAAATTTAGGTATTTTACTCACAGAATAACAAAGCTTTTTCATCGTTCTGGTGATCGTAGTGTGATTGACAGGAAGTGGGTGTTTCTGGGCGGAAACTGGATGTTTTCTGGGAGTGTGCGAAAAAACGCTGGCGTTTCTGGGAAAAATGCGGGAGTGTCTGAAGAAACGGGGGAGTGTCTGGGCGAACGCTGGGTGTGTTTGTGACGTCAAACCAGGGCCCTCATTCCGAGTTGTTCGCTCGCTAGCTGCTTTTAGCAGCATTGCACACGCTAAGCCGCCGCCCTCTGGGAGTGTATCTTAGCATAGCAGAATTGCGAACGAAAGATTAGCAGAATTGCGAATAGAAATTTCTTAGCAGTTTCTGAGTAGCTCCAGACTTACTCCTACATTGCGATCAGTTCAGTCAGTTTCGTTCCTGGTTTGACGTCACAGACATACCCAGCGTTCGCCCAGACACTCCCCCGTTTCTTCAGACACTCCCGCGTTTTTCCCAGAAATGCCAGCGTTTTTTCGCACACTCGCAGAAAACGGCCAGTTTCCGCCCAGAAACACCCACTTCCTGTCAATCACACTACGATCACCAGAACGATGAAAAAGCTTTGTTATGCCGTGAGTAAAATACCTAACTTTTGTGTAAAATAACTAAGCGCATGCGCTCTGCGAACCTTGCGCATGCGCAGTAAGCGACTAATCGCAGTATAGCGAAAATCGGCAACGAGCGAACAACTCGGAATGACCCCCCAGGAACGAAACTGACTGAACTGGTCGCAATGTAGGAGTAAGTCTGGAGCTACTCAGAAACTGCAAAGAAATTTCTATTCGCAATTCTGCTAATCTTTCGTTCGCAATTCTGCTATGCTAAGATACACTCCCAGAGGGCGGCGGCTTAGCGTGTGCAATGCTGCTAAAAGCAGCTAGCGAGCGAACAACTCGGAATGAGGGCCATTGTGCCGCTATAGCGCTTCCTGCTTTTGCCTCTTTATAAGGTGAAGCAGGAAGCAGTACTTATGAGATGTATTACCATTTTGTCTGCCAGAATGGGAGAGTGGAAACTCCCCACTTCAGCGATCCCTGCCAGAGCCCACAATGCATCGGCCTAGTGCTGATGCGCTGTTTATCTCCTCCAGTCCTCACTAGCTCTACTAGGCATTTGCGAGATCCAGCAAGCCTCGCAAGATCTCCCATGCAGCCCGGAGCTGGCAGCCACCACAGCCAGGGACAGCTCTGTCCCTGGCTGTGGTGTATGGCCAAAATGGCACCTGCAGCTGTCGTAATCGATAGCTGCAGGTGTTGGAACGGTCAGTCCAACTGGCAGTTCATATACTGGTGGCAGTGGTGGGGACATCACTGTGCTATCTTGTAGATAGCAGCGCATATAATGTCAGTTCACTTATCAAACACCACCATAGTAATACATGGGGGAGGACGTGTAACTGCCACACTTAAAGTGTACAGTTACTGCTTTTCCCCTATTGCCTCATAATACATCTACCCCTCTGTGTAAAAGAGTCTGATTCCTCCTGTTTCATCACCAAATACTCTTGCAACCTCCGCTTTGGACTCTCTTCCCCAGGACTACACCCCCACTTTGGGGTAAATTTACTAAGATGGGAGATTTTTAGAACTGGTGATGTTGCCCATGGCAACCAATCAGATTCTACTTACCATTTATCTAGCTGCTTCTAGCAGATAATAGATATAATGTGATTGGTTGCTATGTGCAACATCACCAGTTCTAAAAATCTCCCACCTTAGTAAATTTACCCCTTTGTCTCTGCTTCTTCACGCCTCTTTCAATGGTCCAAAACCCAGTTGAACAAAGCTGCAGACATGTGGCGCCCTATAAATACAGCTTCTTAATAATAATAATAATAATAATAATAATAATGATAATAATAATAATAGTGTAGCTCTTGCTGGGGCTAATTGTGGGACATGCTGCTGGCTGTGACTGAGGAATCTATCTTTATCTGTGACAACTCTTTAAGACCAAGAAGGATCCTCCCTCCAGTCTCTCTACCTCTCCTCCCGTGCAGTGGCTGTAATTTTTTGTCATCCAAGCAGTGGCCCTTACTTCCCACCTTCCCGTACTCTCCCTCCCCCAATATGCCCGTCTGTTTCTCCCTTTGCTCTGCAGTGTGCACTATACTGAGCTTCAAGTGTGATGTCAGACAGGCTTTTACTGCCGTACCTTGGGGGTCATTCCGAGTTATTCGCTCGTTGCCGATTTTCGCTATGCTGCGATTTGTTGCAAACTGCGCATGCACAAGGCACGCAGGGCACATGCGCTTAGTTATTTAACTAAAAACTTAGCAGATTTGCTGTGGATTCTGCGGCGCTTTTCAGTCGCATTGCTGTTCGGTAAATGATTGACAGGAAAGGGGCATTTCTGGGTGGTAACTCAGCGTTTTCCCGGCGTTTGCAAAAAAATGCAGGCGTGTCAGGGAAAAACGTGGGAGTGGCTGGCCGAACGCAGGGCGTGTTTGTGATGTCAAACCAGGAACTAAACGGACTGAGCTGATCGCAATCTGTGAGTAGGTCCGGAGCTACTCAGAAACTGCAAAGAATTATTTATTAGCAGTTCTGCTAATCTTTTGTTCGCACTTCTGCTAAGCTAGGATACACTCCCAGAGGGCGGCAGCCTAGCGTGTGCAATGCTGCTAAAAGCAGCTAGCGAGCGAACAACTCGGAATGAGGGCCCTTATCTCCTATACTATATATATATATATATATAGATCAGGCCGGCATCTACAGCTCCACGCTGTTTGGATGTTTACTCAGTCAATGTGCCTGTACGGAGCAGACTGGAGGAGGGCTGTGGACAGTGGGAGAGAAAATGCACACTCTCGTTGTTTCCTCCCCTGTCTCTATCAAGTGGAGCTGTAGCAGTGCAGCATGATTGTTACTGACAGACACAGTAGAGGACAGCGCTGCTGAATGCTCATTGGTCAGAGCGCGTCCTGCCTCTCTGTGTCTGTTCCCAGAGTCCCGCAGCAGCAGCAGCATTTCCCTCAACTGCGTGCGCATGGGAGAGCACTGCACATCTGACTCGTGAGGCATTCCTGGCTTTGTTGTAACCCCCCAGCTGCCATTTGAGAAAATTAAAATGGCTCCAGCTGAGGGCCCCATTAGAGATGAGGGCCCGGGGGTACTTGCCTCCTGTGCCCCTGCCTTAATCCGGCTATGGTGCAGGATGTGCAGTGTACCTGGATCATCTGCACCACACCCTGAACTGGGCCATCTTCTGTGTGATATATTTGGAAAGTCGGCTCCAGTGCAGGGGATAGTGAAGACTGGCACTGTGCCAGGGCCTTTTCTATGTGCTGCACAGTGCCATCTCCCAAAATTATCTCATGGAAGATTGTGCCACCGGCAATAGATAAGCAGTGGTGGACCATGTGCACGGAGGGGGTGGGAAAGTGCAGCACATGATCCACCTCAGGTGCTAATATGCCAGGCTTGGCCAACCTGTGGTTCTCCAGCTGCTCTGCCACAGTTTTAGCATTTCCTAATAGCAAAAGTGTAGAAGGGCATGCTGGGACTTGCAGTTTCACAACAGCTGGAGAGCCACAGATTGGCCAGATATGTAATATGCTTTTGCTTTCAGGTTCCTTTATTTCTCTATCTTACCTTAATAGTTGACTATGTAGTGTGGAGACCCAGGGGAAATACACAAACCCACTGATGCCGTACCTGTAGTCTGTACAAACTAATTTGTAAACGATTTCATGTAGCGGTGTACAAAATCTTTATACTACCTTGAACGATTTTCTTTCCTTCCACGCAGGACATGGTTTGTTGGTGGACAAAGATGGACAGACCTACTCTGGGGCTTTTCACAACAACAAAAGATATGGAGAAGGACAAATGACTTTCCAGTGAGTTTTCTTAATTTTACCCTCAATGTCTCTCTGACGAGATCCCAAGGTATTTGTTACTTTCATGTCTGTGTGCTGTTTTCCATGAAAGAAATCACCTTACACCTGTGTCATACACTGTTGCTGCAGTTGTACTAAGTTGCCTTTCTCGGCGCGCCTGGTTCTGTGTGACTCAGCTTGCAGCGAACGTCTTTTTTTGCATCTTTTTCACTTGAATATGTGTCTCAGTCGCAATGTGATTAAACAGAGCTGCTTGACGTGACTGCACTGCTTGATACTGTATGCGATACTTGTATATCTGTGTCTGAATCTGTATACGAAGTGCTATGATGCAGCAGCTGCAGCTTTTTTTCATGCCAAGTTTTGCAGCTTTTGTATATATTTAAAACTAATTCCTGTGCGGTTAAAGTTATAATCTTCTGTCTCTGGTACAGATTGAAGAGTGTTTTGCTATGTCTTCGATGCAAATAGCACACATTTAAAGAAAAAGTTGCTACGCTACATTGTTTGGTATGGCTCATCCATGCAAGGCGTTGCGCACCGCAAGGCGTATTGAGGCTGGGGTGTATGAAGACACATCTGTACATGACAAGCTATAAAGGTTGTCAGGAAAACCGTACAGGGTCACATTTTGACTGTGAGTGGACCTATTGAATAACATGTAGTGAGTGGTGTTGTGTTTGTTTTGCACTAATCAAATTTGTAGTCCCATATGAGGTATGCCACTTCCTTCTATTTGGGCAAAACAGAAAATCTCCTACGTAGAGAAGTAATCAGGGTATAACATTAGTGTAGATGTAGAAGTAATGTGCACCTGTGTCCAGCAAATGAACTTTATTTTCTGTCTGTAAACACTCAGCTTGCGCTGTATGTCATCTAACGCTACATGTGTCTGCCAGTGGGATAGCGTCACACTGAGTGTGTATGGCCTGTAATCTGCAGGAACACGTGTTTTGATGTCATGCATTCCAAATGTGTTTCTAAAGCTCCCAGTGTAATGCTAGCTGATTTTCTGGCACGATTCGCTGTATACATATTTACTTTGCCTGGTTACTTAGCTGTTATGGGCTGGCACAGATTAGACAGCAGGTGGGATCGGGTCTAACACAGGCAAGTGGCACCCATGTGATTTTGTTATCTGAGGAAAGGGATATCCCATAGAAGAGACAGGGCTGTGGTTCTTAAATCCACTGGAAGCAATACATGGGTTAGGATTCTTTGCAAGTTTACTGGGCTACACTCCAAAGCAATCACAGAGGACTCCATAAGACCAGTATATGCTGGCTGAGTTTGACTTCACAGAAGAAACATTTAGTATGTTTCTTGGTTCTAATGCCTCCATAATTGTTATGTCTCTGATTACTCTCTTTTGCTGTTCTATAGATCTAGACAATGGACCTGCCACCATGAATTATTTGCTGATTTTATAGTGACCGCACAAAGGGGGTCATTCAGAGTGGATCGTAGCTGTGCTAAATTTAGCACAGCTATGATCTTCTTCCCTGACATGCGAGGGGGGGGGGGGGGGGGGACGCCCAGCACAGGGCTAGCCCGCCCCGCATGTCAGTCCGACACCCCCATCGCACAAGTGCAAAGGCATCGCACAGCGGCGATGCCTTCGCACTTCAAGAGTAGCTCCCGGCCAGCGCAGCTTTAGCGTGCTGGTCGGGAGCTACTCATCGCTCCCTGGCCCGCAGCGGCTGCATGTGATGTCATGCAGCCGCTGCGGTCTGCCCCCCGTTCGGTCCGGCCACGCCTGCGTTGGCCGGACGAAACCTACAAAACGGCAGCCAAATGCCGCCGTTCCGCCCCCTCCCGCCCAGCGATCGCCTCTGCCTGTCAATCAGGCAGAGGCGATTGCATCCCTGCTACAGCCTTCGGCAGTCTGGCATGCGCCGGCGCACTATGGCGCATGCGCAGTTGGGACCCGTTCGCTCTGCTGCGTTAAAACACAGCGAGCTAATGGGTCAGAATGACCCCCAAAAGACGTTATTGAGGTTTGTTAGCAAACCAAAAAGCCAGGGCAAAACCATGTTGCTCTACAGGTGGGGCAGATGTAACATGTGCAGAGAGAGTTAGATTTGGGTGGGGTGTGTTCAAATTGAAATCTAAATTTTAGTGTAGAAATTAAGCAGCCAGTATTTACCCTGCACAGAAACAATATAATCCACCCAAATCTAAATCTCTCTGCACATGTTATATCTGTCACACCTGCAGTGCAACATTGTTTTCCCCAATTGCTAACTTTTCTAGTTTGCTTACAAACCTGAATAACCCTCAGTGTTATTTGTAAGATTAACAATGCTGAAATTAAAATTTTTTAAGCGATCCTATGTGTACGCCAAGCTGCTAAAATCCACTGTGTGCACTCTGCGCAGCCCAGGGCTTACTCCTACAGTCACATCAGGCTGATCGAGGCCGAAGCTGACGTCAGACACCCTCCCTGAAAATGCATGGGCATGCCTGCGTTTTTCCGGACACTCCCAAGAAACGGTCAGTTACCACCCACGAATGGCTTCCTCCTGTCAATCACCTTGCGAACGCCCGTGCGAATGGATTTTTTGCACCATCCCGTCGCTGACCAGCGATGCCCTTTGTTGCTGTCCGACATGCATAAGCATTGCGGTGCATACACATGCATAGTTAGTACCTGATCGCCCGCTGTGTGAAAACGCACAGCAGTGATCAGATCTGAATGACCCCCATAGTCCTATTGCATTACGACAAAGATGCATTTTCAGGTAAGAATGCAAATAAGACGGCCAACGCTAGCAGAGTGGCATCAGACGTGGCGTGCCGAGTGGAGCTGTTAGTCGCAACTGCAGCAATAATGTATGAGAACACATCTGTACGTAGAATAAGGCTGGGTACACACTAGACAATGTATACCCAGCGCAATGTCGTCAGTGACGGGAACCGGCGGCGGGGCTGGGATCGGCATATGCATACACACTTCCCAATGCCAGCAGCCATGAGACACAGTGAAGGGGGGGATCCATACTGCATCTGTAGTGCCAAAGTGCATGCACTACATTTTACACTGGTACCCACCGTGCAGGGGGACGGGATCCACTGCTAAACAGCATCTAGCTGTATGGTTTGGAGGCCTAGATGAACAGGCCTAAAGATAAGTATCCTGGGCTGTTTGAGAATGGGAAGGACACTTTTTATTTTTTTTAAGTTCTAAGAGGTAGGATAGTGCAATCCGTATAAATGACCATATCTTTTTCTCGCAGTTTGAAGTGCAATATTGCAGGCCACACATTCATAAACTGGTGCATTTGTATCTTTGCCATTTAAAAAACATCAGTATATCAGTTTCAAATCTGGCTATTTTATGCTGCTAGTAAGTCAGATGGTTTGCAGTCGGTATATACAATCTCCCAAAAACGTGTGGCCTTGCAAAACACATTGAAAAATGTGTAAAAATTAGGGTAACTGAGTGTAACCATAACAGTATCACCAGCCATAACTACCGTAGCTCCGTGGGTCGTTGTCTCCGGATGGATCCAGCACAAAATCCAGGCCAAAACCTGGCGGGCCAGACCCAGGGTTTGACCCAGCAGCTACGGGATCTTACTCTTCATGTGCATAGTCAGGAGGAAACTTGTAGGACCCAGACTGTCTCGTTATCTGCTCCGAGGGAGCCTAGGCTAAACCTCCCAGATAGTTTTTCTGGAGACCGTAAAACAGTTTGTGAACTTCTGGGAAAGTTGCAAGCTGTATTTCAGGCTCAGGCCTTACTCTTCGGGTACAGAGACCCAACGATTAGGAATCATAATTTCCCTGTTAAAAGGTGACCCTCAGTCTTGGGCCTTTGGCCTTTCAGCAGATCACCCTAGTCTGCTTTCCATGGATTCCTTCTTTAAAGCCTTGGGTGTCCTCTATGATGACCCAGATCGGGCAGCATCCGTGGAGGCCCATCTTCGTTCTTTTAAGCAAGGGAGAAATTCTGCCAAGGTATATTGCACTGAATTTCGCCGATGGGCCAATGACTGTGGCTGGAATGACTCAGCACTTTGGAGTCAGTTCCGGTTAGGACTAACAGAACAAATTAAGGATTTTCTCGTCCAAAATCCTTCCCCGGCCACACTGGATGCACTTATGGAGTTAACCATTAAAGTAGATAGGCGGATTCGGGAACGACCGTTGGACGGTGCCAGAGGTTGCAGGGAATATGGAGGAACCAATGCAAATCGAAGCTTGACGCCTCAAGAGAGGGCGAGTCATTGCAGTCTAGGACTGTGTCTCTATTGTGGGACCAAGGGACATCTGGCAATCAATTGTCCACAGAAGGCGTGGCGAGTCTCTGTTCTATTTCCCTGAATAATTCTTTATTGTTACCTGTTAGGATAACAACCCCTTCTGATCCAAGTGAAATAACTGCTTTTGTTGACTCTGGAGCTGCTGGAAATTTTATGGACTTGGAATTTGCTCTTGCCAGAGGAATTCCTATGGAGACTCTTCGCCCACCAATTTCCGTTTGTGGATTAGATGGCAGTCCTCTTCAGAATGGTCGGAGCACCTGGACTCCAGCTCTCCAGTTTTTTGTCAGAATGTCCCATTGTGAAAAGTCTTTTTTCCTGGTACATTGTCCCCTAACTCCAGTAGTTCTGGGCCTGCCTTGGCTAAAAGCTCATAACCCAGTATTCAACTTGAGTACAGGAGATCTTTTTTCCTGGGGCAAATGTACAGCCAGATGCCTGACAATGCCGGTCCGCTCAGCACTTCCAGTCCCTGAAGGGTTGCCAACCCAGTACGTGTCTTTCATGGATGTTTTTTCCAAACAACAAGCTGAATCTCTGCCTCCTTGCCGTCCTTATGATTGTGCTATTAATCTCATACCTGGAACTAGACTCCCAAAAGACCGCCTCTGCGATCTGTCTTTGCCCGAGACAAAAGCTATGGCAGAATACATCTGGTAGAGTTTAGAAAAAGGCTTCATCAGGCCTTCTAAGTCACCGGTAGCAATCGGGTCTTTCTTTGTCGGGAAAAAGGACGGCTAATTACGTCCATGCATAGACTACAGGGGACTGAACAAAATAACAATCAAAAATTCATACCCAATGCCTCTGATCTCTGTCTTATTTGATCAGCTCAGAAGTGCTACTGTTTTCTCTAAGATCGATTTACAAGTAGCATACAGTCTCATTCGAATGCGGCAGGGGGATGAGTGGAAAACCGCATTGAATACCCACTCGGGCCACTATGAGTACTTGATTATGCCTTTTGGACTCTCCAACACCCCTGCCATCTACCAGGATCTCATAAATGATGTACTTCGGGAATTCCTGGGAAGATTTGTGGTCGTCTATCTCGATGACATATTGGTCTACTCCGCCTCACTCAAAGAACACCGAGCCCATGTAAAAGTTGTCCTCACCAAGCTCAGGGAAAATCATCTGTATGCTAAATTGGAAAAATGGGAATTTGAGGTTGAGAAGGTAGCCTTCCTAGGATACATCATCACCTCCAAGTGGTTCTCTATGGATCCTGTGAAACTTCAGGCAATTGTGGAATGGGTCCGTCCCCCTAATCTAAAAGCTACTCAATGTTTCCATGGTTTTGCAAACTACTACAGAAGATATATTGATTAATTATCTTCAATTGTAGCTCCAATTGTGAGCCTGACCAAGAAAGGTGCAGACCCTGCTCATTGGTCACCACAGGCGGTAAAGGCCTTTGAGGAACTTGTCAGGTCTGTAGTTTTGTCTGTCCCCGGAGGAGGCACTAGTGGGTTAGTGTAGGTATGATGTATGAAACGAGGAGGCCGAAAAAAAGTCCTGCGCATGTGCGCTTGATATTTATTATCTCACAGAGGTCACAGAGCAATTGAATAACAGATGAAATGGAATGCAATTGATGATAACTTGAAAACCGGCAATAACAGAAAATGGAGAATTAATAATAACTGGTATAGCTGATAATAAGAATAATGAACGATAACTTAATCCAATGGAATGAATATTCAAAAGTCACTGATAACAAAATGAAGAATGATGAATGAAGATAAACTTGAAACTTGATGCAAACGGTAATGGCAAATAATGGCAAATAACTGTAGCAGACAGAACTCCGGTAAATGAATAAAAAGCACACAGTCTCTGTAACAACACAAGTTCTTATAGCCAAGCATGGCCCAGGCAGGAAACAGTCCTTAACACAGCAAATTTGTTAAATGCTGGATGCAATGCACAGTATGGAATGCTGGTAATTAGGTGCACAGGCTGAGCAATGAGAAAACACCTGAGGAAAGTCTCTTACTGCAGATGAGTGTAGCAGACTGTGGCTAGAGTCCGTAGCAAGCTGGAGAAATGAAGACTGGAGAATGAATGATGAAAGTAACAATGGGGAATCCACTGGAGACAGGAACACAGGAACCAGGAGAACTTGCACACCGAATGTGACTCGTTGTCCGAGGCGATGAGACTGAGCCACGGACTGGAACTTGTACTCCTTGCTCTGCGGTGATTGGATGCTGAACTATGTGAGCCAACACTTCGCTGGATTGGGTGTCCAGGTCAGCTGAGTGCAGGTGTCATGGCGGCACCCATGCTAAAGAGACACTAGCACACAGCGGAACACATACTGGATGCGGTTCAGGGGTACTCAGCGACATTAGTCATGACGCTCGCGGACAGTGCATTCATGCAGCCTTGACTAGGGCCGTGACTTCCGGAGGCCTGCACACCAGCATGCTGGTAAGTGAAATGCTGCTGAACGCTGATTCCTGACAGGACCCCCTCCTTTATGGGTGGGCACCGAAAACCCCCGAGGCTTGAAAGGAAACAGTCTATGGAAAGCTTGGACTAACCGTGGAGCGTGAACATCCGTGAAAATCTGCGAAAACAGTTGAAGAACTGAAGAAGCTGCAGGCACATCTATGATGGGTAAATCTTGGAAATCCGTAACTCTGGGATGTTGACCATAAACTACAAAGAACGGAGTGGTGTCTGTAGTAGGGATGTGCACCGGAAATTTTTCGGGTTTTGTGTTTTGGTTTTGGATTCGGTTCCGCGGCCGTGTTTTGGATTCGGACGCGTTTTGGCAAAACCTCCCTGAAATTTTTTTGTCGGATTCGGGTGTGTTTTGGATTCGGGTGTTTTTTTACAAAAAACCTCAAAAACAGCTTAAATCATAGAAATTGGGGGTAATTTTGATCCCATAGCATTACTAACCTCAGTAACCACAATTTCCACTCATTTCCAGTCTATTCTGAACACCTCACACCTCACAATATTATTTTTAGTCCTAAAATTTGCACCGCGGTCGCTGGATGACTAAGCTAAGCGACCCAAGTGGCCGGCACAAACACCTGGCCCATCTAGGAGTGGCACTGCAGTGTCAGACAGGATGGCATCACATGATGCAAAGATAAATAAATAAAAAAAAGAGGTGCAAGATGGAATTGTCCTTGGGCCCTCCCACCCACCCTTATGTTGTATAAACAGGACATGCACACTTTAACAAACCCATCATTTCAGCGACAGGGTCTGCCACACGACTGTGGCTGAAATGACTGGTTGGTTTGGGCCCCCACCAAAAAAAAAGCAATCAATCTCTCCTTGCACAAACTGGCTCTACAGAGGCAAGATGTCCACCTCCTCCTCATCCTCCGATTCATCACCCTTTTCACTGTGTACATCCCTCTCCTCACAGAGTATTAATTCGTCCCAACTGGAATCTACCATCTCAGGTCCCTGTGTACTTTCTGGAGGCAATTGCTGGTGAATGTCTCCACGGAGGAATTGATTATAATTCATTTTGATGAACATCATCTTCTCCACATTTTGTGGAATTAACCTCGTACGCCGATCGCTGACAAGGTGACAGGCTGCACTAAACACTCTTTCGGAGTACACACTGGAGGGGGGGGGGGGGGGCAACTTAGGTAAAATAAAGCCAGTTTGTGCAAGGGCCTCCAAATTGCCTCTTTTTCCTGCCAGTATACGTACGGACTGTCTGACATGCCTACTTGGATGCTGTCACTCATATAATCCTCCACCATTATTTCAATGGTGACAGAATCATATGCAGTGACAGCAAACGACATGTCAGTAATCGTTGGCAGGTCCTTCAGTCCGGACTAGATGTCAGCACTTTCTCCTGACTGCCCTGCATCACCGCCAGTGGTTGTTTTTGGAAATCTGATCCTTTTCCTGGCAGCTCCAGTGGCAGGAGAAAATAAAGGAGGAGCTGTTGGCGGGTCACGTTCCGCTTGACTTGACAAGTGTCTCACCAGCAGGTCTTTGAACATCTGCAGACTTGTGTCTGCCGGAAAGAGAGATACAACATAGGCTTTAAACCTAGGATCGAGCACGGTGGCCAAAATGTAGTGCTCTGATTTCAACAGATTGACCACCCGTGAATCCTGGTTAAGCGAATGAAGGGCTCCATCCACAAGTCCTACATGCCTAGCGGAATCGCTCCGTTTTAGCTCCTCCTTCAATATCTCCAGCTGCTTCTGCAAAAGCCTGATGAGGGGAATGACCTGACTCAGGCTGGCAGTGTCTGAACTGACTTCACGTGTGGCAAGTTCAAAGGGTTGCATAACCTTGCACAACGTTGAAATCATTCTCCACTGTGCTTGAGTCAGGTGCATTCCCCCTCTTTTGCCTATATCGTAGGCAGATGTATAGGCTTGAATGGCCTTTTGCTGCTCCTCCATCCTCTGAAGCATATACACCTCGTTAACACCTCTTGCTTCAGCTGATGGCGGGGCAGGTTCAGGAGTGTTTGCTGCTGCTCCAGTCTTCGGCACGCGGTGGCTGAATGCCGAAAGTGGCCCGCAATTCTTCTGGCCACCGATAGCATCTCTTGCATGCCCCTGTCGTTTTTTAAATTATTCTGCACCACCAAATTCAATGTATGTGCAAAACATGGGACGTGCTGGAATTTGCCCAATTGTAATGCACGCACAATATTAGTGGCGTTGTCCGATGTCACAAATCCCCAGGAGAGTCCAATTGGGGTAAGCCAATCTGCGATGATTTTCCTCCGTTTCCGTAAGAGGTTGTCAGCTGTGTGCCTCTTATGGAAAGCAGTGATACAAAGCGTAGACTGCCTAGGAACGAGTTGGTGTTTGCGAGATGCTGCTACTGGTGCCGCTGCTGCTGTTCTTGCTGCGGGAGGCAATACATCTACCCAGTGGGCTGTCACAGTCATATAGTCCTGAGTCTGCCCTGCTCCACTTATCCACATGTCCGTGGTTAAGTGGACACTGGGTACAACTGCATTTTTTAGGACACTGGTGAGTCTTTTTCTGATGTCTGTGTACATTCTCGGTATCGCCTGCCTAGAGAAGTGGAACCTAGATGGTATTTGGTACCGGGAACACACTACCTCAAGAAATTCTCTAATTGCCTGTGAACTAACGGCGGATACCGGACGCACGTCTAACACCAACACAGCTGCCAAGGCCTGAGTTATCCGCTTTGCAACAGGATGACTGCTGTGATATTTCATCTTCCTCGCAAAGGACTGTTGGACAGTGAATTGCTTACTGGAAGTAGTACAAGTGGTCTTCCGACTTCCCCTCTGGGATGACGATCGACTCCCAGCAGCAAC
Organism: Pseudophryne corroboree; assembly: GCF_028390025.1. Taxonomy (NCBI): domain Eukaryota; kingdom Metazoa; phylum Chordata; class Amphibia; order Anura; family Myobatrachidae; genus Pseudophryne; species Pseudophryne corroboree. The sequence continues at coordinate 217,821,366 of NC_086453.1, read as the reverse complement.
AACAGCAGCGCCAGCAGTAACAACAGCAGCAGTAGGCATTCCACTCAAGGCTCCATCAGAGGAATCCCAGTCAGGAGAGGACTCGTCAGACTTGCCAGTGACATGGCCTGCAGGACTATTGGCGTTCCTGTCTAAGGGGGATATTGAAATTGAGGGAGTTGGTGGTGTGGTTTGCAGGAGCTTGGATACAAGAGGAAGAAGGGATTCAGTTGTCAGTGGACTGCTTCCGCTGTCACCCAAAGTTTTTGAACCTGTCACTGACTTCTGATGAATGCGGTCCAGGTTACGTATAAGGGAGGATGTTCCTAGGTGGATAACGTCCTTACCCCTACTTATTACAGCGTGACAAAGGCAACACATGGCTTGACACCTGTTGTCCGCATTTCTGTTAAAATAATTCCACACCGAAGAAGTGATTTTTTTTGGTAATTTGACCAGGCATGTCAATGGCCATATTCATCCCACGGACAACAGGTGTTTTCCCGGGTGCCTGACTTAAACAAACCACCTCACCATCAGATTCCTCCTTGTCAATTTCCTCCTCAGCGCCAGCAACACCCATATCCTCATCCTGATGTACTTCAACAGTGACATCTTCAATTTAAGTACCAGGAACTGGACTGTGGGTGCTCCTTCCAGCACTTGCAGGGGGTGTGCAAATGGTGGAAAGCGCCACCTCTCCCCGTCCAGTGTTGGGAAGGTCAGGCATCGCAACCGACACAATTGGACTCTCCTTGGGGATTTGTGATTTAGAAGAACGCACAGTTCTTTGCTGTGCTTTTGCCAGCTTAAGTCTTTTCATTTTTCTAGCGGGAGGATGAGTGCTTCCATCCTCATGTGAAGCTGAACCACTAGCCATGAACATAGGCCAGGGCCTCAGCCGTTCCTTGCCACTCCGTGTCGTAAATGGCATATTGGCAAGTTTACGCTTCTCCTCAGACGCTTTTAATTTAGATTTTTGGGTCATTTTACTGAACTTTTGTTTTTTGGATTTTACATGCTCTCTACTATGACATTGGGCATCGGCCTTGGCAGACGACGTTGATGGCATTTCATTGTCTCGGCCATGACTAGTGGCAGCAGCTTCAGCATGAGGTGGAAGTGGATCTTGATCTTTCCCTATTTTACCTTCCACATTTTTATTCTCCATCTTTTAATGTGTGGAATTATATGCCAGTAATATATCAATAGCAATGGCCCACTGTACCGTACTGCTATATATATATATATATATATATATATATATATACTGGTGGTCAGCAAAATTCCGCACTGTCCTCCTACTATATACTGCGCACAACTACAACGCAGCACAGATATGGATAGTATACTTGACGACACAGAGGTAGAGCAATGGACTACTGTACCGTACTGCTGTATATATATATATATATATATATATATATACTGATGGTCAGCAAAATTCTGCACTGTCCTCCTATTTACTGCGCACAACTACAATACAGCACAGATATAGATAGTATACTTGACGACACAGGGGTAGAGCAATGGGCTACTGTACCGTACTGCTATATATATATATATATATATATATATATATATGCACGGGAAGACCCACACTCTCACCCGACACAGGTAACGGCTGGGGTGCCAAATCAAAGTCTGATCCAATCACGGGGTCAAACTCATAGTACAATACAGTATTTCTCCACATAACAGTGGAAAAAGATAGCACTCTCCAGACTTGCGTGATATGATGTAAGTAATAAAGTCATTTATTCAAAAACTTGGTTCCATGTAACTTCATGTCACAAAAAAAGTATATATACACAGAAAGGACTCACCAACGTTTCGGTCCTATGCTCGGACCTTTCTCAAGGTATACGCCAGTCAATACATAGTCAAGACATCAGTAGCATCGACAGCAGCATCAAGAAGGAACCAGGACCTGCATAGAGCCTCCCAGGCCCCCTATATATACCTGTGTGTTAATGAATGAGTGAATCATGTGTAGCTGCGGCCGCCACGTCACTTCCGGTGCAACCGGAAGTCGCGTTCCGTCGGAAGCCGCGCTGTATAAATACATAACAGTCGGACATCAGTAAATAGCACCCCCGTGTAAGCCTGTGTGCAGCCGTGTTATTAAAACATGCCCCTGGGCCCCACCGCGGTCAGCCGCATAATAGCCATGGCTGGACCGCTGGTAACTTTGGCAACCCGTGGTGCCGCTATGTCACTTCCGGTCGAGACCGGAAGTCATGCGTTCCACGCTCATAGCGCTATGCGTTCCAGGTAATCACTGTGTGTGATGGCAGGAGGCGGGGCCGAAGCCATGTATGGGACAAAATGAAAAAAGCTAATTATTCAATCTAGTATATTGTATATAAAGGGGTGTTATGGTCGGTATATCGGGGACCTGGGAAACCACACATAGCCAAATACACATTAGTCAAATTTAACATACATTGTGGTGTGCGCTACGCGCGTCACACCGGTTTAAGACAGTAATACTGCTGCATACCAAACATATTTGAAATAAGTACATATGAGTAAATAATGCCCTGTGCGATCTAACGCTCTAGGGGTATGTAAACATGAATGGGCTATATAGCCTCAGAAAAGAGGGAATGCCCACTGGGATCAGGTCAGGTGTGTGCACATAACAAGAATAAAGGCAGCCTAAACCTACCTCTGGTCAGATATTAGTGGACCAGCTGAGACATATAACGTAGTGGATACTGACAGTATGCCATGGGCAAACGAACCCGCTGAACGGTAGTATACCAATGCGGACTCTAGTGTAACCACAAGGTCTAGTGTACGCAATTAGGACAGTGCTGTGAGAAGTCCAAAGAATGTATACATCCATTATATGTAATTATACAATAACGAGTCGGCATAGTCCACGAGAGGGAGTGCCGACACGAACCAAGTCACAAATAGGACCAACTAGGGTACCAGTCAAGTTGGCCTGTGTCAGGTTGCCAATAGGGGGGAAGCGGGTTAGGACGAAACGTCCACGCGACTACCTGAGAAATATCGAGAGAGGATTATTCTCGTTCATCCCTCTGGGGGAAATAGTGTCTAGTCTGTGGATCCAGTAGCTTTCCCTCCTTTTCAATGCCAGGGTGCGATCTCCTCCTCTGACGGGTGGTGGTACCCAGTCGATCAGCTTACACCTGAGATTGGATACCTGGTGTTGATGTGCCAAAAAATGTCTTGGTACCGGTTGTTCTGCCTTCTTGGATTCAATGGCCTGGTGGATGGTGGTCCTGTGATTTGCCATCCTATCACGGAACCGCCTTGATGTCATCCCGACATAATATAATCCACATGGACATGTAAGGATGTAAATGACGTGGTCCATAAGACAGTGTAATTTATATTTAATCTTGATTGGGCGTCCAGAATGTGGATGGGGAAAAGTAGGGCCGGTGAGCATGCTCCGGCACGTGGTGCAACCAGTGCATTTTAAACATCCAGGTTTCTGCTCTTGCAGCCATGTTGTCCTGCTGGGGACGGTCGGGGTGGCTGTTGGTCTCAATAGAAGTTGTTTAAGGTTTGGTGCTTTTCGGTATGCCATCATTGGAGGTCGTGTGTTTTTTTGCCTTCAGTGAGGTATCTGTTGTGATAATGGGCCACCTCTTGCGGAGGGCTTTACTAATGTTACCGGACTGGCTGTCAAACGTCGTGGTAAAGAGCATCCTATCGGTGTTGGTGTTTGGACTCGAGGACACGATGCTGGGACTCGTATTGGTGGTGTCCAGTGCTGTACATTTTACACGAGCTTTATGTAGACAACGTTGTATACAGCCATCAGAATATCCATGTTCACGGAATCTCAGCGACATATCCTGCAACTGTTGTTCCATGTTCAATGGGTTGGAGTTGTTCCGCATAACTCTCAAGAATTGTGAGATGGGCAGATTCTCTTTGAGTGCTGGTGGATGTTGGCTGGTGGAAAGAAGGAGGGTGTTCCTGTCGGTGGGTTTCCTGTAGAGCGTCGTGCTGATCACATGATCTTCTAAGGAGACCGTGATGTCAAGGAAATTAATGTGGTGGTCATCAATCTGGTGTGTGAATCTCACCGGGCTTTCCAATTCATTCAACACCATGACCATCTGGTTGAACATCTCAGTCGTCCCAGTCCAGAGAATAAAAATATCATCGATGAAACGTTTGTACATCAAAATGTGAGCCCCATACGTTGGCAGGATGTGTATCTTCTCGTAAGCTGCCATATAAATATTCGCATAGGCCGGCGCCAAATTTTAACCCATAGCGGTCCCGGATTGTTGTACGTAATACTTGTCCAAGTAGGAAAAGTGATTGAGCTTCAGGACTGCTTCAGCTAGTTGAATAATAAAGTCAATCGGCAGATTGGCCGGAGGGTGGGCAACAAGGGCCTCCTTCAGTGTTTGCAGACCTTCTTCGTGCGGAATGATGGTGTACAGTGAGCATACGTCCATGGTTGCCAATCTGACATCTCCACTTAGTTGTGGTAGATCGGAGAGTTTGGTGAGAAAGTCCATGGTGTCCCTGATGTAGCTATCTGACTGTTGTACTATTGGTTGCAAAAATGAATCCACGTACACTGCCAGTGGTTGCAACAATGAATTTCTTGCCGAAATGATTGGCCTACCTGGTGGGTGAGAGAGTATCTTGTGGACTTTGGGTAGAGTGTATATAACACACTGGGTGGGGGACTGTAAGAAATTCAAAAGTATGTTTATCAATCCACTTGGATTGGAGACTGTGTTGTAGTAGCCGGTCTACTTGGTTTTTGAAATTGGGAATGGGGTTAGTAGCACAGCATAAGTAGGTGGAGGTATCGGCTAATTGTCTGCAGATCTCTCGGTTATAGTCACCCCACTCTTGCACAACGATCGCTCCCCCCTTATCTGCTGGTCTGATGACGATGGAGGTATCGTCTCTGAGTGTTCTAAGTGCCTGCCTTTCCTGTTTGGATAGGTTATCATAGGACTTCCTGGGAGTGCCTGAGCTGGTATCTTGCTCAACCAATCGGATGTATGTCTTAATACTGGGGTTGGAGGAGGGTGGATCGTATGTCGATGGTGGACGAAAAGGGGACCTATTGTCAAGGCTGGTGTCCCCGTAGTGTTCACGGAGCCTAAGTTTGCGCCCAAATTTGTACATGTCAATGGCCGTCTCGAAGGGTTTATGTGGACACATGGGCACAAAAGAAAGGCCACGAGAGAGGAGGCTCAGTGTGGCCTCATCAAGTGGTCTATCTGTCAAATTGAAGACTAGACCTTGTTGTTATAAATTGAAGACTAGACCTTGTTTTTGTCCCTGCACCTTCGCCACACGTCGCCCCTTCCTTGGGTGTGGTCTGCCCGTCCCCCGCTGGGGGGTAGACCTGCGTCTAGGCTCTGTACTAAAAAAGCTGTGTTACGAGGTCGGCGGGTGTCAATCTGCTCTGTGTCCGAAGTGGATGCAGATGATCCAGTGTCAGAGGTGGCGTATTGTCGCCGACCCTGGCGACGTTGCCGGAAACCTCTCTGGGGTCTAGTGGGCCTCGAGTCACCTAGTAGCCACCTATACACGGTGTGGTTCTGGTAGTCAGACACTACCGTAGCTAATTTGCTCCGCTTGAATGCGGTGAGCTCCTTCTTATAATTGTCAATTTGGGCTTTCAGTTTTTCTATATGATTACAGGATTTGTCATTCCTGATAGTGGATAAGTGGGTGCTGTTGAATGTGTCAATCTGGGTTTTGACTTTAGTTAGTTCAGTGCCCACCTCCTCAATTACAAGCAACATTAAATCCAAAGAGCATTTATTGAGTACACCGCACCAGCGGCTACAAAACGTGGGGTTGTTTCTCCCGATGGTCGGATATTGCTGACCCGAAACCATCTAGGGATTTGTTTTTTACGATGGTACTCAGATAAGAATTTACCATGTAGGTTGAGGTCAATTTCCCTCTTGCTGAGTCTTAGTAACTGGTGGTATAGATCAGTAGTTGTTTCTGCCGGAAGTGTATCAAATTCTATCTGATCAAAGAGTACTTTCTCGGCGTCGTCATCTGTTAGTGATACAATACCGTGTTCAGCCTGTGACAGAAGATTGTCATCCAGAAAACCGGCGCCGCCCTGGGCCATCGTCTGTGTATCCCAGGAAAGTGTACGTCTCACGTGGACTAGACTACAGTATCCAATCTTCCCGGAGGTCTCCCTTACCGGTACTACCCAGGCCCGCACTGCTTGGCTTCCAAGTTCAGAAGGAGTTGGGCATCGCCAATGCGGTATGACTGTAGTTGCAGGTACACAATATAGACTAATAGCCACAGGTCAATATCTGTTATGTGGAGTAATACTGTATTGTACTATGAGTCTGACCCCGTGATTGGATCAGACTTTGATTTGGCACCCCAGCCGTTACCTGTGTCGGGTGAGAGTGTGGGACTTCCCGTGCATATTACTTGGGTATGCTTAGCTTAGCTGAGTGTATCTTTTCCTGCACCCACCACATATGTTTAGTTGTGAACCAGGTACTCTGCATGACCTGCACATAGCACGTCTTTCTCATACGTTGCCTGTTTGGATACACCCGTGTTTTCACATGTGTCTCAGATATTGAGTCATCTTAGTGACTAATTTTACCCCATTTAGTAGGTAGGTGTAATTTATGTTCTTGTTACCACTGTGCATTACCTTACACTTGTCTGTATTGAAGCGCATTCTCCATTTGGCTGCCCATGCTTCTAATTTAACTAAGTCGTTCTGAAGAGACTCGGCATCCTCCTCTGTATTTATAGCTTTACACAATTTGGTATCATCTGCAAAAATTGACACCATGCTCTCTAGACCTTCTGTTAGGTTGTTAATGAAAATATTGAACAATAGCGGTCCTTGCGGCACACCACTTAGCACTTCAGTCCAAGTTGAAAAAGATCCATTAACCACAACGCGCTGCTTCCTATTATCTAACCAGTTTTTGACCAAAGTGCATATTGTGCTACCTGAAGACTAGACTAGGTCTAGTCTTCAATTTGACAGATAGACCACTTGATGAGGCCACACTGAGCCTCCTCTCTCGTGGCCTTTCTTTTGTGCCCATGTGTCCACATAAACCCTTCGAGACGGCCATTGACATGTACAAATTTGGGCGCAAACTTAGGCTCCGTGAACACTACGGGGACACCAGCCTTGACAATAGGTCCCCTTTTCGTCCACCATCGACATACGATCCACCCTCCTCTAACCTCAGTATTAAGACATACATCCGATTGGTTGAGCAAGATATCAGCTCAGGCACTCCCAGGAAGTCCTATGATAACCTATCCAAACAGGAAAGGCAGGCACTTAGAACACTCAGAGACGATACCTCCATCGTCATCAGACCAGCAGATAAGGGGGGAGCGATCGTTGTGCAAGAGTGGGGTGACTATAACCGAGAGATCTGCAGACAATTAGCCGATACCTCCACCTACTTATGCTGTGCTACTAACCCCATTCCCAATTTCAAAAACCAAGTAGACCGGCTAAAACAACACAGTCTCCAATCCAAGTGGATTGATAAACACACTTTTGAATTTCTTACAGTCCCCCACCCAGTGAGTCCCATTATATACACTCTACCCAAAGTCCACAAGACACTCTCTCACCCACCAGGTAGGCCAATCATTTTGGCAAGAAATTCATTGTTGCAACCACTGGCAGTGTACGTGGATTAATTTTTGCAACCAATAGTACAACAGTCAGATAGCTACATCAGGGACACCATGGACTTTCTCACCAAACTCTCTGATCTACCACAACTAAGTGGAGATGTCAGATTGGCAACCATGGACGTATGCTCACTGTACACCATCATTCCGCATGAAGAAGGTCTGCAAACACTGAAGGAGGCCCTTGTTGCCCACCCTCCGGCCAATCCGCCGATTGACTTTATTATTCAACTAGCTGAAGCAGTCCTGAAGCTCAATCACTTTTCCTACTTGGACAAGTATTACGTACAACAATCCGGGACCGCTATGGGTTCAAATTTGGCGCCGGCCTATGCGAATATTTATATGGCGGCTTAGTAGAAGATACACATCCTGCCAACGTATGGGGCTCACATTTTGATGTACAAACGTTTCATCGATGATATTTTTATTCTCTGGACTGGGACGACTGAGATGTTCAACCAGATGGTCATGGTGTTGAATGAATTGGAAAGCTCGGTGAGATTCACACACCAGATTGATGACCACCACATTAATTTCCTTGACATCACGGTCTCCTTAGAAGATCATGTGATCAGCACGACGCTCTACAGGAAACCCACTGACAGGCACACCCTCCTCCTTTCCACCAGCCAACATCCACCAGCACTCAAAGAGAATCTGCCCATCTCACAATTTTTGAGAGTTATGCGGAACAACTCCAACCTATTGAACATGGAACAACAGTTGCAGAATATGTCGCTGAGATTCCGTGAACGTGGATATTCTGATGGCTGTATACAACGTTGTCTACATAAAGCTCGTATAAAATTTACAGCACTGGACACCACCAATACGAGTCCCAGCATCGTGTCCTCGAGTCCAAACACCAACACCGATAGGATGCTCTTTACCACGACGTTTGACAGCCAGTCCGGTAACATTAGTAAAGCCCTCCGCAAGAGGTGGCCCATTATCACAACAGATACCTCACTGAAGGCAAAAAAACACACGACCTCCAATGATGGCATACCGAAAAGCACCAAACCTTAAACAACTTCTATTGAGACCAACAGCCACCCCGACCGTCCCCAGCAGGACAACATGGCTGCAAGAGCAGAAACCTGGATGTTTAAAATGCACTGGTTGCACCACGTGCCGGAGCATGCTCACCGGCCCTACTTTTCCCCATCCACATTCTGGACGCCCAATCAAGATTAAATATAAATTACACTGTCTTATGGACCACGTCATTTACATCCTTACATGTCCATGTGGATTATATTATGTCGGGATGACATCAAGGCGGTTCCGTGATAGGATGCCAAATCACAGGACCACCATCCACCAGGCCATTGAATCCAAGAAGGCAGAACAACCGGTACCAAGACATTTTTTGGCACATCAACACCAGGTATCCAATCTCAGGTGTAAGCTGATCGACTGGGTACCACCACCCGTCAGAGGAGGAGATCGCACCCTGGCATTGAAAAGGAGGGAAAGCTACTGGATCCACAGACTAGACACTATTTCCCCCAGAGGGATGAACGAGAATAATCCTCTCTCGATATTTCTCAGGTAGTCGAGTGGACGTTTCGTCCTAACCCGCTTCCCCCCTATTGGCAACCTGACACAGACCAACTTGACTGGTACCCTAGTTGGTCCTATTTGTGACTTGGTTCGTGTCGGCACTCCCTCTCGTGGACTATGCCGACTCGTTATTGTATAATTACATATAATGGATGTATACATTCTTTGGACTTCTCACAGCACTGTCCTAATTGCGTACACTAGACCTTGTGGTTACACTAGAGACCGCATTGGTATACTACCGCTCAGCGGGTTCGTTTGCCCATGGCATACTGTCAGTATCCACTACGTTATATGTCTCAGCTGGTCCACTAATATCTGACCAGAGGTAGGTTTAGGCTGCCTTTATTCTTGTTATGTGCACACACCTGACCTGATCCCAGTGGGCATTCCCTCTTTTCTGAGGCTATATAGCCCATTCATGTTTACATACCCCTAGAGCGTTAGATCGCACAGGGCATTATTTACTCATATGTACTTATTTCAAATATGTTTGGTATGCAGCAGTATTACTGTCTTAAACCGGTGTGACGCGCGTAGCGCACACCACAATGTATGTTAAATTTAACTAATGTGTATTTGGCTATGTGTGGTTTCCCAGGTCCCCGATATACCGACCATAACACCCCTTTATATACTATATACTAGATTGAATAATTTGCTTTTTTCATTTTGTCCCATACATGGCTTCGGCCCCGCCTCCTGCCATCACACACAGTGATTACCTGGAACGCATAGCGCTACGAGCGTGGAACGCATGACTTCCGGTCTCGACCGGAAGTGACATAGTGGCACCACGGGTTGCCATAGTTACCAGCGGTCCAGCCATGGCTATTATGCGGCTGACCGCGGCGGGGCCCAGGGGCATGTTTTAATAACACAGCTGCACACAGGCTTACACGGGGGTGCTATTTACTGATGTCCGACTGTTATGTATTTATACAGCGCGGCTTCCGACGGAACGCGACTTCCGGTTGCACCGGAAGTGACGCGGCGGCCGCAGCTACACATGATTCACTCATTCATTAACACACAGGTATATATAGGGGGCCTGGGAGGCTCTATGCAGGTCCTGGTTCCTTCTTGATGCTGCTGTCGATGCTACTGATGTCTTGACTATGTATTGACTGGCGTATACCTTGAGAAAGGTCCGAGCATAGGACCGAAACGTTGGTGAGCCCTTTCTGTGTATATATACTTTTTTTGTGACATGAAGTTACATGGAACCAAGTTTTTGAATAAATGACTTTATTACTTACATCATATCACGCAAGTCTGGAGAGTGCTATCTTTTTCCACTGTTATGTGGAGAAATACTGTATTATATATATATATATATATATATATATATATATAGTAAAGCAAAAAAACTGCGGCACTCAGAGGCTTGATGCAAAACGTGATGTATTAAAAATAACACATGAATTCCAACGTTTCGGGGTTGGCACACCCCTTTGTCAAGGATAAGCAGCTTATCCTTGACAAAGGGGTGTGCCAACCCCGAAACGTTGGAATTCATGTGTTATTTTTAATACATCACGTTTTCTTATCCTTGACAAAGGGGTGTGCCAACCCCGAAACGTTGGAATTCATGTGTTATTTCTCTATCGTCCTAGTGGATGCTGGGGTTCCTGAAAGGACCATGGGGATAGCGGCTCCGCAGGAGACAGGGCACAAAAAGTAAAGCTTTCCGATCAGGTGGTGTGCACTGGCTCCTCCCCCTATGACCCTCCTCCAAGCCTCAGTTAGATTTTTGTGCCCGGCCGAGAAGGGTGCAATCTAGGTGGCTCTCCTAAAGAGCTGCTTAGAAAAGTTTAGCTTAGGTTTTTTATTTTACAGTGAGTCCTGCTGGCAACAGGATCACTGCAACGAGGGACTTAGGGGAGAAGAAGTGAACTCACCTGCGTGCAGGATGGATTGGCTTCTTGGCTACTGGACATCAGCTCCAGAGGGACGATCACAGGTACAGCCTGGATGGTCACCGGAGCCTCACCGCCGGCCCCCTTGCAGATGCTGAAACAAGAAGAGGTCCAGAATCGGCGGCAGAAGACTCCTCAGTCTTCTAAAGGTAGCGCACAGCACTGCAGCTGTGCGCCATTTTCCTCTCAGCACACTTCACACGGCAGTCACTGAGGGTGCAGGGCGCTGGGAGGGGAGCGCCCTGGGAGGCAAATGAAAACCTATTTGGCTAAAAAAATACCTCACATATAGCCTCCGGGGGCTATATGGAGATATTTAACCCCTGCCAGAATCCACTAAAGAGCGGGAGACGAGCCCGCCGAAAAAGGGGCGGGGCCTATCTCCTCAGCACACAGCGCCATTTTCCTTACACAGCTCCGCTGGTCAGGACGGCTCCCAGGTCTCTCCCCTGCACTGCACTACAGAAACAGGGTAAAACAAGAGAGGGGGGGCAAAATAGTGGCAAAAATTATATTATAAAAGCAGCTATACAGGGAGCACTTATTATAAGGCTATCCCTGTCATATATAGCGCTTTGGTGTGTGCTGGCAAACTCTCCCTCTGTCTCCCCAAAGGGCTAGTGGGGTCCTGTCTTCGTTAAGAGCATTCCCTGTGTGTCTGCTGTGTGTCGGTACGTGTGTGTCGACATGTATGAGGACGATATTGGTGTGGAGGCGGAGCAATTGCCAAATATGGGGATGTCACCTCCTAGGGGGTCGACACCAGAATGGATGCCTTTATTTATGGAATTACGGGATAGTGTCAACACGCTAAAGCAGTCGTTTGACGACATGAGACGGCCGGACAATCAATTAGTGCCTGTCCAGGCGCCTCAAACACCGTCAGGGGCTGTAAAACGCCCTTTGCCTCAGTCGGTCGACACAGACCCAGACACAGGCACTGATTCCAGTGGCGACGGTGACGAATCAACCGTATTTTCCAGTAGGGCCACACGTTATATGATTTTGGCAATGAAGGAGGCGTTACATTTAGCTGATACTACAGGTACCACTAAACAGGGTATTATGTGGGGTGTGAAAAAACTACCTATAGTTTTTCCTGAATCAGAAGAACTAAATGAGGTGTGTGATGAAGCGTGGGTTGCCCCCGATAAAAAGATGCTAATTTCAAAGAAGTTATTGGCTTTATACCCTTTCCCGCCAGAGGTTAGGGCGCGCTGGGAAACACCTCCTAGGGTGGACAAGGCGCTCACACGCTTATCTAAACAAGTGGCGTTACCCTCTCTTGAGACGGCCGCACTTAAAGATCCAGCAGATAGGAGGATGGAAAATATCCAAAAAAGTATATACACACATACAGGTGTTATACTACGACCAGCTATAGCGACAGCCTGGATGTGCAGTGCTGGAGTAGCTTGGTCAGAGTCCCTGATTGAAAATATTGATACCCTGGATAGGGACAATGTTTTACTGTCTTTAGAGCAAATAAAGGATGCATTTCTTTATATGCGTGATGCACAGAGGGATATCTGCACACTGGCATCACGGGTAAGTGCTATGTCCATTTCGGCCAGAAGAAGTTTATGGACGCGACAGTGGTCAGGCGATGCGGACTCAAAACGGCATATGGAAGTTTTGCCGTATAAAGGGGAGGAGTTATTTGGAGTCGGTCTATCAGATTTGGTGGCCACGGCTACAGCCGGGAAATCCACCTTTTTACCTCAAGTTACTTCCCAACAGAAAAAGACACCGACTTTTCAACCGCAGCCCTTTCGTTCCTTTAAAAACAAGAGAGCAAAGGGATATTCATATCTGCCACGAGGCAGAGGAAGGGGGAAGAGACAGCAACAGGCAGCTCCTTCCCAGGAACAGAAGCCCTCCCCCGCTTCTACAAAAGCCTCAGCATGACGCTGGGGCTTCTCAAGCGGACTCGGGGGCGGTGGGCGGTCGTCTCAAGAATTTCAGCGCGCAGTGGGCTCACTCGCAGGTAGATCCCTGGATCCTGCAGATAATATCTCAGGGATACAGGTTGGAACTAGAGACAGATCCACCTCGCCGTTTCCTGAAGTCTGCTTTACCAACGTCCCCCTCCGAAAGGGAGACGGTCTTGGAAGCCATTCACAAGCTGTACTCTCAGCAGGTGATAGTCAAGGTACCTCTTCTACAACAAGGAAAGGGGTATTATTCCACTCTATTTGTGGTACCGAAGCCGGATGGCTCGGTAAGACCTATTCTAAATCTGAAGTCCTTGAACCTGTACATAAAGAAGTTCAAGTTCAAGATGGAGTCACTCAGAGCAGTGATAGCGAACCTGGAAGAAGGGGACTTTATGGTATCCTTGGACATCAAGGATGCGTACCTCCACGTTCCAATTTACCCCTCACACCAGGGGTACCTCAGGTTCGTCGTACAAAACTGTCACTATCAGTTTCAGACGCTGCCGTTCGGATTGTCCACGGCACCTCGGGTCTTTACAAAGGTAATGGCCGAGATGATGATTCTTCTTCGAAGAAAAGGCGTATTAATTATCCCATACTTGGACGATCCCCTGATAAGGGCAAGGTCCAGAGAACAGCTAGAGATGGGATTAGCACTGTCTCAAGAAGTGCTAAAACAGCACGGGTGGATTCTGAATATTCCAAAATCCCAGTTAATGCCAACAACTCGTCTGCTGTTCCTAGGGATGATTCTGGACACGGTTCAGAAAAAGGTTTTTCTCCCGGAGGAAAAAGCCAAGGAGTTATCCGAGCTTGTCAGGAACCTCCTAAAACCAGGAAAGGTGTCTGTACATCAATGCACAAGAGTCCTGGGAAAAATGGTGGCTTCTTACGAAGCAATTCCATTCGGCAGATTCCACGCAAGAATTTTCCAGAGGGATCTGTTGGACAAATGGTCAGGGTCGCATCTTCAGATGCACCAGCGGATAACCCTGTCTCCAAGGACAAGGGTATCTCTTCTGTGGTGGTTGCAGAGTGCTCATCTATTGGAAGGCCGCAGATTCGGCATACAGGATTGGATCCTGGTGACCACGGACGCCAGCCTGAGAGGCTGGGGAGCAGTCACACAAGGAAGAAACTTCCAGGGAGTGTGGACGAGCCTGGAAACGTCTCTTCACATAAACATTCTGGAACTAAGAGCAATCTACAATGCTCTAAGCCAGGCAGAACCTCTGCTTCAGGGAAAACCGGTGTTGATCCAGTCGGACAACATCACGGCAGTCGCCCATGTGAACAGACAGGGCGGCACAAGAAGCAGGAGTGCAATGGCAGAAGCTGCAAGGATTCTTCGCTGGGCAGAGAATCATGTGATAGCACTGTCAGCAGTGTTCATCCCGGGAGTGGACAACTGGGAAGCAGACTTCCTCAGCAGACACGACCTTCACCCGGGAGAGTGGGGACTTCATGCAGAAGTCTTCCACATGCTGGTAACCCGTTGGGAAAGACCAATGGTGGACATGATGGCGTCTCGCCTCAACAAAAAACTGGACAGGTATTGCGCCAGGTCAAGAGATCCGCAGGCAATAGCTGTGGACGCGCTGGTAACGCCTTGGGTGTACCAGTCGGTGTATGTGTTTCCTCCTCTGCCTCTCATACCAAAAGTATTGAGAATTATACGGCAAAGAGGCGTAAGAACGATACTAGTGGTTCCGGATTGGCCAAGAAGGACTTGGTACCCGGAACTTCAAGAGATGATCACGGAAGATCCGTGGCCTCTACCTCTAAGGAGGGACTTGCTTCAGCAGGGTCCCTGTCTGTTTCAAGACTTACCGCGGCTGCGTTTGACGGCATGGCGGTTGAACGCCGGATCCTAAAGGAAAAAGGCATGCCGGAAGAAGTCATTCCTACTTTGATTAAAGCAAGGAAGGAAGTAACCGTGCAACATTATCACCGCATTTGGCGAAAATATGTTGCGTGGTGCGAGGATCGGAGTGCTCCGACGGAGGAATTTCAACTGGGTCGATTCCTACATTTCCTGCAATCAGGATTGTCTATGGGTCTCAAATTGGGATCTATTAAGGTTCAAATTTCGGCCCTGTCGATTTTCTTCCAGAAAGAATTGGCTTCAGTCCCTGAAGTCCAGACTTTTGTTAAGGGAGTGCTGCATATACAGCCTCCTGTGGTGCCTCCAGTGGCACCGTGGGATCTCAATGTGGTTTTGGACTTTCTAAAATCTCATTGGTTTGAACCACTAAAAAATGTGGATTTAAAATATCTCACATGGAAAGTGACCATGCTACTAGCCCTGGCTTCGGCCAGCAGAGTGTCAGAACTGGCAGCTTTATCTTACAAAAGCCCATATCTGATTTTCCATTCGGACAGGGCGGAACTGCGGACTCGTCCGCATTTTCTCCCTAAGGTGGTGTCAGCATTTCATCTGAACCAGCCTATTGTAGTGCCTGCGGCTACAAGTGACTTGGAGGACTCCAAGTTACTGGACGTTGTCAGAGCATTGAAAATATATATTGCAAGGACAGCTGGAGTCAGAAAATCTGACTCGTTGTTTATATTGTATGCACCCAACAAGATGGGTGCTCCTGCGTCTAAGCAGACGATTGCTCGTTGGATCTGTAGCACAATCCAACTTGCACATTCTGTGGCAGGCCTGCCACAGCCTAAATCTGTAAAGGCCCACTCCACAAGGAAGGTGGGCTCATCTTGGGCGGCTGCCCGAGGGGTCTCGGCATTACAACTTTGCCGAGCAGCTACGTGGTCAGGGGAGAACACGTTTGTAAAATTTTACAAATTTGATACTCTGGCTAAGGAGGACCTGGAGTTCTCTCATTCGGTGCTGCAGAGTCATCCGCACTCTCCCGCCCGTTTGGGAGCTTTGGTATAATCCCCATGGTCCTTTCAGGAACCCCAGCATCCACTAGGACGATAGAGAAAATAAGAATTTACTTACCGATAATTCTATTTCTCGGAGTCCGTAGTGGATGCTGGGCGCCCATCCCAAGTGCGGATTATCTGCAATAATTGTACATAGTTATTGTTAACTAATTCGGGTTATTGTTGTAGGGAGCCATCTTTCAGAGGCTCCTCTGTTATCATACTGTTAACTGGGTTTAGATCACAAGTTGTACGGTGTGATTGGTGTGGCTGGTATGAGTCTTACCCGGGATTCAAAATTCCTCCCTTATTGTGTACGCTCGTCCGGGCACAGTACCTAACTGAGGCTTGGAGGAGGGTCATAGGGGGAGGAGCCAGTGCACACCACCTGATCGGAAAGCTTTACTTTTTGTGCCCTGTCTCCTGCGGAGCCGCTATCCCCGTGGTCCTTTCAGGAACCCCAGCATCCACTACGGACTCCGAGAAATAGAATTATCGGTAAGTAAATTCTTATTTTTTAATACATCACGTTTTGCATCAAGCCTCTGAGTGCCGCAGTTTTTTTTGCTTTACTACAACAATTGTGTTCTGGAGGCACCAGAGCATCTAACATTATTAGGAGGAGTGCCGGTCCACATATTGTTATATATATATATATATATATATATATATATATATATACACTGGTGGTCAACAAAATTCTGCACGGTCCTCCTACTATATACTGCGCACAACTACAATGCAGCACAGATATGGATAGTATACTTGATGACACAGAGGTAGAGCAATGGACTACTGTACCGTACTGCTATATATATATATATATATATATATATATATATACTGGTGGTCAGAAAAATTCTGCACTGTCCTCCTACTATATACTGCGCACAACTACAATGCAGCACAGATATGGATGGTATACTTGACGACACAGAGGTAGAGCAATGGACTACTGTACTGCTATATATATATATATATATATATATACTGGTGGTCAGCAAAATTCTGCACTGTCCTCCTACTATAAACTGCGCACAACTACAACGCAGCACAGATATGTATAGTATACTTGACGACACAGAGGTAGAGTAATGGACTGCTGTACCGTACTGCTATATATATACTGGTGGTCAGCAAAATTCTGCACTGTCCTCCTACTATAGACTGCGCATAACTACAATGCAGCACAGATATGGAGCGTTTTCAGGCAGAGAACGTAGATATTTGCAGAACACTGAGCACAGATATTTGCAGCACACTGAACACAGAAACTGAGAGAACGCAGCCACGTCCTCTCGCTATCATCTCCAATGCACGAGTGAAAATGGCGGCGACGCGCGGCTCTTTATATGCAATACGAATCTCAATAGAATACGACAGCGGGATGATGACGTTCGGGAGCGTTCGTGTTAACCGAGCATGGCGGGATGATCCGAGGCTGGCTCGGACCCGTGTAAACCACGTGAAGTCCGGGGGTGTTCGGATCTCGAGGAACCAATCCCGCTCATCTCTAGTCTGTAGACGTATGGTAACGGAAATTATGAGCAAACTCCGCCCAAGGCAATAAATCTACCCAGTCAACCTGTGAAGAAGAAATATAAAGTCTCAGAAAGGTCTCAAGCTCTTGGTTTACCCTCTCTGTCTGACCATTTGTTTGAAGGTGATAGGCCATGGAGAATTTAAGTTTGACTTGCAGCGCAAAACACAAGGCTCTCCAGAATTTTGCCACAAACTGTACTCCCCAATCAGATATTATTTCAGTTGGAAGTCTATGCAATCTGAAGATTTCACAGAGAAATAACTGTGCTAATTTTGGAGCAGAGGGCAACCCAATGAGTGGAACAAAATGAGCCATTTGCGAAAATCTGTCGACCACTACCCAGATGGTATAATACCCTTTAGAAGGAGGAAGGTCAGAAATAAAATCCATAGACAGATGAGACCAGGGATGACTTGGAATAGAGTTTGGCAACAATTGGCCCGCAGGAGCCTGACGAGGAACTTTGTGTTGAGCACATTTGGGACATGAAGCTATACATTCTTGAATATCTACTTTCATGTGGGGTCACCAATAGGTTTGAGACAAAAACGTAAAAGTCTTTAGGACTCCAGGGTGACCAGTGAACTTGGACATATGAGCCCAAGACAGGAGATTTGAACGGAGCTCAGGAGAAACAAACATTTTGCCTGGAGGTGGAACTATGGATACATTAGTAGCGGCAAACACAACAGGATTGAGTACTGGTCGAGAAACTTGTTCAGAAGATTCCTCATTGGAGCTCATAGAGCGAGATAATGCATCTGCTTTGACATTTTGGGAGCCAGGTCTAAACAGCAACTTGAAGTCAAAACGAGAGAAAAATAAGGCCCACCTTGCTTGTCGAGGGTTCAGACACTGTGCTGCCTTTAAATAAAGAAGATTCTTGTGGTCCGTGTAGATGGAAACAGGGAATCTTGCACCCTCCAACAGATACCTCCATTCTTCAAGGGCTAGTTTGATTGCTAGAAGTTCATGATCACCGATGGAATAGTTCATCTCAGCGGGCAAGAATCTACGAGAGGAAAACCCACAAGGGTGAGTCTTACCATCAGTGCCGACTTGGGACAAGACTGCACCCACGCCAGCTGTTGAGGCGTCCACTTCTAGAATGAAGGCCTTGTTGACATCTGGCTGTTGTAACACAGGAGCTGAAAGAAAAGTTAGTTTAATTTTATAAAAGGCAGACAGTGCTTCTTCAGACCACTGGGAAGGATTCACCCCCTTCCGATTGAGGCAAGTAATTGGAGCTATCAACGTAGAGAATCCTTTAATGAACTTTCTATAGTAATTGGCGAAGCCAATAAAACGTTGAACTGACTTGAGCGTCGTAGGAAGAGACCAGTTCTCTATAGCCTCTAATTTAGCTGGATCCATTTGAAGGTCGGTACCAGTGATAATGTATCCCAGAAATGGCATCGAAGAAGCTTCAAACGTGCACTTAGATAGTTTTCCATAAAGATGATTCTGTCGAAGATGTCGAATAACCTCTTTCACGAGAGAATATCAAGAGGTCATCGAGGTAAACTACCACACATTCGTACAGAAGATCTCTAAACACTTTGTTGACAAAGTTCTGAAATACTGCCGGGGCATTGCTCAACCCAAAGGGCATCACTAGATATTCGTAGTGGCCATCGCGGGTATTGAAGGCGGTTTTCCACTCGTCGCCACTTTGGATCCTGATGAGATTGTAAGACCCGCGGAGATCTAACTTAGTAAAAATACGAGCACCTCTGACTCTGTCAAACAGTTCGGTAATAAGTGGCAAAGGATAGCTGTTTTTAATAGTAATGTTGTTTAAACCCCGATAATCGATACAGGGGCGTAATCCTCCATCTTTCTTCTTGACGAAGAAGAATCCGGCACCAGCTGAAGATGGACGGACGGATAAACCCTTTTTTTTAAATTCTCCTTTATGTACTCACTCATCGCTTGAGTCTCAGGAACAGAGAGAGGGTAGGTATGCCCTCTGGGTGGCTTACTCCCCAGGACCAGATCAATGAGGCAAGCCCATTCTCGATGGGGAGACAGGACGTCAGTTGCCTTTTTGCTGAAGATGTCAGCAAATTCTT
Source organism: Pseudophryne corroboree (assembly GCF_028390025.1). Lineage (NCBI taxonomy): Eukaryota > Metazoa > Chordata > Amphibia > Anura > Myobatrachidae > Pseudophryne > Pseudophryne corroboree. The sequence goes on along the minus strand of NC_086453.1, from coordinate 217,801,784 downwards.
GATAGGCCTCTGGAAGACCAGACTGGAGTTTTACACTTGATGATCTCACTGGATGCACTTGAGCCAAACATGAATGGAAGCAGGAAGGACTCCATGCAGAAAGCTGTAATGTGGACCAGTCGAATTGTGGATTGTGTAATTGAAGCCAGGGCATGCCTAGTACAATCTCATAGGTGGCTTTTGGAATGACCAGGAATTCAATGAGCTCAGAATGAAGAAAGCCCACTCCCAAGACCATTGGCTTGGTTTGCTGAAAGATAGAACCCCCAGCAATACGACTTCCATCCACGGCAGTAAGGTAGACAGGACGAGACAACTTTGAGACAGGAAGATGGATTCTGTCCACTGCAGCTTGTGTGATAAAATTCCCAGCAGCACCGCAGTCCACTAAAGCGGATAACGACTGAAGACCATTCTGTGTTTCCAGGGTAACAGGCAGAGTGAGATCTTTGGAAGAAGGAGCTTTAATTAAGGTCCCTAACTTGACTCCTCCGTTACAAGTTAGGACCTGGCTTTTCCCGAACGAGCAGGACAGGAATCAATCAGGTGACCAACAGCAGCACAATAAAGACACAGGGGTAAATTTACTAAGATGGGAGTTCTATTTCAGATGGGATGTTGCCCATAGCAACCAATCAGATCCTACTTCTCATTTATCTAGCACCTTCTAGAAGATAATACCTGGTATCTGATTGGTTGCTATGGGCAACATCACATCTGAAATAGAACTCCCATCTTAGTAAATTTACCCCACAGTCTTTCCCTTAACCTTCTTGACCGTTCCCCAGGCGTTAAGCATGATCTGTTCACCTGCATGGGTTCATCAGAAGTAATGGGTGAGGACTGTACTGGAGGCATAACTCGATGCTTGTGAAGGTCACTTCGAGAACGTTCACTGTTTCGCTCACGTAAACGTAAATCCAATTTAATACATAAAGAAATCAGGGCTTCCAGTTGCTCTGGGAGATCTCGGGTAACTAACTCATCCTTTATACGGTCGGATAGACCATGCCAGAAGGCGGCAACCAGCACCTGATTATTCCACTTCACTTCTGATGCCAATATCTGGAACTGGATAACATATTGTCCCACAGTACGTGTTCCCTGGCGAATCTGAAGGAGGTCTGAAGAAGCGGAGGTTGTATGCCCAGGTTCATCAAAGATGTGTTGGAATGCAGCAACAAAATCTGTGTAGTTATTCAGAAGAGTGTCTGCTTGCTCCCACAGCGGGGAGACCCAGTTCAAGGCGGAGCCAGATAAAAGGGACACAATATATGCAACTTTTGCCCTGGGTGTTGGAAAGTTCTGCGGCAGCAATTCAAAGTGGACTTCACATTGGTTCAGAAACCCACAACACATCTTAGGACTACCATCAAATTTGCTTGGTGTAGGAAGTTTAAAAGTGAGATGTTGAAACAGGAGCAACTGGAGAGCTAGAAACTGAAGAACTGGAAACTGGAACAGGAACTGAAGACGGAACTGGAGAGACTGGATTTGAGAAGGACTGTTGTATAGTGTCCAGATGGGAAGACATCCCTTGCAGAAATTGTATAATCTCCTGCTGTGCAAACTCTTGACCATCCAGTCGTGACACCAAACTTCGGAGTGACCCTGACCCCACACTCAGACCGCTGTCCGGGTCCATGGGCCTCGGACAAACTGTCATGTCTGTAGTTTTGTCTGTCCCCGGAGGGGGCACTAGTAGGTCAGTGTAGGTGTGATGTATGAAACGAGGAGGCCGAAGAAAAGTCCTGCGCCGGTGCGCTTGATATTTATTATTTCACAGAGGTCACAGAGCAACTGAATAACAGATTAAATGGAATGCAATTGATGATAACTTGAAAACCGGCAATAACAGAAAATTGAGAATGAATAATAACTTGTATAGCTGATAATAGGAATAATGGGGGTCATTCCGAGTTGTTCGCTCGTTATTTTTTTTCTCAACAGAGCGATTAGTCGCTAATGCGCATGCGCAATGTCCGCAGTGCGACTGCGCCAAGTAAATTTGCTATGCAGTTAGGTATTTTACTCACGGCATTACGAGGTTTTTTCTTCGTTCTGGTGATCGTAATGTGATTGACAGGAAGTGGGTGTTTCTGGGCGGAAACTGGCCGTTTTATGGGAGTGTGAAAAAACGCTACCGTTTCTGGGAAAAACGCGGGAGTGGCTGGAGAAACTGAGGAGTGTCTGGGCGAACGCTGGGTGTGTTTGTGACGTCAAACCAGGAACGACAAGCACTGAACTGATCGCACTGGCAGAGTAAGTCTCGAGCTACTCAGAAACTGCACAGAGAAGTCTTTTCGCAATATTGCGAATCTTTCGTTCGCAATTTTGATAAGCTAAGATTCACTCCCAGTAGGCGGCGGCTTAGCGTGTGCAAAGCTGCTAAAAGCAGCTTGCGAGCGAACAACTTGGAATGACCTTTTAATGAACGATAATTTAATCCAATGGACTGAATATTCAAAAGTCACTGATAACAAAATGAAGAATGATGAAGATAAACTTGAAACTTGATGCAAATGGTAATGGCAAATAACTGTAGCAGACAGAATTCCGGTAAATGAATAAAAAGCACACAGTCTCTGTAACAACACAAGTTCTTATAGCCAAGCAAGGCCCAGGCAGGAGACAGTCTTTAACACAGCAAGTTTGTTAAGTGCTGGATGCAATGCACAGTATGGAATGCTGGCAATTAGGTGCACAGGCTGAGCAATGAGAAAACATCTGAGGAAAGTCTCTTACTGCAGATGAGTGTAGCAGACTGTGGCTAGAGTCCGTAGCAAGCTGGAGAAATGAAGACTGGAGAATGAATGATGAAAGTAACAATGGGGAATCCACTGGAGACAGGAACACAGGAACCAGGAGAACTTGCACACCGAATGTGACTCGTTGTCCGAGGCGATGAGACTGAGCAACGGACTGGAACTTGTACCCCTTGCTCTGCGGTGATTGGATGCTGAACTCTGTGAGCAACACTTCGCTGGATTGGGTGTCCAGGTCAGCTGAGTGCAGGTGTCATGGCGGCGCCCATGCTAGAGAGACGCCGGCACACAGCGGGACACATACTGGATGCGGTTCAGGGGTACTCGGCGACATTAGTCATGACGCTTGCGGACTGGGGCCATGCATCTGCGACTGGGGCCGTGACCTCCGGAGGCCTGCACACCAGCGCGCTGGTAAGTGAAATGCAGCTGAACGCCGATTCCTGACAGAACTTAGCATTTATCTCGGCTCCTGTTCTCTGGCATCCCGATCCAAATCTTTCTTTCACTGTAGAAGTGAATGCCTCTGAAGTAGGGGTTGGAGCTATTCTTTCACAAGAGGATCCAGTCCGTCATAAACTCCACCCCTGTGCCTTTTTCTCTCTGAAATTTTCCCCTGCTGAAATCATCTACGACGTAGGGAATCGAGAGCTCTTAGTAGTTAAATGTGCTTTGGAGGAATGAAGGCACTGGTTGGAGAGGGCAAGGCATACAGTAACTGTGTTTACCGACCACAAAAACCTAGTTTATCTTGAATCCACTAAATGATTGAGTTCTCATCAAGCCAGATGGGCATTGTTTTTTGCTAGTTTCAATTTTGTTATTACCGATAGGCCCGGCTCCAAAAACTTTAAAGCCGACACTTTATCCAAGAGTTTTCTGTCTACCCATGACGTCCCTAAGCTTCCGGAGCAGATTCTTAACCCAGGATGCATTCTCGCTGGTCTAACCATGAATCTTGCCTCTCATGTCCAGTCAGCACAAATGAAGGCTACATCTGAAACTCCTTCAGGGCTCCTGTTCGTTCCAGAGAAACTCAGAATAGTTGTATTATCTGAGTTCCATTTCAGCAAAACCTCAGGACGTCCAGGGGTAAATAAGACTTTACATCTTCTCTCTCGCTCAATATGGTGGCCAGCTATCAAGACAGACGTTCAATAGTTTGTTAAAGCCTGTCATGTCTATGCCAAAAACAAGTCTTCTCATGTTCTTCCTTCTGGACAATTACATCCTCTACCTGTACCCTCCAAGCCCTGAACCCATTTGACAATGGATTTTTATGTGGCCCTACCAAGATCTTCCAAATACTCGGTCATCTGGGTAGTAGTTGACCGTTTCAGTAAAATGGCTCACTTCATTCCCCTATCTAAATTGCCTAATGCCAAGGATCTTGCTTCATCATTCATTCAACACATTTTTCGTATTCATGGCTTACCGCAAGACATCGTCTCGGATAGAGGCTCTCAATTTGCAGCCCGTTTCTGGAGGTCTTTTTGTGCGGAACTGAGGATCAATATCAGTCTCTTGCCAGGGTATCATCCACAGTCCAATGGACAGACAGAGCGAGTCAATCAATCATTGGAGCAATATCTATGGTGTTACATCTCTAAATATCAGGATGACTGGGTTGACCATCTACCCTTTGCTGAATTTGCATATAATAATTCTGAACATTCTTCAACTTCCATGTCTCCTTTCTTTTGTGTTTCCAGTTTTCATCCTAAATTCAATACTTTCACTCCATCATAACAGTCTGGTTCTTTTTCTCCCATGTCTCGCCTCAGGAGGATTTGGAGGGAACTACATCAAGCCTTGGAGGATGCGGCAGCCCGGTCTAAGAAATTTGCTGACAGATAACGGAAACCTTGTTCTTTTAAAGTAGGAAACATGATGTGGTTATCTGCTCGAAACATCAAGCTCTGCCAGACATTTCAGAAACTGGGTCCCCGTTACATTGGACCATTTCAAATCATCCAGAAAATCAATCCTGTTGCTTTCCATCTTCAAATACCTAGATCTTTGAGAATCAATAATACCTTCCATTGTTCTCTGTTTAAACCAGCATTTATTTCTAAAAAATGTAAAGTAAGATGTTTCAGGAGACCTTCTCCAGTCATGATTCGGGGATGTCAAGAGTTTGTTGTTGAGAGAATCCTGGACTCCATGTTTGTACGGGATCAAGTACATTATTTAGTTCATTGGAAAGGCTACAGTCCAGAAGAGAGATCATGGGTGCCTGGGAAGTTCCTCCATGCTCCTGAAGTAAAGAAAGGATTCTTTAAGAAATATCACCAGAAACCTGGATCTAGGGGTTCCTTAACCCCTCTTCAAGGGAGGGGTACTGTTAGAGCTGTGAGGTGCATGTCCCAGCAGTTGCTTAGGAGCCCGGACGCCACGCCCCCCCATTGACCCCCGCCTGGCGCCTAGCAAAAGGCAGACGCCGGGCGCTGAGAGCCACCGGATCCCTAGCAATGGGGACGCCGGAGGCAGGCGGCATTCCCCGTTGCTGGGTAACTAAGTACTCAGCTGTTATGCAGGGAGGTGCAGCAGGGCAGCTGCACAGTATTTGTAATTAGGGTTTATTTCTGCAGTGATTGGTGCAGCACCATTTATATTCCCTTCCTGGTTACACCCAAAATGCTGGTGATAGTTCCTGCTTCAGTTTGAACCTGTCAGCTCGTGAGAGATCCTGTCTACCTGTGTTGTACCCGTGACCTGGAGACCTTGCTCGATTGATAACCTGACCTGATCCAGCCGGCATTGTATTTAGGTTTTTGCTAAGCAGTGTGTGGAGTTTCCACAGAGACACTGCCTTGCTTATATTTCTGTGTTATAACATATTAGAGCATTGTTGCTTTCACAGTTTATTAAGTTACTTATAACATCTTTGAGCATTGTTGCTTTCACCGTTTATTAAGTTGCTTATTACATATTTGAGCATTGTTGCTTTCACAGTTTATTCAGTTGCTTATTACATCTTATGCATTGTTGCTTTCACAATCACTCGTTCATACAGTGTCATTGCTTTCAACACTCTGTGCATTGTGATATGTATAGTTTGTTTGTGTTAAGAACACTCTCCCCAGTCTGCGCCTGAGCATAATAGTAAGATTGTGTCAGGTGAACGTCTCACTGTACTGCATCTACCCCTGGCCAGCCTCCGATAGTCACCTTGTATATACGGAAAACCTGGGGGCATCTGAGTACGGGGAGGACCTAATTCACCCTGGAAAGGTGGCTGCTAAAGGCGAAGTCTTTTGGAGGCAGGAGACTAAAAGTTTGCTGCGCAGTGGGTAATTGCGTGAGCGTCACAAAGACACCACCTATAAACCTACGAAACTGAGTGTAACCATAACAATAGGTACAATGCAATCTTATAGGTACAATGCAATCTTAGGCCTGGTATTAACTAACAATGGGGAATTGATATCAAATATTATAGTAGGGGAGCCCATGGGAAACAGCGACCACAATATGGTCACATTCAATATCAGTTTTCATAAGCAGTCCTATATTGGCTCAACTAGGACTCTAAACTTTAGCAAAGCCAACTTTGACATGATGAGGGAAGCTTTAAGGGACATTGAATGGGACATTTTGTTTCAAGGAAAAAATACTACAGAGAAATGGGAGGTATTAAAATCATTACTCGCAAATTTATTCCCATGAGCAACAAACAATGGACTGAAAATTTCAAACCAATGTGGCTTAACAAAAAGATTAAGGAACTAATGGGCAAAAAAAGGCGAGCATTCAAAAAATACAAATCTGACCGGAATACGGAGTCATTCTAGCACTATAAGGATTGTAACAAAATATGCACACAAGGAATAAGAGCAGCTAAAGTAGAAACTGAAACGCTAGTAGCAAAGGAAAGCAGATCAAGCCCCCAAATGTTTTAAAATATATCAACAGCAAAAGATTAAAGAAGGAGAGTATAGGCCCCTTAAAGTACAAGCTAGGAGTCTTAATCAAAAACGATAATGGGATAGCGGGTAAATTAGATAAAGTTTTTCTCATCGGTATTTACAAGAGAGGACCAGACGCAGGGATTAACACACAATCTCAACAAAGATAATGTCCCACTGCTCAGTGCTTATTTAAGTGAGGAAGTAGTTGGTGACCAGGTAAAAAAAATGAAGATTAATAAGTCACCTGGTCCTTACGGAATTTACCCAAGGGTTCTCATGGAGCTTCACTCTGAACTAGCAAGACCGCTATTTTTGATCTTCAATGACTCACATCAGGCATGGTTCCCAAAGACTAGCGTATAGCGGAAGTAGTGCCGATATTCAAAAAGGGAAGTAAAGCTGTATCGGGTAATTATAGACCAGTTAGTCTTACATCTATAGTGCTGAAAGTACAATGAGGTATTCTAAGGGATAGTATACAGAAGTTCCTTGAAGCCAGTAAGGTAATTAATAGGAATCAACATGGATTTGTGAAGGATAGATCATGTCAAACAAACTTACTAGGCTTTTATGAAACAGTTAGTGCTTACCTTGATCAGGGTAAGTAAGTGGATGTAATCTTTTTAGACTTTGCTAAAGCTTTCAACACAGTACCGCACATGAGACTTATCTATAAGTTACAAGAACTAGGGCTAGGGAGCACAATATGCACTTGGGTCAGAAATTGGTTAGATAATAGTGACCTGCTCATTGTGGTAAATGGGACTTTTTCAAATTGGACTGAAGTGCTAAGTGGTGTGCCACAAGGGTCTGTTCTTGGACCACTATTGTTCAACATTTTCATTAATGATTTCGCAGTAGCTCTAGAGAGCATGGTGTCAATTTTTGCAGACGATACCAAATTGTGTAAGGTTGTAAATACGGAGGGAGATGCTGAGTCTCTTCAGAATGACTTAGTTAAACTGGAAGCATGGGCAGCAAAATGGAGAATGAGCTTCAATACAGACAAGTGTAAGGTAATGCACTTTGGTAGCAAGAGCAAAAATAACACCTACATACTAAATGGAGTAAAATTAGGGGATTCTGTACTTGAAATAGACGGTGTTCATAGATAGCAAACTAAGCAGCAGTACCCAAAGTAGGATTGCAGCAAAGAGGGCTAACAAGGTATTAGCATGCATAAAGCGGGGAATTGATGCAAGGGATGAGAGTGTTATACTCCCATTATATAAATCACTAGGTGAGGCCACATATTGAATACTGTGCACAATTTTGGACACCATACTACTAAAGGATATCTTGGAACTAGAAAAGGTTCAGAGGCGGACGACCAAACTAATTAAGGGGATGGAGATGCTGGAATATGAGGAAAGGCTTGCCAGGCTAGGCATGTTTACACTGGAAAAGAGGAGACTAAGAGGGGACATGATCAACATTTGCAAATATATAGGGGGACAATACACAGGGCTTCTGGGGGATCTGTTTCTGGTAAGATCAACACAGAGGACATGTGGACACCCGCTTAGGTTAGATGAGAGGGGATTACGCACACAGAGTCGAAAAGGTTTTTTCACAGTAAGGACAATACGTGTTTGGAGTTCCCTGCCTGAGAGTGTAGCGATGGTGGACTCAGTCAACACTTTTAAGAATGGGCTAGATAAATTCCTAATGGATAAGGATATACAGGGTTATGTTGCGTAGTCACGCACTATAGTTATAAAAAAAAAGGGAATAAACACAACGGCCGACATTAGCAACAGACAAAATTAGTCCTAAAAATAATACAGCGTAGGAGACCACAAATAGGTTGACCTCAATGGACAAACTGTCTTTTTTCAACCTCAGAGACTATTTTACTATGTGGATAGATAGATAGATAGATAGATAGATAGATAGATAGATAGATAGATAGATAGATAGATAGATAGATAGATATATGCAGAGAAAGGGGTGGTGTCTAAGGGAGCTAAACACATAGATATCATCCAGAATTTGACCACAAATCACTTTAAAGGAATTTTTTAATATATTTATATACAAGTATTCAACAATAACAGTGAATAAAAAATGGCTGACATGATCATGATCAAAATGCAGACATCAGATATGGACACCATTTAATGCGGATAATTGGTAAGTCCAATGTGGTTTTCTTAATTAGTACATATCCGATGTTCTTATATCCGAACCAGAAATCTGACGCGTTTCATCCAAGTGGACTTCATCAGGGGCTCAATATCAAAAAAGTCGGAAGAACATAAATGAATAGATGACCAATTAGTGATCGTATTAGTCCCACATCAGTAAAACAGGATTTGCAATAACAGATGTAATAAAAAGTGCGCTGATTCCACAGAAAGATTTGTATAGAATATGCCAACTCAGTAAGGCAAACAATAATACAATAATGCTGAGTTCGGTAAAAGTCACAATTTCGTTTTAGTGGATAATCCTCAGCAGGAAGAGTGACTTCTCCTAGTCAGCAGTCTGCCAGCAGTTTTCCACATTTTATTATGTTATAGCCTAATTCCAAAATGGAATACATTATTTTTTCCCCTCAAAATTCTATACACAATACCCCATAATGACAAAGTGAAAAAAGTTTTTTTTTTAGATTTTTGCAAATTAATTAAAAATAAAAAACTAAGAAATCACATGTACATAAGTATTCACAGCCTTTGCTCAATACTTTGTTGATTTACCTTTGGCAGCGCTTACAGCCTCAAGTCTTTTTGAATATGATGCCACAAGCTTGGCACACCTATCTTTGGGCAGTTTTGCCCATTCCTCTTTGCAGCACCTCTCAAGCTCCATCAGGTTGGATGGGAAGCGTCGGTGCACAGCCATTTTCAGATCTCTCCAGAGATGTTCAATCGGATTCAAGTGTGGACTCTGGCAGGGCCACTCAAGGACATTCACAGAGTTGTCCTGAAGCCACTCCTTTGATATCTTGGCTGTGTGCTTAGGGTCATTGTCCTGCTGAAAGATAAACCGTCGCCCCAGTCTGAGGACATCCAAGATGTCTCTGTACATTGCTGCATTCATCTTTCCTTCTATCCTGATTAGTCTCCCAGTTCCTGCCGCTGTAAAACATCCCCACAGCATGATGCTGCCACCACCATGCTTCACTGTAGGGATGGTATTGGCCTGCTGATGAGCGGTGCCTGGTTTCCTCCAAACATGACGACTGCCATTCATGCCAAAGAGTTACATTTTTGTCCCATCAGACCAGAGAATGTTGTTTCTCATGGTCTGAGAGTCCTTCAGGTGCATTTTGGCAAACTCCAGGCGGGCTGCCATGTGCTTTTTACTAAGGAGTAGCTTCTATCCGGCCACTCTGCCATACAGGCCTTGTTGGTGGATTTCTGCAGAGATGGTTGTCCTTCTGGAAGGTTCTCCTCTCTCGACAGAGGAATGCTGTAGCTCTGACAGAGTGACCATCGGGTCCTTGGTTACCTCCCTGACTAGGTCCCTTCTCCCCTGATCGCTCAGTTTAGACGGCTGGCCAGCTGTAGGAAGAGTCCGGGTGGATCTGAATTTTTTCCATTTACAGTTAATGGAGGACACTGTGCTCATTGGGATCTTCAAAGCAGCAGATATTTTTTGTACCCTTCCTCAGATTTGTGCCTTGAGACAATCCTGTCTCTGAGGTCTACAGACACTTCCTTTGACTTCATGCTTAGTTTGTGCTCAGACATGCACTGTCAAGTGTGGGACCTTATATAGACAGGTGTGTGCCTTTCAAAATCATGTCCAGTCAACTGAATTTACCACATGTGGACTCCAATTAAGTTGTAAGAATATCTCAAGGATGATCAGTGAAAACAGGATGCACCTGAGCTCAATTTTGAGCTTCATGGAATAGGCTGTGAATACTTAGTTTTTTATTTTTAATAAATTTGCAAAAATCTCAAACAAACTTTTTTTTACGTTGTCATTATGGGGTATTGTGTGTAGAATTTTGAGGAAAAAAATGAATTTATTCCATTTTGGAATAAGGCTGTAACATAACAAAATGTGGAAAAAGTGAAGCGCTGTAAATACTTTCCGATGCACTGTACATACCATTTATTATATATGTACATACACATAGTCTATATATATATACTGTATATATATATATATATATATATATATATAAAAATAACATACAAACACATACATTATATATGACACACAACGACACATACAGTATATTATAAATGTCACATATGCACACTCTTACACTTTTGTTGCAGGACACATTCCTGATGGGGGTGTGGGTGGGCACTTTGCCTCATTAGGCTCCAGACACGATTCTCATAAATTTGCTTCATATTAGCCCCGTCCCCTTATTACATAACCCGCAAATAGTGTCATTATGTTGCAAGGGGTTGGTTCTTTGATGGAGGCCTGTGACCAGTTTGCAAAACGTGGGGGTCATTCCGAGTTGTTCGCTCGCAAGCGGATTTTAGCAGATTTGCTCATGCTAAGCCGCCGCCTACTGGGAGTGAATCTTAGCATCTTAAAATTGCGAACGATGTATTCGCAATATTGCGAATACACACCTCGTAGCAGTTTCTGAGTAGCTCCAGACTTACTCGGCATCTGCGATCATTTCAGTGCTTGTCGTTCCTGGTTTGACGTCACAAACACACCCAGCGTTCGCCCAGACACTCCCCCGTTTCTCCGGCCACTCCTGCGTTTTTTCCGGAAACGGTAGCGTTTTTTCCCACACGCCAATAAAACGGCCTGTTTCCGCCCAGTAACACCCATTTCCTGTCAATCACATTACGATCGCCAGAACGATGAAAAAGCCGTGAGTAAAATTCCTAACTGCATAGCAAATTTACTTGGCGCAGTCGCAGTGCGGACATTGCGCATGCGCATTAAGCGGAAAATCGCTGCGATGCGAAGATTTTTAACGAGCGAACAACTTGGAATGACCCCCTAAATTTGGTACTAAGAACCACACAATCCCCCCATCTTCCCTTCCCCACTCAGTGCACCAGTATGTATGCAAATTTGCAGCTGCACCTCCTTGGCGAAAACACTGCAAGTAAATGGATTTGGACACAATAATTTTTTTTTTTGTGCTGAAAAAACTTTGCAATTCTTTTGGAATCACTATATTTGTATTAGAAATAATGTAAAGATTTGTTTCCTAAACATTTAGAAACAGTATATGTATCCCAAGGGCATCTCTTGGGCATGCAATGCAAAGCAACATTAACAAGATAACAATATTCCAATAAACTAATACCTTGAAGGATAGAAGCAATAAGAATATTCTTTATTACAGTCTGATTGTATTATTCATCTATATGGTGTTCTGCAATATGCTTTTTTACACTTTACTTTTATACATGCTATTGTGTGTTGCTGGCCACAAACCTTCATTGCCTTTAACCACACAGTATAAATGTAAGCCAAAGGGGATACTAATAAACTCCGGAATGTAGGAACCAGGTTATAAATCAAATAAAATGTTACTCATGTGTGCCCTGTTAATGGAATCAGTAGACCATCTGGGCTAGGCTGCTCTCATATGTCCTCAAATTCAGTATTTTTATTATTACCATATTGTACTAAATATTTTTAAAGCAGAACATGTAGAAAGTTATGTAAATAGATTAGCAACCAGCTAGAAGGAGACGTTCAGTTGTAAAATGAAATAATCATGGTTAATAGCCTACGTCGATTCAAAACTGCAGCTCTTAGAGATTTTACAGTTTTTACAAATTTCGTCACAGAATATTTAATGTCTAGTTTTTTCTTTAAAGTGTACCTGTCATCTACACACAGCTACATATTAAACAGATATATAAACAAATGCCACATACAAATGCGTATATTGTGTCTGCATGATGATAGTAATATTCTGGGAACATAAAAGTATTTAAAAGTATGAATGAGAGTGAAGCACATGACATGGGCTGGAGGAGCATGGTTTTTCTGCTCATCGTACAGCAGTGGTTCCCAAACTATTTACAATTTTAGAGACTTAGTATCAGCATTTCATTTTGTGGTACCCCTAGGCCAAAAGTTATCTTAAGTAAATTGTGCTTGGTGGACAAGGCTGTGAGTCTATTTGTTCACATATTTTATGATTGGCAGCTACCAGCACTGCTTTTGCCTATCACATGGATCATAAATACTTTGATTTGGTCCTGAGCCACCATGCTGCGGCACCCTGCCAGTTTGGGAACTACTGGTCTACCATATGCTGAGATGGATAGGTGGCAGGTCCACTTTACAAAATGCCTTTTTGACCTATGGTTGTATGCATTGCTGGTCAGACTTGTATAGGCTAGCCCTTGTTCTATAGACAGGTCTGTTACCATCAGCTTACATCAAACAACCTAGCACTGAGCATTCACATCTGTACTTCTCCAGGATCTTACCCCGGAGCATCATGATAGTGCTATATATGGTTGAGGGGGATGGATACGGGCTCCCCGGGGTTGAGCGGAACAAAGCCACTTGCGGGCTCGCCACGCTTCGGGCTTGGTGGCTCACTACGCTCGCCACAGGTTCTATTCCCACTCCATGGGTGTTGTGGACATCCAGGCGTGGGAATAGCTTTGGCAGTGCTGCCGGCCTTCTGGCGATCAGGATTCCGGCGTTGGTATTTTGACCGGCACTATCATGATGCTCCGGGGTAAGATCCTGGAGAAGTCCAGATGTGAATGTTCACTGCTAGGTTGTTTGCTGAGGTTGAGGGTCCCGTGCTTGTCATGCTCATGTTTCCACAAATTCAGGTAGGGAGAGTTCAGGGAGAATAATGTCATGTAACAGGAGTTCACCTTTGAAATGAACACGTCATCCCTGCATAAAAAAAACCCATCCGGAGTGTGTTTGAGGTTCTCATCTGGAATTCATGCCATTAATTTGAAAATGAAAGAATGCTTTAACTCCCATTTGTACAATCATACATGTATGTTAAATGAGATGTTTGCCATTAAAGCTATAAAATAAAATTATATGGAAATCTATCATGGAAAGAATGCATAAAATGTATTGCTTTGTATCAATGATTCTTTCTATTAAAGACATAAGAAGTGCTCCTTGAACAACAAGTGTTTTTCTACTTTCTGTTACAATGGTGGTGGCCAGTGTTGGGCTTTGACAGTGATAAACATGTATTATTCTGGATCATTACAGGAATGGGGATCATTATGAGGGAAATTGGGTGCTGAATCTACGCCAAGGACATGGTGTGCTGCACTGTTTAGATGGAACCATTTATGAGGTACTGTACATAAATACACATGCTATATCTCATTTCATCTGTTCTTATCCTTAGCAAATATCCGAGAAGATTGTTTATGATTGTGCTGTCTCTCGCATTATCATAACATCGTTTTGTAGAATTCTGCTCGGAAATATAAAAAAAATCTTATACTGTAATTTAGAAAACTGTACTTTACTGTGAGTCAGGCTTATGGGTTTGAAAATAAGCTACTGTAGGGCAATGTTTTCTGCTATTTGTATACAGTATATGTTTTATTTATGTACTTACTGTTAAGGATCTGCTTTATATAAGTATGTATGGCATAATGTGGTACTCTTAGGTACTCCTTATGTGTGTCTTGTTTTCTTGGACATTTCATTTTGAAACCCTGTCAAAATGAGTGTTTGGATAGAAGTAGACAGGGTCTGTTTCTTGAGAATATACAAATTACAGGTAATGGTTTATTAAGGGCTCTAATTAGTGGTGGTTAATAGTAATATACTCTCATTTTGTGTAGGAGAGTAAATAAATGTTTGAGATTGACCAATATATATGATAAAAAATACAAATAAAAGTTTATTTAAACAGTACTGTAATCCTTCACTCCAGAAAAATTGGTATAATGCTTTGTCTGCTGAGTGTTTATTTCATCACTCAAAGAACAGATACAAATGTATATAATTAGTGCACATAATGAGTTGCAAAGATATAAAAGTAAAACAAAAAATGTGTATAAATGTAAAAATTACTTCAGAATCAATAAAATATCAAGCAGCACCTAGTAATGCAAATGTAAACATCATACACAATAAAAAAAAAACAATTAGCAAAATGTAAAATATAAAAATAAAGTAAAAGTTGGAAGTTTTCACTCAGATACTCGCAACGCGTTTCTCAGTGCTCAGACTGCTTCCTCGGGCAGTAATCACTTAGAACAGGGATATTTTCCATTGCTGGAATACAAATCCACTAGAATTACTTCAGACTCTCTTGGGAGGTTCCTTATTTCTTCAGGCTACAGTATAATTAAACCCCACACTCCAGGCCATGGTTTCACTCTAGAGGCAGACCTTTTTCAGTCACTATAGCACAAATAATGGCATTTCTTTTTCAGAAAGACACCTGATTGTGATTACTTTGTGGTTTAGTATAAAACAAAACTTGGCAACCTTTATGAACATTTTATATTTGTTAGAGCTGAAAATGAAATAAAAATGCATTTATTGATACTTGTTTAATTAGTTGAACCATTTTGATGGTGATGGTGTGGGCCACACTGTCCTCATTCTAATCTCCTAATTTTTCACTCAGATATGCCTGATGCCAACTGCACCATGTGTAAAATCCAATTACCAGGCCAAGCATGGGCAAAGTGTGACTTATGTTTTTAAAAATTTCTATGAAAGTGAATAGCGTTTAATAAAGTTGTATGTTTTCACTCATCTGGAGGCTCCATGATTTTTATGTTGAGGGCTGTAGGTAGGGTTGGACTGGTACACAGGGGAAACCCCTGGTGGGCCCCAGTGCCCGGGGAGCCCCACCTCCTCAAGGAATCAGGTTCCAGACTGTGCATTTGAATTATACATTATACGTATGTTACCGTATACTGTACGGACTAAGGTGTATTCTCTACAGTGCATTGCTGTTATTATTCTGGTACATTATTATACATGCACTAGCAGTATTTGATATATATCTATATTATTTCTGCTGTGTAGAGTAGGATCTTGATCCGAGGCACCAACAGGCCCAAATCTTTGACTGTTCCCAAGATGCACAGCGCCGCCTCCTCTATAACCCCTCCTCCGTGCACAGGAGCTCAGTTTGTAAGTTGGTGCCATGCAGAAAGCAGGCAATCAACAGGGGGGCTGCTCCTGCACTCCATATTATAAGCTTAATCTCAGAAGAAAGAAGAAATCTGAAGACTTCAAGGGCTGCGGCTTTACTGAATGTCAGATAGACATCCTCTGCTGCAGCTCCATTACTCCCCCAGCGGCGCTGTATACTCCCGTTCCCTGGTAACTACAGTGGAGGCTCCGGTGTACTTCTGGCCAGTCACACACACTCGCCGCTGCCCTCCGGGATCGCGTGGCTGCAGGTACAAGGGGAGGTAAGGGGTCTCTTTGGCCCGCTATTAATGCGATCCAGCGCGGCCGTGGGAGGCGAGCTGCGCGCGCTGGCGTGGACACTGTAAAGGGCAGCCGCTCCACTAGTCACTTGGACACAGGGCACAGGTGGGGGGTGTCTCCTAAAAAAACCTGTTTTATTATACAGCCCGCAGTGCCCGGTGGGGAAGCCAGCAGGGGGATAAGGCCTAAGCTGTAGGCCCCCCCAGGCCCAGGGCGCCATTTGGGTAAATGTTCCCGCCCTG
This sequence comes from Pseudophryne corroboree, assembly GCF_028390025.1. Classification (NCBI taxonomy): domain Eukaryota; kingdom Metazoa; phylum Chordata; class Amphibia; order Anura; family Myobatrachidae; genus Pseudophryne; species Pseudophryne corroboree. Next base: position 217,785,524 of record NC_086453.1, on the reverse strand, counting down.
GTGCTACATATCTCTCCCTCACTCCCTGTCAGCCGCCATCACATGGAGCTGCGCTGTTCCTGGGACTGCTGGGGCAAATCCTCCTCTGTAAAGCCGCCTGCTCGCCAGCGCTGTGCACTTTACAGGACACTTAAGTATTCTACCTGTCAAGGGACAGTGTTAGTTAATAAAGAGTGCATACATTCAGGGTTGTGTGGTACAAACACCCTGTGATATACATCCAATATCTACTGTTTACATATATAGCTATACTGAGTATTACTTTGTATTGCTAGTCCAGTGCAGTTTTATGGTTTAGTATAATTTCTGCATGGTACACTTGTGACTATATACAGTATGTGTGTGTGCATGTAGCTGCTGTGGGGCTGCCATCTCGTGTATTTCACTCAGCTTGCTACTCCTATATTCTGTAACCTGAGGGGTCAGGTTTATTTATTGATATAGGTATTTCACAAGATATACTTGCTGTGTATTTTTCTTTGTGATTTATAGTCACCATATATCTCTTGGATTCCCAGTTTGTGCTGAACATAAGTCAGGCACACCACACCAGGAGTTCTTGCTAGGTATATCGCTGCTAATATTGTACCAGGTTGCCTGATATTGAGCTTATCATTATGTCAGCTACAAAGGGCAACGGAGCTGGGGCTTCTCCCACAATGCGTGGTGGTGATGCTGCAGACACTTTTGAGGAAAATATGGTAGCAGAGAGTTCAGGTTCAGGAGGTTCCTTACCCCCCAGTGGGTCTGTAGCACCGGGAGCAACTAATGACCCGCCTTGGGCTACCTTTTCCACGTTGTTAAATACGCTGGTAACAAAACTTACGCCCCCTGTGGGACCTCCTATGCCAGTGCAGCAGTTTATGGTCCCTGCAGTCAATCCGCCATGGGAGGATCAAATATCTACACAGTTACAGCACTTGAACCGATCACTGACTAAACATAAGTCTCACTCTCGCCCACCTAAGACTAAGGCGTCTTCTAAACGGGCTGCTACTTCCTCACAATCCACTGCTATTCCGGACACATCCTCTGAGGAGGATGGTGCATATACTGACCCCACAGACACTGACTCTGATGCTTCTGATGGGGAAGGGAAATCAATGGTGGATGTCCCTGATTTGATTGAGGCTATTAGGCTCATTCTTCAGGTCTCTGATGAACCTGAGCCTGTGGCTGTCTCTAAAAATCCATACAGATTTAAACATAAGAAGGTGGTTAAACAAGTTTTACCTCATCCTCAACACCTGGCTGACATACGTCGGGAATCCTGGGAAAATCCGGGAACAAAATTCACACCGCATAAGAGAATGTTGGCTCGCTATCCTCTCTCTGCAGAGCTATGTAAAAATTGGGAAACTCCTCCGCCTGTAGATTCTCATGTGGCACGCATGGTAGTTTCCTCAGCTCTGCCAGTAACTACCGTCACCTCTATGAAGGAACCAACGGATAGACGTGTGGAGGGTGGGCTGTGCATAGGCCAACCATTGCAGCAACATGGGCTGCTGAAGCTGTTGAGGCGTGGGCTCAGGAGCTGGAGGTGGAGCTGCCTTCCAACGCTTCTTAGCATGCTCAACAATGTCTCCTCATATATTGCCACAGCTTCTCTGTACCTTAAGGAGGCGGCCTCCGAGGCCGGGCTGCTGGCGGCCAAGGCTGCCACTATGTCCATCTTGGCTCAATATATCCTTTGGTTGAGATACTGGTCGGTGGATATGGATTCTAAGAAAACACTGGAGGTGCTTCCTTTCAAGGGAGTCATTCTCTTTGGAGAAGACCTCAATCAGATTGTGGCTGATCTGGCTACTGCTAAAACAGCTTGCCTACCTAGTACGGCTCCTTCCACGCAGAAGGCTAAAAGTACTTTTCCTCTGCCCTTTCGTCCTCCAGGTAAAGCAAAAGGTCAGGCGTACCCAAAGCAAGCTCATGCTTCCAAACCTGCCAAGCCCAGACCAAAGCAGGCCTGGGCTTCCCGTCAGCCTGCTTCCAAAACTGACAAGCCTGCCACATGACGGGGCGGGCCTCCCTCTGGGGGATTCCAGCGTGGGTGGCCGACTTCTAGGTTTTGCCCAGGAATGGTTGAAGACCACTTCCGATGCCTGGGTAAGGGAAGTCGTCACTCGAGGTTACGCCGTACCCTTCAAGAATCCCCCTCATCGATTTTGCCTGACAGATGTTCCGCTGGACCCGGTGAAGGCAAACACTCTGCATTCTGTGGTACATTCCCTCCTGACCACAGGAGTGGTAGTACAGGTGCCTCTGGCTCAGAGAGGCAAGGGGTACTATTAACCGCTGTTTCTAGTCCCGAAACCGAACGGGTCCTCGCGGCCCATTCTCTATCTGAAGTCCTTGAACAAGTATGTGCGGGTCTCCAAGTTTTGTATGGAAACTCTGCGCTCTATTGTTCTGGCCTTGGAGCCTGGGGACTATATGGTCTCCCTGGACATACAGGATGCCTACCTGCATATTCCTATTGCAGTGTCTCATCAGCAGTACCTGAGGTTTGCGGTGGGCAACCTTCATTACCAATTTTGGGCGTTACCTTTTGGTTTGACAACGGCTCCGCGAGTTTTTACCAAAGTCATGGCGGTAATGACGGCTGTACTCCGCAGTCAAGGGGTCAGGATCCTACCGTACTTGGACGATTTGTTGATCCTGGCAAATTCCCCAGAAATTCTCCTGTGTCATCTAGATCTGACGGTCCAGTTCATGAAAGCCCACGGGTGGCTAATCAACTGGAAGAAATCCTCCCTGGTTCCTGCTCGGAGCATGGTGCACCTGGGAGCGTTATTGGACACTCACAACCAGCAGTTGTTCTTGACTCAAGAGAAAGTCCTGAAGCTTCAGGACAGGATTCGATACTTCCTATCTCGTCCGCAAGTGTCGATACATTCGGCAATGCAAGTGCTAGGTCTCATGGTGTCAGTTTTCGACATGGTGGAGTATGCTCAGTTCCATTCTCACCCTCTGCAGAAGTTAATTCTTGCCAAGTGGGACTGCCTGCCTCAAAGGATCTGATCTCAAATGATCTCCTTGTCTCCGGAGGTCCGCCTGTCACTGAGCTGGTGGCTTCAGGACCATCGATTGAGCAGGAGCTGTCCCTTCTGGATATACAACTGGGTCCTGCTGACGACGGATGCCAGTCTGAGAGTTTGGGGTGCGGTGTTGGAACAACACTTCCTTCAGGGTCGGTGGACTGAGGAGGAGAGTCTACTCCCGATAAACATTCTGGAACTGCGGGCAGTGTTCAGTGCACTAAACCTGGCCCAGCATTTGATACAGAACAGACCTGTTCAATTACCAATCGGACAACGCCACCACAGTGGCATACATCAATCATCAAGGCGGCACTCGGAGCCGCATGGCAATGAGGGAAGTATCACAGATTCTTCAATGGGCAGAACGCCATCTGCCGGCCATATCCGCAGTGTTCATTCCGGGGTCCTAAACTGGGAAGCAGACTTTCTTAGTCATCAGGACGTACACGTCGGAGAGTGGAGCCTCCATCCAGAGGTATTTCAACTTCACGTGGACATGTGGAGCCTTCCAGATGTGGACCTGATGGCGTCTCGACACAATCACAAGGTTCAGGTCTTTGGAGCAAGGACAAGGGATCCTCAAGCAGCGTTCGTGGACGCTCTGGTTATTCCATGGAACTTTCGGCTGCCGTACGTGTTCCCTCCGGTGTCACTCCTGCCCAGAGTAATACGGAAGTTCAAACAAGAAGGAGGAAACCTACTTCTGATCTCTCCTGCGTGGCCCAGACGGCACTGGTTCTCTGATCTACAGGGCCTCTCACTAGATCATCCCCTTCTACTTCCACAATGACCGGACCTTCTAGTTCAGGGTCCTTGTGTCTACCAGGACTTGGCCCGTCTGGCTTTGACGGCATGGCTCTTGAAGCTTCCGTCTTGAGGGCCAAGGGTTTTTCTGAGGCGGTCGTTCAAACTATGTTGAAGGCCCGTAAGCCGGCTTCTGCTCGGATTTACCATAGGGTCTGGATTACTTTACTTGGTGCGTGTCTCACAATCATGACATTTTCAAGTTTAGTACAGCCAAACTGTTGGCCTTCCTACAACAGGGCCTGGACTTATGGCTTCGTCTGGCCTCCCTCAAGGTTCACATTTCTGCTCTGTCGGTTTGGTTTCAGAGAAAGATTGCTGCCCTACCTGATGTTCATACATTCACTCAAGGCGTGTTGCGGAATCAGCCTCCTTATGTGCCACCTGTGGCCCCTTGGGATTTGTCTGTGGTTCTGGAGGCCTTGCAAGAGTCTCCGTTTGAACCTCTTGCATCTGCTGACCTTAAGTGGCTTTCCCTTAAGGTGTTGTTTTTGCTGGCTATCGCTTCAGCTAGAAAGGTCTCGGACTTGGCTGCCTTATCCTGTAAGCCCCCCTATCTGATTTTTCACCGTGACCGGGCGGTTCTTAGAACGCGTCCGGGTTATTTGCCTAAGGTGGTGTCTTCCTTCCACCTTAATCAGGAGATTGTGGTTCTGGCCTTTCATTCTCCTGAGATGTCTTCCAAAGAACGGTCTTTTGATGTGGTACGAGCTCTCCGTATCTATGTGAAGAGAACCTCCTCCATTCGGAAATCTGATTCTTTCTTTGTCTTGTTTGGTTTTCACAAATGTGGCTGGCCTGCTAACAAGCAGACCTTGGCCAGATGGATTAGAATGGTGATTGCACATGCTTATGTACAGGCTGGTGTCATGATTGGACTCCATTATGATGCCAGAACGTGCATAACTGCAAATAATATTGTATTGATCAATGTCTGCAAATGCCCCGTGTGTGGTTATGTATAAATCCTGTGTGAAAAGGTCATAGGAGACTTCAGCCTGATGTGCCACTGCTCCCTTGCTGATCCTAAAGGGGAATGTGTCATGATCCAGGCTATTTCAAGTAGGAATAGGCCTGTTAATAAGTAGTGTGATATCAATATAGATGATACCAGGATATCCGAGTGACGTATCAATGGATGTGATGCCAATGCATCTGGGTTATATCGAAATGGGCATGATTGAAATTTGTATTATTCCAATTGATGTATCAATGTACCAGTATGTGATAACTGTCTTTGCATGTTAAATGGTTGAAGCTTGATTGATCTGCTGGCATTTCATTGTAGCCACAGAACTCAGAGACACACTGACTGCTTTGGTGTGAAATTCAGTTTAGTTTAATTACCCCAGAACCATAGCTAGGGCCAGAGAGGTGTTAAGCCCTTCCTGCTTTGTGTCCTCTCAGAACTAGCCATTTGTTTACACAAGAGCCATGGCCAGAACTTCAAAGGAGAAGAAGATAAGGCCATTCACCCCTGAGATAGTAGCTGCTAAGCCCAGTATGAGCTGACACTCGATACCTTCTCTGGCTTATGGAAGGGTTAACAGTAACACTCCAGAGGGAGGGGATTGAAGGGGCAGCATGTTTTTTAAATAGGAGACCCTCAGAGTGTAAGTTGTCCATTATCAAAGAAGCGAGTCAGGAGAACATTCTGGCTCTGTAATGTTCCGATATCCGAAGCGGCTTCACTTCACCTCATCGTTCTACTTTGCATGCGTGCTAGGATCGGTGGGTTTATCTCTATTTTTATTTTCTTGAAGTTGTCTTTCTGCTGTGACTTTGACTTTTTATCATTATATTCTTGTAACTTTCTTTTTTCTGTAACATAAGCTTTGAAGTGTTTTACTTGAATTAAATAATCTAATTTTAGATCTGGTTTCTGTTGTGTATCCAACCCAACTCTCTGAAAGAGTCGTTACCAAAATATTAATAAGTCTAGGTGCAGGCAAAAGCCATAAGTTTGCCTTGCGTCATACCCTAAATGTTTGTACTTTGGCTGGTGGCAGTGATTTTGTGTGAAATTGACGCACGCGCTCAGGTATCCAGTAAAGGTGTCACATGGCAGGGATTCGCAGATTGGCGTATCTGGGGAATCGCCGTGCCTTGGATCGTGACAGCTGGTCTTCCAGCTCCTGCTACCATCAAAGCCAATTCTACTCGGTCTGTTGGACCTTCTTGGGCGGCCCACCGTGGTGCGACCCTTGAACAATTGTGCAAGGGGGCTACGTGGTCCTCAGTGAACACGTTCATAAGGTTCTATGCCTTCGATACTTCCGCCTCCTAGGATGCTTCCTTTGGACGCCGGGTTCTTGTGCTCGCTACAGTGCGTCCCCTCCCATAAGGAACTGCTTTAGGACATCCCCGATGTTAATCCTTGTGGAGCCCAGTGTACCCCGCAGCAGAAAACGAGATTTATGGTAAGAACTTACCGTTGTTAAATCTCTTTCTGCGAGGTACACTGGGCTCCACAAGGCGCCCACCCTGACACACTTGGCTTCTTTGGGTTGGTATGGCATTAGCTGCTGGCACCCTCTCCTGTAGTGAGTGTGTGGTGTATTTGGCTACGAGTGATTGTCGTCTCTGGTACCTGCTACTGCATTGGGCTGGTTAACGAAACTGAGCTCCTGTGCATGGAGGTGGGGTTATAGAGGAGGTGGCGCTGTGCATCTTGGGAACAGTCAAAGCTTTGGGCCTGTTGGTGCCTCAGATCAAGATCCTACTCTACACCCCGATGCTAATCCGTGTGGAGCCCAGTGTACCTCGCAGAAAGAGATTTAACAACGGTAAGTTCTTACCATAAATCTCGTTATCAGGGACGTGCAGTCAGGGGAGGCAGTGCCTTCCCTGTGATTAATGAGTAAAATTATACAAAGAAGATACTTATGACACATGTTCTGTGTCATAAGTATCTGGTTTACTCTTTATATTATTTTAATCATTGTTACCCTCTAAGAAACCATCTTAAATGTGCTTTGGAGGCAACGCTGTCGGTGCCTCCTGCAGTCTATGTGAAAGGGTCGGAAGAGGGGGGCGGGGCCAAGCATTGGGCAGTGAAAGCCCATTAAGAAAAGCAGCAGAAGCGGCACCTAAAAGCAGTGCCGCTTTGACAGGGGCGTGCTTTCAGCTCATATGAAAGCACACCCCTGTCAATGTGATTAGGCAGTGGGCAGGGCCTCGGAAATGGTCTCTGACAGTGACTTCAGAGACCACTTCGGCAGCGTCTAGTTTCCTACCACCCTTCCCCTGTGTGTCTCCCGCTGTTCCAGCAGCCAGTGGGGTCAGGTCACTGCACCCCTCCCCACTCACGCTTGCCGACGATTAATGTCGTATCTTCCCCCCCCCCCCCCCCCTCCCCCCCGCAGGCACCAAGTCAGGATGAGGATGACAGTTGCTGTGTTGGTGGGACTGAGGAGCGGGAAACAGCGGGAGCGCTCTTCACACTTGCTCCGGCTATCTGTCTTAGCGCTGCGGCTCCTGTGTGACAGCCTCACACAGGAGCCGCAGCGCTAAGACAGATAGCCGGAGCAAGTGTGAGCAGAGCTTCTGCCGTGTCCCGCTCCTCAGTCCCGTCAACACAGCAGCTGTCATCCTCATCCTGACCCGGTGCCTGCGGAGGGGGGGAAGAACGACACAACATTGATCGGCGGCAAGCGTGAGCGGGGAGCAGTCCACGGAGGGAACCAAGGCAGCTGGGCGCTATGGGGAGCAGTTGGGGCTGTATCAGGACATGTGGGGGCCCAGGAGCAACAAAGTTGTGGAGGCCCTCACTAATCACACACAGCAGGGGCACACAGCCCCCCCACCATACACACACACATCCACACCCACAGCAGGGGCACACAGCCCCCCCATCCTCACCCACAGCAGGGACACACAGCACCCCTCTCCACACACACAGCAGGAGCTTCTGTGCACATACTGTACAACAGAGACACACAGCACCCCCCCCCCCCCAAACACACCTGTGTACATACACAAAGCAGGGGCACACAGCTTCAACACTGCGAGCATGGGGTCCGTCGCCTCACAGTGAGAAGGGAGACAGGGCGGCCACTGCGGATTAAGAGGGGTGCCGCTGACTCACTTACATCAATGAGCAGGAGCATAGAGGGTTGGGGCAGCCAGGTGCTTCCAGCATGTGGACAGAGAGTGATAATCCGCGGGCAGCGGGGCACATCCTTCTGGAGGGAGGGAGTCACGTCTTCAGAGGTGAGCCACAATGGCGGCGGGAGTAGTGTGTCCACCAGGATATGCCGTTCTTCTAGTGACGGTCACTCCCCCATTGTGACTTGTAAGGCTGTGTAGCTGCGCTCAGCGCCAGGAGCAGGAGTCCCGCCCTCCATGTGTAGGGTAGCGCAGGGCACCACTCCCCTCTACTATGCGGCTGTGGAGTACTCCAGTTTAAATAGCAGAGTGTGGGGCAATTAATGTGTGGGGGCCCCTGTCGCCCCTCCTATAATCCGGCCCTGGGAGCAGTGTCCATGGAGGGAACGACAGCATCCGGGACCCGGGAGCTACAGGGAGTAGGTGAGATTGGTGTTTAACTTAGAGAGCGAGTACCTTTCACTACCATCCTGCCCCCCTGCTCCGCACGACTGCTCCCATCTGCCCCCTGTGCTTTGCACCACTGCTCCCATCCTGCCCCCTGTGATCCACACCACTGCTCCTATCCTGCCCCCCCCTGCTCCACACCACTGCTCCCATCCTGCCCCCTGTGCTCCGCACCACTGCTCCCAACCTGCCCCCCCTAGTCCGCACCATTGCTCCCAACCTGCCCCGCACCACTGCTCCCTTCCTGCCCCCTCATGCTCCTCACCACTGCTCCCATCCTACCCCCTTTTGCTCCACACCACTGCTCCCATCCTGCCCCCTCCTGCTCCGCACCACTGCTCCCAACCTTCCCCCCCTACTTCGCACCATTGCTCCCAACCTGCCCCGCACCACTGCTTCCTTCCTGCGCCCTCCTTCTCCGCACCACTGCTCCCATCCTACCCCCTCCTGCTCCGCACCACTGCTCCCATCCTGCCCCCTCGTACTCCGCACCAATGCTCCCATTCTGCCCCCTCCTACTCCGCACCACTGCTCCCATCCTGCCCCCTCCTGCTGTGCACCAATGCTCCCATCCTGCCCCCTGTGATCCGCACCACTGCTCCCATCCTGACCCCCATGCGCCGCACCACTGCTCCCATCCTGCCCCCTGTGCTCCGCACCACTGCTCCCATCCTGCCCCCCCTGCTTCGCACCACTGCTCCCATCCTGCCCCCTCCTGCCCTGCACCACTGCTCCCATCCTGCCCCCGTGCTCCGCACCACTGCTCCCATCCTGCCCCCCCCCCCCGCTACGCACCACTGCTCCCAACCTGCCCCCCCCACTCCGCACCACTGCCCCCTCCTGCTCCGCACCACTGCTCCCATCCTGCCCTCCCTGCGCCGCATCATCGGCAGGACTCAACGAACATTATGGCTGCATGCCTCACCAGACACAGACTTCACCGCACGCCACTGATCATATATATATATATATATATATATATACCTTCTCCACCTCTTCCTCTCATTAGGCCTTGTCCCCTCTGCCTTCAAGAGTATGCACTCACCTCCTCTATACTTAAAACACCTCTGCAACTACCGACCCAAAAACTCCTTGACTATGTTATCTACAATCGCCTTACTGCCTCTCTTTCCTCCCACTCACTGCTTGACTCTTTCCAGTCTGGCTTTTGCTCTCTCCATTCCACTGAAACTGCCCTCACAAAAGTCTGCAATGACCTCCATGCTGCCAAATGTAAGGGCCACTACTCTCTGCTTATTCTTCTTGACCTATCTGCTGCTTTTGATACTGTGGACCACCCTCTCCTTCTGCAAATCCTTCACTCCATTAGTCTCCATGATACTGCCCTCTCCTGGCTGTCCTCCTACCTCTCTGACAATTCCTTCTCTGTCTCCTCACATGACTCCACCTCCCCTCCACTTCCACTGTAGGTTTCCCCTATGGTTCTGTTCTTGGTCCTCTCCTTTTCTCTCTCTGTACATATTCTTTAGGTGAACTCATTAGCTCTTTTAACTTCCAATACCATCTCTATGCTGATGATACTCAAATCTACCTTTCCTCCGCTGACCTCTCCCGTGCTCTCCTCACTCGTATCTCCAACTGTCTCTCTGCTATATCTTCTTGGATGTCCCAGCGCTTTCTTAAACTTAACATGCCCTAACATGAGCTGATCATCTTTCCACCCTCCCGCACAACCTCACCTCCCACAGTTTAATTATCTGTTGATGGCACTACTATCTCCTCTAGCCCCCAAGTGCGCTGTCTTTGCGTAATCCTTGACTCCTCACTCTCCTTCAAACCACACATTCAGCACCTCTCACAAACCTGCCATTTTCATCTCAAAAATATTTCCAGGCTTAGACCCTTTTTCACCCAGAATGCTACTAAGACCATTATTCACTCACTGGTCATTTCCAGACTGGACTACTGTAATCTCCTTCTATCTGGCATCCCTGACAAATGCCTCTCTCCACTCCAATCTATTCTCAGTGTTGCAGCCCGGCTCATCTTCCTCACCAAACACACTATGTCAACCTCCCCTCTCCTACTAGCCCTTCATTGGTTTCCCTTTCCTTTCAGAATTCACACTTACTTACAAAGCCCTCACCCACTCCTCCTCCATTTACATCTCTGACCTTATCTCCCACAACACTCCCACCAGTCAGCTTCGCTTCGCTAATGCACGCCGCCTCTCCTGCCTATTTATTACTTCCTCCCACTCCTACCTTCAAGATTTCTCACGTGCTGCTCCCTATCTCTGGAATTGTCTTCCTCTCCCCCTCAGACTCTCCATCTCTCTACAAAATTTCAAATGGGCCCTGAAAACCCACTTCTTCACCAAACCCAGCCTAATCTCGTCTTAACCATCTGTTCCACACTCACTGTCTACCCCACCTGTGACACCCCTGCCTGACTGCCCCTCCCTTTTAGAATGTAATCTCTCATGAGCAGGGTCCTCAACCCTCTTGCTTATCCTTCGCTTACTTAAAATGTCTTCAACGGCACCAAGTCCCATGGTTTTCTGGCAACCATGATACTTATGTCAGTGTCATCCGCTGCTGTTTATTTACCTTGTACTTGTTCTATATTGTCTTCAACTGTAAGTCACTATTTTCCTATTTTGTTTATTTTGTTTATGTACTCTGTAATTGGGCTCTGCAGATACCTTGTGGCGCCATATAAATAAAGGATAATAATAAAATAATAAATAATAATTTCCTCCATTCCTCAAAGATAATGGTTTAATGGTGGATGTATCGGGCAAAAAGCTTAAGTAGCAAAGCATGACATCAGTTGTTATTGTTCCAGACTGTTCCAGACTCTTCAGCTGAAAGGGTCTTCAAGGGGATTTTCGGAACTTGGACAGCAGTCAGCAGTGGCTGCAGTAAATCACTATGAAATGAGTGGAGAGAGATATTTTCTAGTTAAGAAGCCCCCTCTGTCTTTCTTTCTTTCTTTGCGCCCCTCTGACAGCTGGAACCCAGCAGCAAATGCCTCTATTATCTCTGGGAGTTACGAGACCGTATTGTTCAATGTGCAATGAGTTCACTGGTTTACTGTGAGGGTTTCACTGTGGGGATCTCCATTAGGGTAGATTTACTCAAGTTTCTAAAATTGAAAAGTGTAGGTGTTGCCGATAGCAACCAATCAGCATCTAGCTAAAATTTAACTGATGCCACCTACAAATTGACAGACAGAATCTGATTTGTTGATATGGGCAACACCTCCCGTTGTCTATGTTAGAAGCTTTAGTAAATCTACCATTCATTAAGTAAGGTAACAAGACCTCATGCGTGTGTAATGTTTTCTATTTCAATCTAATTTCCCACCAAGCCAGAGCAGGTATACGGTAGACCACTGCTTCTACACATGGCCATTAGACTGCACCTTATATCAGTCATACTGTCGAAACAGCAGTTGTAAGATTACAAGGCTCCCGGGAACATGGTCAAACATCGAGGTGTGTAGTGTGATCAGATATCTGTGTCTAAAGGTCACATTTGCAGCTGAAATTCATCGCCAACATGTCGAGATTTACAGTGATAATGTCATCTCACAGAAACAGATTTGGGTTTGGTGCACTGCATGTGGTGGACGCGCTTGGCTGGCCGGAGGTGCAGTTTAATGTCCATGAGAGGAAGCAGTGGCCTGTCTGCTCTGGCCAAGTGGGAAATTAGAATGAAATAGAGAACATTACACACCTGAGAGGTCTTGATTAGTTACTTATTAAATCATCTCTTATATAAATATGTACAGAATTCTCCTATTAAATAGAAAACTCCAAACCCACAAAATAGTTGGAGAAGATTCAAGCCCTGTACAGATCGGGCTCTGGTCAGAATCAAACCCCTGTAATTTTAGAAACCAATGCCAGTCAGTGTTGCCCCCGCTGACCACTTTTTGCTTTATGAATTGGCTGTGCAGCAAGGAGCATGCAAGCTGTAGCATCCATCTTGCTTACATTATCACAGCATTCTGGATATATTCAGTTACATATAACACTGTTATTTCTTGTATTTTATGTAATTCTACAACACGATCTGTTAGCGGGTTTGCTTACTCTCTTTAGGACTCTTACTTGGCTTTTTATGTCCCATGTCCTGATGTAGCGTTCAGTGTCCCACACTGATCTCTGGGGCCACCAGGCCCACAGTACACACGTACCGGAGGAATTTTCCTGCACTATGAATACAAAATCCTGCCAGATTGTTACTTACAATACTTAACATTAATTGTGATTCAGAAGCAGCAAAGCTTCGATGAACGTTTATATGCATACAATTTTTTTCTGCTTGAGTCCATTTCAATCTTACAGCTTACACTCTCAAAATCCATTAAGTGTCTTCTGACTTAATCCAGCTTTATGCTAAATGTATCCTGGATCCTTAAGAATAAAAACATTAATTATTTTCAAACTAGGAATCTATCACCAAGCTATGTTAATGTGTAATGTAATAATATTGGTTGTAATTATCCTCTATTATAACTCAATTAGTGAGCTGCTTTGGTGCTGTTGATAGACACAACGGTGTTGCATTAATATGTGATTTCTCAGGCATCCGTGAAGGGAGATCATTCCGTTGCTCTACAGTTTTGTCAGGGACAAATACTTTCTTACTGGCCTGCAGAGTACCTGTCATTGTAAGTGGATTGCTGCAATCTTCTATACCGATCATGTGATAGTTTGTCACTCTGAGAGATGTAACGTTTCTGGTAAGCCTTGACATATATATTTAGTGCATTGTTTTTATTTACTTTAATAAAACGTCATCAATTTTCGGTTCTAACAGTGTCTGACAAAGTTGTATGTCGGTGTAAATGGATTTAAAACATGTTTGGGTGAAGCAGGAAAATAAACTTGACCCAAGAATCTATCATTCAGTCTAAATAACTTACCAGTTAAAAGAACACTAAAGTTAGAGTACAAAAAAGCCTAGAAAGGAGTTACTTCTATTTACAATGTATGTGTCACACGTTGTCACACCTTGATAAGACTTGATATATCGGACTTTGTATTTATATTATCATTGCACATGTGAGTAAGCTATACTTGCTGACATTGCATGTGGGAGATGAGGAAGGTGAAAGGGTCACGGTTCCATTAATTGTGCCATTGAGCAGTGGAGAGCAAGACCACAATGAAGTGGTTCTCAGCAAATCGTGTCATCAAGCGGCCCTGAGCTTGTCTACTTGGGGTCAAGGAAATCTCTCTGAGATTCATGAGCCTCTTGGCCATTCTTGGAGAGTAGGCAAGTATGGTGTAAGTTATTGTTCTCCCAAAGAGCGGTAGGGGGCTTATTTTTGAAGCTAAGTATTTAATCCTTCAAAAACCGACAGCAGTTGTTTGGTGATGTCAGTCCAACCTGCCAAGCCACAAATGGCAATGAATGGGCCTCAACCAGTGAGGTCAAATTTACTATTTAAAAACTACTTTCATCAGACGAATAAAGCTGCCACAACTAAATACAGGTTGACTTTCCCATATCCAAAATTCCGAAATATGGATTCTTCCGAAGTACGGAATCTTTTGAGATAATGAAAACTTTGATCTCTGATGGTTCTATGTACACAAACTTTGTTTAAAGAAATGGTATAACATTACCTTCAGGCCATGTGTATAAAGTGTATATGAAACATAAATTAATTTCATAAATGAATGGAAAAGGTCGACAGGTACAAAAGGTCAACATGGAAAATAGTCGCAGGTCGACACAACATTTTTTTGCTTTTTTATGGTGTTGTTTTAAGTCGTCAAAGTGCAGGGAGCCCCAATTAGTGTACCGAGTCACCTTGCATGGCTTGCTTTGCTTACCATGCTGTGGACAAGGTGTCTCACTTCACTAATACTATTGCCAATCGTAGTCCACATGGATGGTAAAGTATGAAAAAGTTGAAAAAAAAATGCAAAGAACCCTTAAAAAGTTGTCGACCATTGTCATATCAACCAATTGAACCTGTGGACCTTATGTACCTGTCAACCGTAAGCACTGTCAACTTTTTGCAAGTTGACCTAAAAACCAGGTCGACCATTAGTGGTTGACCTATTGACTATTGACCTTAGTACTGTCGACCTATAGACCGGATAGCATCAATTTAAAGAATACTGTAGCTACAATAGCTTTAAGAATAAATTGGGATAGCATTTTTGTTAAATTGGTTGAATGCATGATCAAAAATTGGGGCAGTTTCAGATATACATGACAATCATGTACGGCTGCAATTTTTCATGGATTCTCAAGTCGAAAATATGCAAATATCAGCATAATCATTCCTCTTGCATGCCTGAGTAATGCTCAACTGCGCTGTGGATGCCTTCACTCCACCATCGATGCACCATCAATCGCAACATCGACTCCTCGAGCAGCCTTGCGACAACTGTCTTAGCCGCTCATACCCCATCCCTGTTGCTACTGCTGTTTATCGCTCCTCTCCTTTCCTCTACTCACCCGTCCACGCTGCTCGCCACTCACCTGTCCACGCTGCTCTCCTCACATGGTCCCGTCCCCTCCTACCTGTCCTCGCTTCCCCGTATCATCTCCCCGATTCCGACAATGTCCATCCGACTTTAAAAAAAGTTGGATTGACATTGTCGGAACCGGGGACAAAACCTGTCGGATTTGGCCGCGGAACACACGGATCAAGTTGGGAATTCCCGACCTTTCAGAAAAAAACAGCCGGCATTGAATAAACCTGTCAGAAACTGCCGTCTTTCCGACAAGACGGCAGCTTCTGACACTTATTGAATACACCCCAGAGCCTTCCTTGTAACACTCTCAAAATATGGCCACTATGTCTGTGGTGTGATGAAAAAGATTGCAGCTACATTCCAAAACAGGCCTCCTCTATTTGTGATCACTTCAGGCCACCTCCCAGTAACCATCCAAATACCTATGAATCGCAGATGCCTTCTCAAGTCATAGCAAGTTGTCTCAAGGGGAGGCAGTTGATAGATAGACATTTAAAAGATAGTCATTAGAGCGACACCATATGGTCGACAGTCAAAAGTCCGACAGGGTCACAAGTCTGACAGTTAGATGTCATACAGTCAAAAGGTTCACAAGGTCAAAAGGTCGACATGTTTTTTAAGTTTTTTCCATGCTTTTACAACTTTTTTTCCCATGTACTAGCCATGTCACAAACTATTACCTTTAGTAACCGAGCCCGAAGCGTGGTGCGTGAACAAATTTCAACAATTTGGTAAACAAAAACACACATTTTTGTGTCGACCTTTTGACTGTAGGACTTTTGACTGTCGACCGTGTGATGTTGACATGTCTATCTTTTAAATGTCTATCTTGTATACCACACCCGTTTTAAGTGTACGCAAATGCATACACCATCGCAAACATGGTTTGCGCATGCGCAGTAAGGGTTTCTTAGCCTTTTCGAGCATGGATCACAGATGCTGTCTCAAGTCATAGCAATGTGTGCAAACATTGGTTTGTGCATGCACAGTAAGGGTTTGGGCAGTAGCAAAAATCACAAACACACCAATGATGCTCCCATAACACGCCCACAACACACCCATAACACAACCACGACACTCGCATAACATGTCCAAGGACACTCCCATAACACACCCATGACACTACTATAAAACGCTACTCACATAACACGCCCATGACACTCCCATAACACATCGAAGGACATGCCCATGACACTCCCATAACATGCCCATGACACTCCCATGGCACTTGCCCAATAAGCTCATGACACTCCCATAACACGTCCAAGGACACTCCCATAACATGCCATGACACTCCCATAATACATCCATGGGCATGCCCATGATACTCCCATAACACGCCCATAACACTCGCATAATACGCTCATGATACTCCCATAACACGTCCAAGGACACTCCCATAATAAACCTATGACATCTCCTCTTTTTGTGATCACTTCAGGTCACCTCCCTGTCTCTTCCTTTAAATACCTATGGGTCACAGATGCTGTCTCAAGTCATGGTACACATTGGTTCTCTCATGCGCAGTAAGGGTTTCTAGACTTTTTGCGCACCAGTCTCATTATTTTTAGGTATTACTAAATCTACCAGAAAGGTAAATACTGAAACGATTTTGCATATTGAAAAGTCATTTTAGTATTTACTTTTTTTGTAGATTTAAAAATACTTAGAAATAATGAGACTGATGCTATAATTTATGTTTAATTATATTGAGTACATTTTAACTCTGTTCCCCTTCTGTGTACTCCCCTTCTGCATCCACACACCTCTGCATTCTTACTTTCCATTGGTCAAAGCCGTGTTATCTGTCAGATGTCTCAACAGCTCCACCGTTTTCTTCTTTACCTCAGTAACTGATGCAAAACAGGTTCCCTTGAGTACAGATTTGGCATTAGGGAAAAGAAAGATGTCACACAGTGCTAAGTATTGCGAGTATGGAGGGTGTTCTAGCACTACAATTTGTTTCTAGGCCAAAAACTGCTTCACAAAGAAAACAATGCAGCCTGGTGCATTGTCCTGATGGGGGATGAAACCATTTTTCCACAACTGTTTCTTCCGATTCTTTCCTGCAAAGTTTCTAGAATGTTTTTGTAGTAATGATGATTCACTGTTCCTCCTTATATTCCCAGTCTGCCAAAATAACACCCTTGATATCAAAGAAAACAACATGGCTTTGAATTTATTTTTGCTTTGACGTGCTTTCCTATTATTGGTGATGATGGTGTTTTCCAGTGCATGGAATGATGTTTTATCTCAGGAGCGTACTGTAAGTACCATGTTTCATCACAGGTAATAACTTTATCTTAAAAATGCGAATCCACTTGGATTTATTCCAAAATGTCTGTACAAATTCGCATTTGATTTTATTTCTGCTCGGCATTGAGAAGCTTTGGAACCATCTTAGCACAAACTTTTGGCAAGTCAAGATCTTGTTGCAAAACTTGCCTAAACATTTCTTTGTCAGTGTTTACCATTTCGACGGTCAGTTGGAATAATTTTCTAAACATTTTCCGTATTGTCGTTTGGTTTTGATGTGCAAGGCCTTCTGGGATGTTCATCATCTTCGACATCCTCACAACCGTCACTAAAATATTTTCAGAATGCACAGTATAACTACTGTGAGAGGATATTAGTTTTGTATATATTGCTTCACTATAATTTAGTAGAGTTCTGTACATTTAAATCGCTGCAAAATTTTCTTTTTGAGTTCTTGCAGTATATCTGGAATAATGTTCTTTGTTCAAACATCTTTCATATTTAATCTCATAAATCCTGTAAAATCTTGCTTACTTTTTCAGACTTTCTATGCTCACGACTCTACCCTGTATTTCAGTTATAGTCCTTTTTCTATTCATTTGACCAAATGCTGATCCAATAAATATTGCACCAGTGCTTTTTAAAATTCTGTTTTGTTCCAATCCACTACAGTGAGTCATTATTACTTTACTATAATGAATGATTGCACCTCTGCTGTGTGTCTCACTGATGGCATTTGTCAGAAGCCATCTGACATCACTTAGAAAGGTCAGGATTTTAGTGTTCCTGTCAACTGGATCTCAGTAGGAAAAACCTTAGTTTGATGAGCTGACAACATTTTCAGTATTGTTATGATTGTGTGTCCTAGTTCTAGTGTTTGATCTTTTGGCTCTTGCTCTTTGCTTTCCTTCCCACATTTGCATATTTACCTTGGTTTTATATTCCATTAATTATGTTTGCAAGTGGACTTGAGCTTTGGCAATACCCTATTTGCCCTGTAGCAAAATTGTAGACATCCAAAGCAGTGCTCCAAAAAATGGCACTTCCTGCCTGAGTGGCTTTTATTTACATGTAGCAAGCCTAATGACAGTAGTTACATTTATTGTGGGAATGGCCATCAGTGTCTTATGCACCCTACACACTGGGCGATGTTGCAGGGCGATAATGAACGTTCTTGTTAATTAATGAATGAGAAATTGTTCATATCGCTCAGTCTGTATGCACCAACAATGAACGATGTGCGGCCCCGCAGCTGTTCATTTATGGTTTTCCGTCGTTTTGCAATGCAAGTCAATTTGGACTGTACCAAGATCGATCATTGTCCAAATTGCTGCCGTCGCCCAGTGTGTCAGGCACATTAGCCTGCAGTGCTTAACATCGATTGAATGAAACCATCAACCATTGATGGTCAGCACCCATTCCTGCTGTGGAGAATGGCAGGCGGTGGACCACAGGAAAGGGGGGTGGGGCTTGGCTAGCCACCAGGGATGAGGCTGAGCTTAGTGCCCCATTGATGGTTGTTAATGCATGAGGGCCATCCCTGATATCTTTAAAAAAAAAATACTTCTAAACCAAAAGGATGATGGGGAGTTGTTCACAGCTTCACTGAAAGAGACTCAATTTTGATTACAAGCAAGACTGCAACTATCTTCAGATATGTGTCTGTCAGCAATGGTGGTTTACACAAGACACATGTCACATATACTTAGATCCCACTTGCAGTCATGTTGTAAATCATTTATTTGTGTGCAATAAATGACTTGAATGTTAAGCATCAATTAAACTTAAATACATAAACAAAAGCATAATATATTGTGGCAGAGACAGCATGTTTCCATGTGAAAGTAATGTGGAGGATCCAGACCAGGTTTTGGAAGCAGTAGCAGAATCCCAGGTGTGTGATCAGCAGCACCTGGGATTTCCTGATATAAGGGTTTCCAGGGCAGAGTCACCTTGCTCTCGACGGTGGAATAGCTACCCGAGTGATAGGCCGGGTTGTGTGGGCTAGACTAGGGACCACTGGAGCCTATCAAGAGTCTGCTATGCTGTGACTACCTGTATGCTACTGCCTGTAATACCGACTGTATGGAATCTACTTGCTATGTGGTGACCTGCTGTGCAAAATAAATACAGAAAGTGTTCATCTGAATCCCCGTGTGTGTGATCACAATATGCACAAGCAACAAAGAAATCACAAATCTGCATCAGCAGACTGTTCCAAGCAGCCGCTTCACCATTGCTGGTGATGCTCATCATCTCTGTTTGAAGCTGTCCTTACCAACTACAGGTTTTCTCTGTCAAAAATATGCAGATTCTCCAGTCTACACAAATGCGTAAAAACGTCTTTAATGTAATCAACCTACATTAGAAGACCCGTCCTTCAATCTTCAATATGCGTGTGCCCAATGCTGTGGACATTTGTAGAACACATACACACAAAGTAGGCTGCACCACCTTAGTAGTCACTCTGCATCAGACCGCAAGCCCTCACCACGCCAGGGGCAGTCATCACCTGAGCTATGGCAGCTATACAGTATACATCGCTAGGTCTCCTCATGACATCACTTGTTCTTTATGGATATAGAGGCTGCAATCTCAAGAATATTTGTTCACCCCCAAAAAAGTGTCTGTCCTTACTTTAGAAACCAGCTATCAAAGCTGCTCTTGCATTGATACACCCTACAACTATTAGTTCAGTATTCTTTCTCTGTTTTACTCTTGTTTCATTGCCATCTATACACCAGATTTCTGTTTGACGGTTTTATTATTTCTATCATCCATATTTAGCTGTTGTATATTATATTATATTACAATATTTACTTTAATCTGCTGTAAGCATACTTTTCACTTGACTTTATTGCATTAAATTTAATGTTTTGAATAAAGAGCCACTAGGTGGCAGTCTAAGATTTCTTTGTAGACTAATAATAAAATGGAATAGGTTAGACGCTAGCAGAGCTCCCTGCTGGGCTGTAAATGTTTACCACTACAGTTACATTTTCAATAGAAATGTGCTTAAAGGTGGAACAATTTCTTGCTGGGAACAATATCCAACAACACCGCCAAGCAACAATGCTAAGTACTCCAGCAGATACTTAGAATGGTAGAGCGTGCATGGACGTCTTTTTAAAAAAATCCATATATAAATGCAGAAATAACAGTGTACAAAAGAGAGAACTGTATTCAGTGGGAATAAAAGTGTACGTTTTATGATTAATATTTTTTTTCTTTCCTTTATTTGTTACCTCCCCATTCCCTGTAGACACTTTTGTGCCATTACTGTACAATTGTAAAGTTCATTTTCATATTATCTAGAACTTGGTTTTGTAGGTCTTGGGATGATGTCTGAGGATAAACTCCTGAAGGTGGAAGGGGAAAGCAATAAAGTGCAAAGATTATGTTTTCTGCCTCATACTGTCTTTGAGTCCCTGTAGGACGCTTTAATACTGTGTCTGGACTTATGTAATAAGGAAACCGTGATTTCACCATTTATGAAGGGACATTTTACTGGGATAAAAACACACACATTGACCTGTCTGCACTGAAAATGATTTTATTTAGTAAAAGTGGACATTGTGAAGGGAGGATAAAAGCTGAAGAAATTCTGTTACCTGGGAGTGGTTGGTGGCTTAGGGGGGTATTCAATGCTTGTCGTATCCTTTCCGACGGAAAGGATCCGACAATGCAGTATTCAATGAGCGGCGGATTTGGCCGTTCCCGACAATGCTAATCTAACTTTTTTTAAAGTCGGATTGACGTTGTCGTAAACGGGGCTAAAACCTGTCGGATTTGGCCGCGCTTCCGTCAAAACACAGCGGATCCGTGGCTATTCCGCCAATCCACGTGTTTTCCGATAAGTCGGAATTGCCGACTTGACGAAAAATGGCAGGGGGTTTGAATAGGTCGGAAGAGTTTCCGCTCTAAAAAAGTCGGAAACTGCCATTTTTCCGACAAGACGGCAGTTCCGACTACAATTGAATACTCCCCTTAGTGTACTAGCTTTGCTGTCTTGCAGTGCTATTGCTATGGGAGCATTTCTGTATGTTCTCCATGTCTACACGGGTTTCCATACCACCCAACATGACCCATTCCAGGAGGGACAAATTGCTCTGTTCCAGGACTTCTCCCTTAATTTAGGATTGAACAGGTTAATTGGTAACAAAGGTGTTTCACCACAGGTGACGGCAATGATAAATTAAGAAGGGAGTCCAGGAACAGAGCATTTTTTCCCCCTGGAAAGGGTCTCGTTGGGAGGTTTGCGTTTCTCATTAGTTGAGAAAAGAAATTGTTCTGATGGCGTGAATTGCTTTATCATGTCTCTGCCCTCGCTGTACAATGCTGTGATTCTGGTAGAATAGACAAGTATAGGGCACAACGGAATATGCTGCGCTATATAAGAAACTGTTAATAATAATATTAAATGGTATATATTTACTGAAACTTCTCAAAAAGAGAAGTAGAGGTTTTGCCCATAGCAACCAATCAGATTCTAGCTCTCATTATCTATTATATTGGCATGGTGACAATATAAAAATGGAGACAATTATTTTTAGTATTATTTGTTATAATTAATAGTCTTAATTGACAGGTTTTTAGAAAATACATTAAATTAATTTGCTTGATAATTTGGTGTGTTCAGTTTAGCACAAAGCACCAAAATGGCAGTTTGGACCAAATTATTTTCATAACAATCTCATGCCAGGTACAAATTTACATTTTCAGCATAGTAGCATACTCTCAGACTGAGAGGGTAATTCCAAGTTGATCGCAGCAGGAATTTTGTTAGCAGTTGGGCAAAACCATGTGCACTGCAGGGGAGGCAGATATAACATGTGCAGAAAGAGTTAGATTTGGGTGGGTTATTTTATTTCTGTGCAGGGTAAATCCTGGCTGCTTTATTTTTACACGGCAATTTAGATTGCAGATTGAACACACCACACCCAAAACTAACTCTCTCTGCACATGTTATATCTGCCTCCCCTGCAGTGCACATGGTTTTGCCCAATTGCTAACACAATTCCTGCTGCGATCAACTTGGAATTACCCCCTGAGCCCGTAGAGGCAGCACGGTTCCACAGATCAGCACTTTAGTCCCATTCCAGGATAATTAGAAGGCAATGACTGACGCTTGCAGCATTGATGGGCTGTTTTTAGGGAGGAGATGGCGCAGCATCCCAGAGCATCTCAGAAGCAATGAGGGTTAGAGATAGGTAGGGTAATGCCCACATGATTAATAGACTTTCCTTTGCATGGGGCATTAGGCAGACAATGAGAGACTATAGCTGGCGGTAATCAACCGAAGGCTTTGAAAAATAGTCAGAAACACAAAGAGCTTGATTCAGATGTGGTTGGAGTTGCTGTCACTGCTGCTTACATGGAAGCAGCAGTGATAGCTCTAATATGGTAATGCTCACGCCTCCTGCTTGCATTAGTGATACGAGCAGTGTCTAAGGATCACCTGCGATACCATTGGCCAGCTGCATGACCCATGGGGTCATGCAAGCCGCCCACTATTTCCCAAAATGGTGGTGTGTTGCCGCCGCCTGTCAGTCACTGCTGCCAATTTGCATCTGATGTCACAGACCCATATTTCACATGTGCAGTACGGGTCAGATGCATGTGCAAAATTCCAAACATCAGTAGGTTGGGCATGCGCTGCACCTCCGACCCCATGTGAATTATGCCCTTAATGCAGGGAAAATGCCCCATTTTAACAGTATTTAGTGCTTTTTCACATAGATAAAGAGACTAGGGATGGCCATCAATAGTTGATGGTTTTACAACCATAGATGATCTGTGGCCGATGGTAGGTGTTGTTTTGCCATTGAATGCATATCACCAATGCCACACTCATTGGCATTGCCCGAGGTTTAAGGAAAAATACCAAAACATCGTCAGCACTGGTCCGAAAGCTGAGGTCTACGCAGTGCTAGACCATCATTGGTTTTCTACAAATGGTTTTAAACCATTAACCATAGATGGTACAGATTTAGTATGATTTACCGCCGGACGGGATGCCGGCTGTCAATATCCCGACAGCGGCATCCTGCCCGCCAGCATGCTGGCAGCAGGGTGAACTCAAAGAGTCCCCTTGCGAGCTCGGTGGCTCGCTGTGTTCGCCACTGGATCTATTCCCACTCTGGGTGTCGTGGACACCCACGAATGGATATAGACCTGTAGCGCCGGGATTCCGGATGGCGGCATTGTCGGCTGTTGGGATTCCGGCATTGATATCCTGACTGCCGGGATCCCGACAGCTGGCAAATTAAATGCATCCCGATAGTACAGCCTTCTATGGCCATCCCTAAAATATCTCTGTAACTGTGTGCAGTATTTACCCAGAGATGACCTCTGTGAAGTATGGGTCTAATTCAGAGTTGCCTGCTAATTCGCCAAATCACAGTTTGCCGCACATCAGTACACTGCGCATGCTGGCGGCTGGTGTGGTGGGGGTGTTGACATGACGTTGCGGGCGTGTGGCAGCCGAAACAGGGGGGTGTCACAAGCGTTTTCAGGGCAGCTATGTGACGTCACATGCAGCAGCTCTGATAAAAAAAAATAACTAGGCTGTGCAGGCAGGGGTCGACCTTAAATCGACATGTCCGCAATTACATTGTGGGGCGGCACCACACATGCTGGGTGGCCTTGCCCTGTGCTGGGCGGCCCCCAGCATGTGAAGAGATGTACAGAGACCTTGCTGCTAATGCAACGATCTGCGTTTATCTCTGAATAACCCCATATATCCTGCTTAATGTGGGACAGCTCATACTATGCCTTCCTAAAACAGTAACTAAATAATGTAGCTGAATATTAATTAACTTTTGTCATATTTAAATGTATTTTTTTGCACTGCTTGCAAAAGAATTGAAATAGTTAATTTATACTAGTTGATTTATTTTTAACCTTGATTACTATAGGTTTTAATTGTTATTTTATATCTTAGTAGAATTTAATTTTCTGTCTTTTTTTTTTCTCTAACAAATAATGCTTTTAGTAAAAAAATAGGCATTTTAATAAGACACTCTAGGGTGCTCTAACTGGGACCAGAGAAATCTTGAATGGATTAAACCTAGTCAATAGTCTCAGCCTTTGTAAAGGCTTGAGTGCCTGTATTAAGAAAAGTACTGTAAAAGGATTCCTCAGCCAGGGTGCATTACCAGTAAAAGCTAATAAAGATGGTTTCTGAAAATAGCAGGAACCGTACAGCACCTGCACAGAAGATAAGCAATAATGCATCTGAACCAACATACCAGGCCGTGTCTCCATCAAAGGACACTGCAAGGTTAATATCTGACTGTGTCATAAACCCCAGGCTGAGAATCCCACAAAATGAAGAATTTTATATATAGCCAGTTGTATAAATCCTCTTACACATGTCTACAATATTAATACATAAAAAATGGATATTTACTGGATGTAATTGTATCTGCCATAGACTAGACAGTGCACCGCTAGTTAGTTTCCTGTGTTGGGTCTTTATGATCTAACCTGGTCAAAGGTCTCGCTCACCAAAATCTGGATTATGTAATTGAATTACAGATGGAAATAAAAAAACAAAAGAAAAAGATTCCCCCAATGGCATAAGACTTCTGATCTCTTTCCAATCAACCTGATAGTGTTACATATATGAGTGCAGCAGGATGGATGGGAGTGTAGATAATGCTAGGTTCTATTTTGTCTCTCCTATATAAAAGATTTATGGAGATCACAGGACTGCCTATAGCTATAAACTCTAGAAAGCAATAAATGTTGCAGATTTCCAATCCAATATGTGTATTAGATCACAGAGTGTAAACCTGAATGAAAGCTCTATTTTTATATATACAGTATTACTGCTTTTTTTGTGGTGGTTATCAGGGGCACACAGTACCTGCACCTTTTTTGGATTTATTTTTAATTCCCAGTACAAGAAACAGGAATAATTCAGTGAAATCTTTTCACAAATTAATAAAATAATTATTGGCACACCTATACAGAGTTCTACTTTAATCTATTTTATATATTATATCGTAGACAACTTATGTACAAGGTTGCAGATTCAGCATAACGGAACGCGGTGGGAGGAATAGCTGCAGGTGCTTATTTTGGGACTCTTTACACAGATTTGTCACTTAGCCACACACAGATATAAAAGTACCACAAGCCCCAGTGGTCAGTGTATAGTGGCTATGTAGTTTTGTCATTTCTTATAGATGTTAGTGGTGCAAATAAGCACATTTTGAAAAAAGGATGCTTGCCGAAGCTAAGTCACAATGACACCGGCGTGCCAAGAGGGTCTATCCGTCACGCCTAGCACGCTTAGCTCTGGTGTATGAGAACACACACACACACACACACACACACACACATATTATACACACATACATATATGGCTGCACCACCCCATCCATTTGGGAAAGTAGTCATCATTACTATCCAAGCATATTTGCCCTAGGCTTCCACTACAGAGCATGTGCAGTGCGAAATATCACAACATCTATCTATATGTGTGTGTGTGTGTGTGTGTGTGTATTTGTGTGTGTGTGTGTGTGTGTGTGTGTGTGTTTATTTACACATACACTATGTAATTTTTATGTGTCTTCACAGATGCCAGAAATATCTGTTATTTTTCTGTATTTAAGTCTCCCCACCTATATAGGATTCAGTATGATATCCCGATGGACAGTATGCCGGTGGTCAGAATCCCGACAGTGGCATCCCGCCCATCAGAATCCTGAAAGCCCCTCCAAAAGTACCCTAACCCTTCGTTGTGGGTGTCTAACCGTCCCCAGTGGTGCCTAACCCTCCCTCCCCTGCTGCCCAAACCTAACCCTCCCCGCTTGGTGCCTAACCTCCCCTTCAAAGTGCCTAACTCCCCTTCCCTGGTACCTAACCATAACCTTCCCGTCCCTGCACCCTAACCCTAACCTCCCTTCTAATGCCTAAACCTAACCCCCCCTCCGACCTTTTTCATGTCAACCTTTTTCATGTCCACCATTTTACCATGTCAACCTTTATCTAATGTGGATTTGCTGTGTGTTGACCTTATGGGGTTGGCCAAGTGACTGTCGAACTTCTACAGGTCGACACTATGATCCATACCCCTCAAATTATACATCATAATTCTATTAGTGGGTCACACCATGCACTCTTGAATGGTTAGCCAGGCCCTGTATTCTTCTAGTTGCCCCTTAATGCCCCAGTCTGACACTGTGCACATGGTTAAAGTGAAACGACACTTAAAGGAAAATTCCCAAATACTTCCAATATAAAAGCGCCCCCTTTGTTCATTTGAATTCATTTGAATGTTTAATGCTTTCATTCCCAAAATATAATTCTGGTTTAAGCTTTGCCCATGTTTTGAATGAATAAGACTGAGAGGATATCAGGGCTGTCTTTTTCCATGTGTGCGTTTTGTGAATATTGGAGGCTTTTATTATATTGGCTGAAATTGCGCCTAGATTGCGCGTACACATAAAGTGCAGCAGAAACATAAAGTGTACACATAAAGCGCAAAATGCAACACATTACAAGTGTAAAATGTGACCCAATCTCCAGAAACTCTGAGGTGAGGGAAAGCATCAAGTTCTTTTGGGGGGAGAAAGGTTGTGTGTCACCCTCCAAATCTTGGAACACCCCAATAAATGTGACCTCTCCACCCCTTTCATTTAAACAAAATGTTATTTTTGAATGTTGATATAAAGTAGGCTCACCCATGCTCCTAATCTATAATTAGCATGAAATGCCCCCAATCCCCTCCCAGCCTCTAATGCAGTGTTTTTCACCGCTCCCCAGACTCTGCCATCTGTCAGGAAATCTGTGAACTTGCCAGTAAAACCAGGCGCCTAAGTAGGTGCATTACATCATAAATAAAATAATTGCTGCAGATTTACCTGCATCATTTGCAATCTATAAATGACCATTAATTAAGTTCCAAAGCAATGTTGGCAGGCTGTATATGCTAAAAGCTGAGTTCTGTCCGTATTCACCACTGCGTAACGTCTATCAAATTCAGTAAGGGGAACTATTGCAGCACCTGAGATATTATGAGGGTTATATATATTCACAGTGTCAATCAATAGTGCGTGCATGCATGATGCATGAAGCATGCCTTTCATATTATCACACTAGCAATTTGCCTGACATTAGAAATGACTGGTAAGTGTTTTAGCTTACAATCAGAGGAAAAGTTTGGCCTGTCAGTACTCTGCACTATTCACCCTATGTTTCAGAATGTCATGTCTTTCCGCCATTGTAATGTATGACTAGAATGTTATCTCTTGCAGTCAATGTAAACATGTGAGATCCAGACTGTAGCATAAAATGCAAGCAAAATATTATACTGTGGAGGGTTTTTTTATGTCATTTTGTGATTTTTTTAAATTATTATATACATACCCTCCAACATTTTACATATAAAAATCGGTACAAATTTGAAAAGGGGGCATGACCACAGGTAAAAGGCCTTTTCCTATACTTTCAATGGAAGTTTGGAGAGCCAAAAATTGGTACAGACCATAAAAAAAAGGTACTGTACCTGCCAAAAAGGTACAGTTGGAGGGTATGTATATACAGGTATTTTTGTGACTTCCAAGTTTCTCAATAGCTACCAGTGTATGTGAGACTAAAAGGATTATGTGAGTCAGGGGTGCTGAACATGCGTCTCTCCGGCTGTTGTAGAGCTACACATCCCAGCGTACCCTGCCACAGTTTTGCTGATAGGAAATGCTAAAACTGTGGCAGGGTATGCTGAGATGTATAGTTCCAAAACAGCTGGAGGGCTGTATTTTGAGCATCCCAGATATAAATAATCTGTAATTTATAGCAACCAATCAAGTTGGGTTTAATCATTATAATTCAAGTTATGACAGATAATGGCTGATTGGGTGGTTTGGACAACAGCAAAGTCAGGCTATTTTGTACCAGGTAATCTCCTTTCCTAACATTTAATATGCAATAACTATATTCTGTATAGTATTAGCCACATCTGTCTAATTCACATAGTCAGCCCTGTGGTAAAAGAAAATCCAGACATGTACAAATTCACAATCCTTCATAAATGTAATAAACATCCTAGTGATATTTGGTGGACCCCCTTTATTAAAGTAAACCTTAGTTACCTTCTAAACCAGTAAATAACGACACGGAGACATGATTTTGGCAGAAAAATTGCTAGCTATTTATTTGACCCTAACCATAGCAAACCTGTAAATGGAAAAATTTGTTAAGCTGCCGAATTCCCGGCAAAAATGGTGGCAGAAAAAAGAACGGCTCTATAAAACTATTGGTGAACTTAAATTGGTAAACTGACCGAAACCGTCCAACACCTTATCAAAAACCGGTAATAGGTGTCAACACAACCCCCACAGTGACTTCCCACCGCTCCTGGGTGCCCTGCCGCTGCCTCCCGGATGGGTGGTCGAGCGGCCATTAAGTCGATGGAGGTGAGTGCACCTAAACCAAATAAACTGAAACTTACTACCTAAATAAGCGATACAACTACAAACTGCCGTTCTTTTCCGCCTATAAATAGCCAACGAATGAAAAACCAGCCAGCAATCAAAACGCCAATGCACTCCGCATCACCAAAACAACCACATCCCATAGGGCGGGAGGGCGGGAAGGAAATTTGAACAGCCAAGAGGCTCAAAATGGCCACTACAGTGTCTATATACCCTAACCCTCCCCCTTTTCCTAAGGCTGTACTACCTCACAGCTAGGTCCACCCCTCACAGGATGTTTAACCCATTCCTCTCCTATGCAGTCAATTCTTTCTCCTAAACATCCTAGTGATATTTGGTGGACCCCCTTTATTAAAGTAAACCTTAGTTACCTTCTAAACCAGTAAATAACGACACGGAGACATGATTTTGGCAGAAAAATTGCTAGCTATTTATTTGACCCTAACCATAGCAAACCTGTAAATGGAAAAATTTGTTAAGCTGCCGAATTCCCGGCAAAAATGGTGGCAGAAAAAAGAACGGCTCTATAAAACTATTGGTGAACTTAAATTGGTAAACTGACCGAAACCGTCCAACACCTTATCAAAAACCGGTAATAGGTGTCAACACAACCCCCACAGTGACTTCCCACCGCTCCTGGGTGCCCTGCCGCTGCCTCCCGGATGGGTGGTCGAGCGGCCATTAAGTCGATGGAGGTGAGTGCACCTAAACCAAATAAACTGAAACTTACTACCTAAATAAGCGATACAACTACAAACTGCCGTTCTTTTCCGCCAAAAGCGAAGGACTCCCTCCCAGAGTCCTCGCACCGCCACCATAAACTACCCTAACTCCTGCAACACTAGGAACAGATCCTCCAGGAAAAACATCATCCCCTCATCGGATAGATGTACACCATCAGGCCGAAAAAGGTGTTTGTCTCGGAACCGAATCCTAGGGTGGCGAACCACTTTGCCCCCGTGGGCCAAGACCCACTTCGCCACCGCGACATTCACCTTTATCCTGGCCTCATCTATAACGCGTCCGTCCTCCACACCGCGCCAACTCAACCTTGGCACCATCAGGGAAAAAACCAATACGCAATTGGTCCATGCTGCGGCCACCTTTGCCAGATCCTGTATCATGGCCCACCTTAGCTTCAAGGAAGTCCTCCTCCCCAGGTCGTTGCCACCTAAGTGGACAACCAACACCCTGGGAACACCATGCTTCCTAGCTTGACTGACTAATCTACTCAATAGATCTGTCCACATCATTCCTCGCCAACCAAGCCATCTGATTCCTTGACCTCCAGGGAACCTCTGAGCCGTATCAGAGGCCAAGAACCTAGCTGCCCAAAAGACATAAGAGTGGCCGACCACCCAAACGGACAAGCCATCAGCGAAACAACCTGAATGGAAGAAAAGGGGTAAAATGTGTTACTAAAATCTATACCAGAAATAGAAATTGCGTTAACCTGAAGGATCTGCCAAAAAGAAAAATTTTTTTGATTATAGCTCCTAAGTCGCAGCAGTCACGGCCTAGCCGATCACCCGATGTTCTAATGAATTTGAAGCCGAGCATTAAGACTTTAAGGGAAAGGTAAAAAAAAAAAAAAAAAAAAAAATTCAAAACGAAATAAAAACAGGGGGGGGGGGGGAGGGAGGGAGGGGGGGGGGGGGTATGAAAAAGGAGGGTAGAACATGAAATAACTCAGCTGGAGGTGAAAGCATAAAAACCTGCTGAGGGACTTTGATAGCAACAGATTAGCCGAATTAATGATTAGAATTCAGTCCGTCAAGTCAGGCAAAAATAGCAAAATAACTCCAGACCCCCGCTGCCGGCTCACGCCCGCAGCGGCAAGTGGCTAATCCCTGAGTAGGATCACAAACGGGTAACCGAAACAACATATAGGGAACATAACATATGCATAAACCAAGCAAAACTTTAACTTACTCTAACTTATCGCTGCCAGCTACGCTTATGCAAAGAATCTCAGGCGACGGGGCGAATATATCGCTTATAACAGGACGACTTCCATCGTCCCACCGCCTGGATCTGGGCTCCCGAAAAACCCGCTGCCGCTGCAGCCGTAGCAGCCCCAATGCGGAAGGAGTGTGTACCGAAGTGGGAGGGGGAAAGGCCCAAGCTCGTCAGACAGCGACCCATCATCCACCGAAATTGGAACTTTGTCACTGGCAGCCCATCATAGTGCAGCAGCCACGACCCCCGACAGTCGGGCCTTACTGCCTCATATTGTACCGCCAACCGTACTGGGCATATGCTCTCCTCCAGTGCCGGAACCAGGGTGACCCATCGGCCCTTCCCCACCTGGTCCGTCTTAGAGCGTCGCAATCTGCACAGCAGGGACCCCCCACTCACCACTACGTCACCCACCAGCATGCGCGAATCCGTCTGCTTAGAAGGCGCTACCAATTCCGAAATCCTAAAGGCACCGTGGTAGGCCATAGAAAAAGCCAATCTAAAAAGCAGCGATTCGAACATAGACGATGCTATGTCCCCTACCGACCCAATGATGTCAGGCAGCAAAGCTGCATCAATGGGCCGCCTCCTGTCAGGTGGTGTAGGTGCAACTCGTGCCCATCCTTTCATAGCCTTAAGCAGAATCCCGCTTTTCGTCAGGTCGGGAACGCCCTTAATTCTGGAGAAAAACGCAATGCCAGCCAAGTACCGGGACACCACCGCTCTAGACCTACCCGAAACATAAAGCTGCCAAATAAAAGAAAGCATCATCCGATGCCCCCTCTTACCTCGTTGCTTCCGTCCTCTAGCAAATTCTTCCCATTCGCTCCAGGCCTGTTCGTAAGCCTTAAGCGTGGATGGCGCGACCGATCGCAGCGCTAGACCTTCCATTCCGGCTCGATGACCTGCCAGACATAACCGGGACAATAAAAACCCCGTTGGTCGGCCTCTGGAGCCAACAAGTGAAACCTATCCCAATGTCCTCGCGATAGCGCATCAGCGACCCCGTTCTCCAGACCCGGCACGTGCTGAGCGCGGAACCACACATTCCTGCGCAGACAAGTAAGCAGCAACTGCCCTAGGACCCGCAGCACAACCAGCGACTTAGCCCTCTGGTTGTTAATCGCGTGCACCACGCCCAGATTGTCGCATCTGAACAGGATGCTGCGATGTGCTAGCCGGTCGCCCCAAATTTCCAGCGCAACCATGATGGGAAAAAGCTCCAGGAGCAGAAGGTCCCTAGTGAGACCAGCCTGATGCCATTCCGCTGGCCACGCTGCCGCGCACCAAGATCCCTCAAGATAGCACCCAAAACCGGATGCTCCCGCCGCGTCGGTGAAAAGCTGCAATCTGGCGCTATCTGTCGTTGGTGTTTGCCATATTCGAACCCCGTTAAAATCTTCCAGGAACGAGGCCCACACTGCCAGATCTCTTTTTATCTCGGCTGGCAACCTTACAAAGTGGTGCGGCCTGGCACATCCCGCGGTTGCTCTTTCCAGCTTCCGGCAGAAAACCCTGCCCATCGGGATGACCCGACAAGCAAAGTTAAACATGCCCAGCAAGGATTGCGCCTGTCGCAGCTTAACCTTACGCGAGCCCAGGAACTGTCCAATGACCTCGCGAAGCTTAGCCACTTTGTCCAAAGGCAGGCGACACTCGCCCGCCACTGTGTCGATCTCGATACCCAGAAATGACAGGCAAGAGATCGGCCCCTCCGTTTTGTCTTCGGCAACTGGCACGCCGAAGTGACAAAACAAAGCTCGTATACTGAAAAGCAGGTTGCCGCACCGCGGCGAACCTGCCGGACCCGTACAAAGGAAATCATCGAGGTAATGGGCAACTCCGTGCCCACCCGACGAAGACTCCACGCACCAATGTAGGAAGGTGCTAAAGCGTTCAAAATACGAGCATGAAACGGAACATCCCATCGGCAAACATTTGTCGATGAAATATTCCGATCCAATCCGGAAACCCATAAAACGAAATGAGTCCGGATGGAGGGGTAGCAACCGGAAAGCGGATTCGACGTCAATCTTTGCCATGAGGGCCCCATTTCCGTAGCTGCGGACCAAATTGAGCGCCTCGTCAAACGATTGATATACCACCGAGCAATGGCCCTGAGGTATAGCGTCGTTTACCGAGGCCCCCGGTGGGTAGGAAAGGTGCTGTATCAGACGGAAGGCCCCAGGTGTCTTCTTGGGCACCACCCCCACCGGGGAGATGACGAGGTCAGCCACGGGGGGTGCAGCAAAAGGCCCCCCCATCCTGCCCAGCTTGACCTCCTTATCGACTTTTTCCCGCAACTCTAAAGGCAAGGACCTAGCCGACTGAAGGTTCCTCTGCGCCCTAACTGTAACCTCGCTTGCAACAGGCAAGCGGAAACCAAAACTAAAACCTTCGAACAAAAACCTGGCATCCTCCTTATTCGGATACCAATTCAGCCATTTTCGCATAGCTTCTAGCCTAACTGGCGTTGGTGCCCTGCGGAGCACTCCCGCCGGGTGCTCCTCTAGCGTAGGGTTGTTTAGCGCGGGGACCCTGCCGAGTATTCTTGAAACAGGAGGAGGCCGGGTGGGAACCCCCGCAATGCATGCAAGCGTGGCGGAACCGACACTGCTTGCCGTAGGTACATGCCGCGTTGTTAAACGCGAAGCATAACCCCTTAGTTCCTGCCTGTTTACCAGTCCGGACGGCCGACCTAACTGGCTTGGCCGACCCTCCGACCCCGCCGAGCGCTTGGGCGGACGGACCGACCCGGTGTCCGTCCGCCCCAGCGCTCCGGGGCTCCGTGGCCTGTTGTGAGGCCCTGGTGACCCTAAGCCAGACCTCCACGTCTTTGAACCCGAAGTCCATAACGTACAACCCATCCTGTTTTTCTCTGAACTCCTCGTCATACCTAAGCCATTCGTCACCCGCCGACGTGCGCTGCATATCATGCACGAGGTGCAGGTACCGGATGATGTTCATGTGCTCGTCTGGCCTGTCCTCAAGGTAACAAGCCGCGAAAACCCAGAACCCTGCCAGCCAGTTATCGAACGTGCGAAATGCCTCGGCCCCTATGCCCTTCTTAGCGGTAGCTGCCTTGAACTCCTTCTTCGCGCTCTTCGTCAAGACGAAGATATCTACGAAGTCACCTTTACGAATGCTTTTGCTGCAGCTATCCCTGAGCCCTCGCATGACCGCTGTATACTCGCAGCGAACCACACCTGGCAAGTCGCGTCGCTTCCTAGCCTTGCGAGATTCTTTGCTAATCCGCCTTCGCCTCTTGTGCCTTTCCTGCCTCCCGGCCGCCTTTTTGGCGTACTTAATCGCCCGTTTCCTTGCCTTAGCCGTGCTACTTATGTCGGACACCGCCGAGGAAAGGGAGGAGGAGGAAGAAGAGGAAGAAGAGGACGAAGGGGACGAGCTGCGAGAACTCGAGGGAGTACTCGCGACCGACACAGACTGCTCCGCCTCACCTGAAGCCGTAGAATGATCGGATCCAGATTCATCCGGGGCGATGTATGAAACGTCCTCAACCTCCGATTCCGTTTCTTCCGTATCATTCTGAGCAACTGCGGGCAAAAAGAGGGAAGAGGACCCAAAGACACCCCGTGGCGAGGGCCTAGCCCTACCAGGAGATGGCGTGCTGGATGAACGCACCGTCTCACCCCGCCGTGGCTGCCGCTGCAGCTGAGCCGCGGCCGCACCAAGCTCACGGCACGCACGCGCCACCCTCTGCGCGGCAGAGCCCGCGCCCAAGCCCGATCCGCTAGGAAACTCTCTTGACCCGACCTCGCGTTCTGGGGCCGCTGAGAGCGGACCCAAAGCAGCCACCACCGTGGCGAGGGCCGTAGTGAACGCGTCCTGATTCAAATCTGCACCCCTTGGCGACGGAGCGTTCCCTGCTGGTTGCCGAGCAGGCGGAACGCGCCGTGTGGACCCGCTGATGGGCACGGGAAGCCAAGACCCATCAGGACCACAAATAGGTCGGCCCTGAGGGGAAAGGTCCATATTGACCGGGTAACCCACCCCGGACCTGAACCCCCCCCTACCTGCCGTGTCCGCCCGACTAGGGACCCCGGAAGTGACGGATGAGCCGCCCCGTCCCGCCCGGGAGGCCCTGCTACGTGCTGCATGCGAAGGCCGTGGTGCAGTGCTGTGTAACCCTTCCGCACTGTTGGCGGACAAGCCCATCAAACCTGGTTGATCACCACCAGGGCCCTGAGCCCTCCCCGCCCCGCCGGTATTAACCCGCAGCGAGGAGGGCTGAGGGGACACTGAACGATGCAGCGTCGCTGCGCGCACCCGGGCGCGAGCGACGCCGCCGGAGCCGCGCGTTGGTGCGCGCGCCCGTCGGGCGCGCGCCCTACCGCCTCCCGCCCTGGCGTCCCCCACTGACAATGC
Source organism: Pseudophryne corroboree (assembly GCF_028390025.1). Lineage (NCBI taxonomy): Eukaryota > Metazoa > Chordata > Amphibia > Anura > Myobatrachidae > Pseudophryne > Pseudophryne corroboree. The sequence goes on along the minus strand of NC_086453.1, from coordinate 217,750,620 downwards.
ATCCTGCTGTTCTGCACTTCCACCCGCCGATCCCGCGCTGGGCGCCCCAACGGGCCCAGGCCGGATCGCCGTCACCTCTGTTGCTCGCACAGTTCTCCCCCGCCGTGTGGGCCTTGAGAGCGGCCCTGGCAGGGGGAACTGGTTGGGAGAAAGTTCGACGGGTGCCGTGCGGCGTCCCGCGAGGCGCGCCAGCGCGCGCCCGCGGGCTACCACCGTCCCGGCGCTCCCAACTGCCCCCGGAGGTGAGGACCGCTGGTCCCCCCCGCCGGGCGCTTGTCTATCCAGCATGCCTGACCTCGGGGCCGCCACGCGCCGCACACCGCGGCCGCCAGCAGCCCCACTCGCGACCGCAGGGTCGCCGGATGAGCGCGTCCGGCGCCCTGCACCCAAAGGCTCAGCAGCAGCCTCCAGCACAGACACGGCCTCCCCCGCGCCGGACGTCCCGGCCCCGGGTTCAGCCTCGCTGGCCTGGTAACGAGCTGGGGCGCCCGCAGATCGGCGTGGGCGGCTGGAGGTCATGGCTCAACAGTGCACTAAAATTCAAAAACAGGGGGGAACAAACTGCTATGCAGGACTTACCCCAAGGAAATTTGAACAGCCAAGAGGCTCAAAATGGCCACTACAGTGTCTATATACCCTAACCCTCCCCCTTTTCCTAAGGCTGTACTACCTCACAGCTAGGTCCACCCCTCACAGGATGTTTAACCCATTCCTCTCCTATGCAGTCAATTCTTTCTCCATATGCATACAAATCACTCTCCATGCCAATGTCTCAGAGGAGAAAACTGCCACACTCTCTTCAGTCATGCATAACACACACACACACACACACACACACACACACACACACACACACACACACACACACACACACACACACACACTCTATATATATATAATATATATATATAGGGAGAGAGAGAGTAGATAGATAGATAGATAGATAGATAGATAGATAGATAGATAGATAGATAGATAGATAGAGAAGCCTGAAGTATGAATACCACAAGCATGTGAGTTTCATATATGCAAAGTGTAATGAATAGACAATGGAACAGGTGACTAGCATGGTCACAGACTTCTAACCCTTTGATGACAGTGCACTGTTGTGTTCACAACCAAATCTATTTGATATATTTAAGGGTTTATAATTTTATTCAATCGTAAAACCATTTTCATTGCAATTCTGTATTACGGTAACTATAAACGGGATATCATTTTTATTGACCACTACTTTTTTTCCGTTTGTTTACTGACTAGTGTAAATGATGCCCTTTATTTTCTATTGTATGGCAGCACATGTACTTTCCAACTTCCCAAGAACTTCCCAAGCAATTTCTTCTTACCTAGGTTAAAGTTGAGATTCGTGAAATCCACTCTAAAATCTTTCATCTTAGCTGACTGTAGATTTTGGTTCATTTATTGTATTAAAAGGACAAGGTTGAATGAATGTGGTAGCACCATTGACATAATAGAGAGTAATATTATGGGTCTGATTCAGAGGTGGATGCTAATGCATGTGCGGCTACGACTTTGGCGGAGTCACAGTAGTGCTAATATCCAAATGCTAGTTTCAGCCTTTCCCTTGTGTGCTAATGTGCGCCAGATGCCCACTTTCAATGGCCGTGGACAGTGGAACTGTGGCGGTGGTTCTGAACACTCCACCATTGGTGTACCATCATCACTTGCACCAGCCTGTGGCAGGTGCAGCGTCTCCTTCTGAAATTCCTCTAAACATGGCCTTTATATCTGCATTTGGGAATGCAGTCGTGGTCACTGACACGCCACTGACAGTCCCATAATACGCCCATGAGATGGCCTTTTTTAATTTCAAGCCAACTCCCAGTCACTGCCCAGGAACGCCCATGGTTTTGCACCATCAGTGACTCCATACATAATGGCAATCTCTGCGTACAGTCAGTGGAACAAATGTGCTGTAGGGTTTAGGACTTTTCCTGTTTGCCCAGTAGCAATTAATCGCTGAAACATGCGCAAACATCAACATTACGTCCAACTCTAAATCAGCGTGTGTGTATTCTGACTAATACCCCTTTCACACTGCCAATGCCGGATCCCACCCGGGAATTGGAAGCGGGTCCTTCCCGGGTGGGATCCGACATTGGCAGCTGCTGCAGGCTTTCCCGACCCGGCAATAAACTGGGCGGGTTGCCATAGCAGCGGGGGGGGGGGGGGGGGGGGGAGGCGGAGGCGGCACTGGGAGATGAGCTCATCTCCGCGTCGCCTCTCCCTATCTAGTAAACGGGTCCCGGGTCGCATCGACCTGGGAGCCCGTTTACGCAGCCACTGACCCGGTATTCAACCTGGGTATAACACTGCTTTATTATTCCCGGGTTGAATTGCCGAGTCAGATGACCCACGATTTCGGCAATGCCCCTTTCACACCGCACGACGACCCGCACGACGATACTGGGTTATTTGTGCGGTGTGAAAGGGGTATAAGAGTGGCAGAAACTCCAGCCTATTAATTCCACAGGAACCAGTAGAACCACTGAGATACAGAGGCAGCAGTGTGTTATATTAATCCCAGTACACCTGTGAACACAGTTTCTCCGTATACTAGGATTTGTTTCCGATTGTGTTGGGAAACTGAATTTCCCTGTGGATACTGAAATGTGGCACAGGCATGAGGAGGCAATATTCAACAACAAATTCAAATAAGTACTTTGCTATAACAAAATATCTTGATATACTGTAGGTTATAGGAATACTCAGTGGAGGTTATACGTAAGTAAACAAGTGTAACTTATTTTCGGGTTATATACAAATCTGTTACAAGATGTGTGCTTTACTGATGAACTGCACATGCATAACTTTTTGCTAAGAATGTTTTCCACATAATCCCTTCCTATATGGTTTGCAATCTCATTTTGTTACCATGTAATCCTATGTGAAATGAATCCCCCAGTTGTGATACGCTTCTGGCTTTTGTACAAGTTTAGCTCAATCCCATCTCTGTTACTGTGTTTCCTTCCTGTGTGTTTAGAGAGGATGTTCTGCTGTTTAACCTAACTGCTAATCACGCTAACAGGTGTGATCCTGAATGGCATTCCTTCTGTGCAAACTATTACAATCATCCCTTTCTCATTGTTATATGTTCCAGAAATCAATACCGAATGACACTGATTCTGGTCAGATGACAGTATCTGTGTATCTACAGCAGGGCTATTCAGCTATTCAACCTGTGGCTGTTCATATCATGCCTTTGCATAGGCTAAGGTATCTATGATTGCCTGTCATTTCTCATGTGTGTGTGTGATTATATATAACAGTCAGGGGGCGCACAAATGGTGACGCATATTTTAACACAGTCTCCTTTAATAGACACTACAAAATGTAAATTAATAATTTGTATCACAAGCATATAAAAACGTATCGCTTATTGGATCTCTGGAAGCTTTAACCATTCCAGCTCACACACCATGGCCAAGTCCATTTTACTTTTGATCCAAGCTTCTCTGTGGATGACAGTGCCATGGCTGTATAATGGCAATACCAGGAAATGACCCTGCGTATTTCGTAGTTTACGACTTCTATAAAGGTAGAAAAGTGGGAACTCACCTGTTGAATAAATATATATATATATATATATATATATATATATAAAAGGGTTAACGGACGGCACTCCCACTGATATTCTTACGGCCCAGTGCTCACCCCGGTATGATAACACCCACATGTACAAAACCAGAATCAGGCGGCACTCACGGGACTTGACTTTTCAAACAGTTGGATAGATCTATCCAACTCTGATGAGTCAAGTCCCATGAGTACCGCCCGACTCCTGTTTTCTATATGTGTAAATATATTTCTCTGACGTCCTAGTGGATGCTGGGAACTCCGTAAGGACCATGGGGAATAGCAGGCTCCGAAGGAGACTGGGCACTCTAAGAAAGAATTAGGACTACCTGGTGTGCACTGGCTCCTCCCTCTATGCCCCTCCTCCAGACCTCAGTTAGAATCTGTGCCCGGCTTGAGCTGGATGCACACTAGGGGCTCTCCTGAGCTTCTAGAAAAGAAAGTATATTTAGGTTTTTTATTTTCAGTGAGATCTGCTGGCAACAGACTCACTGCTACGAGGGACTTAGGGGAGAGAAGCGAACCTACCTGCTTGCAGCTAGCTTGGGCTTCTAGGCTACTGGACACCATTAGCTCCAGAGGGATCGAACACAGGCCCAGCCTCGGTAGTCCGGTCCCGGAGCCGCGCCGCCGTCCCCCTTGCAGAGCCAGAAGCAAGAAGAACGTCCAGGAAATCGGCGGCTGAAGACTCCGGTCTTCATTAAGGTAGCGCACAGCACTGCAGCTGTGCGCCATTGCTCCCCATGCACACTCCGGTCACTGATGGGTGCAGGGCGCTGGGGGGGGGGGGGCGCCCTGGGCTGCAATAAGATTACCTTACATTGGCAAAAAATACACATAATATAGTCATTAAGACTATATATGTGTGAAATCCCCTGCCATATATCCATAAAAAAAGCGGGAGAAGTCCGCCGTGAAGGGGGCGGGGCTATCTCTATCAGCACACTGGCGCCATTTCCTCTCACAGCTCCGCTGGAAGGACGCTCCCCAGGCTCTCCCCTGTAGTTTCCAGGCTCAATAGGGTAAAAAAGAGAGGGGGGGCACTAAATTTAGGCGCAAATACTATATATATATATATATATAGCTGCTATAGGGTAAAATCACTCATTATAGTGTACATCCCTGTGATTTAGAGCGCTGTGGTGTGTGCTGGCATACTCTCTCTCTGTCTCCCCAAAGGACTTTGTGGGGTCCTGTCCTCAGTCAGAGCATTCCCTGTGTGTGTGCGGAGTGTCGGTACGACTGTGTCGACATGTTTGATGAGGAGGCTTATGTGGAGGCGGAGCAGGTGCCGATAAATGTGATGTCACCCCCTGCGGGGTCGACACCTGAGTGGATGGATATGTGGAAGGAATTACGTGACAGTGTCAACTACTTACATAAGAGGTTTGATGACATAGCAGATGTGGGACAGCCGGCTTCTCAGTCCGTGCCTGCCCAGGTGTCTCAAAAGCCATCAGGGGCTCAAAAACGCCCGCTACCTCAGATGGCAGACACAGATGTCGACACGGATACTGACTCCAGTGTCGACGACGATAAGACTAGTGTACATTCCAATAGGGCCATCCGTTACATGATTACGGCAATGAAAAATGTGTTGCACATTTCTGACATTAACCCTGGTACCACAAAAAAGGGTATTATGTTTGGGGAGAAAAAGCAACCTGTGGTTTTTCCCCCTTCTGAAGAGTTAAATGAAGTGTGTGATGAAACGTGGGTTTCCCCCGATAAGAAACTGGTAATTTCCAAAAAGTTACTAAGGGCGTACCCTTTCCCGCCAGAGGATAGGATACGTTGGGAGACATCCCCTAGGGTGGATAAAGCGCTCACACGCTTGTCAAAGAAGGTGGCACTACCGTCTCCGGATACGGCCGCCCTAAAGGAGCCTGCGGATAGAAAGCAGGAGGCTATCCTGAAGTCTGTATATACACACTCAGGTATTATACTGAGACCGGCTATTGCTTCAGCATGGATGTGCAGTGCTGCAGCTGCGTGGTCAGATTCCCTGTCTGATAACATTGATACCCTTGACAGGGACACTATATTGCTAACTGTAGAGCATATTAAAGACGTAGTCTTATACATGAGAGATGCACAGAGGGATATTTGCCAACTGGCATCTAGAATAAATGCAATGTCCATTTCTGCCAGGAGAGGATTATGGACTCGGCAGTGGACAGGTGATGCGGATTCTAAAAGGCACATGGAGGTTTTGCCTTACAAGGGTGAGGAATTGTTTGGGGATGGTCTCTCGGACCTCGTTTCCACAGCGACGGCTGGGAAGTCGTCATTTTTACCCCATGTTCCCTCACAGCCAAAGAAAGCATTATCAGGTACAGTCCTTTCGGCCCCAGAAAGGCAAGCGAGTTAAAGGCGCGTCCTTTCTGCCCAGAGGCAGAGGTAGGGGGAAAAAGCTGCACCAAACAGCAAGTTCCCAGGAACAAAAGTCCTCTCCCGCTTCCTCTAAGTCCACCGCATGACGCTGGGGCTCCTCAGGTGGAGCCAGGTGCGGTGGGGGCCCGTCTCCGGAACTTCAGCGACCAGTGGGTTCGCTCACGGGTGGATCCCTGGATTCTACAAGTGGTATCTCAGGGGTACAAGCTGGAATTCGAGACGTCTCCCCCTCGCCATTTCCTCAAATCAGCCTTGCCAACTACTCCCCCAGACAGGGAGGCGGTGCTGGAGGCGATTCACAAGCTGTCCTCCCAGCAGGTGATAACCAAAGTACCCCTCCTTCAACAGGGACGGGGTTACTATTCCACAATGTTTGTGGTACCGAAACCGGACGGTTCGGTGAGACCCATTTTAAATTTGAAATCCTTGAACACTTATATAAGAAGGTTCAAGTTCAAAATGGAATCGCTCAGGGCGGTAATTGCAAGCCTGGACGAAGGGGATTACATGGTATCACTGGACATCAAGGATGCTTACCTGCATGTCCCCATTTACCCTCCTCACCAGGAGTACCTCAGATTTGTGGTACAGGACTGTCATTACCAATTCCAGACGTTGCCGTTTGGTCTGTCCACGGCACCGAGGGTATTTACCAAGGTAATGGCCAAAATGATGATACTCCTTCGAAAAATATCCCGTACTTGGACGATCTCCTTATAAAGGCGAGGTCCAGGGAACAGTTGTTGATCGGAGTAGCACTAGCTCGGGAAGTGCTACAACAGCACGGCTGGATCCTGAATATTCCAAAGTCGCAGCTGGTTCCTACAACGCGTCTACTGTTCCTGGGGATGGTTCTGGACACAGAACAGAAAAAGGTGTTTCTCCCGGATGAGAAGACCAAGGAGTTGTCATCTCTAGTCAGAGACCTCCTAAAACCAAAACAGGTGTCGGTGCACCACTGCACGCGAGTCCTGGGAAAGATGGTAGCTTCTTACGAAGCAATTCCATTCGGAAGGTTCCATGCAGGGATCTTTCAGTGGGATCTGTTGGACAAGTGGTCCGGATCGCATCTTCAGATGCATCGGCTGATAACCCTGTCTCCAAGGACCAGGGTGTCGCTGTTGTGGTGGCTGCAGAGTGCTCATCTTCTAGAGGGCCGCAGATTCGGCATACAGGACTGGGTCCTGGTGACCACGGATGCCAGCCTTCGAGGTTGGGGGGCAGTCACACAGGGAAGAAACTTCCAAGGACTATGGACGAGTCAGGAGACTTCCCTACACATAAATATTCTGGAACTAAGGGCCATTTACAATGCCCTAAGTCTGGCAAGACCCCTGCTTCATCACCAGCCGGTGCTGATCCAGTCAGACAACATCACGGCGGTCGCCCATGTAAACCGTCAGGGCGGCACAAGAAGCAGGATGGAGATGGCAGAAGCCACAAGGATTCTCCGATGGGCGGAAAATCATGTGTTAGCACTGTCAGCAGTGTTCATTCCGGGAGTGGACAACTGGGAAGCAGACTTCCTCAGCAGGAACGACCTCCACGGGAGAGTGGGGACTTCATCCAGAAGTCTTCCAAATGATTGTACACCGTTGGGAAAGGCCACAGGTGGACATGATGGTGTCCCGCCTCAACAAAAAGCTAAAAATATATTGCGCCAGGTCAAGGGACCCTCAGGCGATAGCTGTGGACGCTCTAGTGACACCGTGGGTGTACCAGTCGGTTTATGTGTTCCCTCCTCTGCCTCTCATACCCAAGGTACTGAGATTAATAAGAAGGAGAGGAGTAAGAACTATACTTGTGGTTCCGGATTGGCCAAGAAGAGCTTGGTACCCAGAACTTAAAGAAATGATCTCAGAGGACCCATGGCCTCTGCCGCTCAGACAGGACCTGCTGCAGCAGGGGCCCTGTCTGTTCCAAGACTTACCGCGGCTGCGTGTGACGGCATGGCGGTTGAACACCGGATCCTAAAAGAAAAGGGCATTCCGGAGGAAGTCATTCCTACGCTGATTAAAGCTAGGAAAGATGTGACCGTAAGACATTATCACCGCATATGGCGAAAATATGTTGCTTGGTGTGAGGCCAGGAAGGCCCCAACGGAGGAATTTCAGCTCGGTCGATTTCTGCACTTCCTACAGTCAGGAGTGACTATGGGCCTAAACTTGGGTTCCATTAAGGTCCAGATCTCGGCTCTGTCGATTTTCTTCCAAAAAGAACTGGCTTCACTGCCTGAAGTTCAGACTTTTGTTAAAGGAGTGCTGCATATTCAGCCCCCTTTTGTGCCTCCAGTGGCACCGTGGGATCTCAACGTGGTGTTGGATTTCCTAAAGTCGCATTGGTTTGAGCCACTTTAAACCGTGGAGCTAAAATACCTCACGTGGAAAGTGGTCATGTTGTTGGCCTTGGCGTCGGCCAGGCGTGTATCAGAATTGGCGGCTTTGTCATGTAAAAGCCCTTATCTGATTTTTCATATGGATAGGGCGGAATTGAGGACTCGTTCCCAATTCCTTCCTAAGGTGGTTTCAGCTTTTCATGTGAACCAACCTATTATGGTGCCTGCGGCTACTCGGGACTTGGAGGATTCCAAGTTACTGGACGTAGTCAGGGCCCTGAAAATATATGTTTCCAGGACGGCTGGAGTCAGGAAAACTGACTCGCTATTTATCCTGTATGCACCCAACAAGCTGGGTGCTCCTGCTTCAAAGCAGACTATTGCTTGCTGGATCTGTAGCACGATTCAACTTGCACATTCTGCGGCTGGACTGCCGCATCCTAAATCTGTAAAAGCCCATTCCACGAGGAAAGTGGGCTCTTCTTGGGCGGCTGCCCGAGGGGTCTCGGCTTTATAACTTTGCCGAGCTGCTACTTGGTCGGGTTCAAACACATTTGCAAAATTCTACAAGTTTGATACCCTGGCTGAGGAGGACCTTGAGTTTGCTCATTCGGAGCTGCAGAGTCATCCGCACTCTCCCGCCCGTTTGGGAGCTTTGGTATAATCCCCATGGTCCTTACGGAGTTCCCAGCATCCACTAGGACGTCAGAGAAAATAAGAATTTACTCACCGGTAATTCTATTTCTCGTAGTCTGTAGTGGATTCTGGGCGCCCATCCCAAGTGCGGATTGTCTGCAATACTTGTATATACTAGTTATTGCCTAACTAAAGGGTTATTGTTCTGAGCCATCTGTTCGTGAGGCTCAGTTGTTGTTCATACTGTTAACTGGATATAGTATCACGAGTTGTACGGTGTGATTGGTGTGGCTGGTATGAGTCTTACCCGGGATTCCAAATCCCTTCCTTATTGTGTCAGCTCTTCCGGGCACAGTTTCCCTAACTGAGGTCTGGAGGAGGGGCATAGAGGGAGGAGCCAGTGCACACCAGGTAGTCCTAATTCTTTCTTAGAGTGCCCAGTCTCCTTCGGAGCCCGCTATTCCCCATGGTCCTTACGGAGTTCCCAGCATCCACTACGGACTACGAGAAATAGAATTACCGGTGAGTAAATTCTTATTTTATATATATATATAGTTCCAAAGAGAATAGATCAGTGCGCTCCTCCTAGTCCAATATTTCTATATCTCAATGTGGGTTCCACAAGGTAAAGCAAAAACCAAGATGGGCTTTGTAGTCCCACTTTCACACACTCCACTTCTTTGGGCGGCTGCTCAGTTCCTCAAAGCGCTACAAAGTATATAGCCAAAAAATCTGCGAACAAGAGAGAGGAACAAGCGCCTATGGTCGGTGTAGTATTTCTTTCCAGGGTGTATGATCAACCCGCCAATAATAAAATTGCATACCAGATAGTGGCTTGTCCTATAGCGTATCAATCCACTGCATCAAAGTCAATATCAGAATCTCTTAGGGAGCTCAGCTACTAAGCTCACACTGAGCTGTGTGACACAAGGAACTGGTCATATATAATAAAACTATAAGGGTTGTGTCTGTACATAGCAATTATTTTTTTTTTTTTTTTTAGAAATATACTCCTAGGGACTTATTATGAACTATGGAGATGAAAAAAACTACTGGATGAAATTGCATGGCGTTTTCACTATTGTATAGCTAAGTGACCTAGTAAGAAACTGAGGTATGTGTGATCTCAATGTGACATTATGTAGAGGAGCAATAAAGGAAAAACCAGATGCTTGACAGTCAGCATGTGCAGGGTGCAGGCTCTTTAACCACTTGCCTGGCATGGTCGCATCAGATGCGACCATGCCTGCAAGTGCATTATCTGACCTGGTCGCACAGGATGCGACCCTCCGCTGCTGCTCAAAGAGGGAATGGAAGGTCCCTCTGCCTCCTCACACTCTCCCCTACTGATTGCTGTGCTGCCGATCACTGCAGGAACCTCCCCCTCCTGTGGCTGCAGACAATAGCAGCCGCTGGGGAGGGTAAATTAACCCTCTCAACCCCCCCCCCCCCCCCTGTGTACCTGGAGGCTGTCCCGGCTCGATGTTTTGATGGTCGCGATGTTCCCGATTGATGTTTCGATGTTTGAAAAAATAATTTTTAAAAATAAAACAATATATATTTTGTAAAAAATTTTTTTAACTAAAAGCATTTTGGATAGGGTTAAATTCATGTTCTTCACCTAATTCACTCATAAAAATACCCGAAAATTTCAGAGCGGTTTTTGGCGAAAAAAAACGTCAGTTAAGTGGTTAAGTCCAAAATGACTATATGTATATAAATATAGAATGTTGGTGTTCCGATCATGCTTCTGCTGATATATGACAAGTTATGCAATGGAACCTGACTTAAAGTGACTGCTCTGCAGAGGAACCTAATTGAGGCAAAAATAATGTGATGTGGCATATGTGAGACTGTTTATACCATGTATACCCATTATCCCCAACAAATTTCCTTTTCAGTTCAAGCCCTTGCAGTTTCCTGTAAGCATCTGCTTCACTATGACGATCAACAAGTCACAGGGGCAAACACTTCAGGTGTAGATCTCAGGACCAGCTGCTTCTCCTATGGGCAGCTGTACGTGACTTGCTCACAAGTTAGCAGCCCCAAGCATCTTTTTGTGTTAACCCCTGAAGGAAAAAAATGCAAACATTGTTTACAAAGAAATTTTGTGATCAGTATAAAATATACATTACATCACAATATTAGATGGCACTACTGTTTTTGTAAATTTCTCTTTGCAATTCCAGGGATCTCCCCAAAGCTGGTGAGTGTTAGCTATAAAAAAGATTACAATAAACAAAGAAGATGTATGTTATAAATATCTTCTTTGTATCATTCTAATCGTTCTTATATAAAATCTCAGGAGTATGACAGGGGAGGCTCTGCCTACCCTGACTGCATGTCCCTGACCAGCAGACTAAAATAACATGAAACAGTGCACACTTTTATTCCAGAACTAGCTGAATACCTGTGCTTCGCTATGGAATTTCAAATATTTCCGTACTTTAATTTTGAAGGACTTCCTGGTAAACTAATTAGTCTTACAACAGGACATACTCCGCCCACTGCTGCCAATCCCGGTGTGCCTTCCCCATATTGATGCTGTCAAAAGGCTGTTGCTGAGGAGAATAATCCGCCTCCTTCTCTGCCCCGTCCCGCCTCTGATGCTGCCCTGCTCAATGCTGTAAATGCTGGGATGACAAGCCAAGCTCAGCCCACTGTATGTTAAATATGTAAGGTTTGCAGGGATAGCTTGACTCTATTCCAAAGGTCCCTAGGTCTCCTTGCTTATCTTCTCACTCTCCTTAGGGCTCCTCCTTTGAGGTAAAAAGGTAAAGATTTTTGCGCAACACTTAAGGTCACTGGGAGAGCTGTCAGTACCCTTTACACAGCAGATAAGCAGTTGCTGACTATCAAACTTTCCTTTAATGCATTTAAGAGTCAGAATATCTATGTCCCCTTTCCTCCTATTGCTCTCTGAGAGGTTCGGCAATGTTTAATTCAAGTGAGAGGTTAGCCCCTAATTGAGACACTATCCTCTCCTGACTGGAAATAGGTTGGTTAAGTACTTATATCTGAAATCTATATATATAAAATGCAAATACCACTGACTCATCACAAAATCCCCTTAACCATAAGGCTGGACTCACTTGCTAGTGACAGTTTTAGAGTAGTCCATTATTCAAACAGACGAGCCACACTTGTGTTTAGGAGTGGTAGTTGATGTGGCTTCCCTATTTGAATAACGGAGTGCTCTGCAACTGCCACTGCAAGGAAGTCCAGGAACAGAGCATTGTGTCCTCCCCCCTCCGCAACTTGGTATCGCCGGCACCATGCATTCTTTATAACTCCGGCTGGGTGGGCTTTCTTAACTCTCCTCTGTGAGGGAGGAATTATCTCACCCCTTCTAACCCCTTTGTCGGTGGAATTTAGAAAAATCCCATCTTAGTGGGCAGTGCCGTTTCTTGCGGCGGGCGAGCCCCGCCGCGGCACTTTACGGGTCCCAGATTCCCCCCTCCTCCCTTTTCCCGAGTACTCCTGCTCGGGGGGCGGAGTTTCACGGTATGACGCGGTTGCGTCGTGACGTCACGACACAACAGCGTTAATCCGCGAAACTCCGCCCCCCGAGCAGGAGTACTCGGGAATAGGGAGGAGAGGGAGCCAAGCTGTTAAGAGGAGGCGCCGGCGCGAGGAGCGGGAAGATCTTGACATGTAAGTTCATCTTTCTCCCCCCCTCCCTCTCCCTTCCTCCCCCCCACCACTTGACACTTGCCTGCCGTACTGCATAGAATAGGGACACTTTCCTGCCGTACTGTGTAAAATAGGGACACTTTCCTGCCGTACTGTGTAAAATAGGGACACTTTCCTGCCGTACTGTGTAAAATAGGGACACTTTCCTGCCGTACTGTGTAAAATAGGGACACTTTCCTGCCGTACTGTGTAAAATAGGGACACTTTCCTGCTGTACTGTGTAAAATAGGGACACTTTCCTGCCGTACTGTGTAAAATAAGGACACTTTCTTGCCGCAATGTGTAAAATGGGGACACGTGCCTGCCGCAATGTGTAAAATGGGGACATGTGCCTGCCGCAATGTGTAAAATGGGGGCATGTGCCTGCGGTACTGTGTAAAATGGGGATACGTGCCTGCCGCAATGTGTAAAATGGGGACACTTTCCTGCCGCAATGTGTAAAATGGGGACATGTGCCTGCCGCAATGTGTAAAATGGGGACACTTGCCTATTGTACTGTGTAAAATGGGGGCACGTGCCTGCCGCAATGTGTAAAATGGGGACACGTGCCTGCCGCAATGTGTAAAATGGGGACACTTTCCTGCCGCAATGTGTAAAATGGGGGCACGTGCCTGCCGCAATGTGTAAAATGGGGACACGTGCCTGCTGTAATATGTAAAATGAGGACTTTTTCTTTTTTATCCTGTGGTGGCTGTGATGATGAGATCAGATGAGGACACGCCCACCTTAACAAAGACACGCCCATTTTAATGAGGCCACACACCCTTGTCGGTAGGCGCGCGCATACTTTTCCTTTTTATATCTATGGGGGGGGCGCATTTTTTTTAATGTGAATGGGGGGGGGGGCGCGCATTTTTTAATCTCGCACTGGGAGCCAAATTGGCTAGAAACGGCCCTGTTAGTGGGTGCCTACGTCACAAAACAAGCTGTCCAAATGTCAAGTTCCTAGTCCTTATGGTGCAGGAGATTTTGTGATTTTGTGAGTCAGTGGTATTTTATATATATATATATATATATATATTTATTCCATAGACAAGTAGCTAAGCAAAAAGGCAACATAATACTTATCTTTATATAGCATCATTTCTCTGACGTCCTAAGTGGATGCTGGGACTCCGTAAGGACCATGGGGAATAGCGGCTCCGCAGGAGACTGGGCACAACTAAAGAAAGCTTTAGGACTACCTGGTGTGCACTGGCTCCTCCCACTATGACCCTCCTCCAGACCTCAGTTAGAATCTTGTGCCCAGCTGAGCTGGATGCACACTAGGGGCTCTCCTGAGCTCCTAGAAAGAAAGTATATTTTAGGTTTTTTATTTTACAGTGAGATCTGCTGGCAACAGACTCACTGCAGCGAGGGACTAAGGGGAGAAGAAGCAAACCTACCAAACTGGTGGTAGCTTGGGCTTCTTAGGCTACTGGACACCATTATCTCCAGAGGGATCGACCACAGGACCCGACCTCGATGTTCGGTCCCGGAGCCGCGCCGCCGGCCCCCTTACAGAGCCAGAAGCAAGAAGTGTACCGGAAAATCGGCGGCAGAAGACTTCTGTCTTCAACAAGGTAGCGCACAGCACTGCAGCTGTGCGCCATTGCTCCTCATGCACACCTCACACTCCGGTCACTGATGGGTGCAGGGCGCTGGGGGGGGGGGCGCCCTGAGGGCAATATAAACACCTTGGCTGGCAAATCATCACAATATATAGTCCCAGGGCTATATATGTGATAAATTACCCCTGCCAGAATCCATGAAAAAAGCGGGAGAAAAGTCAGCCGAAAAAGGGGCGGGGCTATCTCCCTCAGCACACTGGCGCCATTTTTTCTTCACAGTGCAGCTGGAAGACAGCTCCCCAGGCTCTCCCCTGTAGTTTTCAGGCTCAAAGGGTTAAAAAGAGAGGGGGGGCACTAAATTTAGGCGCAATATGTGTATACAAGCAGCTATTGGGGGAAAAATCACTCAGTTATAGTGTTAATCCCTGCATTATATAGCGCTCTGGTGTGTGCTGGCATACTCTCTCTCTGTCTCCCCTAAGGACTTTGTGGGGTCCTGTCCTCAGTCAGAGCATTCCCTGTGTGTGTGTGGTGTGTCGGTACGGCTGTGTCGACATGTTGGATGAGGAAGGTTACGTGGAGGCGGAGCAGAGGCCGATAAATGGGATGTTGCCCCCTGTGGGGCCGACACTAGAGTGGATGGATAGGTGGAAGGTATTAACCGACAATGTCAACTCCTTACATAAAAGGCTGGATGACGTAACAGCTGTGGGACAGCCGGCTTCTCAGCCCGCGCCTGCCCAGGCGTCTCAAAGACCATCAGGGGCTCAAAAAACGCCCGTTACCTCAGATGGCAGACACAGATGTCGACATGGAGTCTGACTCCAGTGTCGACGAGGTTGAGACATATACACAATCCACTAGGAACATCCGTTGCATGATCTCGACAATGAAAAATGTGTTACACATTTCTGACATTAACCCAAGTACCACATAAAAGGGGTTTTATATTTGGGGAGAAAAAGCAGCCAGTGTTTTGTTCCCCCATCAGATGAGTGAATGAAGTGTGTAAAGAAGCGTGGGTTCCCCCGATAAGAAACTGGTAATTTCTAAAAAGTTACTGCTGGTGTACCCTTTCCCGCCAGAGGATAGGTCACGTTGGGAGATATCCCCTAGGGTGCATAAGGCGCTCACACGTTTGTCAAAAAAGGTGGCACTGCCGTCTGGGGATACGGCCACTTTGAAGGAGCCTGCTGATAAAAAGCAGGAGGCTATCCTGAAGTCTGTATATACACACTCAGGTACTATACTGAGACCTGCATTTGCGTCAGCATAAATAGTGCTGCTGCAGCGTGGTCTGATACCCTGTCAGATAATATTAATACCCTAGACAGGGATAATATTTTGCTAACATAGAGCATATTAAAGACGTCGTCTTATATATGAAGGATGCACAGAGGGATATTTGCCGGCTGGCATCCAGAATTAATGCAATGTCCATTCTGCCAGGAGGGTATTAGAGACCCGACAGTGGACAGGTGATGCTGCCTTTAAAAGGCACATGGAGATTCTGCCTTATAAGGGTGAGGAATTGTTTGGGGATGGTCTCTGGGACCTCGTATCCACAGCAACAGCTGGGAAGAAATTTTTTTACCTCAGGTTTCCTCACAGCCTAAGAAAGCACCGTATTTTCAGGTACAGTCCTTTCGGCTTCAGAAAAGCAAGCGGGTCAAAGGTGCTTCCTTTCTGCACAGAGACAAGGGAAGAAGGAAAAAGCTGCACCAGACAGCCAGTTTCCAGGATCAAAAATCTTCCCCCGCTTCCTCTGAGTCCACCGCATGACGCTGGGGCTCCACAGGAGGAGACAGGTGCGCTGGGGGCGCATCTCGGGAACTTCAGGGACCAGTGGGCTTGCCCACAGGTGGATCCCTAGGTTCTGCAAGTAGTATCACAGGGATACAGGCTGGAGTTCGAGGCGACTCCCCCTCGCCGTTACCTCACATCAGCCTTGCCTGCTGGCCTCGGAGAAAGGGAGGTAGTACTGGCGGCAATTCACAAGCTGTACTTCCAGCAGGTGAAATCAAGGTACCCCTCCTTCAACAAGGCCGGGGTTACTATTCCAGAATGTTGTGGTACCGAAACCAGACGGTTCGGTGAGACCCATTCTAAAATTGAAATCCTTGAACACTTATATACGAAGGTTCAAGTTCAAAATGGAATCGCTCAGGGCGATTATTGCAAGCCTGGAGAATTTCATGGTATCACTGGACATCAAGGATGCTTACCTGCATGTCCCTATTTACCCTCTTCACCAGGAGTACCTCAAAATTGTGGTACAGGATTGTCATTACCAATTCCAGACGTTGCCGTTGGTCTGTCCCCGGCACCGAGGGTATTTACCAAGGTAATGGCCGAAATAATTATCCCGTACTTGGACGATCTCCTTATAAAGGCGAGGTCCAGGGAGCAGTTGTTCGTCAGAGTAGCACTATCTCGGGAAGTGCTACAACAGCACGGCTGGATTCTGAATATTCCAAAGTCGCAGCTGGTTCCTACGACGCGTCTACTGTTCCTGGGTATGGTTCTGGACACAGAACAGGAAAAAAGGGTTTCTCCCGGAGGAGAAGTCCAAGGAGTTGTCGTCTCTAGACAGAGACTTCCTAATACAAATACAGGTGTCGGTGCATCAATGCACGCGAGCCCTGGGAAAGATGGTAGCTTCTTACGAAGAAATTCCATTCGCCAGGTCACATGCAAGGATCTTCCAGTGGGATCTGTTGGACAAGTGGTCCGGGTCGCATCTTCAGATGCATCGGCGGATAACCCTGTCTCCAAGGGCCAGGGTGTCGCTGTTGTGGTGGCTGCAGAGTGCTCATCTTCTAGCGGGCCGCATATTCGGCATACAGGACTGGGTCCTGGTGACCACGGATGCCAGCCTTCGAGGCTGGGGGGCAGTCACACAGGGAAGAAACTTCCAAGGACTATGGAAAAGTCAGGAGACTTCCCTACACATAAATATTCTGGAACTAAGGGCCATTTACAATGCCCTAAGTCAGGCTAGACCCCTGCTTCAACACCGGCCGGTGCTGATCCAGTCAGACAACATCACGGCGGTCGCTCATGTAAACTGACAGGGCGGCACAAGAAGCAGGATGGCGATGGCAGAAGCCACAAGGATTCTCCGATGGGCGGAAAATCATGTGTTAGCACTGTCAGCAGTGTTCATTCCCGGAGTGGACAACTGGGAAGCAGACTTTCTCAGCAGACACGACCTCCACCCGGGAGAGTGGGGACTTCATCCAGAAGTCTTCCAAATGATTGTACACCGTTGGGAAAGGCCACAGGTGGACATGATGGCGTCCCGCCTCAACAAAAAGCTACAAAGATATTGCGCCAGGTCAAGGGACCCTCAGGCGATAGCTGTGGACGCTCTGGTAACACCGTGGGTGTACCAGTCGGTGTATGTGTTCCCTTCTCTGCCTCTCATACCCAGGGTAATAAGAATAATAAGAAGGAGAGGAGTAAGAACTATACTCATTGTTCCGGATTGGCCAAGAAGAGCTTGGTACCCAGAACTCCAAGAAATGATCTCAGAGGACCCATGGCCTCTGCCGCTCAGACAGGACCTGCTGCAGCAGGGGGCCTGTCTGTTCCAAGACGTACCGCGGCTGCGTTTGACGGCATGGCGGTTGAACGCCGGATCCTGAAGGAAAAGGGCATTCCGGAGGAAGTTATCCCTACGCTAATTAAAGCTAGGAAAGAAGTGAACGCAAACCATTATCACCGCATATGGCGGAAATATGTTGCGTGCTGTGAGGCCAGGAAGGCCCCAACGGAGGAATTTCAGCTAGGTCGATTTCTGCACTTCCTACAGTCAGGGGTGACTATGGGCCTAAAATTGGGTTCCATTAACGTCCAGATTTCGGCTCTATCGATTTTCTTCCAAAATGGAACTGACTTCACTGCCTGAAGTTCAGACTTTTGTTAAGGGAGTGCTGCATAGTCAGCCCCCGTTTGTGCCTCCAGTGGCACCGTGGGATCTCAACGTGGTGTTGGATTTCCTGAAGTCGCATTGGGTTGAGCCACTTAAATCCGTGGAGCTAAAATACCTCACGTGGAAAGTGGTCATGCTGTTGGCCTTGGCGTCGGCCAGGCGTGTATCAGAATTAGCGGCTTTATCATGCAAAAGCCCTTATCTAATTTTTTTATATGGATAGGGCGGAATTGAGGACTCGTTCCCAATTCCTTCCTAAGGTGGTATCAGTTTTCATGTGAACCAACCTATTGTGGTGCCTGCGGCTACTTGGGACTTGGAGGATTCCAAGTTACTGGACGTAGTCAGGGCCCTGAAAAATATATGTTTCCAGGACGGCTGGAGTCAGGAAAACTGACTCGCTATTTATCCTCTATGCACCCAACAAGCTGGGTGCTCCTGCTTCTAAGCAGACTATTGCTCGCTGGATCTGTAGCACGATTCAACTTGCACATTCTGCGGCTGGACTGCTGCACCCTAAATCTGTAAAAGCCCATTCCACGAGGAAAGTGGGCTCTTCTTGGGCGGCTGCCCGAGGGGTCTCGGCTTTACAAATTTGCCGAGCTGTTACTTGGTCGGGTTCAAACACTGTTGCAAGAGTCAACAAGTTTGATACCCTGGCTGAGGAGGACCTAGAGTTTGCTCATTCGGGGCTGCAGAGTCATCCGCACTCTCCCGCCCGTTTGGGAGCTTTGGTATAATCCCCATGGTCCTTACGGAGTCCCAGCATCCACTTAGGACGTCAGAGAAAATAAGATTTTACTCACCGGTAAATCTATTTCTCGTAGTCCATAGTGGATGCTGGGCGCCCATCCCAAGTGCGGATTGTCTGCAATACTTGTATATAGTTATTGCCTAACTAAAGGGTTATTGTTGAGCCATCTGTTGAGAGGCTCAGTTATATTTCATACTGTTAACTGGGTATAGTATCACAAGTTATACGGTGTGATTGGTGTGGCTGGTATGAGTCTTACCCGGGATTCAAAATCCTTCCTTATTGTGTCAGCTCTTCCGGGCACAGTATGCTAACTGAGGTCTGGAGGAGGGTCATAGTGGGAGGAGCCAGTGCACACCAGGTAGTCCTAAAGCTTTCTTTAGTTGTGCCCAGTCTCCTGCGGAGCCGCTATTCCCCATGGTCCTTACGGAGTCCCAGCATCCACTACGGACTACGAGAAATAGATTTACCGGTAAGTAAAATCTTATTTTTATGTCAGACCCAACAGCGGTTTCGGTACACATCGTAAGCATCTTCATAAAAGGTTACCACATAAAATATCAAGCATACAAACATGTATACAGTACATGTGTAGGTGGAAACATAGGGCCTAATTCAGACCTGGGGGCCTATGTATCAAAAATGTGATAAGTTTCGTCATTTTGTTCGTCACTTATCGTGTGTTTTTTGTGACTTTTCGAGTTTTTTTCCCCGAAGTATGTATCATTTTTTTGTTTATTGAAAATGTGATTGCGATAAAAGCCCAAAAATGCGATAATTATCGCTCTCGTTTTATCGCATTTTTTATCGCAGTTGGAAAAAATTAAATGCGCATGCTCTGTTTTAGAGCCAGACATAGTTCCTTGGTGGCGTTCAGCACATACCTGACCTACAGCAGTAAAGAATAGGTAGTTTACCATGAGGACACGTAGTAGAAAACTGAAAGGGGAGGGAACTTTTGCAAAAACAATTTGATTGGTTATTCTAATGACTTTTATAAACATGTTACTAAGATGAAATTCCACTGGCCTTTAGTAGTGTGTGCTGTTCACTTCCAACAGAACTATTAAGAGTCTCACTAACAAAACATCTGTATCTGTATATATATATATATATATATATATACATACACACACACACACACACACATATATATTTCTCCAGCAGGGTCCACAGGTTATCCACAGGATATCAAAGGATTATGATGAAGCGACAGCTGATTTGCGGTCAAAGCTTTCCGGCCTCCCAGCATGCAACGGGCCCGTCCATGCTCAGGCAAATCATTTTTTTGTTTGGTGAGGCAGGAGCCGGACCATGGTCAGAGGGCTGCTGGTTTTTAGCAGCCCTAAGCTTTCTTATTTTATTTTTATAGTCTTACTATTTTTCTGAGCAATCTTTCTAAACAGTGTCTTATACATACCTTGGAGACTAACAAAGTCTTTGATGCGACTGCCACCTCGGGTGCACCAGCGCTAGGCCTTAGGGATCATAGGCTCCAGGAATAGCATGAGGCCACAATCCCTAGGGTTGATGTCAGCAGTGGGGAGTCAGATGCTCTCTTGGTAGCCCCTCCTCCCGGTTCACGACCAGTTTCCTACGAGTCTCCCGCCATGAACTGTTTCCCGCTTCCGTCTCAGATGCTGTACACGAAGGGGACCCAGTCGCAGCATAGGCGGCTGTGTGATTGGTGCATCTGTGTTCACTGAGCATCTGTGTTAACTATAGGTTCATGGAGTGGCAGTGTACACTAGTAGCGTCTGGATCCACTCAGCGTTCGCTAACGTATTGATCGGTCCTGGAAACGAGGTGAGTCTCCCTGTATCCCACTCTACTGAATACTGGTAATACAGAACTAAGTTTCTATCTAACTTTTTGAGTATGGATAGTTAGATAAGTGCCTATTGCATATGAGTCTGTATACGTTTACTGTTGTTTCTTTTGCAATGCGTCTGAATACGGTAGATCTGTTTAAACATGATTCAGTAATATGTTCTCCTACATACTTGAAATGTAGTTGTAGTTGATGATGCGCTCATATTGCTTATTATACTAATGTATAACGTGACTGACTGCTAGTGTGATTGTTGACTTTACTATATTCTGTCAGTTTTGTTCTATTCCGATCCTCAATGCTGGTGCATGGGTATGGTCGGATTGTATGTCACTTTAAAAAGCTTAAAGTGATTACAGTCACAAATTGTGTAGTACATTGTGGAAGTGTTGATTATTTATCATGTCTAAGAGCGGCAAAGGTGAGGAAGATACAATCACAGCAACACCAACACTCATCATGTTTGTCTTGCAAAGCTGTGTTATCCTCTCAGGATCTGGTTCACGATGGTTTGTGTGCAAATTGTTTTAGCTTTCATCAGGGGTTCTTGAAAAATACAAGACAGATTCAGGTGCAGGTTGATCCACCTTGGGCTATGTTTGCACAGACTTTATCCAGTATAGCTGAAAGGATAATTTATTTTATTATTATTTATTCGCAAACTCTTATATAGCGCAGCATATTCCGTTGTGCTTTACAATTAGAACAACAGTTATAGAACAAAACTGGGCAAAGACAGACAGACAGACAGACAGACAGACAGACAGACATAGAGGTAGGAAGGCCCTGCTCGCAAGCTTACAATCTATAGGGAAATAGGCATTGATACACAAGGATAGATGCTACCTGTTGCATAATGGTCCACCAGATTGCTAGGTTCTTAATGGGTTGTATGATATGATCACCCAGCAATGTTGGAAGACAAAATGTGAGGTTATGTGGACTGTACAGAGAGGATGTAACTGGATAGGGAAGCATTGAAGGTTATGTGGGTGGGTCTGGAATTTGGTAGGCTTGTCTGAAGAGATGAGTTTTCAGGGAACGTTTAAAGATTTGGAGACTAGAGGAGAGTCTGTAATTTTGAGTGGGAACAGGTAATACATGTGGATGAGAGACGCAGATCTTGTGCAGAGCGGAGAGGTCTGGTAGGGAAATATTTTGAGATGAGTGAGGAGATGTATGATGGTGCAGTTTGGTTAATATCCTTGTATGTAAGTAAAAGTATTTTATATTTAACACAATAGAATACCGGTAACCAATGGAGGGACTGACAGAGCGGATCAGCAGAAGAAAAAACATCTAGCGAGGAAGATTAGCCTCGCAGCTGCATTTAAAATGGATTGTAGTGGTAAGAGCCTATATTTGGGAAGACCAGTAAGGAGACTATTACAATAATCAATGCGGGAGATGATGAGTGCATGGATTAGAGTTTTTGCAGTGTCTTGTGTAAGATAAGGGCATATTTTGGATATGTTTTTTAGGTGCATATAACATGATTTAGAGACAGCTTGAATGTGTGGAACAAAGGACAGTTCAGAGTCAAGGGTGACACCTAGGCAGCGAGCTTGTGGGGTAGGGTGGATAGTCGCATTGTCAACAGTTATGGAGATATCAGGTTGGTAACTACTCTTGGCTGGTGGGAAAATAATTAATTTTGTTTTGGAAATGTTGAGTTTGAGGTGGCGAGATGACATCCAAGATGAAATTGCAGACAGGCATCCAGTGACACGAGCCAATACAGATGATGATAAATCTGGGGAGGATAGGTAGATTTGAGTATCATTGGCATACAAATGATACTGAAATCCGAAGGAGCTGATTAGTTTACCAAGAGATGAGGTATAGATTGAGAACAGCAGAGAATCCAAGACTGAGCCTTGCGGTACTCCAACTGATAGAGGTAGAGAAGAAGAGGTAGAATCAGAGAAGTGAACACTGAAAGAGCGATTAGATAGGTAGGATGAGAACCGAGTAAGGGCTGTGTCCTGAAGACCTAAGGATTGTAGGGTTTGTATGAGAAGAGAGTGGTCAACAGTGTCAAAAGCAGCAGAGAGATCTAGAAGAATAAGTAGTGTGTAATGGCCTTTCAATCTAGCAGTGACTAGATCATTCAATACTTTGGTCAGTGCCGTCTCTGGAGTGTTGGGCACGAAAGCCTGACTGAAGTGGGTCCAATAAGTTGTGGGAGTTAAGAAAGTGTGTAAGGCGATTGTGGGCAAGTCTCTCAAGTAGCTTGGAGGGACCTGGTAGCTAAGAAATGGGACAGTAGTTTGAGAGTGTGTTTGGGTCAGAGTTGTATTTTTTTAGAATGGGAGTAATCACTGCATGTTTAAACAGAGAACGAAAGATACCAGTAGAGAGAGAAAAAGAGAGATTACAGATTTTAGTTAAGGTTGGGATAAGCACAGGAGTCAAAGTTTTACTGACCTGTGAGGATATAGGATCAAGAGGAGAGGTAGTGGAGTAGGAGGATGAAAAGAGTTTTGATACTTCATCTTCACTTGTGGGATCAAATGAAGAGAAAGTGCCAGGGATAGGTTACACAATTAACCCTTACATGCAGCTTCCCACCTGTGGTGTATCACTTCCAGCAGCTGCCTCTCAAAAGAAACAGGCTGATAAGCCGGTGGTAAGTAAATCTTCATCCTCACAGGCTACACATGGTTCAGATGAGGATTCATCGGAGGATGAAAGCTCAATTAATTCTACTTCGGCATACGAAGAGGAGGAGGAAGGTCTCAGCTCAGTGGATATAGCTGAGTTAATGAAAGCAATGAAAGCCATTTTATCCTTAGAGGATTCAGCAGAGCCTTTGTTAAAAACCAAGGCACCTGTGTTTAAACGTCCCAGAACAGTTAAGACTGTGTTTCCAGGGTCAGATCAGCTGACGGAAATCATGGAAGAGGCTTGGGCTATGCCTAATAAGAAGTTTAGAATTCCTAAGAAATGGAATTCCAATTATCCTCTTCCAGCTGGGGATTGTTTAAAAAGGGAAGTGGCTCCTAAAGTAGATACGCATGTGTTACAATTAGTGCGAAAATCTACATTACCTTTGCCTTCAACATCATTAAATTATGTCATGGATAGGAGAGTGGATGGTTTTCTAAAAAACATTTTTTCCCTGTCTGGGGCAGTCATGGCTTCAGCTTGGATGGCACAGGCAGTGGCTGCCTGGGCTGATGCATTGGAGGGAGATTTTTCAATAGCATCTAGAGAGCAAAAATGCCATATAGCACATATAAAACAGGCTGCAATGTTCTTGGAAGAAGCAGCATTGGATATGGGTACTATTGCCTCCAGGGCATCAGCTTCAACAATAGCTGCTCGTAGAGCAGTTTGGCTACGTACGTGGAAAGCTGATTCAGAATCTAAGAAGGTTTTGGAATCTTTGCCCTTTTCTGGAGATATTCTTTTTGGTAAAGAATTGACAAATATTTTGGAGTCAGAAGCAGATTCCAAGAAAGTAAAGTTTCCTTCCACATACAATTTCAAACCTAAAGTTCCGGCTTTTCGGCCCTTTCGATCTCAAGGAAAAGCTAAAGGTAAAAGTAATAGCAGGTAGTCCCAATACAACAAATCTGGTAAGACTAAAAAGCATTGGGCTATCATAGGATCGGTTGGTAAAACAGATAAGTCATCAGCCTGATGGTGTGGGCCTCCACCTGGGGGATCCCAGGGTGGGGTGCTGACTTCTTCAGTTTGCACAGATCTGGCAGCAGTCTACAACAGATGCCTGGGTGCAGGAAGCAGTATCTCTAGGTTATGCTTTTGCCGTCAAGAAGCACCCTCCTCAAAGGTTTTTTTATACCAGTCCATCTCGGGAACAGACGAAGGCCAGGGCTTTGCAAGAGGCAGTTCAGAAATTGCTTCAGTCAGGGGTAGTTATTCCAGTTCCTCATACACAACGAGGACAGGGGTTTTACTCCATCCTGTTTTTAGTTCAGAAGCCAAATGGGTAATTTCAGCCCATTCTCAATCTCAAAGTGCTGAACAAATACATTTGGGTACCTCGGTTTCACATGGAGACTTTATGTTCCATCATTTTGGCCATGGAGCCAGGGGAGCCATGGATATACAGGATGCTTACCTACATGTTCTTTTTTTTTTCAAAATATTTTTATTCCGATTTCTCACATTACAAAGAAGAAAATGCAGATATAGCAATTCAAGACATTGAATAATGAGACAATAAGGTATAACAGTGCAGATACATGGTCACCCTGTCAGAGGGCCGTGGGATATAGAATATTCAATCTCACAGTGGAACAAGGAAAAATCAAAACACATTTTCAAAATTTTCCTCAAATAAAACATTTAAACATTCTAATTAAAAAGATCATGTGTGTAACAAGTAATAGCGGAGAATAAAATTTATGAGCACAATACAAGACGGAAAGGAGAAAGCATATATAGAGCAAACGTCCTCCGCTGGTACCAATATATTGTATCAAGTTCTCCAGATATAAACACAATAACTAAAATAAAATAAAATAAAATGAAACCGAAAATACTTAAAATGCTTAAAATACTTAATGCCTGCTAGAGGTCACGGGCCGTCGATCCATCCACAGAGATATTCCCAAATCTAGGAGATCAATCTCCCAATCAGCCCGTATATAGGAGAACAGAGAAAGAAGTAGAAAGAGAACTAAAAGAAGGGATAGAAAGGTACAGTATTCAAAGGCCTAAGGGGTTAGGATGATCTATAGTGTGGAGTAAATACCATGAAGTAGATTGGGAGCAGTTTTGAATTGCCTGTTTAGTGGTCATGGGAAGTGTCCGAATATAATTATCCCAACACTGGAATAGGGTTGGAGTGAGTATTTCTTTATGGATGGAAGCCTCTAGCCAGTACATGGTAAATAAAAAGAATAGTCTGGATGTTACCATTGAGAGAGTGGAAGTAGAACTATGAATCCACTGTTGTAAAACAGATTTTCTACTAGCCGCTGACAATATCACAAGAAGTTTTTTGTTGGTCCTTGGGATGTCTTTCTGGTCTGCTAAGTAACCAAACAGAGCCCAAGACATAGTGCAACGGAAAGATACGCCTAGAATCGTAGTTCCATATTGATGTACCTCATGCCAAAACTTTTTGACCGAACTACAATCCCAAAAACGATGCAAAAGATCCGCCCCATCAGTTAAACATTTGGTGCATCTCGCTTCCTCCGAGATGCCTATTAAATATCGACGGTTAGGTGAGATATAAGCTGTATGGAGCATTTTATAGGCCATTTCTTGGTACGAGCTCGCTGGAATGAGTTTCAGAGTTAGCTGAAAATGGTCTAAGAGGGAGTCAGGGGTGACCGATGGAATGCGGGAGGACCATTGGGACAGTTCCGGAAGATCTGTAGTAGGGTAAATTTCTATACGTATGCGTGCATATATAGTCGAGATAGAATAGAAGCCAGAGTGGAGAAGTGTGGTAAGAGGATCTAGAAAATCATAGTCTGTCAATTTGGGCAAAACAGTTTTAAGATAGTGGACTGCCTGGAAGTAAGAAAACTCCAGTTGAGGGTGTAATCCATATTTATCCTTCTCTTCTGCAGAGGATAACGGGAGGTGGGAGGCATTAAGTAAGTCACATAGGTTACGGATACCAGAAGAATACCAGGCAGTGAAGGGTCTCAAAGCCCTCCCTACCTGAAACTCCAGGTTGCCGACTAAGGGTAGCGAAAGCGAGTAGAGATATTGAAGCTTAAGAGGTTTCCTCGCCATTCTCCACGCCTGTATAATGGGAAATAGTAATAAGTTATTAGTGATATTCAGGGCAATTTGGAAGGTCTGGCATGGAGTATGTAGCTGAGGGATAGAGGAGCGCAGAATTGTGAGTCTAGAGTGGAGTCCGTATAATAATTGTTATCGCCAAGCCAATCCAGAGCAATGCGGAGAAGACAGGCAAGGTTATATTGTTGTATGTTGGGTAGGTTAACTCCACCTCTAAGTACTGTTTGGGATAATTTTTTCATACTAATCCGGGGTCATTTGCCAGACCAGATAAAGTTGGTAATTGAAGTATTCAGTGAGGATAGGTCCGAGCTGGATAATAATAAAGGAGTCATCTGTAAGACATAAAGAAGTTTTGGGAAGCTGGCCATCTTAAACAGGTTGCAGCGTCCCAGCAAGTTTAGAGGAAGGGTCTGCCAAAGACCAAGCTCAGTTTTAATCTTGCGCAAAACTGGGGTAATATTGTACCGATACAAATGACAAGGATTTGAGGGAAGTGCTACGCCTAGAAAAGTTATATAAGTAGCCGCCCATTTAAAAGGAAAAGTGTCTCCCCATCCCGTTCTCGCCCGTCCAAATATGGCCAATGCCTCCGACTTCCCGTAATTAACATAAAATCCTGCGAAAGAAGAAAAGCTGTCAATTGTGGTGATCAACTGGGGAATCGAAAGGTGGGGGTTGGACAGAAAAAGGAGAAGGTCGTCAGCGAATTCCACCACCCTCAATTCCTGAGTGCCCATGGCAATGCCTCTGTATTCCCTATGTAACAGAATAAACCTGATAAGGGGCTCCAACGCCAAATTAAAAAGAAGGGGAGATAACGGTCACCCCTGTCTGGTGCTTCTTTCCAACGTGAAGGGGGCGGATGCTACACTGTTGACTAAAACTTGTGCCACAGGGTTAGTGTAAATGGTCTGCACCAAGTTATGGAACAATGGGCCAAATCGTTGGTGGGTAAGCACTCTAGTCAGATGAGGCCAGGCGATCTTATCAAATGCCTTTTCTGCATCTAGATTTATAATAATATTACTTTTGGCCTGACAGAGATGAGTGTGAGATATTGCAGCCAAGACTGCTCTTATTCCTCGTGTGGACTGTCTACCCTTGACAAAACCCATCTGCGCAGGTGAAATTAGGCAGGGCAGGCAGGTCTGTAATCTGTTAGTCATTATTTTAGTCAGGATTTTAAAATCCTGATTGAGGAGCGAGATAGGGTGGTAAGATCCTACCAGGGTGGGATCCTTGCCAGGCTTTGCAAGCACAATGAGCCTTGCCTCATCAAAACGGAGGGGAGTCTCTCCTGTCTTAAGCCACTGGGTGGCTGTGGTCACTGAATTGCAGTGGCTGGAAAAAAATGGGGAGGTGTGTGACGGAATGTGGCCATGCCCACGTCACGTCGCGTATTTTTTGGCCAGCCTGGTCCTGCGCTTCAGTAGTGATGGCAGAATGCCAGAGATAACTGTATTTTATCCAGTATAACACACAGCTGTTATTCGTATCTGAGCTGTATACCCCATACTACTGTATGCAGTGGGCATAACAGGACTGTATGTAGGACAAGACTTTGATGTTATACTGCATAGTGTATTTTGCTAGGTACCAGATGTGTGCCTGCGGTGGGAAATAGTCCCGTGTATATATGTTATGCCTATCGTGGAATATCTCCCTGAGCCTTATATGTGTCTGTAACATTAAGGTACTGTTTATTGCATGGGGTAATATTGTGTTGTCCAGTGTGGGACCAGTCAAATAGCTATCATGTAAGTTATAAACAGGAAGTGCAGGGCTGACCCCCCCCCCCACCCCCCTGTCACAGCCCCCCTTCACAGGAAGCCTCACTCAGCTGAAGAGGCTGTGACATCACAAATGACTACACGGGGTTAAGATCGACTTAGGTTATGGCCTCAGGGCAGCCAACCTTCTTATCTCCATAATTAGTGCCCATTGTTCTGGATGGCCTTCCAGTAGACTTAGTGACTCCAAAGCCACAGGGGGTCCCCTGGTGTCCCTGGACACGTTTAAATATTAGGATTGAAAATCCCTCCAATCAGGGCACCCTGCCGCATCACCAGGTGAGCAAAGCAGCATGGGAGTTTAGGAGGTTTCAAAAGGGCTTGCAGAGAGATTGGAGGGGCATTCTGACTAAGGAAACGCAGGCTGTTGCCAGGAGTCGAGATATCTTGTCAGCCCGTTTGTCTGGAGACCTGGCTTTGCGGAGAGGGTCCAGTCTACACAGTTAAGCGTTAGCTCCATCGGGAGCTGTCCCAGGTGTGTGACTGGTGTCCCGGCTGGAGCCGGGTGACTGGTCAGCACACCCTACCTCTGCATGGTAGAGGACCTTCAGGCCATGCGGCCGGGATCAGCAAACCAGTATCCGCAAGGAGTCGCCAAACGCAAGTATTCCCTGAGGTGGCTAGTGACTGTGTAGGGGCAGGAGTTGTTGCTTTGTGTGGTTCTTTCTGTGATATAATCTTAATCGTAATCATTATTAATGCTACCTGTATATATTGTACAAAGTGTGTTACGGATTTTCCTGTATAATTAGTGTGTATGAAAATAAAGGTACCGTTGTACCTTGCTATTGCGTTCTTACTGTGTGATCTTGGGAACTCGGTAGTGACCTCTGGGCGCAGTGCAGAGCTTTAAACGCTGCCTTTCTCAAGGCAGAGATAGCAAAAGGCGAGAATAATGCACACATGAACCCGGGGTCGTCACAAATCTTACCTACCCCTTTAAGAGTTTTAAGTGAATTTTTGTACTACATAAATGAAGCTTATTATATAAGACGTCAGTAGCTTGTTAGAAATAATGACATGATAAAGAAGAGACTCTCTAAATGTATATGCAAAGGAATTTACACCTGCAGATTTATAATTGCTAGATAGGAGTTTTTTGGCAAGATTCCCAGATATTGGCATGACGTCCAGAAAAATGACTTTAGAGCATTTTAAGGGAATTTAAACAGTTTTAAACATAAAACCATCTTTATAACTGTTGTAAGCTTTGTATTTAATAACTAAAATCATGTATAATGTGCTATATATATATATATATATAATAAGTTTCAACCCAATAAGCAGTTATGTGATTCTATGTTTCATAATTTGGTATTGATTAGAATGTTCATTGCAATAATCAAGGAACATAGCCAGCTAGTACATGTCATTTCCTTAAATGAATTACATAGATGTTTCTGTGAGAAACTATTTTGTTGAAAGCAATATGAATTCTCCAGGTGCAGTCACAAGGACATCTAGTTAACTCCCAGGCTGAGATAAAACTTTAATTTCATATGAGAACATTAAAGGAGTATGTTTTGGAATGTCCAGGTGACAATAGAAAGAAGGCTTTCAAGATTAATGTCCAGATGGCGATAAGGAAAAGGCCTTCTCATTAAATTAATGAGCAAATACTGATAAGAATATACATACAGAAATGTTATAATTGTTTTAATTAAATCATTGTTTATCTTTACATATGATGTACTTTGGTTAACACACTGCCATATCTTGTGGCTGCATGGTACTGCTGTGCCTATCGTCTGGTGCCCTCCTGGCTCACCACGTACGTACGTACGTACGTACGTACGTACGTACGTACATGTGTGTGTGTGTGTGTGTATATATATATATATATATATATATATATATATATAAATAATAAAATATAGTAAATAAAACCTATTTAAATACTTATTTAATAGTAGTTTTGAAAAAAAAAATGCATCCAGTGGGTGTTTAGCAGCGACCCATGGAAGACTGCAGTAGCATCCCCCCAATCATTTAACATTTTTTATTCACATGAAGAATCCCCAGGAATAATTGGCAACACCCCACCTCAGCAATAGCTCACCATCCTGTAACGTTTATGCTCCCAGATATTATCCCCCACCCCTGTGGCATAGGGTCACACTGTATCAGCTGTGTGTCATAGGGCCACACTATCAGCTGTGTGTCATAGGGCCACACATTACCATCATCTTCACCAAACCCAGCCAAATCTCATTCTAACCCTCTGTTCTACGCTCTCTATGTACCCCATCTGTGTCACCCCTGTCTGTCTACCCCTCCCCTTTAGAATGTAAGCTCTCATGAGCAGGGCCCTCTTCCCTCATGTGCTTATCCTTTCTTACTTTAATAATCTTCAACTGCACCAAATCCATCAGTCTTCTGCCACCTAATACTTATTCCAGTGTCATCTGCTGATGTAACTATGTTTATTTACCCTGTACTTGTCCTATATTGTCATCAACTGTAAGTTGCTGTTTTCCTGTTTATTTGTTTATGTACTCTGTAATTGGGCGCTGCGGATCCCTTGTGGCGCCATATAATTAAAGGATAATAATAATAATAATAATAATAATAATAATAATATAGCTTAGTTAGAACAGGGAGTATATCAGCAATTAGCATCTTATAGAATTTGGCACTGAAGCCATCAGGACCAGGTCTCTTTCCATTAGGGAGGGATTTAATGGTGGCCTGAACCTCATAATCGGTGATAGGAGCATCTAATAAGTCTCTCTCTTCCGATGTGACCTCCGGCAACTGTGTTTCGTCCAAAAAGGATTGGCCATCTAGTGCACTATCAACGTCCACAGTATATAGAGATTTATAAAAGCGCATAAAAGCAGAACAGATATCGGTTGGATTGGAAAGGATAGTTCCAGAACTGTGTAACGCATCGGCCCATGTTTTGTTCCGAGGTCCTCTGACTAGATTAGCCAGAAGCTATCCTGACTTATTTCCCCATTTATGAAACCTATTCCTGCTATAGTCATAGCTCGTTTGGGCTTGTTCGGTAAGAAAGGTGTCATAGATTTGTTTTGCCATGATGTACATTTCCTTGTGAATAGGACTATCGCGTTGTATATAAGTACGATAAGCAAGCGTGAGCGCCGCACTCAGCTCTTGCAATTTAGAATAAAATTTCTTACATTTAGAGTTAATATAAGAAATGATATGTCCTCTAAGGACAGCCTTAGAGGCCCCCCCCCAAAAGTGGGGTATTAGGTTCTTGTTCTAAATTGTCAGTGATGTAGTCAAGCCAGGTGTGTTTAAGATGTAGCAAAAAATCCTCAGAGTGTATGAGATATGCCGGGAATCTCCAACATTTGGAGATACATTGAGGTAAAGCTAAGTGTAGGGATAGAGTTACGGGGGCATGGTCTGAAATAATTATGTCTTTGATCGAGGTGTGAGATACTTTAAAGAAAAGATGTTTAGATAAGAATAAATATTCAATGCGAGAGTGGGTGGAATGTGGATGTGAATAAAAAGAATAGTCTCGATGGAGGGGATGATGTATACGCCAAGGATCTAGTAAAGCAAGTTGAGAACAGAAGGAGAGAAGAAGATTGGAAGACGGTCCGGGTCTTTTGGTACTTACCCCTGATCTGTCCATGGATGGATCGACGACCGTGTTGAAGTCACCCCCTAAAATCAAATTCTGACCTCCCCAAGATAAGTCTCTCTCTGGAGAACATCTGCAAAAAAAGGTTGTTAGATCCAGTAGGTGCATAAAGGTTCAAAAAGGTATAAATTGTGTTATCAATAGAGACATCTATCAAGATAAATCTACCTTCGGGATCGATTATTTTTTTAAGAATTGAATACTGGAGATTCCTATGAAAGAGGATAGCAACACCCCTGGTTTTGTTAGTATAAGGAGCAGAGATACAATCTCCAATCCAAGGGGCTGTCAAGGAGACAGAGGATTCATGTAACCTGTGTGTCTCCTGCAAAAATACAATGTGAGGGGTCATACGAGAGAGGTGTGCGAGCACCTTTTTCCGTTTAATGGGGATATTAAGACTCTCCACGTTCCAAGATATTATATTAAAATCAAAGAGTGGAGCAATTACGGGGCAGAGAGTTGGGAAGTGGTATTGTTAGTCATACTACCCTATCCCCACAGGGGGAGAGTAGAGCAGCAAGATATCATAGTTAAAGCGGTGTCCCTCCCAGTCCCAGCGAGCAAGGAGGGGCCAACCTATGGAGGACCGAGACCCATCAATCCAGCAGGCAAAATAGAAACAAAAATAAACATTCAAGAACAACAATCCAACAAACATAAAAAAGTAGAGGCATAGCCTCTGGCATTCATGGATGGTATGCCAACATCGTACCCTTAACACCATGTGACCCACAGGTGATACCACTTGAAGAGGAGAGCAAACATTAAGAAGGACTCAAAAGTCAAGTATCAGGAGTAGCAAAGTGAGCCTTCGCCGCCAATGGATCATCGAAGAAAAGCGGTTTTCCATTATGAAAGACTCGAAGGCGGGCTGGGTATAGCAATGAGAACTTTTCTTTATCTTCAAATAGCTGTTTGCATAGTGGGACGAACTCTCTGCGCCTATTAGCGACATAGGTGGAGAAGTCCTGGAATATAAGCAATATTTCTCCCTTGTAAAGTAGAGTTTCCAACTTACGATAGTGATCTAATAGCTTGGTTTTGTCCGCGTAATTGAGAATTCTCATAATAACAGGGCGAGGGCGTCCAGCAGAATCTCTGCGCTCAGGTCTCAATCTATGAGCCCCTTCGATGGCTAAAGGTGATCCGTGGAGGTCCATGTCCAATTTTTCAGGCAGCCAGGTAGAAAGTCTAGCAACGCATGGCCCCTCACCGACTCCGGAATGCCCACCACCCTCAGGTTATTTCGACGGCTCCGATTCTCCAAGTCATCAAGCTTATCAGTGAGGCCCTTAATTTCCTTAGTTTGGGCCTCTATAGTGGTCTGTGCAGACTGCAGGTCGTCTTCCAGCGTCGAGACCCTCTGCTCAACATCATCCAGATGGACATTATGTTGGGTCAGTTGGGTCAGGGTGGAGACAATGGCCTCTTTAATGCCCGCCAATTTTTCATCTAGGAGAGGCCCCAACACCGCTGCAATATCTGTAGGTTTCATTTTAGGCTGTTTAGTAGCCGTAGTGTTGGTACGTTTCCGTTGGGAATGAGAATGAGTGGTGGAGCAGTCAGAGTCGGATGAATTCCTGTGGAAGGTATCCTCGCGAGCGCCCGAAGTAGGGCCAGAGGAGGACATAGGCGTGGACACCAGGAACTTTTCCATGTGAGGTCACAAAAGATAGAAATACACTATGGGGTTCATTCCGAGTTGTTCGCTTGTTGACGATTTTCGCTATATTGCGATTAGTCGCTTACTGCGCATGCGCAAGGTTCGCAGAGCGCATGCGGTTAGTTATTTTACACAAAAGTTAGGTATTTTACTCACGGCATAATGAGGATTTTTCATCGTTCTGGTGATTGTAGTGTGATTGACAGGAAGTGGGTGTTTCTGGGCGGAAACTGGCCGTTTTCTGGGCGTGTGTGAAAAAACGCTGGCGTTTCTGGGAAAAACGCAGGAGTGTCTGAAGAAACGGGGGAGTGTCTGGGCGAACGCTGGGTGTGTTTGTGACATCAAACCAGGAACGAAACTGACTGAACTGATCGCAATGGCTGAGTAAGTCTGGAGCTACTCAGAAACTGCTAAGTAATTTCTATTCGCAATTCTGCGAATCTTTCGTTCGCAATTCTGCTAAGCTAAGATACACTCCCAGAGGGTGGCGGCTTAGCGTGTGCAATGCTGCTAAAAGCAGCTAGCGAGCGAACAACTCGGAATGAGGGCCTATGTGCAGTAGTAGTTGGTGCAGAGAGTAGATTAATATGGGTCACATCACTGAAAATGATAATCTAGAGAGTTACATCACAAAGAGGCATGTCAAAAGTCCCATGCAGCTAAGACGTGTGGGAGCAATGCGTCGGAGGTATCCATGTTATATCTCAAATTGACAGAGCGGAACAACTGGAAGTAATGACAATAAGCCTATCATTGATATATGTTGTAAAAGACAAAAACAGCACCTATAGCGTTGCTCTGTGCCACGGCATATACCCAGCAGAACACGTTTCAAATGTCCAGCAATAACGGATCAGTGATCTGTGCGAGGAGGTGGGTGCTCTACGACGTTGGCGATCTTAGAGCAGTCCAGCGGTGTTGTATGTGTAACAGCAGAGAGGCAGCATGTCAGTAGCAAGATGTGTATGGCCTCCGGCCGCCAGAATCAGCGACAGGGTTACTGTGCAATAAGGGGGAAAGTACCTTGACCTTTTCTCAAAGTGCTGCGTGGCGTCCCACTGTAGCGGCTTCTCTCTAGTGCACCAGGTGTTCTCAACAGAGCTGACATATAACCCACATGGCTGGAAACTCAGGGCAGCTAAGGCTGAAGCTCTGTCCTGCAGTAGGTGGGGAGGCTGGCATCAGGGAGCGTAATGCTGCCAGTGCTGGCATGGGAGGCTGTCTTGTCATGGGGCCCCCCCAGCGGGAGTATGTATCTGTAGTGTCCCACAAGGGTTTCAGATCCTGCACCACCAGCAGCCAGGATCCTCCGAGGCAGCCAGCACCCAAGCACAGCCGGAGTCTGGGAATCTAAAATGGCCGCCACAGTGTTCAGGAGGCAGCCCCCCCCCCCCCCCCGTCAAACACCCGCAGCTCCGGTTCCTTTCCCGGGCAGTAGCTTTGGGCGCCGGATTCCTCAGGCGGTTAGAGAGGCTATCAGGCGGTGGGGGTACAGCAGGAGTTGATCCACAGCCACTGAGTGCACTGCCGCATGGGATCACGGGATGTCCGCACCCCGGAGCTCCGGACGCGGGTAGGCGCTGCACATGAGTCCCCGGCTTGGCGGCACTCCGAGGCCGCAACCTGCAGGGACTGAGCTAGCAGTCCCCCGGCTCCGCAGCCGTCAGCGGCTATTCCAGATGGCTGCTAGGGAGGGTGAGGGAGCACAGTGGGCAGACAGTATAACAGTATGTGCCCAACAAGGGGATAAATAAGAATTTGGAGCAGGAGCTCTGTGATAGTGCGACCTCTCCTCAGTGCCGCCAGGCCACGCCTACCTACATGTTCTTATATCACTGTCCCATCAGTGCTATCTCAGGTTCGCTATTCTCCAACAGCATTTTCCGTTCCAGGCCCTACCTTTTGGGTTAGCCACAGCCCCCAGAGTATTTACCAAGATTATGGTGGTAATGGTTGCTTATCTCTGCCTGCAGGGGATAAGAATTTTTCCATACCTTGGTGATCTTTTAATCCTGGCACAGTCGCAGGAATTGCTTCTATGTCATCTGCAACAGACAATAATGTGTCTGCAGAAGCACGGGTGGCTCATAAATTTGGCAAAATCGTCTCTGGTTCCATCACAGTGGATGACTCACTTGGGGGATGTACTGGATTTAAGTCTTCAGAGAGTAATGTTACCTCTGAACAAGATATCCAAGGTTCAGTCAAGGATTCAGGACTTGCTACACAGTCAAAAGATATCCATTCACGCAGCAATGCGTGTGATGGGTTTGATGGTGTCAACATTTGACATGGTGGAGTATGCACAATTCCACTCGAGGCCTCTGCAACGTCTGACTCTTGCCAAATGGAATGGGTTGCATCAGACAATAAAAACACAGACTATGATTCTTACAATAGACGTAAGAAGGTCATTAGCCTGGTGGCTATAGACATCCCATCTAGACAAGGGGAGACCCTTTTGGATATCTGATTGGGAAATTCTGATGACAGATGCCAGTCTCCAGGGCTGGGGAGCAGTGTCAGGAATGTTGTGTTTCCAGTAGCAATGGACCAAGGAAGAAGGTTGCCTGCTAATAAATATATTGGAACTTCGGGCCATATACATGGCACTGATTCAGGCAAAGGACAGTCTTCGGGGAAAACCAGTCCAGACCCGCTCGGACAATGCGACGGCAGTAGCGTACCTCAACCATCAGGGAGGAACTCGCAGCAGAAAAGCGATGAAGGAGGTAAGTCACAGAACTTCATCATCCAACCTTGCCTGCAGTGTTCATTCCGGGAGTCCTAAACTTGGAAGCGGACTTTCTCAGTCGACACGCCATTAAGTCAAGCGAATGGGCTCTACACCTGGGGTTTTCCAGGCTCTAGTAGACAAGTGGAGGTTGCCAGAGATAGATCTCATGGCGTCCCGTCTGAACAACAAAGTTCTTGCATACGGGTCAAGAACAAAGGAACCCAGAGCAATCTTTGTGGATGCCCTGTCGATGAGATGGGACTTTCATCTGGCTTATGTGTTTCCTCCAATCACCCTATTACCCAGGGTCGTGCGAAAGATAAAGCAAGGGAAAGGTGCCATGATACTAATAGCTCCGGCTTGGCCCAGAAGGCATTGGTACACAGATCTGCAGAGAATGTCGATGGATG
Source organism: Pseudophryne corroboree (assembly GCF_028390025.1). Lineage (NCBI taxonomy): Eukaryota > Metazoa > Chordata > Amphibia > Anura > Myobatrachidae > Pseudophryne > Pseudophryne corroboree. The sequence continues at coordinate 217,713,941 of NC_086453.1, read as the reverse complement.
CTCCACTTCTGCTCCCTCAACATCCAGATCTACTGATGCAGGGTCCTTGTTATCACAGACATCTGAATCGACTGTCTTTGACGGCGTGGCTCTTGAAACCTCTATCCTGAAGTCAAGAGGATTCTCACAACAGGTAATTCAAACTATGCTCAGAGCAAGGAAACCTTCCTCAGCTCGCATTTATCACTGAATATGGCAAACCTGTATTCATTGGTGCAGTGAACGGAAAATGGACCCTAAGTTTTTCAGAGTTTCCAGGGTCTTAGCATTCCTTCAGGCAGGAATGGATAAAGGTTTGAAGGTGGCTTCCTTGAGAGTGCAAGTGTCAGCATTGACTGTATGGTTCCAAAAGAAAATTGCCAACTTACAGGATGTGCATACTTTTTTCCAGGGAATGCTGCGCATTCAACCTCCTTTTGTTCCTCCTACAGTGCCTTGGGAATTAAGTCTAGTCCTGAAAGCCCTTCAAGTTGCCCCATTTGAACCACTTAATAAAGTGGATCTTAAATGGTTGACAGCTAAAGTTATCTTTCTACTGGCTATGGCATCAGCTAGAAGAGTATCAGATTTAGGGGCATTATCATGTCGTTCCCCATTTCAGATTTTTTTATCCAGATAAAGCAGTTCTCAGAACTAGATCTGGGTATCTTCCGAAGGTGGTGTCTAAATTCCACCTTAATGAAGAAATTGTAGTCCCGGCTGTCCAGGTACCGGGTCTTTCTGCGGGAGATGCATCAGTGGACGCGGTCCGTGCATTGAGGATCTACATGGATCATACCAGTGCCATCAGAAAGACAGATTATCTTTTCGTTCTCTACGGATTTCACAAGAGAGGATGGCCTGCTGACAAGCAGACACTGGCAAGATGGCTTCGGATGATGATTTCAGAAGCATATTCTCAAGCTGATCTCCCTGTTCCGGCTAATGTCTCTGCTCACTCTACTCGTAAGGTAGGTCCATCATGGGCAGCACAACGTGGTGCTTCAGCAGAACAGATATGTAAGGCAGCCACATGGTCTTCCATTAACAAATTCATTAGACATTATGCCATGGATACCTTTGCCTCTCATGACGCTGAATTCGGGCAAAGGATTCTCCAGTCCAATCAGGAGTGTCCCACCACTAAATTGCTATGGGAAATCCCATTGTTATCCTGTGGATAACCTGTAGACCCTGCTGGAGAAATATACGTTATGGTAAGAACTTACCATTGATAACGGTATTTCTCCTAAATCCACAGAATCCACAGGGATCCCACACTGATGCACCTGATTAGAGGACGCTTTTACTCACTATCCTCTTCCTTCTTGTATGGAAGGGTGTGCCTGTGTGCTCTTATCGCTTGATAAGGGCTATCTATGATGCTCCTGCCTTGAGCTTTGGAATACAACTGATTTGCCTGAGCCAGGAGGTGGGGATATATGGACGGGCACGTTGCATGCTGGGAGGCCGGAAAGCTTTGACCGATTGGTGCAAATCCGCTGTCGCTTCATCATATCCTATTGTTATCCTGTGGATCCTGTGATCAATGGTAAGTTCTTACCATAATATATACAGCATATATATATATATTTATATGTATACAACATATATATATATATATATATATAAATATCGGTTAGGTTCGGCACTCAAAAGAGGGGAAGGAACGTTTACTTGCTGCGGTGCCCTCTGTGATCAAGTGCAAGATCCAATGTAAAGAGGTTAGGAAACAGCGGCACTCAGCAGTCTGGATGTTAGTTTAGGTGATCTTTAATTCGGTCCTACGCCGTTTCGGGGACGACACCCCGTCTTCAGGGACAATCATACATAAACACAAAGACAAAAAGCAATACATATATACCCTCCCTAATAGACACTCATTACTGAGATTCAACTCACCTGTCCGGGCGCTGACGGAACCGCCACGTGCTGTCGCGAGTTGTCACAGTCGCTGGGTACTGACGTCACTGCAGTGCATCGGTCAACAAGCCAATCACGGGCATATGCGTCCCGTTGCTAGATAACTCACGACCGGCTTTCCCATACATGACGTTTCCCTTCACTATGTGCTGTACTCACAGTGCACTGACGTCCGGCGGAAGCACCAGCAGGGAGCCAATCACTGTCGTTCATGTCACAGTTACTAAGCAACCCCTGTAAAAAAAAATAACCATAACAATGACAATGTCAATACAGATAAACAACAATCATTAAAAAATGCCCAGTTGATTAGACATGATTACAATAACAAAAACACATACAAATTAAAAACTAATAATACAGATAACGATAACCAGCAATAATTTCCTACCCGTGTAGTAAACATATATTAACTAAATACCACTATATTGTGTTTCAATAAGAGTGCCTACTGTAATAAACAAACAGTTAAAGCACAATGCCAATATAATATATAATAGAGCAAATTATACTTAGACCTTTGTCAACTTAGACATACCTAACTACAGAAAACATTGGAGGCCTAAGGTTTCATTTAAGCCCCGTGGCGACAATGTGTTAAGCGTAAAGATCCATCTACTTTCTCGTTGTAGAAGTATCTTATTACGGTCTCCTCCACGATGTGATAAAGGGACATGATCTATAATGATGGCACGCATACTAGCTACCGTATGTCTTGCCTGTATGCAATGTCGGGCCACTGGTTGTTCACTGGAGCCCTTCTCCAATGCTTGTTTGATGGCACTGCGATGCAGTGCCATCCTCTCTCTGAATTGCCTCTGGGTCTTGCCCACATATGCAAGTCCACAGGGGCATTTCAACATATAAATCACATGAGTGGTGGTGCATGTCACCCGATGTTGAATTTTAAACTTCTTCCCTGTCTGTGGGTGACTAAACGTGGTGCCCATCATGAGTGTGTTACAAGTGGAGCATCCTAAACAACGGTAGCAGCCAACCTTAGGGCGTAGAAAATGAGATTGCACTGATTTAGTTAAAGGGAAAACATCTAACTTCACAACCTGGTCTGCAATGCTTTTCCCCCTTGTATAACTCGGAAGTAGCCTCGTACCCGTTAGAGCTGGTAATGAACGATCTGAATTAACTATCGGCCACAATTTTTTAGCATGTTTGGTTATAGTTGCAGTGGCCGTAGTGTATTGATTGACCCATGGAATCTTTGGGACCTGTTGTCCCGTTTCTAGTGTGGTTTTGTTCAATAAGGATTCCCTTGACTGACTTAAGGCCTTGGCTTTATTTAGTAGAAGGTCTGTCCGTGGATAACCACGTGCTTCAAACTTGGTGACCATCTGATCCATAGTCTCAATAGTCTGTTGTGGGTCAGAGATAATTCTCCTGGCCCGCAGTAACTGAGAATATGGTAAACCCTTGCGAGTAGGGAGTGGGTGAAAGCTATCATGATGCAATACCGAATTCCTATCTGTGGGTTTAACATATAGATTGGTCCGTATAGAGCCATCAACAATAGAGATGGCCACATCAAGAAAATGCACCTCTTGTTCAGAGATCTGATATGTGAGTTTAACTGGACTTCCAGTAGCATTATGTTCCTCCAATAAATCAATCAAATTCTGTACTGGACCTGACCAAAAAATCAACAGGTCATCTATGTATCTCTTATAGAGACACATAGATGTCCCTGTGTTAGCACCAAATAATTGTGTTTCTATATGGTACATATAGGCATTTGCGTACGACGGGGCCACAGGGGACCCCATCGCACATCCAGCTAATTGCAGATATATTCGGCCATTAAAGGAAAAATAATTACGTGTAAGTACAAGAGTTAAAAGTTGTAAAAATACCTCTATTGGAGGGCCTAAGTACAAAGGATTATCTGTGATCAAGGCTCGTACCGCCTCCACACCTGCCACATGTGGTATGCAGGTGTAAAGACTGGCAACATCGGCACTACACATAGACAATCTACTTGTGATCAAGTGCAAGATCCAATGTAAAGAGGTTAGGAAACAGCGGCACTCAGCAGTCTGGATGTTAGTTTAGGTGATCTTTAATTCGGTCCTACGCCGTTTCGGGGACGACACCCCATCTTCAGGGACAATCATACATAAACACAAAGACAAAAAGCAATACATATATACCCTCCCTAATAGACACTCATTACTGAGATTCAACTCACCTGTCCGGGCGCTGACGGAACCGCCACGTGCTGTCGCGAGTTGTCACAGTCGCTGGGTACTGACGTCACTGCAGTGCATCGGTCAACAAGCCAATCACGGGCATATGCGTCCCGTTGCTAGATAACTCACGACCGGCTTTCCCATACATGACGTTTCCCTTCACTATGTGCTGTACTCACAGTGCACTGACGTCCGGCGGAAGCACCAGCAGGGAGCCAATCACTGTCGTTCATGTCACAGTTACTAAGCAACCCCTGTAAAAAAAATAACCATAACAATGACAATGTCAATACAGATAAACAACAATCATTAAAAAATGCCCAGTTGATTAGACATGATTACAATAACAAAAACACATACAAATTAAAAACTAATAATACAGATAACGATAACCAGCAATAATTTCCTACCCGTGTAGTAAACTTGCTGATACATCCACGTATAAAGTATTGACATTTGATCCCACTGGACAATACAAGAGGGAGCTGGATACTCTATTGTCACAGTGTGTCACAGCGGGCACGTTAGCCGCCGAACAGGTGCATGCCATGACAGTTGATTATCCGACTGTACCCTTATTTTATACTGTGCCAAAAGTCCACAAGTCGTTAACACAACCCCCGGGCCGACCCATTGTGTCGGCAAGAAATTCCTTATACCACCCAGTTTCTATTTTCTTAGATGCTTACCTAAATCCTTGCATTCAGTCAGTCCCTTCATATCTGAAGGACACCACAGCACTGCTATTACTTTTACAGGAGGTTATTGTCCCATCTGGTAGATTGTCTATGTGTAGTGCCGATGTTGCCAGTCTTTACACCTGCATACCACATGTGGCAGGTGTGGAGGCGGTACGAGCCTTGATCACAGATAATCCTTTGTACTTAGGCCCTCCAATAGAGGTATTTTTACAACTTTTAACTCTTGTACTTACACGTAATTATTTTTCCTTTAATGGCCGAATATATCTGCAATTAGCTGGATGTGCGATGGGGTCCCCTGTGGCCCCGTCGTACGCAAATGCCTATATGTACCATATAGAAACACAATTATTTGGTGCTAACACAGGGACATCTATGTGTCTCTATAAGAGATACATAGATGACCTGTTGATTTTTTGGTCAGGTCCAGTACAGAATTTGATTGATTTATTGGAGGAACATAATGCTACTGGAAGTCCAGTTAAACTCACATATCAGATCTCTGAACAAGAGGTGCATTTTCTTGATGTGGCCATCTCTATTGTTGATGGCTCTATACGGACCAATCTATATGTTAAACCCACAGATAGGAATTCGGTATTGCATCATGATAGCTTTCACCCACTCCCTACTCGCAAGGGTTTACCATATTCTCAGTTACTGCGGGCCAGGAGAATTATCTCTGACCCACAACAGACTATTGAGACTATGGATCAGATGGTCACCAAGTTTGAAGCACGTGGTTATCCACGGACAGACCTTCTACTAAATAAAGCCAAGGCCTTAAGTCAGTCAAGGGAATCCTTATTGAACAAAACCACACTAGAAACGGGACAACAGGTCCCAAAGATTCCATGGGTCAATCAATACACTACGGCCACTGCAACTATAACCAAACATGCTAAAAAATTGTGGCCGATAGTTAATTCAGATCGTTCATTACCAGCTCTAACGGGTACGAGGCTACTTCCGAGTTATACAAGGGGGAAAAGCATTGCAGACCAGGTTGTGAAGTTAGATGTTTTCCCTTTAACTAAATCAGTGCAATCTCATTTTCTACGCCCTAAGGTTGGCTGCTACCGTTGTTTAGGATGCTCCACTTGTAACACACTCATGATGGGCACCACGTTTAGTCACCCACAGACAGGGAAGAAGTTTAAAATTCAACATCGGGTGACATGCACCACCACTCATGTGATTTATATGTTGAAATGCCCCTGTGGACTTGCATATGTGGGCAAGACCCAGAGGCAATTCAGAGAGAGGATGGCACTGCATCGCAGTGCCATCAAACAAGCATTGGAGAAGGGCTCCAGTGAACAACCAGTGGCCCGACATTGCATACAGGCAAGACATACGGTAGCTAGTATGCGTGCCATCATTATAGATCATGTCCCTTTATCACATCGTGGAGGAGACCGTAATAAGATACTTCTACAACGAGAAAGTAGATGGATCTTTACGCTTAACACATTGTCGCCACGGGGCTTAAATGAAACCTTAGGCCTCCAATGTTTTCTGTAGTTAGGTATGTCTAAGTTGACAAAGGTCTAAGTATAATTTGCTCTATTATATATTATATTGGCATTGTGCTTTAACTGTTTGTTTATTACAGTAGGCACTCTTATTGAAACACAATATAGTGGTATTTAGTTAATATATGTTTACTACACGGGTAGGAAATTATTGCTGGTTATCGTTATCTGTATTATTAGTTTTTAATTTGTATGTGTTTTTGTTATTGTAATCATGTCTAATCAACTGGGCATTTTTTAATGATTGTTGTTTATCTGTATTGACATTGTCATTGTTATGGTTATTTTTTTTTACAGGGGTTGCTTAGTAACTGTGACATGAACGACAGTGATTGGCTCCCTGCTGGTGCTTCCGCCGGACGTCAGTGCACTGTGAGTACAGCACATAGTGAAGGGAAACGTCATGTATGGGAAAGCCGGTCGTGAGTTATCTAGCAACGGGACGCATATGCCCGTGATTGGCTTGTTGACCGATGCACTGCAGTGACGTCAGTACCCAGCGACTGTGACAACTCGCGACAGCACGTGGCGGTTCCGTCAGCGCCCGGACAGGTGAGTTGAATCTCAGTAATGAGTGTCTATTAGGGAGGGTATATATGTATTGCTTTTTGTCTTTGTGTTTATGTATGATTGTCCCTGAAGACGGGGTGTCGTCCCCGAAACGGCGTAGGACCGAATTAAAGATCACCTAAACTAACATCCAGACTGCTGAGTGCCGCTGTTTCCTAACCTCTTTATATATATATATATATATATATATATGAGAGAATTTTTAGATGTATATAATATAAATCTCAAGCAAACAATATTTTTAGCATAGTCTTTTTAAAAAAAAAATGGACATTTAGAGGTTGAACTACAAAAACAATTATGGTCTATTGCTAAACTCGCCAGTAAAAGCTGGCAAAAATAAGATATGAAAAGTTTCAGACAATTTTCACGATAATACAATGAAGCATAAGGTTCTCATTCATTTTTAATAGAGGTTGGAAAAGTTTGAATAAAAATGCGAATAGTAGATTTTGCGGAAAAAAAACAAAACAATAAATAAAATAGAAAAACTTACATACAGACAATACTTAAAAAATGCGAAAAAGTATAGAAAATCGAAATTTATCTCATTTTTTAACGCAAAAAACTGTTGATACATAGGCCCCCTGATCACTGTGCTGCAAATTTGCAGAGGTTTGCAATCAGATAGTCTCCGCCCAGGGACAGTGAAAACCCACCCCGTGCAAGTGTGTAAATGCATGTGTATGCCGTGTGAAAACGTCGCCAGGCAGCGGACAACTTAAATTCCGTTCACAACTCACTCACCATTGAATGATTTTCCATACTATGCAGTCTGTGTATAGCCCAGGACTTACTCCTACCGTGCGATACATACAGATTGATCGGGTCCGGAGCTGACATCACACACCCTCCCAGAAAACGCTTGGGAACACCTGCGTTTTCCCTGACACTCCCAGAAAACAGCTAGTTACCACCCCCAAATGTCCTCTTCCTGTCAATAGCCTTGCAAACGCCTAGCGATCTAAATTTTTGCACTATTCTTTCACTGTTTGGCATTGCACGTGCACATTGTGGTGCATACGCATGCGCAGTCATTCGATAATTGGACGCTGTGCGATTTCACACAACAGCGATCAGGTCTGAATCGGGCCCATAATCATATAACAACTGTGCAACATACCTCAATGATGAATACGCATTAACTGCGTCAAATTAAGGACTTCTCATAAACTAGCCTCTGTCAAATCACAGCAGAGAACATCAAATTAGGACCAACTGCTATGTGGGGAAAGGTTGCACAAAACAAACATCAAAATAGTACTGAAATAAATGGTTGACAAAGGGATTCACTGGAAGATAGGAGGAACTATATAGGAGGATTCTGGAGGAACAAACAGAAGTTTTATGTATCTTGGGAAGTATATAACTGGTATTCTGGTATGATCGTGATCAGGGGCGTTTCAACAGAGGAGGGGGCCCGTGTGCACTTCCGGGTGGGCCCCCTTCTCTGTACGGCGCTGTAGATTCCGGCATTGTGCCGGAGTCTACTGTGCATGCGCAGGTCTCCAGAAACATGGCGCCCGCCATTATCTGGAGACCAATTTGGCTACCGCACGCGTCTATTTTGGCGGCGATTTCCACCGCGATCGCTGCGCCTGCCGCTGGATTTGTGTAAGGTAAATATTAAAATGGGTGCACTGTGTGCGGTGTGGGTTCCCCCTGGACTCCAATGATCGTGATATTGTGTTGTAATTTTAGTAATCTAAGTGTTAGTGAGCACCAGAAAATGTATTATCTATTTCCTTTTCATATGAGTACGTAGGGTCATGAGTTAATATTTGATAACAGTCATACATGGAGCGCTGAACATTAATGACCTGAATACAGCCATTCCAAATCAACATTTCAACCCCTCGCCCCATATCTGCCAAACGTGACCAAATCAGTTTTCTCGCTCAAGAATTTCAGTGCTCTCTTCTCTTTTAAGGTTGGAAAATGAGATGCATCAATCTCGTAAAAGAGGGAGGGTATACCTATTGTCCAGTCTAAGGAGTCTATTCATGGAGTACTGTAGTGAAAAGAGTGGAGAAAAGGTCCAGTGGAGAAGCTGCCCATAGCAACCAATCAGCTTTGAAGGAAGCTGATTGGTTGCCATGGGCAACTTCTCCACCAGTCTATTTGTCTACTCGTTTCACTGCTTCATGAATAGACCCCTAAGAAAGGTGTCAATAGAAGCATTAGTTACTGGAGAATCAAAATAGTTTTTAACCTGGAAGATAAAATATACACTCTATTACAGTATTCCTATGTTTAGAAAAAGTTGCTACACATGCATTATGTTCCTTAGAAACATGCTGTTTTTTCAAATCCTTATTAGTGATATCATTTGGTTTGGGTGACACGCATATGTTGTATATCGTAGCTTAGCTACCACTTGCTCCTTAATGTGATTACACAGTGTTAGTTTGACGTCATCTCTTTTGGGAACCTGTAAATTTGTAAGAGGTCAAGTTTATGGGAGTTCCAATGTTTGATGCTGTTATTGCTTATTCATCATTGAGGTATGTTTCGCAGGTATCATATATATTTTTTGCACCAAGCAGCTTGCAGTGCCAATGTTATTGTTGGCCAGTGAGAGAATATTTAATTGAAAGCGTAAATAATTGTGATATTTCTGGCATTGCATATAAATATTACTGTCTGAGCACTTCTGCTTACATTCTTGTGTTGGATGTCACTAATGTGGCAACTATTAATACAGATATTATAACATTATGCCTTATTAGTTCTGATTTAATTGTATAAGGGAGGTTTATCTTCAGTTTATGTTTTTTTAAATGTTCAGACTAAAGATGAGCGGGTTTGGTTCCCTGAGCACCGAACCCTCCCCCCCCTTTCCCGAACTCTGGACTTGGAGAGTGTGGGAGACAGACCGCTGCCTCTCTGTGGGTGGTGACGTCAGGTGGGTTTAGTGTGTGCTCTGTAGGGGTGCTGCTGCAGTCACTGTGGTGTACCTGTGCTGTGTTAGTGGTGTTGTCCTGGCTGTCCAGGCTTTCACTGGTGTTTCATGTGCTGTTACGGGTGCTAGAGCTGTACATGGGTGTTGCTGTCCTGGCTGTCACTGTGTTGTATAGGGGGCAGGGGCACTGTCCTCCTGTATGCTGTAAAATATAGGGGTGCTGCTGTTAAAATAACATTACACTGGCTCTGCATGCTGTAAAAATTCAGGGGTGCAGTTGTTAAACATTAAAAGCACACTGGTCCTGTATGCTGTAATAATATAGTAGTGCTTCTGTTAAAATAACATTACACTGGCCCTGTATGCTGTAAAAATTCAAGGGTGCAGTTGTTAAAAATTAAAAGCACACTGGTCCTGTATGCTGTAAAAATATAGGGGTGCTGCTGTTAAAATAACATTACACTGGCCCTGTATGCTGTAAAAATTCAAGGGTGCAGTTGTTTAAATAAAAGTACACTGGTCCTGTATGCTGTAAGAATACAGGGGTGCTGTTAAATAAAGGGGCACTGTTCTGTGTGCTGTAATAATAAAGGGGTGCTGTCCTGTGAAATCGAGAACAACAATTTGGAGGAAAAATAGTGGAAGATCAGGAACCACTTCCAGTTCCTAGTACTAGTGCTGAAGCTGCTGTTGCCACCAGTCATGACATTGATGATGCAATTCCATCAATGTCATCTGCCAAGGCCGATGCCCAATGTCATAGATGGCATGTAAAAGCCAAGAAGCAAAAAATAATCAGAAAAAAAAGAAATTATCTGAAGAGAAACGTAAAATTGGCACTATGCCATTCACGACACAAAGTGGCAAGGAAAGGCTAAGGCCTTGGCCTATGTTCATGACTGGTGGCTCAGCTTCTCATGAGGATGGAAGCCCTCCTCCCTCTCGAAAAATTAGAAAAACTAAGCTTGTTAAATCACAGGAAAAAACAACTGTGCGTTTGGAGATATCACAAATCCCCAAGGAGAGTCCAAGTGTGTCCGCGGTTGCTATGTCTAGGCCTGACCTTCCCAAGACTGTATGGAAAGCGGAGGCTCCTACCACCATTTGCATGCCCCCTGCAAGTGGTGGGAAGAACACCACCAGTCCATTTGATGATATTGAGATTGAGGATGTTACTGTAGACTTACACCAGGATGAGGAGTATAATGGTGTAGCTGGCGCTGAGGTGGAAGTTGATGATGAGGATTCTGATGGTGATGTGGTTTGTTTGAATAAGGCACCAGTGGAGACAGTTGTCCGCGGGATAAGAAATCTCATTGTCATGCCTGGGCAAAATACCAAAAAAGCCACCTCTTCGGTGTGGAATTATTTCTCCACAAATCCAGACAACACGTGTCAAGCCATGTGTTGCCTTTGTCAATCCATAATAAGTAGGGGTAAGGATATTAACCACCTAGGAACATCTTCCCTTATACGTCACCTGCAGCACATTCATCAGAAGTCATTGTCAAGTTCAGAAACTTTGGGAAAGAGCGTAAGCAGTCCACTGACACCTAAATCCCTTCTTCCTGTTGTACCCAAGCTCCTGCAAGCCACTCCACCAACTCCCTCAACGTCAATTTCCTCCTCGGTCAGGAACGTAAGTAGTCCTGCAGGCCATGTCACTGGCAGGACTGAGGAGTCCTCTCCTAACCGTGATTACTCCGCCTACTACTACTGCTGCCGCTGCTATTGTTGCTGCAGGGAGTCGATCGTCATCCCAGAGGGGAAGTCGGAAGACTACTTGTACTACTTCAACTAAGCAATTGACTGTCCAACAGTCCTTTGCGAAGAAGATGAAATATGACAGCAGTCACCATGTTGCAAAGCGAATTACTGAGTCCATAACAACTATGCTGGTGTTAGACGTGCGTCCGGTATCCGCCATTGGTGCAGTGGGATTTAGACAGTTAATGGACGTACTGTGTCCCCAATACCAAATCCTGTCTAGATTCCACTTTACTAGGAAAGCGATTCCCGGACTGTACAGGGACATTAAGAAAAGTGTCCTCAGTGTCCTGAAAAATACGGTTGTACCCAGTGTCCACTTAACCTCGGACATGTGGACAATGGTGGTCATTCTGAGTTGTTCGCTCGTTGCCATTTTTCGCAATGCAGCGATTAGGTAGAAAATCCGCATGCGCATGGTACGCAGTGCGCAAGCGCGAAGTTATTTAACACAAAACTTAGTAGATTTGCTGGTGTTCGTGCGGCGCTTTTCAGTCGCACTGCTGATCGGTGAATGATTGACAGGAAAGGGGCGTTTCTGGGAGGTAACTGAGCGTTTTCCGGGAGTGTGCTAAAAAACGCAGGCGTGCCAGGGAAAAACGCAGGAGTGACTGGAGAAACGGGGGAGTGGCTGGCCGAACGCAGGGCGTGTTTGTGACGTCAAACCAGGAACTAAACAGACTGAGGTGATCGCAATCTAGGAGTAGGTCTGGAGCTACTCAGAAACTGCAGGGAATTATTTAGTAGCAGTTCTGCTAATCTTTCGTTCGCTATTCTGCTAAGCTAAGATACACTCCCAGAGGATGGCGGCCTAGCGTTTGCAATGCTGCTAAAAGCAGCTAGCGAGCGAACAACTCGGAATGAGGGCCAATTGAAGCAGGGCAAACTAAGGACTACATGACTGTGACAGCCCACTGGGTAGATGTATTGCCTCCTGCAGCAACAACAGCAACGGCACCAGTAGCAGCATCTCACAAATGCCAACTCGTTCCTAGGCAGGTTACGCTGTGTATCACCGCTTTCCGTAAGAGGCACACCACTGACAACCGCTTACGGAAACTGAGGGACATCATTGCACAATGGCTTACCCCACTTAGACTCTCTTGGGGATTTGTGATATCGGACAACGCCACCAATATTGTGCGTGCATTACGTTTGGGCAAATACCAGCACGTCCCATGTTTTACACATACAATTAATTTGGTGGTGCAGAATTTTTTTTTAAATGAGAGAGGCGTGCAGGAAATGCTGTCAGTAGCCCAAAAAATTGCAGGCCACTATCGACTAGCCACTGCGTGCTTGAGACTGGAGTGCCAGCAAACACTCGTGAATCTACCAAGCAAGAGGTGGTAACGAGGTGGAATTTAACACTCTATATACTTCAGAGGATGGAGGAGCAGCGAAAGGCCCTTCATGCCTATACATCCACCTACGATATAAGCAAAAGAGGGGGAATGCACCTGACTCAAGCGCAGTGCCAGATTAAGCTCCATATAGGCCTGGAGCTGAAATGAAAGGAGGAGCCTATTGTGTGCCTCAGCAGGAGGTGTGAAGCGCTGCAGTTGTGTCACTAGTGATGTGGTGGTGTGATCAGTGTGGTGTGGGTGTGGTCTAAATAGGGGGTGTGGCCTATGCCATGTGAGTGACACAGTCACCACTTACTGACAGACACTACTTACTGACTAACACACACAACACAAAGCTTACTGACACAATCACCACTTACTGAGAGACACTACTTACTAACACACACACACACACACACACACACACACACACACACACACAACACAAAACTTACAGACACCTCTTACTGATAGATATACTGACTGACACACACGCACAACACAGATACCACTTACTGACACAGACATTACTTACTGACACACACACACACAACACAATATTTATACCGCTCACATCACAATGCCGGGTCCCACCTGGGAATTGGAAATGGGTCCATTCCTGGGTGGGACCCGGCATTTGACACACCGCCAACCCGACCCGGCAATTTGCCGGTTCGGGTTGCCAATAGTGGACGGAGATGGAGTCGGCATCAGGGGCGGGTGCGGAGGCGGCGCTGGGAGATGAGATCATCTCCGCGCCGCCACTCCCTATGCAGTGAATGGGTCCCGGGTTGTATCGACCTGGGTGACCCGTTCACACTGCACCTGACCTGGTATTTAACCCGGGAATAACCTTCTTTATTCCCGGGTTGAATTACCGGGTCAGGCAACTCGGAATTCGCCCATGACCCCTTTCACAACGCACATCGAAACGTGTCGACCCGGCAATATACCCGGTCTATACCAGGTTATTTTTGTGGTGTGAAAGGGGTATTACTGACACAGATACCCACCACTTACTGACAGACACTACTTACTGACACACACAGTACAAAATCTACTGACAGACACTACTTACTGACACACACACAACACAAAACTAACTGACATAGACACCACTTACTGACAGACACACACACACAATGCAAAACATACTGACAAAAATACTACTTACTGACACACACGCACAACACAAAACTTTTTGACACTGACACCACTTACTGACAGACTTTACTTACTGACACACAAACACAACACAAAACTTACTGACACAGACACCATGCAAAATTTACTGACACAAACACTACTTACTGACAGGCACTTCTTACTGACACCAGTGGTGCACACAGAATTTTTTTCTCAGTGGTACTGTGCCTGCGCGCCATGGGCGTGGTCACATGTCATTAAGGGATGTGACCATGTGACACTAGGTGGAGTGGTTATATATTATGTGAATCCATGGCACAGACACCCCCTGTCCCTGCGGACTACAGAGACAAGGACAGCAGGATGTGACACTGGTTATAGAATAAAAAATATTATATATAAGATGTGTACCCAGCACTCATCCTGTTATAATGTGAATATTTGCTCCAGTGCCCTCCTTCGGGTTTTCAAGCTGTGGACAGAGTACAATGAGGCATCACTCCCGAGTTTTGCTGGTGCAGTAAGATTTATTAAGTAAGATTCTGGATCAATAAATCTTACTGTACCAGCAAACCTCGGGAGTGCTGCCTCATTGTACTTGTGGGGAGGGGTCCCGACCATTAGAGTTACTTACCGGGCATAGTATGAGTTGCCGGCGGCCAGCATACTGGCGCCGGGATCCCGACCGCTGGCTTCCCGACAGCAGTGCGAGCGCAAATGAGCCCTTTGAGGGCTCGCTGTGCTCGCCATGCTGCGGGCACAGTGGTGCGCATAAGTGCAACGCTATCCTCCCTCCAGGGGGGCCGTGGACCCCCAAGAGTGAGAAAAGTTGTCGGTATGCCGGTTGTCGGGATTCCGGCGCCAGTATACTGTGCGCCGGGATCCTAACAACTGGTATACCGAATACCACCCACACACCGCTTGCCCAGCACCCCACTGTCACTTTTTCTCTGCCAGTCTGCCAGGTGCGGGAGGGTGATGACATCACCTTCATGCTCCCAGCAGTCCTTTTCCTGGAAAAGGAAGAAGGTGCTGGCGGCGCCTCCGAGCAAGATCTAGGAGCTTGGTAGTGGTGTTTTACAGTATGGCGTACTGGCGGACACATTCTTAATGGTATGCCGTATCAGAGCGTACCGCCACACTTGCAGGACTGACTGATACACACACACACAATGCAAAACATACTGACACACACGGCACAACACAAAACTTACACAGACACCACTTACTGACAGACACTACTTACTGACACACACACACACACACACACACACACACACACACACACAATGCAAAACTTACTGACACAGACACAATACAAAACTTACTGACACTGACACTACTTACTGACACACACACAACGCAAAACCTACTGACACTACTTACTGACAGACACTACTTACTGACACACACACACACACACACACACACACACACACACACCTCAAAACTTACTGACATTGGGGGTAATTCCAAGTTGATCGCAGCAGGAATTTTGTTAGCAGTTGGGAAAAACCATGGGGGTAATTCCAAGTTGATCGCAGCAGGATTTTTGATAGCAATTGGGCAAAACCATGTGCACTGCAGGGGAGGCAGATATAACATGTGCAGAAAGAGTTAGATTTGGGTGGGTTATTTTATTTCTGTGCAGGGTAAATACTGTCTGCTTTATTTTTACACTGCAATTTGGATTGCAGATTGAACTCACCACACCCAAATCTAACTCTCTCTGCACATGTTATATCTGCCTCCCCTGCAGTGCACATGGGCCCTCATTCCGAGTTGTTCGCTCAGTAATTTTATTCGCATCGCAGCGATTTTCCGCTAATTGCGCATGCGCAATGTTCGCACTGCGACTGCGCCAAGTAAATTTGCAAAGAAGTTTGGTATTTTACTCACGGCATTACAAGGTTTTTTCTTCGTTCTGGTGATCGTAATGTGATTGACAGGAAGTGGGTGTTTCTGGGCCGAAACTGGCCGTTTTATGGGAGTGTGTGTAAAAACGCTGCCGTTTCTGGGAAAAACACGGGAGTGGCTGGAGAAACGGGGGAGTGTCTGGGCGAACGCTGGGTGTGTTTGTGACGTCAAACCAGGAACGAAACTGACTGAACTGATCGCAGTGGCAGAGTAAGTGTCGAGCTACTCAGAAACTGCTTAGAAATTTCTAATCACAATTTTGAGAATCTTTCGTTCGCAATTTTGCTAAGCTAAGATACACTCCCAGTAGGCGGTGGCTTAGCGTGTGCAATGCTGCTAAAAGCAGCTTGCGAGCGAACAACTCGGAATGAGGGCCCTGGTTTTGCCCAATTGCTAACAAAAATCCTGCTGCGATCAACTTGGAATTACCTCCCATGTGCACTGCAGGGGAGGCAGATTTAACATGTGCAGAGAGAGTTAGATTTGGGTGTGGTGTGTTCAATCTGCAATCTAATTTGCAGTGTAAAAATAAAGCAGCCAGTATTTACCCTGCACAGAAACAAAATAACCCACCCAAGTCTAACTCTTTCTGCACAATGTTATATCTGCCTCCCCTGCAGTGCACATGGTTTTGCCCAACTGCTAACAAAATTCCTGCTGCGATCAACTTGGAATTACCCCCATAGACACCACTTACATAGGAGACCTCAGGGCCTGGTGTGGGCTGCCACTCACATGGTTTTGTATGCCCCCTCAGCTCTGACATCCAGAGACCCAGCTCTCCTAAAAGACAGCAGCCTCCTGTCAAGACCCTTCACCTCTTTCATGAGGCATGTTATTGTCGGGAAGCTGCAGCAGGAATGGTATACTGCAGCAAAAGCATTTATGTTTTGATGGACAAGGTGCGGGGCTGCGGATGGGCACGAGGGCAGAGCCTCAGAGCTATCTCCGCATGTCCGTATGAAGCCCCGCCCCCTTGTCCATCAAAACATAAATGCTTTTGCTGCAGCATACCATTCCTGCTGCAGCCTGAGCTTATACAATAACAATACCTCATGAAAGAGGGGAAGGGTCTTGCCAGGAGGCTGCTGTCTCGGAGTAATTTCCAAGGCTTCGCCCCCGTGCCTGTCCAAAGCCCCGCCCCCTTGCAACACGAAGAGGTCAAGACACAGGCTAACCAGTTTGGGGTGGGGGTGAATGAGCAGCCGGAGGTGAGTGAGCTGCTGTATGTGCTAATTAGAGATGAGCGCCTGAAATTTTTCGGGTTTTGTGTTTTGGTTTTGGGTTCGGTTCCGCGGCCGTGTTTTGGGTTCGAACGCGTTTTGGCAAAACCTCACCGAATTATTTTTGTCGGATTCGGGTGTGTTTTGGATTCGGGTGTTTTTTTCAAAAAACACTAAAAAACAGCTTAAATCATAGAATTTGGGGGTCATTTTGATCCCAAAGTATTATTAACCTCAAAAACCATAATTTACACTCATTTTCAGTCTATTCTGAATACCTCACACCTCACAATATTATTTTTAGTCCTAAAATTTGCACCGAGGTCGCTGTGTGAGTAAGATAAGCGACCCTAGTGGCCGACACAAACACCGGGCCCATCTAGGAGTGGCACTGCAGTGTCACGCAGGATGTCCCTTCCAAAAAACCCTCCCCAAACAGCACATGACGCAAAGAAAAAAAGAGGCGCAATGAGGTAGCTGTGTGAGTAAGATTAGCGACCCTAGTGGCCGACACAAACACCGGGCCCATCTAGGAGTGGCACTGCAGTGTCACGCAGGATGGCCCTTCCAAAAAACCCTCCCCAAACAGCACATGACGCAAAGAAAAAAAGAGGCGCAATGAGGTAGCTGTGTGAGTAAGATTAGCGACCCTAGTGGCCGACACAAACACCGGGCCCATCTAGGAGTGGCACTGCAGTGTCACGCAGGATGGCCCTTCCAAAAAACCCTCCCCAAACAGCACATGACGCAAAGAAAAAAAGAGGCGCAATGAGGTAGCTGACTGTGTGAGTAAGATTAGCGACCCTAGTGGCCGACACAAACACCGGGCCCATCTAGGAGTGGCACTGCAGTGTCACGCAGGATGTCCCTTCCAAAAAACCCTCCCCAAACAGCACATGACGCAAAGAAAAAAAGAGGCGCAATGAGGTAGCTGTGTGAGTAAGATTAGCGACCCTAGTGGCCGACACAAACACCGGGCCCATCTAGGAGTGGCACTGCAGTGTCACGCAGGATGTCCCTTCCAAAAAACCCTCCCCAAACAGCACATGACGCAAAGAAAAAAAGAGGCGCAATGAGGTAGCTGTGTGAGTAAGATTAGCGACCCTAGTGGCCGACACAAACACCGGGCACATCTAGGAGTGGCACTGCAGTGTCACGCAGGATGTCCCTTCCAAAAAACCCTCCCCAAACAGCACATGACGCAAAGAAAAAAAGAGGCGCAATGAGGTAGCTGTGTGAGTAAGATTAGCGACCCTAGTGGCCGACACAAACACCGGGCCCATCTAGGAGTGGCACTGCAGTGTCACGCAGGATGTCCCTTCCAAAAAACCCTCCCCAATCAGCACATGATGCAAAGAAAAAGAAAAGAAAAAAGAGGTGCAAGATGGAATTGTCCTTGGGCCCTCCCACCCACCCTTATGTTGTATAAACAAAACAGGACATGCACACTTTAACCAACCCATCATTTCAGTGACAGGGTCTGCCACACGACTGTGACTGATATGACGGGTTGGTTTGGCCCCCCCCCCAAAAAAGAAGCAATTAATCTCTCCTTGCACAAACTGGCTCTACAGAGGCAAGATGTCCACCTCATCTTCACCCTCCGATATATCACCGTGTACATCCCCCTCCTCACAGATTATCAATTCGTCCCCACTGGAATCCACCATCTCAGCTCCCTGTGTACTTTGTGGAGGCAATTGCTGCTGGTCAATGTCTCCGCGGAGGAATTGATTATAATTCATTTTAATGAACATCATCTTCTCCACATTTTCTGGATGTAACCTCGTACGCCGATTGCTGACAAGGTGAGCGGCGGCACTAAACACTCTTTCGGAGTACACACTTGTGGGAGGGCAACTTAGGTAGAATAAAGCCAGTTTGTGCAAGGGCCTCCAAATTGCCTCTTTTTCCTGCCAGTATAAGTACGGACTGTGTGACGTGCCTACTTGGATGCGGTCACTCATATAATCCTCCACCATTCTATCAATGTTGAGAGAATCATATGCAGTGACAGTAGACGACATGTCCGTAATCGTTGTCAGGTCCTTCAGTCCGGACCAGATGTCAGCATCAGCAGTCGCTCCAGACTGCCCTGCATCACCGCCAGCGGGTGGGCTCGGAATTCTGAGCCTTTTCCTCGCACCCCCAGTTGCGGGAGAATGTGAAGGAGGAGATGTTGACAGGTCGCGTTCCGCTTGACTTGACAATTTTGTCACCAGCAGGTCTTTCAACCCCAGCAGACCTGTGTCTGCCGGAAAGAGAGATCCAAGGTAGGCTTTAAATCTAGGATCGAGCACGGTGGCCAAAATGTAGTGCTCTGATTTCAACAGATTGACCACCCGTGAATCCTTGTTAAGCGAATTAAGGGCTGCATCCACAAGTCCCACATGCCTAGCGGAATCGCTCCCTTTTAGCTCCTTCTTCAATGCCTCCAGCTTCTTCTGCAAAAGCCTGATGAGGGGAATGACCTGACTCAGGCTGGCAGTGTCTGAACTGACTTCACGTGTGGCAAGTTCAAAGGGCATCAGAACCTTGCACAACGTTGAAATCATTCTCCACTGCACTTGAGACAGGTGCATTCCATCTCCTATATCGTGCTCAATTGTATAGGCTTGAATGGCCTTTTGCTGCTCCTCCAACCTCTGAAGCATATAGAGGGTTGAATTCCACCTCGTTACCACTTCTTGCTTCAGATGATGGCAGGGCAGGTTCAGTAGTTTTTGGTGGTGCTCCAGTCTTCTGTACGTGGTGCCTGTACGCCGAAAGTGTCCCGCAATTTTTCTGGCCACCGACAGCATCTCTTGCACGCCCCTGTCGTTTTTTAAAAAATTCTGCACCACCAAATTCAAGGTATGTGCAAAACATGGGACGTGCTGGAATTTGCCCATATTTAATGCACACACAATATTGCTGGCGTTGTCCGATGCCACAAATCCACAGGAGAGTCCAATTGGGGTAAGCCATTCCGCGATGATCTTCCTCAGTTGCCGTAAGAGGTTTTCAGCTGTGTGCGTATTCTGGAAAGCGGTGATACAAAGCGTAGCCTGCCTAGGAAAGAGTTGGCGTTTGCGAGATGCTGCTACTGGTGCCGCCGCTGCTGTTCTTGCGGCGGGAGTCCATACATCTACCCAGTGGGCTGTCACAGTCATATAGTCCTGACCCTGCCCTGCTCCACTTGTCCACATGTCCGTGGTTAAGTGGACATTGGGTACAACTGCATTTTTTAGGAGACTGGTGAGTCTTTTTCTGACGTCCGTGTACATTCTCGGTATCGCCTGCCTAGAGAAGTGGAACCTAGATGGTATTTGGTAACGGGGGCACACTGCCTCAATAAATTGTCTAGTTCCCTGTGAACTAACGGCGGATACCGGACGCACGTCTAACACCAACATAGTTGTCAAGGACTCAGTTATCCGCTTTGCAGTAGGATGACTGCTGTGATATTTCATCTTCCTCGCAAAGGACTGTTGAACAGTCAATTGCTTACTGGAAGTAGTACAAGTGGGCTTACGACTTCCCCTCTGGGATGACCATCGACTCCCAGCGGCAACAACAGCAGCGCCAGCAGCAGTAGGCGTTACACGCAAGGATGCATCGGAGGAATCCCAGGCAGGAGAGGACTCGTCAGACTTGCCAGTGACATGGCCTGCAGGACTATTGGCATTCCTGGGGAAGGAGGAAATTGACACTGAGGGAGTTGGTGGGGTGGTTTGCGTGAGCTTGGTTACAAGAGGAAGGGATTTACTGGTCAGTGGACTGCTTCCGCTGTCACCCAAAGTTTTTGAACTTGTCACTGACTTATTATGAATGCGCTGCAGGTGACGTATAAGGGAGGATGTTCCGAGGTGGTTAACGTCCTTACCCCTACTTATTACAGCTTGACAAAGGGAACACACGGCTTGACACCTGTTGTCCGCATTTCTGGTGAAATACCTCCACACCG
Organism: Pseudophryne corroboree; assembly: GCF_028390025.1. Lineage (NCBI taxonomy): Eukaryota > Metazoa > Chordata > Amphibia > Anura > Myobatrachidae > Pseudophryne > Pseudophryne corroboree. The sequence continues at coordinate 217,692,785 of NC_086453.1, read as the reverse complement.
AAGAGCTGATTTTTTTGGTATTTTCACCTGGCATGTCAACGGCCATATTCCTCCCACGGACAACAGGTGTCTCCCCGGGTGCCTGACTTAAACAAACCACCTCACCATCAGAATCCTCCTGGTCAATTTCCTCCCCAGCGCCAGCAACACCCATATCCTCCTCATCCTGGTGTACTTCAACACTGACATCTTCAATCTGACTATCAGGAACTGGACTGCGGGTGCTCCTTCCAGCACTTGCAGGGGGCGTGCAAATGGTGGAAGGCGCATGCTCTTCACGTCCAGTGTTGGGAAGGTCAGGCATCGCAACCGACACAATTGGACTCTCCTTGTGGATTTGGGATTTCAAAGAACGCACAGTTCTTTGCGGTGCTTTTGCCAGCTTGAGTCTTTTCAGTTTTCTAGCGAGAGGCTGAGTGCTTCCATCCTCATGTGAAGCTGAACCACTAGCCATGAACATAGGCCAGGGCCTCAGCCGTTCCTTGCCACTCCGTGTGGTAAATGGCATATTGGCAAGTTTACGCTTCTCCTCCGACAATTTTATTTTAGGTTTTGGAGTCCTTTTTTTACTGATATTTGGTGTTTTGGTTTTGACATGCTCTGTACTATGCCATTGGGCATCGGCCTTGGCAGACGACGTTGCTGGCATTTCATCGTCTCGGCCATGACTAGTGGCAGCAGCTTCAGCACGAGGTGGAAGTGGATCTTGATCTTTCCCTAATTTTGGAACCTCAACATTTTTGTTCTCCATATTTTAATAGGCACAACTAAAAGGCACCTCAGGTAAACAATGGAGATGGATGGATTGGATACTAGTATACAATTATGGACGGGCTGCCGAGTGCCGACACAGAGGTAGCCACAGCCGTGAACTACCGCACTGTACTGTGTCTGCTGCTAATATATAGACTGGTTGATAAAGAGATAGTATACTCGTAACTAGTATGTATGTATAAAGAAAGAAAAAAAAACCACGGTTAGGTGGTATATACAATTATGGACGGGCTGCCGAGTGCCGACACAGAGGTAGCCACAGCCGTGAACTACCGCACTGTACTGTGTCTGCTGCTAATATATAGACTGGTTGATAAAGAGATAGTATACTCGTAACTAGTATGTATGTATAAAGAAAGAAAAAAAAACCACGGTTAGGTGGTATATACAATTATGGACGGGCTGCCGAGTGCCGACACAGAGGTAGCCACAGCCGTGAACTACCGCACTGTACTGTGTCTGCTGCTAATATATAGACTGGTTGATAAAGAGATAGTATACTCGTAACTAGTATGTATGTATAAAGAAAGAAAAAAAAACCACGGTTAGGTGGTATATACAATTATGGACGGGCTGCCGAGTGCCGACACAGAGGTAGCCACAGCCGTGAACTACCGCACTGTACTGTGTCTGCTGCTAATATATAGACTGGTTGATAAAGAGATAGTATACTCGTAACTAGTATGTATGTATAAAGAAAGAAAAAAAAACCACGGTTAGGTGGTATATACAATTATGGACGGGCTGCCGAGTGCCGACACAGAGGTAGCCACAGCCGTGAACTACCGCACTGTACTGTGTCTGCTGCTAATATATAGACTGGTTGATAAAGAGATAGTATACTCGTAACTAGTATGTATGTATAAAGAAAGAAAAAAAAACCACGGTTAGGTGGTATATACAATTATGGACGGGCTGCCGAGTGCCGACACAGAGGTAGCCACAGCCGTGAACTACCGCACTGTACTGTGTCTGCTGCTAATATATAGACTGGTTGATAAAGAGATAGTATACTCGTAACTAGTATGTATGTATAAAGAAAGAAAAAAAAACCACGGTTAGGTGGTATATACAATTATGGACGGGCTGCCGAGTGCCGACACAGAGGTAGCCACAGCCGTGAACTACCGCACTGTACTGTGTCTGCTGCTAATATATAGACTGGTTGATAAAGAGATAGTATACTCGTAACTAGTATGTATGTATAAAGAAAGAAAAAAAAACCACGGTTAGGTGGTATATACAATTATGGACGGGCTGCCGAGTGCCGACACAGAGGTAGCCACAGCCGTGAACTACCGCACTGTACTGTGTCTGCTGCTAATATAGACTGGTTGATAAAGAGATAGTATACTACTAATATTATATACTGGTGGTCAGGTCACTGGTCACTAGTCACACTGGCAGTGGCACTCCTGCAGCAAAAGTGTGCACTGTTTAATTTTAATATAATATTATGTACTCCTGGCTCCTGCTATAACCTATAACTGGCACTGCAGTAGTGCTCCCCAGTCTCCCCCACAATTATAAGCTGTGTGAGCTGAGCAGTCAGACAGATATATAATATATATAGATGATGCAGCACACTGGCCTGAGCCTGAGCAGTGCACACAGATATGGTATGTATGTGACTGAGTCACTGTGTGCTGTGTATCGCTTTTTTCAGGCAGAGAACGGATTATAAATAAAAGTGGTGGTCACTGGTCACTATCAGCAAAACTCTGCACTGTACACTACTGAGTACTCCTAATGCTCCCCAAAATTAGTAAATCAAGTGTCTAAACGGAGAGGACGCCAGCCACGTCCTCTCCCTATCAATCTCAATGCACGTGTGAAAATGGCGGCGACGCGCGGCTCCTTATATAGAATCCGAGTCTCGCGATAGAATCCGAGCCTCGCGAGAATCCGACAGCGTCATGATGACGTTCGGGCGCGCTCGGGTTAACCGAGCAAGGCGGGAAGATCCGAGTCGCTCGGACCCGTGAAAAAAAACATGAAGTTCTGGCGGGTTCGGATTCAGAGAAACCGAACCCGCTCATCTCTAGTGCTAATAGGAAATGTTTTTTTTCCTGTCAGTACTGGCTACTACCTGCACTGCAGGAAGGTCTGTGGGCCAATTTTCAATGGGGAGCTTGGAGCTGCAGCTCCATCCGCCCCATTGTTAATCCGGCCATGCTCAAGCGCAGTGGAGAATGATTTCCGTGTTGTGCAAGGTTCTCCAACCCTTCGAACTTGCCACACGTGAAGTTAATTCAGACACTGCCAGCTTGAGTTAGGTCATTCTTCTCATCAGGCTTTTGCAGAAGCAGCTGGGGAAATTGAAGGAGAAGCTAAGATGGAGCGATTTCGCTAAGTATGTGGGACTTGTGGATGGAGCCCTTCATTCGCTTTGCCAGGATTCAAGGGTGGTCAATCTGTTGAAATCAGAGCACTACATTTTGGCCACCGTGTTCGATCCTAGGTTTAAAGCCTCTCTCTTTCCAGCAGACACAAGTCTGCAGAGGTCCAAATACCTGCTGGTGAGAAACTTGTCAACTCAAGCGGAACGTGACCTGTCAACAGCTCTTCCTTCATTTTCTCCCGCAACTGGGGCTGCGAGGAAAAGGATAACATTTCCGAGCCCACCCACTGGTGGTGATGCAGGGCAGTCTGGAGCAAGCGTTGACATATGGTCCAGACTGAAGGAGCTGCCAACAATTACTGACATGTCTACTGTCACTGCATATGATGCTGTGATTGAAAAAATGGTGGAGGATTTTATGGGTGACAGCATTCAAGTAGGCATGTCAGACAGTCCGTATGTATACTGGCAGTAAAAATAAGCAATTTGGAGGCCCTTGCACAAACTGGCTTTATTTTACCTAAGTTGCCCCCCCCCCCCCTCCAGTGTGCACTCTGAAAGTGTGTTTAGCGCAGCCGGTTACCTTGTCAGCGATCAGCTTAGGAGGTTACTTCCACAAAATGTGGAGAAGATGATGTTCATCAAAATTAATGATAAATTCCTCCAGGAAGACGTTTACTAGCAATTGCTTCCAGAAAGTATACAGGGACCTGTGATGGTGGATTCCAGTGGGGACGAATAAATACTCGATGAGGATGAGGATGTACACACTGAAAGAGGTGAGGAATCGGAGGATGAGGCTGAGGACGACATCTTGCCTCTGTAGAGCCAGTTTGTGCAAGGAGAGATTAATTGTTTCTCTTTTGGTGGGGGCCTAAACAAACCAATAATTTCAGCCACAGTCATGTGGCTGACCCTGTCGCTGAAATTATTGATTTGTTAAAGTGTACATAAGGGTGAGTGGGAGGAACCAAGGACAGCTCCACCTTGCAGTTCTTTTTTTTCTTTGCATTATGTGCTTTTTGGGGTCTAGTTTTTAAAACTGTCATCCTGTATGCCACTGCAGTGCCACTCCTAGATGGGCCAGGTGTTTGTGCCGCACACTTGTGTCGCTTAGCTTAGTCATCCAGCCACCTGGGTGCAACCTTTTGGCCGAAAAACAATAAAGTGAGGTGTTCAGAATAGACTGGAAATGAATGTTATTGAGGTTAATAATACCATAGGATCAAAATTACACCCAAATGCTGTGATTTTAGCTGATTTTATGTTTTTTTTAAAAATCATCCAGATCCAAAACCAACCGCTTGGGATCACCTGCGTTTTCCCTGACATTCCTTGTTGTTGGCCAACGCGCTTGTGCATTGCTGTGCATACGCATGCGCAGTAAGTGCCTGATTGACAACTGTGCGAAAACGCACAGCAGCGATCAAGTCGGAATCAGGCCCAATGTTCATTGTACAACACACATGGATGATGATATTAAAGCTATATTTCTCTGACGTCCATAGTGGATGCTGGGTACTCCGTAAGGACCATGGGAATAGATGGGCTCCGCAGGAGACTGGGCACTTCTTTAAAGAAAAGATTAGGTACTACATCTGGTGTGCACTGGCTCCTCCCTCCATGCCCCTCCTCCAGACCCCAGTTAGAATCTGTGCCCGGCCTGAGCTGGATGCACTTAGTGGGCTCTCCTGAGTTCACTAAAAAGAAAAGTATTTGTTAGGTTTTTTATTTTCAGTGAGATCTGCTGGCAACAGACTCACTGCTACGTGGGACTTAGGGGAGAGAAGCAAACCTACCTGCTTGCAGCTAGCTTGTGCTTCTAGGCTACTGGACACCATTAGCTCCAGAGGGATCGAACACAGGGCCCGACCTCGATCGTCCGTTCCCGGAGCCGCGCCGCTGTCCCCCTTGCAGAGCCAGAAGACGGAAGAAACCGGAGGAAATCGGCGGCTGAAGACTTCGGTCTTCAATAAGGTAGCGCACAGCACTGCAGCTGTGCGCCATTGCTCCCACAGCACACCACACGCTCCGGTCACTGGTGGGTGCAGGGCGCTGGGGGGGGGGGGCGCCCTGGGCTGCAATTAATATACCTTTTGGCAATAAAAAGCACATAATACAGTGTTTAACACTGTATATGTGCAGAAACCCCCGCCATTAACGTTATAAAAAGCGGGAGAAGCCCGTCGTTGAAGGGGCGGGGCTATCTCCCTCAGCACAGCCAGCGCCATTTTCTCTTCACAGCTCCGCTGGAAGGACGCTCCCCAGGCTCTCCCCTGCAGTATACACTACAGAAAGGGTAAAAAAGAGAGGAGGGGCACATAAATTTAGGCGCAAATTGTGATATAAGCAGCTATAGGGGGAAAATTCACTTTGTGTATAGTGTATATCCCTCTGTTATATAGCGCTCTGGTGTGTGCTGGCATACTCTCTCTCTGTCTCCCCAAAGGACTTTGTGGGGTCCTGTCCTCAGTCAGAGCATTCCCTGTGTGTGTGTGCGGTGTGTCGGTACGGCTGTGTCGACATGTTTGATGAGGACGCTTACGTGGAGGCGGAGCAGGTGCTGATAAGTGTGATGTCGCCCCCTGCGGGGCCGACACCTGAGTGGATGGATATGTGGAAGGTATTAACCGACAGTGTCAACTCCTTGCATAAAAGGTTCGATGACGCAGCTTTGGGACAGCCGGCATCTCAGCCCGCGCCTGCCCAGGCATCTCAGAGGCCGTCAGGGGCTCAAAAACGCCCGCTACCTCAGATGGCAGACACAGATGTCGACACGGAGTCTGACTCCAGTGTCGACGAGGATGAGACAAATATACAATCCACTAGGGCCATCCGATGCATGATTACGGCAATGAAAAATGTGTTGCACATTTCTGACATTAACCCGGTTACCACAAAAAAGGGTATTATGTTTGGGGAGAAAAAGCAGCCAGTGACTTTTTCCCCATCTGATGAGTTAAATGAATTGTGTGAAGAAGCGTGGGGTTCCCCAGATAAGAAACTAGTAATTTCTAAGCGGTTACTAATGGCGTACCCTTTCCCGCCAACGGATAGGTTACGCTGGGAGACATCCCCTAAGGTGGACAAGGCGCTCACACGCTTATCAAAAAAGGTGGCACTGCCTTCTCAGGATATGGCCGCCTTAAAGGAGCCTGCAGATAGAAAGCAGGAGGCTATCCTGAAGTCTGTGTATACACACTCAGGTACTATACTGAGACCTGCTATTGCTTCAGCATGGATGTGTAGTGCTGCAGCAGCGTGGTCTGATTCCCTGTCTGATAACATTGATTCCCTTGACAGGGACACTATATTGCTAACATAGAGCATATTAAAGACGTAGTCTTATATATGAGAGATGCACAGAGGGACATTTGCCGGCTGGCATCTAGAATTAATGCAATGTCCATTTCTGCCAGGAGAGTATTATGGACTCGGCAGTGGACAGGTGATGCTGATTCTAAAAGGCACATGGAAATTTTGCCTTATAAGGGTGAGGAATTGTTTGGGGACGGTCTCTCGGACCTCGTATCCACAGCAACAGCTGGGAAGTCGACTTTTTTACCTCAGGTTCCCTCACAGCCTAAGAAAGCACCGTATTATCAAGTACAGTCCTTTCGGCCTCAGAAAGGCAAGCGGGTAAGAGGCGCGTCCTTTCTGCCCAGAGGCAGGGGTAGAGGGAAAATGCTGCACCATACAGCCAGTTCCCAAGAACAAAAATCCTCCCCTGCTTCCACTAAGTCCACCGCATGACGCTGGGGCTCCACATGTGGAGCCAGGTGCGGTGGGGGCCCGTCTCCGGAACTTCAGCGACCAGTGGGTTCGCTCACAGGTGGATCTCTGGGTTCTACAAGTGGTATCTCAGGGATACAAGCTGGAGTTCGAGACGTCTCCCCCTCGCTGTTACCTCAAATCAGCCTTGCCAGCAACTCCCCAGGACAGGGAGGTAGTACTGGCGGCAATTCACAAGCTGTACCTCCAGCAGGTGATAATCAAAGTTCCCCTCCTTCAACAGGGACGGGGTTACTATTCCAAAATGTTTGTGGTACCGAAACCAGACGGTTCGGTGAGACCCATTCTAAATTTGAAATCCTTGAACACTTATATAAGGAAGTTCAAGTTCAAAATGGAATCGCTCAGGGCGGTTATTGCAAGCCTGGAAGAGGGGGATTACATGGTATCACTGGACATCAAGGATGCTTACCTACATGTCCCCATTTACCCACCTCACCATGTGTACCTCCGTTTTGTGGTACAGGACTGCTATTACCAATTCCAGACGTTGCCGTGTGGTCTGTCCACGGCACCGAGGCTATTTACCAAAGTAATGGCCGAAATGATGATACTCCTTCGGAAGAAGGGAGTCATAATTATCCCGTACTTGGACGATCTCCTTATAAAGGCGAGGTCCAGGGAGCAGTTGTTGGTCGGAGTAGCACTATCTCAGGAAGTGCTACAACAGCACGGCTGGATTCTGAATATCCCAAAGTCGCAGCTGGTTTCTACGACGCGTCTGCTGTTCCTGGGTATGATTCTGGACACAGAACAGAAGAAGGTGTTTCTCCCGGAGGAGAAGGCCAAGGAGTTGTCATCTCTGGTCAGAGACCTCCTAACACCAAAACAGGTGTCGGTGCATCACTGCACGCGAGTCCTGGGAAAGATGGTAGCTTCTTACGAGGCAATTCCATTCGTCAGGTTCCATGCAAGGATCTTTCAGTGGGATCTGTTAGACAAGTGGTCCGGATCGCATCTTCAGATGCATCGGCTGATCACCCTGTCCCCGAGGGCCAGGGTGTCTCTGCTGTGGTGGCTGCAGAGTGCTCATCTACTCGAGGGCCGCAGATTCGGCATTCAGGACTGGGTCCTGGTGACCACGGATGCAAGCCTCCGAGGTTGGGGAGCAGTCACTCAGGGAAGAAACTTCCAAGGACAATGGTCGAGTCAGGAGACTTCCCTACACATAAATATTCTGGACCTAAGGGCCATTTACAATGCCCTAAGTCAAGCAGAACCCCCACTTCAAAACCAGCCGGTGCTGATTCAGTCAGACAACATCACGGCTGTCGCCCATGTAAACCGACAAGGCGGCACAAGAAGCAGGATGGCGTTGGCAGTAGCCACAAGGATTCTCCGATGGGCGGAGTATCACGTGCTAACACTGTCAGCAGTGTTCATTCCGAGTGTGGAAAACTAGGAAGTAGACTTCCTCAGCAGGCACGACCTCCACCCGGGAGAGTGGGGACTTCATCCAGAAGTCTTCACGCAGATTGTGAACCGTTGGGAACGGCCACAGGTGGACATGATGGCGTCGCGCCTCAACAAAAAGCTAAAAAAGTATTGCGCCAGGTCAAGAGACCCTCAGGCGATAGCTGTGGACGCAATAGTGACACCGTGGGTGTACCAGTCGGTTTATGTGTTCCCTCCTCTTCCTCTCATACCCAAGGTACTGAGGATAGTAAGTGAGGCGTAAGAACTATACTCGTAGTTCCGGATTGGCCAAGAAGAACTTGGTACCCAGAGCTACAAGAAATGATCTCGGAGGACCCATGGCCTCTGTCTCTCAGACAGGACCTGCTACTGCAGGGGCCCTGTCTGTTCCAAGACTTACCGCGGCTGCGTTTGAAGGCTTGGCGGTTGAACGCCGGATCCTAACGGAAAAGGGCGTTCCAGATGAAGTGATTCCTACGCTGTTAAAGGCTAGGAAAGACGCTGCCTGAAGTTCAGACGTTGTTGAGGGAGTGCTGTATATTCAGCCCCCCTTTTGTGCCTCCAGTGGCACCTTGGGATCTCAACGTAGTGTTGGATTTCCTAAAATCACATTGTTTTGAGCCACTTCAGACCGTGGAGTTGAAGTATCTCACGTGGAAAGTGGTCATGCTTTTGGCCTTGGCTTCGGCTAGGCGTGTGTCAGAATTGGCGGCTTTGTCATGTAAAAGCCCTTATCTGATCTTCCATATGGACAGGGCAGAATTGAGGACTCGTCCCCAATTTCTCCCTAAGGTGGTATCAGCGTTTCATTTGAACCAACCTATTGTGGTGCCTGCGGCTACTCGGGACTTGGAGGCTTCCAAGTTGCTGGATGTAGTCCGGGCCCTGAAAATCTATGTTTCCAGGACGGCTAGAGTCAGAAAAACTGACTCGCTGTTTATCCTGCATGCACCCAACAAGCTGGGTGCTCCTGCTTCTAAGCAGACTATTGCTCGCTGGATCTGTAGCACGATTCAACTTGCACATTCAGCGGCTGGACTGCCGCATCCTAAATCAGTCAAAGCCCATTCCACGAGGAAGGTGGGCTCATCTTGGGCGGCTGCCCGAGGGGTCTCGGCTTTACAACTTTGCCGAGCTGCTACCTGGTCGGGATCAAACACGTTTGCAAAATTCTACAAGTTTGATACCCTGGCTGAGGAGGACCTTGAGTTTGCACATTCGGTGCTGCAGAGTCATCCGCACTCTCCCACCCGTTTGGGAACTTTGGTATAATCCCCATGGTCCTTACGGAGTACCCAGCATCCACTAGGACGTCAGAGAAAATAAGATTTTACTCACCGGTAAATCTATTTCTCGTAGTCTGTAGTGGATGCTGGGAGCCCGTCCCAAGTGCTGAATTCTGCAATACTTGTATATAGTTATTGCTTAACTATAGGGTTTTTTGTTCTGAGCCATCAGTTTAATGAGGCTCAGTTGTTGTTCATACTGTTAACTGGGTATAGTTATCACGAGTTGTACGGTGTGATTGGTGTGGCTGGTTTGAGTCTTACCCTGGATTCCAAATCCTTTCCTTGTAATGTCAGCTCTTCCGGGCACAGTTTCCCTGGCTGGGGTCTGGAGGAGGGGCATGGAGGGAGGAGCCAGTGCACACCAGATGTAGTACCTAATCTTTTCTTTAAAGAAGTGCCGTCTCCTGCGGAGCCCGTCTATTCCCCATGGTCCTTACGGAGTACCCAGCATCCACTACGGACTACGAGAAATAGATTTACCGGTGAGTAAAATCTTATTTATTTACAGGAGCATATGCACATAGGGGTCAATTCAACTTCCCACAATGCACGACGGCTGCACACATCACCGATAATTAACATCGCTTGTGGTGGTGCGAGGTAAAATGAACAATGTGCAGTCATTGGTTTTGACAGCACATCGTCAGCATCACAAATAATTCAGTTTCCATTATAGTAGCCCACGCAGAGATGAATGCATGCCCGTTTCGGGGGAATATCTTGTCTGTTTTCTCTCTGCACATGCTCCAGAGTCCGGTGTACACAAGGGAATGACATACGTATTTTAGTAAAATCTCAACTTACAGTACAACAAGCATACAATGGAGCCATGTGCTGGGCTCTGATAGAGCTTTCTCAAGTAGACAAAGCTCAGAGAGGAAATTACAATGGAATTATGGTATACAGTATATAGGGTTGGTTGGAAGTATACATAATAAGCCTGCTTTCTCTTACGTCCTAGAGGATACTGTGGTCCATTTAGTACCATGGGGTATAGACAGGTCTGCTAGGAGCCATGGGCACTTTAAGAATTTGATATTGTGGATTGACTCCTCTCTCTATGCCCCTCCTACCAGACTCAGTTTAGAAAATGTGCCCGGAGGAGCCGGTCACGCTGAAGGAAGCTCCTGATGAGTTTTCTGCATTTATTTTCTGTTTGTTATTTTCAGGAAGGGCACCAGCCTGCCTGTTTCGTGGGACTTAAGGGGGGTAACGGCCCAACCTCTGGAAGGGTTAATGGTCCCGTTCCCCGCTGACAGGACACTGAGCTCCTGAGGGAACTATTCGCAAGCCCCACCATGGCGAGCGTACATTCCCGCAGCATGCCGCCACCCCTAACAGAGCCAGAAGAATGAAGAGTGGTGAGTACTGAGCCGGCGTCCCGGATAGCGGGGCGCCGGCCATTATGGTGGTACGAGGGTACAGAGACGCACAGCTTCTAGATGGGGCGGAATGCATCTCCAGACACAGTACACAACTGCGTCTCAGTACACTGTACACAGTACCCAAACTGGCAAACACAGCCTTAAAACGGTTCTGCTCCATTTTAAGCACAAAAATTACCTCAGCCAGTATAAAAAAAGCGGGAAGACCGCGCGCCATTGAAGGGGCGGGGCTTCATTATGAGAGGATCCAGCAGCTCAAAAGCAACATTTTCCCTCTGCAGTGAACACAGACCCTGACTGACAGGGACGCTCAGCTCTCCCGGTGTGACTCCAAATTATATCAGCGGTACCAGGGGGTCATAGCGGGGGGGGGGGGGGGGGGGGGGGGCGACTATTAGTGTACTAAGTCCCCTATCAGGGTACTTAAGGGTATATTCAAATGGTGTCGAAAACTGCCGTCTGTCGAAAAGACGTCAGTTTTCGACTTTTTAAGGTCGAATCGTGATTCGACCTATTCAGTCCTATTCGACAAGTCGTGGAATTTGACTTGTCGAAAAGCACGTGGATCGGCGGAATAGCTGCCGATCCACAAGCTTGTGTTTTCGACCATCTCAGTTCGACTTTAAAAAAAGTTGAATGGAATGAGATGGGGACAGCAGTGTCGGAGACGGGGAGAGCCGAGGGGGGAACGGGGTGAGCAGCGCTGGAGGACAGCCGCCGCTCACAGGACGCTGCCGTGAGCGGCGGCTGTGAGAGAGGGGGAGACGGGAAGCGGCGGCGGCTGTGACAGGGTTACGAAGCGGCAGCTGTGAGTGGGGGGACGGAGCGGTGACTGTGACGGGGGACGGAGCGGCGGCTGTGAGACAGGAGGGACGGGGGAGAGCCGCGGGCAGACGGGGGAGCTGCTGCTGTAACGCTGCTCTCCCCCGTCTGCCTGCGGCTCTCCCCCATCTCCCCCCCCCCCCCCCCCCGCCCCCGCATCTCAATTCGACTTTTGTAAAAGTCGAATTGAGATGTCCATTGAATAGGCCAGGTCGGATCCATTCCGACAAATGAATGTCAGAATGGATCCGACTTCAATTGAATATACCCCTTATTCTGCGACCCGGCTAAGCTTGGCATTAGTGGTAAGGGCGCGGTGGGGGCTTGCTCCAAACAACTCTGTGTCTCCCTGAAGGGCTCTTTGTTGGTTACTTGTGCTTAACCTTTTCCTGTGTGTGTGTGCTGTCACATTTACATTATGTCACGCAAAGAGTGTGTTTTTAGTACAGTGGAGTGTTCCTCTTCACCGGTGGCTCACTGCTGGGTACTCAGTGTTCACAGAATAGCGGTGCTGAACCGGAGTGGGTTCATTCTCTTAAAGGAATGATCTCCGCTCTTTCTACAGAATTGTCCCGCAATGAGAAAGAGACGCAATACTTAAAACAGACTGTGCATGAGTTTATGAGCAGAGACTCAGTCCCCAAAACAGCGTCTCAATTCCCTCCCATTTGTCCGCAAAAGCGATCTCTGGCCCATATCCTGCAGTCTGACTCTGACGCTGACAGGTCAGACATGGAGGAGCTCTGTCACAGGGAATAGAGGCTCTTATAGAGCCTATCAGAGATGTTCTGCATAATACGGATAAGGTGTCAGAGGAGTGTGAGGAATCTTATTTTAATGTAAAAAAGAAGTCCTCAGTTACTTTTCCTGTGTCAAAGGAATTGAATACCCTGTTTGAAGAACCATGGGTTAATCCTGATAAGAAGTTTCAGATCCCTAAAAGGTTGCTCTCATCTTTTCCTTTTCCTCTGGAGGATAGGAAAAAATGGGAAAATCCACCGACGCATCAGTCTCTAGGCTGTCACGTAAAATTGTATTGCCTGTTCCTGGTGCAGCCTCCCTGAAAAACACGGCTGATTGCAAATTGAGACTACACTCAAATCATTGTACACAGCTGCTGGGGTGGCCCAAGGACCCACTATTGCATGTGCGTGGATCACTAAAGCCATTGCTAAATGGTCAAGTAACCTAATAGAGGGGTTAGATTCCTTATCTAGCCGGGGGAAATTGTTTCACTCCTGCAGCATATACAGGACTCTGCAAACTTTATGGTGGAAGCCATAAAGGAAATAGGCGTGCTTAATGCATGCACCACTGCTATGGCAGTGTCAGCATGCAAAGGCTAGTGGCTATGCCAGTGTACTGCTGGCTCGGAATCCAGGAAAGGTGTGGAAGGCCTACCATTCACAGGAGAGGCCTTGTTTGGAGACGAATTAGACAAATGGATCTCCAAAGCTACTATGGGTAAGTCTACGTATCTTCCTTCAGCAGCCTACCCAACCAAGAAGACTTATTCAGCTTCTAAGTTACAGTCCTTACGGATGGCCAAGTTCAAGGGCAAATCCAGAGGTGCTTCTACGTCCTCCAGTGGCGCAAGAGGTAAATCACGCAAACCAGAAACAGCAGGTGCTCAGGAACAGAGCTCAAGCTCTGCTTCCTCAAAGACTTCAGCATGACGGTGGGCCGCAATGCCTGGAAGGCTGTCAGGTGGGAGCCCGACTACAATTCTTCAGTCAGATCTGGTCAAATTCGTGCCAGGATCCCTGGGTCATAGATCTTATTTCCCAGGGCTACAGACTGGAGTTCCAAAAGCTCCCACCTCACAGATTCTTCAAATCAGGCTTGCCAGTTTCACAAGAGGCAAGTATAACTTTACAGCATGCCATCCGAAAACTGGTACAGACTTAGGTCATTGTTCCAGTTCCACCTCATCTACTAAACAAGGGGTACTTTTCTAAACTTGTTCGTAGTACCGAAACCGGACGGTTCGGAAAGACCAATTCTGAACCTCAAGTCTTTGAACCCGTACTTACGAGTGTTCAAATTCAAGATGGAGTCTCTGAGAGCGAGCGGTGATCTCCGGTCTGGAGGAGGGGGAATTCCTAGTGTCTCTGGATATCAAGGATGCGCAACTTCATATTCCGATCTGACCGCCTCATCAGGATTATCTCCGGTTTGCACTGCAGGACTGTCACTACCAGTTCCAGGCCCTGCCATTTGGTCTCTCCATGGCACCGAGGGTGTTCACCAAGGTGATGGCAGAGATGATGTTTCTACTCCGCAAACAGGGAGTGAACATAATTCCATACCTGGACGATCTCCTGATAAAAACGCCATCCAGGGAACATTATTGGAACGGACTCCTCCAATCATCTATAGCCAGTTCCTGACTAACTGGGTAACAGTACTCAAATATAAGTGTATGAATTCATACTTTTTAAAATGTAGTGATATGTATGCAATTTTATGGTTTATGAATTTTATATATACTGTACTTAAATTCATTATCTCTCATTTTATTAATAAACTGTACAATTCAGTATTTAAATATCGCTCTGGTATATTGTTAATTTTTTGAAAAGCGCAGCCTCCTTTCTTTTTCTGTATATTTTTTGTGTTTTGTGGGAGTGACTTCCCCGATTTTCAGAGGCAGCTGCTCAGTAAAGCATGTTGTGTTACAAGCGCCCGAGTATACCTTGGCATACCCCCTTTTTCTTTGCCGTCCAGGGAAATGTTGCTGGACAGCATTGCTCTCTCAACCAAACTCCCCCAGGATCACAGGTGGATTCTGAACCTTCCGAAATCACAAAAGTCACAAAAGATGTTCCTTTCATTGGAAAAGGCATTGGTAATCCAGTCGATGGTTCGGGATGTCCTGAAGCCAACCCGGATGTCGGTGCATCTGTGCATTCGCCTTCTGGGGAAAATGGCGGCCTCTTACGAGGCACTTCAATACGGAAGGTTTCACGCAAGACCCTTCCAGCTCGATCTGTTGGACAAATGGTCCGGATCGCATCTTCACATCCACCAAAGGATCCGTCTGTCACCAAAGGCCAGGATCTTCCTTCTGTGGTGGCTACAGTCTTCTCACCTCGTCGCAGGACGGAGGTTCGGAATTAAGAACAGGATTTGTTAACCACAGACACAAGCCTCAGAGGTTGGGGAGCAGTCACTCAGGGGGTGCAGTTTCAGGGAAGATGGTCAAGTCAGGAAGTCGTCCTTCCAATCAAGATTCTGGAACTCAGGGCCATATACAACGCCCTTCTGCAGGCCTCACATCTTCTTCAAGATCGGGCAATTCAGGTCCAGTCGGACAATGTGACGGCAGCAACGTACATAAAACGACAGGGCAGAACAAAAAGCAGAGCAGCAATGTCAGAGGTGTCAAGAATTCTCCTCTGGGCAGAAAGAAACGCTGTGGCGTTGTCAGCGGTCTTCATTCCGGGAGTAGACAACTGGGAAGCAGACTTCCTCAGCAGACACCCGGGAGAGTGGGGCCTTCACCCGGAAGTGTTCAGGTGCTTGACAAGTCGATGGCGATAGCCACAGATTGACATGATGGCCTCTCACCTCAACAAGAAGCTTAGGCGGTATTGTTTCAGGTTGAGAGACCCACAGGTGGTGGCGATAGACGCCCTGACAACTCCATGGGTCTATCAGATGGTGTACGTGTTTCCTCCACTTCCTCTGATCCCAAGAATTCTAAAACGAATAAAAAGGGAAAAGTTTCAAGCAAAACTCATTGCTCCGGACTGGCCAAGAAGGGCCTGGCACGCGGACCATCTGGAGATGCTCCTCGAACATCCGTGGCCTCTACCTCTTCGCGAGGATCTTCTGCAACAAGGCCCATTTGTCTATCAGGACTTACTGCAGCTACGTTTGACGGCATGGAAGTTGAACGGCTGATTCTACCCAGGAGAGGGATCCCTAACAAGGTTATGATCCAAGCCAGGAAGGGGGTAACGTCTAAGCATTACCATCATTTTTGGAAGAAATACGTCTCTTGGTGTGAGAGCAGAAATTATTCTGTGGTGGAATTTCATCTGGGACGTTTCCTGCTTTGTCTGCAGGCAGGCGTGGATGTGGGCCTGCGTCTGGGCTCCATAAAAGTCCAGATTTCGGCCTCGTCCATTTTCTTTCAGAAACAATTGGCTTCTCTCCCTGGCGTCCAGACTTTCTTGAAAGGTGTTCTGCACATCCAACCTCCCTTTGGGGGTCATTCCGAGTTGTTCGCTCGTTGCCGATTTTCGCTATGCTGCGATTTGTTGCTAACTGCGCATGCGCATGGTACGCAGAGCGCATACGCTAAGTTATTTAACACAAAACTTAGTAGATTTGCTGGTGTTCGAGCGACGATTTTCAGTCGCACTGCTGATCGGTGAATGATTGACAGGAAAGGGGCGTTTCTGGGTGGTAACTGAGCGTTTTCCGGGAGTGTGCTAAAAGACGCAGGCGTGTCAGGGAAAAATGCAGGAGTGGCTGGAGAAACGGGGGAGTGGCTGGCCGAACACAGGGCGTGTTTGTGGTGTCAAACCAGGAACTAAACGGACTGAGCTGATTGCAATCTAGGAGTAGGTCTGGAGCTACTCAGAAACTGCAACAAATTATTTAGTAGCAGTTTTGCTAATCTTACGTTCGCAATTCTGCTAAGCTAAGATACACTCCCAGAGGGCGGCGGCCTAGCGTGTGCAATGCTTCTAAAAGCAGCTAGCGAGCGAACAACTCGGAATGACTCCCTTTGTGCCTCCCACGGCACCTTGGGATCTCAATGTGGTGCTGCAGTTCCTCCAATCGGACTGGTTTGAGCCGTTACAGGAGGTGGACGTAAAATATCTTACGTGAAAGACCGTCACACTGTTGGCCTTGGCTTCAGCAAGACATGTCGGAGCTGGGGGCTTTGTCTCACAATAGTCCCTATTTAATTTTTCATGAGGACAGACCTGAACTCAGAACTCGTCAGACATTTCTTCCTAAAGTGGTGTCCGCATTTCACATCAACCAACCTATTATGGTTCCGGTTGTCACTGACACCTCAGCCACTTCAAAGTCTTTGGATGTTGTGAGGGCTTTGAAGGTGTATATAAAAAGAACAGCTCGTCTTCAAAGCAGACAATTGCACGCTGGATTAGACTTACTTTCCAGCATGCTTATTCCACGGCAAGCTTGCCGTGTTCAAAATCTGTACAGGCCCACTCTACTAGGTCGGTGGGTTCTTCCAGGGCGGCTGTCCGGGGTGTCTCTGCTTTACAGCTCTGCCAAGCAGCTACTTGGTCAGGTTCGAACACGTTTACTAAATTCTACAAGTTCGATACTTTGGCCTCTGAGGACCTTCAGTTTGGTCAATCAGTTCTGCAGGAACCTCAGCACTCTCCCACCCAGTCTTGGAGCTTTGGTACATCCCCATGATACTAAATGGACCCCAGTATCCTCTAGGACATAAGAGTAAATAGGATTTTAATTACCTACCGGTAAATCCTTTTCTCGTAGTCCGTAGTCCGGATACTGGGTGCCCGCCCAGCAGGACCGGCGCCACCATTAGGCAGCTTTAGGCAGCTGCCTATGGGCGCCGGCCATTTGAGGGCGGCACACTCCCTCTGAATTAGAAGATTGGCAAGCCTTGCAGCGGCTGTGGGTCCAGCCAGCCGCAGCAATTTGTCACCCTCACCACCAGCAGTGCTGGCTGTCCTGTGGGGTGTTGAGCACAAGGGGGCGGTGTGAGGTAGGGGAAGGTGGACAGCAGCGCAGTGGCAGCAGAGAGCCGTGCGTCTAACAGCAGAGCCCTTACCCAGTACCAGCAGCAGTGCGGCAGAAGAAGACAGACCAGGAGCAGTGGCGTCAGGAGGAGGCGGAGCCATTCGCTAGTCTCTGGGGGACAGCACAGCATCTCCGGGGATGCTGGCTTGCCACTGAGTGATGTAATCTATGTTCCCATTGAGGCCACGCCCCTTTGACATAGGCCACGCCCCTTTACACCCGTGCGCGGCACTCAGGAAATACAAAGTGCAACCCAGATATCACTAGACACTCGGCACTAGACGCGGTAACACCTCTGACCTGCTGCTGATGTCAGTGCCATGTCTAGTCACTAGCATGTGTTGCTTGCAGATGGCCTGTTCCCATGGTGGCACAAGCTATTTTCTTGATTCTCCTCTGCTCATGTCCCTCCTGAGATCCTCTGCCCACGTGCTGGTCAGCAGTTCCACTTCTCAGTGAGCCAGGTAAGGTCAACATTCTTTATGGAAGATATGGCAACACTGCACGGGGACGCCGCTTTTCCTCTACGTTCACATACTCTGGCTCCATCCGAGACAGACATTACCTAACAGCATTATTACATATGGTGGCAGGCAGAGTAAAGGTCACAAAGAGGATATTGGTCCAGGCAGAGGTGCAGGATTGGGGTACAGAACAAAGGTCTATACAGGAAGCATACAAGTCTGAGTCTGGGTCATAAGCAGGAATCAGGAATACCAGCTGAGCAGCAGATACAGGAATACTGAAATAGTAGCATATTAATGCTAGGAACATTGGAGAAGTGTGTTATATTGGTCTAGTCCCAAATAATTGACAGCACTTCTAATAGAGAATAGCATGCCATGGAGCAGGAACAGGTGAGCACCTGTCACTAGAGAGCTGTGGTCTATGATGTTAAATTGCTCTACTGTCTTAGCGTCATCTACCACCTCTGATGGGAGGCTATTCCACTTGTCAACTACCCTTTCTGTGAAGTCATTTTTCTTCAAATTTCCCTTAATCTTCCCCCCCTCCAGTCTCAGTGCATGTCCTCGTGTTCTAACACTTCTCAATAATCTGTGCATATTCCTATGGGGTTCAGTTTGAAAAGGCGTCGGTTGGGATGCTGGCATCAGTATCCCGACGCCAGCATCCCAATCGTGGCAATGTCAAGAAGGGTGCGCAGGGTACCCTAACTACCCTCCCTACCCTCTAACACTCCCTGTCCACTACTTAATACTAACCCCCCCTATTTGTACTTAACCCTAACCCTCCCTCCCTGCAGCCTAAGCCACCTCCCCCCCCCCACAACCCAAATCTAACCCCCCCACCCCCGCTGCTTACCTCTCCTGAGTGGCGGCAGCATTCGGGATAGCTGCGCCGGCACTGTAATCCATGTCAGGATCCTGACGTTGGTATTCCGAGCACTGTCAATATTCTGGCATTGATATTCCGAACGCCAGAATTCTGAACATCGGTATCCTGACCACATCCTCTTGCACCATAGTCATAGAGACGTATGCACAGAGACCAGGGCCGATGTCATTAGGTAGCTGCATATGGTGCGGGGATCTGGGGGGTTCCCCTAAGTCTGGCTATCACAAAATTAAGGATGTCTCCGAGAGGCACCCTTGTAGCATTTAATGCAGGCGGTGGCTGTGGAACTTCTAAGACACCACCACCACACATTTACCTGAGGAGCTGAAAAGTGGGTTTTGCTGTGTGCATGTGTGTAGGAAGGGGGGGGGGGGGGGGGGGGGGGGGGGGAGTAGACTGAAGTTTTGCCTGGGGTGCCAAGAAACCTTGCCCCGGCCCTGCCGCCCAGTGCTTCATTCTTCCTGCAATGTTACTTGGTTAAGTAATGTTTGTTCAGCCGTTGCTGTTCCTGTTTCAAGTTTGGTTAGCTTGGCTTTCCTCTTGTTGTGTGTGCTGGTTCGGAATCTCACCACTATACTTATCTGTCCTTCTCTCAAAGTATGTCCGTCCCCTCGGGCACAGTTTCCTAGACTGAGTCTGGTAGGAGGGGCATAGAGGGAGGAGCCAGCCCACACTATCAAATTCTTAAAGTGCCCATGGCTCCTAGTGGACCCGTGTATACCCCATGGTACTAAATGGACCCCTGTATCCTCTATGGACTATGAGAAAAGGATTTACCGGTAGGTAATTAGAATCCTATTTTCAGAAGCATAACTTGCCCCTAATGGAGGGCTCATACAAATGTGTACTGAAGATGACTGGTGTTACACCAAGTGTACGGATAGGAGGCGGGTGTATTACAGGATACAATACACTACATATTTGCAATTCTATGTACTTTTTTGTGCACGAGATGCGGGAGCATATGCAGTCACGCTGCGTTCTATACTGCACCATGCCCGTAGTAAAATCACTAGCACAGTTGGAATCTATTGATGCCGAAGCCACAATATCTAATAAAACAAAAAGAACAAAAGGTAGTCACAAGAAAAAAAAACTTAACAAAGGCACTGTTATTTCAGAGTTACGTTTACACTATAGCTAATATTCAGAGACGACAAAGTAGTGACCTTAATGGGTCCTTGCTATTTCTGGGCATATTATTGGGCTTTCTCATTATCAGTGGACATTTCAGTGAGCATTACTGCCACCAGTGGGCATTTTGTGGGCATTACTACTCCTCATAAATTCTCTCTCATGCTACAAAAGCATATTGCAGTGCTCCCCAGTATCTAACCATTGATTTTACTTCACACCAGAGAGGCGTTCCTGTGATTTAGTTTTCCAGTATTAGCAACAATCTGGAAATGCAGCAATAACAATAGCAGTTCTCCTAACTGCTGTGTGTAATAATGCACTGAGAGCCTTTGTGTACAAATTTTTATGTAGATACATTTCTTTATAACTCCATAGAAGAATTCATGTGGGAAAGCTTTAACAACACATGAGGAGCCTATTGTAGCCTGTTAGCACTATATGTTGTTTTGTGCAATTGTAATATACCACGGAATTTGATAACAGATTCTGCTATTTTCATTTTACCACCAAAGCGGAAGCTGTAGTTTAATAGTTGTATACAGTGATAATAAAAAAACACAATTTAATGTATAGTTAAAATGCAGGTGCTCAAATTAAAAAAATAAAAACATATATGGGGATATATGTCATGACAGTCAATAATTGATTATGTGCCAAATGCAGGATAAAACTTGTCCCATAGGTTTGTATTGACAGTTCAAAGTGCAGGCTTGCTTGGTTATAATAAACTGGCATCCAGTTATATTACCAGCTCTGTGGTCCAGAACATCAGATCCAGTGGCAGTAATTCCAAATGGCAGCAGGATTCAATGCACTATTGATGGTATCCTTAGTCCACAGTCGGTAGCCTGGATTTGCCTGTGGTAAAGCCAAATAAAGCGTTGTCCAGTGCACCAAAGGAGCTCCTTCCAAAACGGGGTACAAATCTCCTGCAGATATGGCAGATATCTTTTTTTATCTGTATTAGCATTTGTTTCGTGAGACTGACCATCTTCCACTGTACAGCAGCCGGATTAAAACACTTATATTAGCGTCTGATATTATATACTTGGTATATTTTAATCTCTGCATAGTGTAATAGTTGGCACATTATCCTTAGTCAGAATGTGCTGTCACCTACACAAATTACTTAACTTTTTAATTTAGATGAAGAGGTAATATAGTTGTGTACGCTCTGTTGGTCTAAATGTCAAATATTCAAATAAACTCAGTTTTATATTTTTAATTTCTTGGTAAAGATAATGGGGGTTATTCAGAGTTGGTAGAAGTTTTTGCAAAAATAGCCCAGCACAGGACAAGGCTGCCTAGCATGTGTAGCGCTGCCCAGCGATGCAATCGCATTGCAAAAAACCCTAAATAGTGGTCGACCCCTACCAGGCTGCATATACAGGTGCTCCGCCGCCATGTTTCCTATCGCTGGACAGGCAGGTGTCGTCATCCGGCCGCCCAGAAAATGCACATGACTAGGGAGGCCAATCCCGGGATCGGTATCGGCGGGATCCTGGGATTCTGGCACAAAAATGCCAGAATGATTTGAATCCCAGGTTTGGAGCCTCCTACCCCGGGATTCACGGGATTAGACTGCGCATGTGCAGTGAGGGAGGGTGGATGTAAGTAATACTATTACTATTAGTCGGGCGGCAGCCATGAACACACAGACCACGCCGGCGGCATTTCAAATGTAGTGCTGCCCGCCAGCCAATCAGGGAAGGGGCCGAAGCAGTGGCTCCTGATTGGCTGTCGGACTGCCCGTTCTGACTGGCTGGCAGCCAGCGCTACAATTTGAAAGGCCGCCGGCGCATTCAGCGTGTATCCATGGCTGCCGCCCGCCTTATAGTAAGTAGTATTACTTACATCCACCCTCCCTCACTTCAGTGCTCCCTAGAGCCTCCCTTGCGCCACTACCTACACCTACCCTCCTGTGCCACTTCCTACACCCACCCTCCCGCGCTGCTTCCTATACTACACCCACCCTCCAGTGCTGCTCCCTATAGCATCTCTCCCGCGCCACTTCCTACACTACACCCACCCTCCAGCGCTGCTCCCTACAGCCTCCCTGCTCCCTACACTCTCCTCCACTGCCCTCCCCTTTCCCTGCTCCCTACAGTGATCCCTACTGCAATCCCGGGAATCCCGGGATTGAGCGTTTTTCCATCCCGAATCCCGGGATTGAAAAAACGGCCTGGGATTGGCCTCCCTACCCATGACACGCCTGCGTTTCCCATGCCACTCCCCCCCCAATGCTGCAGCACCACCCCCGTCCGCCAACCAGCTGTCAATCACTATGCGATCGCATCCTTCTGGGAAGTAATCGCATAATGAAAGCCCACATATGCGCAATGCGTTCATGGCATCTGTGCAGACGGCCAAAAACAGATGTTTTCAATTTTCTCAAGACTGCGACCAGGTTTGAATAGCCCCCAATGTCCCTTAATATGTTGCGCTTTATATAACACGCTCATGGTGGCCTGGGTAAGGGCAGGAAATTCTACTTACACCAGATTTTTTTTGCACACTCTGTGGTAAGTACAGCCTGCAATTGAATAGTTCCGAACATTTAACCCGGGAGCTACAAGCGGGTAATTGAATCTGGCATAGTAAGGGCCGTATTATCCATAAGGCTGACTAGGCTGAAGCCTAGGGGTCCCGCAGGGACTAGGGGTCAATACATTTTTTTATGCTGATGCACTGTTACCTGCCCCCTAGGGCTGCAATGGTCAAAGGCACTTTGCACTCTGCACCGTGGCAAGGCACACTCGTAGTCAGATGAGGTTTGTTTTGAGACAGTGGCCTATTTCTAAAGAGAAAAGAAAAGGAAGAACGATTGTGCTGTGAGAAAAGAGGTCGGCAGACTTTATTTCAACAGGGTATCGGTGTCCGTGTGAATACTGAAAGTGTAAATGAAGGCATGAACTCTGCTTCCTAAACATCAGCTGTAGTGGGGTGAAAGATTGAAGTGCAGGAGGGGACCCAAAAATACTGGAAAGCCTAAGCCATGGGTTAATACAGCCCTGAGCCCAGTGTGAGTCTATGATAACTTATATTATCCTTATTATTTTACAGAAAATTACATATTATAAAAGGTTTACTCAAACATCCATTTTAAGAAAATTAGATCTTCATATTCAAAGGAGAAATACTTTCTGATATGGTGCCACCACTGTCCTTGTTAAACTGACAATACAGTATATAGTTTCCCCATGTATTACCAGACATGGCTACTGAGGGCGATACTCGTTGAAAGCTGCTGCCAGTGATATCTGTTACTAATACCCCTTTTCCACTAGCTCAAAAAACACGGGTAAATGCACGGGGGCGCGCATTTACCCGTGTTTTTGGCAAGTGGAAAAGGGTCAACCCGGATCAAGTGACCCGTGAATCCTACCCGGCTATTTACCTGGGTAGGACACGGGAATGATCCGGGTAGGGTTCTAGTGTAAACGGGAGCCGTGTCGATGCGACACGGCTCCCGTTTACACTGTATGGAAGGGCGGCGCTGGGAGATCATGTGATCTCCCTGCGCCGCCCCTGCCGCGTCACTAGAAGCGTCACCAACCCGGCATATGCCGGGTTGTGACTGCTGATGGGAAAGGGGACGAGCACGGGTCGCAGCAGGGGGCAGCTCCCGTGGCTGCGACCCGTGATCGTAAGTGGAAAAGGGGTATCTATATCAAAAAGAATCCAGATTCCAAAAACAAATTCCCTAATACCAGACATTTTCATCAGATTATGGCATTTCAGGGCATTTAAATTAGAGATGTACACAGACCCCTGTTTTTTTTGTTTTGGGTTGAGGGGGGACATGTACTAAGCAGTGAGCCAGTGGAGAAGTTGCCCATGGCAACCAATCAGCACTGAAGTAACATCTATAATTTGCACACTATAAAATGATACAGAGCTGCTGATTGGTTGATGGGGCAATTTCTCCACTGGCTCACTTCTCCGCTCTTATCACTGCTTAGTAAATGTCCCCCATAACCACTTAACTGACGTATATGTTTTCCATTTTTTTTTTTTTAATGATTGATTTAGGTTAAGAACATTTATTTAAAGTATGACCAATACCATTTTCATAAAAAAAAAGCAACATACTGTAGAAAAAAAAGTTATTAGAACCATTGGTACAAACATCGATGGTCAAAACATTGCGACCATCAATGATCTTAACATCTCAACCATCGCAAATTCAGTTTCCCAGCACGTGATCTTCTCTGCAGCCTCCGGAGTTCCTCGTGAGAGGCTGTTTTATTTCTACATTTCCCCAGTGGCTGCTAATGTCTGCAGCCACTGAATGTGGGGTACTGACTGATCAGCAGTGATCGGCAGCATGGTGGGCACTGGGGGCGGGGGCGAGCCAGGAAGCAGAGGGAGCGGAGCTATGCTTCCTGCAGTTGCATGGTGAGCTTTCTGACAGGTCGCATCAGATGCTACCATGTCAGGTCACACCTCAAGTGTTTTGGGTTTGTTTTTGGGTTTTCTTTTGGATCTAGGTTTTTTTAAAAATCGATAACCCATAAAACAGCTAAGATCTTGGACTTGTTTTTATAATATTATAAGCTGAATACCCGTGCTTCGCTACGGAATTTCAAGTATAATCACAAAGAGCTGAAAAGCGCTGGTATTTAAGCAAATGTAATATTGCTTTCAAAAATGTTTACATATAAAACACAAAACTACACATATGACAATTGTGATATATATGAATAAAATCAACAAATTACTAAAATGCAATTCATAGGAACAGTGTCATCAGAACTAGAGATGAGCGGGTTCGGTTTCTCTGAATCCGAACCCGCCAGAACTTCATGGTTTTTTTCACGGGTCCGAGCGACTCGGATCTTCCCGCCTTGCTCGGTTAACCCGAGCGCGCCCGAACGTCATCATGACGCTGTCGGATTCTCGCGAGGCTCGGATTCTATCGCGAGACTCGGATTCTATATAAGGAGCCGCGCGTCGCCGCCATTTTCACACGTGCATTGAGATTGATAGGGAGAGGACGTGGCTGGCGTCCTCTCCGTTTAGAATAGATTAGAGAGACACTTGATTTACTAATTTTGGGGAGCATTAGGAGTACTCAGTACAGTGCAGAGTTTTGCTGATAGTGACCACCAGTTTTATTTATAATCCGTTCTCTGCCTGAAAAAAGTGATACACAGCACACAGTGACTCAGTCACATACCATATCTGTGTGCACTGCTCAGGCTCAGGCCAGTGTGCTGCATCATCTATTATCTATATATAATATTATATATATCTGTCTGACTGCTCAGCTCACACAGCTTATAATTGTGGGGGAGACTGGGGAGCACTACTGCAGTGCCAGTTATAGGTTATAGCAGGAGCCAGGAGTACATAATATATTATATAGTGAGTGACCACCAGACACACAGTGCAGTTTATTTAATATATCCGTTCTCTGCCTGAAAAAAGCGATACACACAGTGACTCAGTCAGTCACATACCATATCTGTGTGCACTGCTCAGGCTCAGGCCAGTGTGCTGCATCATCTATATATATTATATATCTGTCTGACTGCTCAGCTCACACAGCTTATAATTGTGGGGGAGACTGGGGAGCACTACTGCAGTGCCAGTTATAGGTTATAGCAGGAGCCAGGAGTACATAATATTATATTAAAATTAAACAGTGCACACTTTTGCTGCAGGAGTGCCACTGCCAGTGTGACTAGTGACCAGTGACCTGACCACCAGTATATATAATATTAGTAGTATACTATCTCTTTATCAACCAGTCTATATTAGCAGCAGACACAGTACAGTGCGGTAGTTCACGGCTGTGGCTACCTCTGTGTCGGCACTCGGCAGCCCGTCCATAATTGTATATACCACCTAACCGTGGTTTTTTTTTCTTTCTTTATACATACATACTAGTTACGAGTATACTATCTCTTTATCAACCAGTCTATATATTAGCAGCAGACACAGTACAGTGCGGTAGTTCACGGCTGTGGCTACCTCTGTGTCGGCACTCGGCTGCCCGTCCATAATTGTATATACCACCTAACCGTGGTTTTTTTTTCTTTCTTTATACATACATACTAGTTACGAGTATACTATCTCTTTATCAACCAGTCTATATATTAGCAGCAGACACAGTACAGTGCGGTAGTTCACGGCTGTGGCTACCTCTGTGTCGGCACTCGGCAGCCCGTCCATAATTGTATATACCACCTAACCGTGGTTTTTTTTTCTTTCTTTATACATACATACATACTAGTTACGAGTATACTATCTCTTTATCAACCAGTCTATATATTAGCAGCAGACACAGTACAGTGCGGTAGTTCACGGCTGTGGCTACCTCTGTGTCGGCACTCGGCAGCCCGTCCATAATTGTATATACCACCTAACCGTGGTTTTTTTTTCTTTCTTTATACATACATACTAGTTACGAGTATACTATCTCTTTATCAACCAGTCTATATATTAGCAGCAGACACAGTACAGTGCGGTAGTTCACGGCTGTGGCTACCTCTGTGTCGGCACTCGGCAGCCCGTCCATAATTGTATATACCACCTAACCGTGGTTTTTTTTTCTTTCTTTATACATACATACTAGTTACGAGTATACTATCTCTTTATCAACCAGTCTATATATTAGCAGCAGACACAGTACAGTGCGGTAGTTCACGGCTGTGGCTACCTCTGTGTCGGCACTCGGCAGCCCGTCCATAATTGTATATACCACCTAACCGTGGTTTTTTTTTCTTTCTTTATACATACATACTAGTTACGAGTATACTATCTCTTTATCAACCAGTCTATATATTAGCAGCAGACACAGTACAGTGCGGTAGTTCACGGCTGTGGCTACCTCTGTGTCGGCACTCGGCAGCCCGTCCATAATTGTATATACCACCTAACCGTGGTTTTTTTTCCTTTCTTTATACATACATACTAGTTACGAGTATACTATCTCTTTATCAACCAGTCTATATATTAGCAGCAGACACAGTACAGTGCGGTAGTTCACGGCTGTGGCTACCTCTGTGTCGGCACTCGGCAGCCCGTCCATAATTGTATATACCACCTAACCGTGGTTTTTTTTTCTTTCTTTATACATACATACTAGTTACGAGTATACTATCTCTTTATCAACCAGTCTATATATTAGCAGCAGACACAGTACAGTGCGGTAGTTCACGGCTGTGGCTACCTCTGTGTCGGCACTCGGCAGCCCGTCCATAATTGTATATACCACCTAACCGTGGTTTTTTTTTCTTTCTTTATACATACATACTAGTTACGAGTATACTATCTCTTTATCAACCAGTCTATATATTAGCAGCAGACACAGTACAGTGCGGTAGTTCACGGCTGTGGCTACCTCTGTGTCGGCACTCGGCAGCCCGTCCATAATTGTATATACCACCTAACCGTGGTTTTTTTTTCTTTCTTTATACATACATACTAGTTACGAGTATACTATCTCTTTATCAACCAGTCTATATTAGCAGCAGACACAGTACAGTGCGGTAGTTCACGGCTGTGGCTACCTCTGTGTCGGCACTCGGCAGCCCGTCCATAATTGTATATACCACCTAACCGTGTTTTTTTTTTCTTTCTTTATACATACATACTAGTTACGAGTATACTATCTCTTTATCAACCAGTCTATATATTAGCAGCAGACACAGTACAGTGCGGTAGTTCACGGCTGTGGCTACCTCTGTGTCGGCACTCGGCAGCCCGTCCATAATTGTATATACCACCTAACCGTGGTTTTTTTTTCTTTCTTTATACATACATACTAGTTACGAGTATACTATCTCTTTATCAACCAGTCTATATATTAGCAGCAGACACAGTACAGTGCGGTAGTTCACGGCTGTGGCTACCTCTGTGTCGGCACTCGGCAGCCCGTCCATAATTGTATACTAGTATCCAATCCATCCATCTCCATTGTTTACCTGAGGTGCCTTTTAGTTGTGCCTATTAAAATATGGAGAACAAAAATGTTGAGGTTCCAAAATTAGGGAAAGATCAAGATCCACTTCCACCTCGTGCTGAAGCTGCTGCCACTAGTCATGGCCGAGACGATGAAATGCCAGCAACGTCGTCTGCCAAGGCCGATGCCCAATGTCATAGTACAGAGCATGTCAAATCCAAAACACCAAATATCAGTAAAAAAAGGACTCCAAAACCTAAAATAAAATTGTCGGAGGAGAAGCGTAAACTTGCCAATATGCCATTTACCACACGGAGTGGCAAGGAACGGCGGAGGCCCTGGCCTATGTTCATGGCTAGTGGTTCAGCTTCACATGAGGATGGAAGCACTCAGCCTCTCGCTAGAAAAATGAAAAGACTCAAGCTGGCAAAAGCAGCACAGCAAAGAACTGTGCATTCTTCGAAATCCCAAATCCACAAGGAGAGTCCAATTGTGTCGGTTGCGATGCCTGACCTTCCCAACACTGGACGTGAAGAGCATGCGCCTTCCACCATTTGCACGCCCCCTGCAAGTGCTGGAAGGAGCACCCGCAGTCCAGTTCCTGATAGTCAGATTGAAGATGTCAGTGTTGAAGTACACCAGGATGAGGAGGATATGGGTGTTGCTGGCGCTGGGGAGGAAATTGACCAGGAGGATTCTGATGGTGAGGTGGTTTGTTTAAGTCAGGCACCCGGGGAGACACCTGTTGTCCGTGGGAGGAATATGGCCGTTGACATGCCAGGTGAAAATACCAAAAAAATCAGCTCTTCGGTGTGGAGGTATTTTACCAGAAATGCGGACAACAGGTGTCAAGCCGTGTGTTCCCTTTGTCAAGCTGTAATAAGTAGGGGTAAGGACGTTAACCACCTCGGAACATCCTCCCTTATACGTCACCTGCAGCGCATTCATAATAAGTCAGTGACAAGTTCAAAAACTTTGGGTGACAGCGGAAGCAGTCCACTGACCAGTAAATCCCTTCCTCTTGTAACCAAGCTCACGCAAACCACCCCACCAACTCCCTCAGTGTCAATTTCCTCCTTCCCCAGGAATGCCAATAGTCCTGCAGACCATGTCACTGGCAATTCTGACGAGTCCTCTCCTGCCTGGGATTCCTCCGATGCATCCTTGCGTGTAACGCCTACTGCTGCTGGCGCTGCTGTTGTTGCCGCTGGGAGTCGATGGTCATCCCAGAGGGGAAGTCGTAAGCCCACTTGTACTACTTCCAGTAAGCAATTGACTGTTCAACAGTCCTTTGCGAGGAAGATGAAATATCACAGCAGTCATCCTACTGCAAAGCGGATAACTGAGGCCTTGGCATCCTGGGTGGTGAGAAACGTGGTTCCGGTATCCATCATTACTGCAGAGCCAACTAGAGACTTGTTGGAGGTACTGTGTCCCCGGTACCAAATACCATCTAGGTTCCATTTCTCTAGGCAGGCGATACCGAAAATGTACACAGACCTCAGAAAAAGAGTCACCAGTGTCCTAAAAAATGCAGCTGTACCCAATGTCCACTTAACCACGGACATGTGGACAAGTGGAGCAGGGCAGGGTCAGGACTATATGACTGTGACAGCCCACTGGGTAGATGTATGGACTCCCGCCGCAAGAACAGCAGCGGCGGCACCAGTAGCAGCATCTCGCAAACGCCAACTCTTTCCTAGGCAGGCTACGCTTTGTATCACCGCTTTCCAGAATACGCACACAGCTGAAAACCTCTTACGGCAACTGAGGAAGATCATCGCGGAATGGCTTACCCCAATTGGACTCTCCTGTGGATTTGTGGCATCGGACAACGCCAGCAATATTGTGTGTGCATTAAATATGGGCAAATTCCAGCACGTCCCATGTTTTGCACATACCTTGAATTTGGTGGTGCAGAATTTTTTAAAAAACGACAGGGGCGTGCAAGAGATGCTGTCGGTGGCCAGAAAAATTGCGGGACACTTTCGGCGTACAGGCACCACGTACAGAAGACTGGAGCACCACCAAAAACTACTGAACCTGCCCTGCCATCATCTGAAGCAAGAAGTGGTAACGAGGTGGAATTCAACCCTCTATATGCTTCAGAGGTTGGAGGAGCAGCAAAAGGCCATTCAAGCCTATACAATTGAGCACGATATAGTAGGTGGAATGCACCTGTCTCAAGTGCAGTGGAGAATGATTTCAACGTTGTGCAAGGTTCTGATGCCCTTTGAACTTGCCACACGTGAAGTCAGTTCAGACACTGCCAGCCTGAGTCAGGTCATTCCCCTCATCAGGCTTTTGCAGAAGAAGCTGGAGGCATTGAAGAAGGAGCTAAAAGGGAGCGATTCCGCTAGGCATATGGGACTTGTGGATGCAGCCCTTAATTCGCTTAACAAGGATTCACGGGTGGTCAATCTGTTGAAATCAGAGCACTACATTTTGGCCACCGTGCTCGATCCTAGATTTAAAGCCTACCTTGGATCTCTCTTTCCGGCAGACACAGGTCTGCTGGGGTTGAAAGACCTGCTGGTGACAAAATTGTCAAGTCAAGCGGAACGCGACCTGTCAACATCTCCTCCTTCACATTCTCCCGCAACTGGGGGTGCGAGGAAAAGGCTCAGAATTCCGAGCCCACCCGCTGGCGGTGATGCAGGGCAGTCTGGAGCGACTGCTGATGCTGACATCTGGTCCGGACTGAAGGACCTGACAACGATTACGGACATGTCGTCTACTGTCACTGCATATGATTCTCTCAACATTGATAGAATGGTGGAGGATTATATGAGTGACCGCATCCAAGTAGGCACGTCACACAGTCCGTACTTATACTGGCAGGAAAAAGAGGCAATTTGGAGGCCCTTGCACAAACTGGCTTTATTCTACCTAAGTTGCCCTCCCACAAGTGTGTACTCCGAAAGAGTGTTTAGTGCCGCCGCTCACCTTGTCAGCAATCGGCGTACGAGGTTACATCCAGAAAATGTGGAGAAGATGATGTTCATTAAAATGAATTATAATCAATTCCTCCGCGGAGACATTGACCAGCAGCAATTGCCTCCACAAAGTACACAGGGAGCTGAGATGGTGGATTCCAGTGGGGACGAATTGATAATCTGTGAGGAGGGGGATGTACACGGTGATATATCGGAGGGTGAAGATGAGGTGGACATCTTGCCTCTGTAGAGCCAGTTTGTGCAAGGAGAGATTAATTGCTTCTTTTTTGGGGGGGGTCCAAACCAACCCGTCATATCAGTCACAGTCGTGTGGCAGACCCTGTCACTGAAATGATGGGTTGGTTAAAGTGTGCATGTCCTGTTTTGTTTATACAACATAAGGGTGGGTGGGAGGGCCCAAGGACAATTCCATCTTGCACCTCTTTTTTCTTTTCTTTTTCTTTGCATCATGTGCTGATTGGGGAGGGTTTTTTGGAAGGGACATCCTGCGTGACACTGCAGTACCACTCCTAGATGGGCCCGGTGTTTGTGTCGGCCACTAGGGTCGCTAATCTTACTCACACAGTCAGCTACCTCATTGCGCCTCTTTTTTTCTTTGCGTCATGTGCTGTTTGGGGAGGGTTTTTTGGAAGGGACATCCTGCGTGACACTGCAGTGCCACTCCTAGATGGGCCCGGTGTTTGTGTCGGCCACTAGGGTCGCTAATCTTACTCACACAGCTACCTCATTGCGCCTCTTTTTTTCTTTGCGTCATGTGCTGTTTGGGGAGGGTTTTTTGGAAGGGACATCCTGCGTGACACTGCAGTGCCACTCCTAGATGGGCCCGGTGTTTGTGTCGGCCACTAGGGTCGCTTATCTTACTCACACAGCGACCTCGGTGCAAATTTTAGGACTAAAAATAATATTGTGAGGTGTGAGGTATTCAGAATAGACTGAAAATGAGTGTAAATTATGGTTTTTGAGGTTAATAATACTTTGGGATCAAAATGACCCCCAAATTCTATGATTTAAGCTGTTTTTTAGTGTTTTTTGAAAAAAACACCCGAATCCAAAACACACCCGAATCCGACAAAAAAAATTCGGTGAGGTTTTGCCAAAACGCGTTCGAACCCAAAACACGGCCGCGGAACCGAACCCAAAACCAAAACACAAAACCCGAAAAATTTCAGGCGCTCATCTCTAATCAGAACTGAGATCAGCTGGCAGAGCAGGACCGGGTTGATGAAGCCTGGAGGAGGACTGATACAGCTCTGACAGGGGGACTGAGGATGACAGGGATGGTTCACATTCCATAGGCTCGTTTGTGGTAGGATGTTGTTGAGAACTGGTAGCATCATAGTGCCCCTCCATGAAACTGCCCGAGAACACACCAAAACAGATTTTATTGTACGGGAATCTGTATTCTCTGTGTCTTAATTTCTGGACAACGGAATATACTGTACCTAAGGTTAACTGGTTAGTTTATCATAGAAGATCAGCAATTAGACTTACAACAGGACATGCTCCGCCACCACTGCCAATCTTTGTCAGGCCGCACCTCCGGGGGGGGGGGGGATTTCTCGGATTGATGCTGTCAAAAGGCTGGCGCTGAGGAGAATAATCCGCCTCCTTCTCTGCCCCATCCCACCTCTGATTCTGCTCTGCTCAGTGCTGTAAATGTTCAGCAATGTTTAGTTCAAGTGACAGGTTAACCTCTAATAATTGAGACACTATCCTCTCCTGACTGGAAATAGGTTGGTTAAGTACTTATATCTGAAATATATATATATATATATATATATATATATATATATATATATATATATATATAGCAAATACCACTGACTCATTACAAAATCTCCTGAACCATAATGCTGGACTTCCTTCTAGGTGTCATCCTTTATTGTGACCTGTCCTTTGTTCCCCACATTCAATCTGTCTCAGAATCATGTTATGTGCATCTAAAAAACATATGCAAAATACGATTGATTATTGTAATAGTCTTCTTACTGGTCTTACCAAAAAGAGACTCTCACCACTACAATCCATTCTGAATGCAGCTGTGAGGCTAATTTTCCTCGCTAGATATTCATCGCCTGCGGATCCACTCCGTCAGTCCCTCCATCGGTTACCGGTATTCTATTGTGTTCAATATAAAATATTTTTACTCACACACAAGGCCATTAACCAAACTACACCAACGTACATCTCTTCGTTTATCCCAAAATATCTCCCAACCCAACCTCTTCACTCTTCACAAGATCTGCACTATGGGGGTAATTCCAAGTTGATCGCTGCAGGATTTTTGATAGCAATTGGGCAAAACCATGTTCACTGAAGGGGAGGCAGATATAACATGTGCAGAAAGAGTTAGATTTGGTTGGGTTATTTTATTTCTGTGCAGGGTAAATACTGGCTGCTTTTTTTTACACTGCAAAATAGATTGCAGATTGAACACCTCCCACCCAAATCTAACTCTCTCTGCACATGTTATATCTGCCTCTCCTGCAGTGCACATGGTTTTGCCGAATTGCTAACAAAAATCCTGCTGCGATCAACTTGGAATTACCCCCTATATCTTTCATCCACACTCATAGGGGGTAATTCTGAGTTGATCGCAGCAGCAAGTTTGTTAGCAATTGGGCAAAACCATGGGGGTCATTCCGAGTTGTTCGCTCGTTATTTTTTTCTCGCAACGGAGCGATTAGTCGCTAATGGGCATGCGCAATATCCGCAGAGCGACTGCGCCAAGTAAATTTGCTATGCAGTTAGGTATCTTACTCACGGCATTACGAGGTTTTTTCTTCGTTCTGGTGATCGTAATGTGATTGACAGGAAGTGGGTGTTTCTGGGCGGAAACTGGCCGTTTTATGGGTGTGTGCGAAAAAACGCTACAGTTTCTGGGAAAAACGCGGGAGTGGCTGGAGAAACGGAGGAGTGTCTGGGCGAACGCTGGGTGTGTTTGTGACGTCAAACCAGGAACGAAACTGACTGAACTGATCGCAGATGCCGAGTAAGTCTGGAGCTACTCAGAAACTGCTAAGAAGTGTCTATTCGCAATTTAGAGAATCTTTCGTTCGCAATTTTGATAAGCTAAGATTCACTCCCAGTAGGCGGCGGCTTAGCGTGTGCAAAGCTGCTAAAAGCAGCTTGCGAGCGAACAACTCGGAATTACCCCCCATGTGCACTGCAGGGGGGGCAGATATAACATTTGCAGAGAGAGTTAGATTTGGGTGGGTTATTTTGTTTCTGTGCAGGGTAAATCTTGGCTGCTTTATTTTTACACTGCAAATTAGATTGCAGACTGAACATACCACACCCAAATCTAACTCTCTCTGCACATGTTAAATCCGCCTCCCCTGCAGTGCACATGGTTTTGCCCAATTGCTAACAAAATTCCTGCTGCGATCAACTTGGAATTACCCCCATTATTCACTACCATTCATGATTGAGGAACTTTCTTCAGGATGCACCAATTCTGTGGAATGCCCTCCCACGCACAATAAGACTCTCCTCTAGTATCCAAACCTTTAAGCATTCCCTGAACACTCACCTCTTCAGGCAAGCTTATCAGTATATGTATCTGACACTATACAGAAGGCAGTATGTGTAACTGGCAGCATACTGGAGGCAGTATGTGTAACTGGCACTATACTGTGGGCAGTATATGTAACTGACACTATATTGGGCAGTATTTGTATCTGCAACTACAATGTGTGGCATAACATGTAGTGGATGTTACAGTGTGTGGCATAATGTGTAATGGGCATTCCAGTATTTTATATAAGTTGTAATATGCGTTACGGTCTGTGGCATAACATGTAATTGTTATTCTACAGTGTGCTATGGGCTATCTGATGGTTCTTGGTGACTCTCACGCAATTACCCTTGCCCAGCAGTCTTTTAGCCTCCTGCAGCCAAAGACTTTGCCTATAGCAGCCGCCTTTCCTAGTCAGATTAGGTCTGCCCCGTACTCAGATGCCCCCAGGTTTTATGTATAGACAAGGCGGCTATTGGAGGCTGGGCAAGAGTAGGTTGCAGTACGGTGAGACGTACACAGAACCCTAGCTAGATGCCACTGCACTATTTGCGGACAGAGATAACCTAATGCATGTGTGAGTGCAACAATACAGATTGGAATATGATATTAACACAATAACTATGTACATGCAGCAATGCATAGAGTGTTATGAACAACAAGACTGTAAATAATAATGATTTCTATATGCAACAATGCACAGGATGAATACAATAAAGAAATGTAGGCAAGACAGTGCCTGTGTGGAAACTCCACACGCTAGTTCACAGCTAGCTGGATCAGATCAGGAATCAATCAGGCAAGGTCTCGGAAACAAAGGTGTTACACAGGCTGACAGGTTCTCACACTAACTGACAGCTTCTCACAAAAGCAGGAACTATCATCAGCGATTTAGGAGAGGTCAGGAAGGGAATATAAATGGTGCTGCACCAATCACTGCTGAGAACCATAATGAATAACTAAGTGCAGCTGCCCTGCTGCACGTACTAAAGAACTTAAGCAACGGGGAACGCCTTCTGCTTCCGGCGGCCCCGTTGCCCAGTAGTGCGGTGGCCCCCAGCACCCGTTGTCAGCCTGTTGCTAGGTGCCCAGCGGGGACCAGGAGACCTTGCACCCATATCCACCTGTTGCTAGGTGCCGAGCGGGGGTCAGCAGGAGGTGCGGCATCCCGGCTCCTAAGCAACGGCCGAGACGCATGCCTCCTGGCACTAACAGTAATGCGCATTATGCGGTTTGTCATAATGTGGAATGGACATTACGGTGTGTGGCAAGATGTGTGGTATAATGCTTAATGGGCATTACAGTGTGTGGAATAATGTGTAATGGGCATTCTGGTGTGTGGCATAATGTGTAAGGGCCATTACTGTAAGGAGGAAAAATTTCAATTAATGTAAAGGTTATGAATCAGTTTGTTTTTTTCCTGTTCTTTTGTTTTTTCTGTGTTTTATAAGGGACTCCATCTGGCGTAATGTGTATAAGGGGAACTACTGTGTGGTGTAATGTGAAGAAGTAAATTGGTACTATTCTGTGGCATCGCCCCTTCCCCATGAAACCACACCACTATTTTTTTCTGTGCGCCTCTGGCGCACACTAACCCTGTTTTCAATGACGGGGTTAATTAATTTATATGTGACACTTGCATATCTGTGTGCAGCTGAGTCTGTACGTAACACAATGGACTTGGCGTGGGAAAAAGCAGCTGCTGCTGCATTGTAGCACCTCCTATACATAATCAGAGACTCAGTAGCGCACAGATATACAAGTGTTACATATTAAGTTAATCAGCAAAGTTTCTTGGTGCATCCTAGTTGCATGGAGTTGCGACTAAGGTACCTTTTCTGAAAAAAAGTCTCAAAAAAGGCGCCCAGTGATAGCAGAGTCTCATGGGATCTGGCGCTCCTAGATGGGCTCTTTGGGGTAACTGCATCAATGATGTATGAGGACACATCTGTAGTTTAGGGACACCTGCCCTAGATTAAAGCTGTGGCTGCTTGGGTATGGGAGGAATTGTTTTGCTGAAATTAACGTAAAACATCTTTTTATTGTGTTGCCTGCCTTGATGTATATAGTTGACAGTCCTTTAGGTGATCATAGTTGCTATAATGTCACCCTGTTTGGCCAACTGTATCACCTCTCATGTTTTGTATTCTGGAAGGGATAAACTAAGCCACCATCAATAGAACTTTTTTTTCTTATTAAATAAAAACATAGGGAAAAAATACCAGAGGAAAAAAAAAAGACTAAAAAATAAATGCTAAGAAGTTCTATCGTCATGCACACACAATATTAACACTTGAAACGCCGAATGTGGTATGTGGTGCACGCCAGTCCTATGCAAACAAAATCTCCCAAAAGGAGGACCTATGAATCTTGCTGAACTCCTCATAAGAGGCAGAGCCGGCCTTAGCTATAGGCAGGCTAGGCATTTGCCTAGGGCATTCAAGCATGTCTAGGGGCATCCAAGCATGTCCCTGCAGCATCTCATGCTGAGAGGGACAGTCCGCAAACTGTTACTTTCCAAATGTATTCAATCAGTACTTGTATACACTGCTGTTTACATTTGTCAAAAAAATGCACACTGTGCCTTAAACTTCCTCTGACATGCTTGAATGCCCCTGACTTGTGAGACCTCAGACAGACAGCAGAAGCCCAGTAAATGCAATTCCTGGACCTGTGACATTTTTACTGACTATATAAGGTTATTACTGGATGGCTTCTTATGATTACACATGTGTATTTTGGAAGACTGTTTCACAGAAACCTGACATCACCTATACGGCTTGTGCACATGGGGGAGGGGGACCCTGCCATCCTGTGTGTGTCCCCTGTCCCTGTGCAAACCCCAGGTGTCTGCAGGGACATAACATGGGCAGTGTTCTCCCCACACTTTATTTCCTAGTCAGTCCATACCGTAAAATTCCCCTGCCATCTAGCACTGTAACGTGGTCAGTAAGTTGCGTTGTGCTATTTCTATATGAAACATCAGTGCAGCGTGACTTTTGGACACATCAGACTGGAGGGCAGAGCATTTAGCTCCCACAGTATAAAGTAAAGTGCATGCAGTTAACGGGAGTAACAGACACCAGCAAACACACTGAATAGTGAAGAGAATGGACAGTTTCTACATGTTTGATACTGATCTTTTTGTATAACCAGCAAGTGTGGCAGTATCTGT
Source organism: Pseudophryne corroboree (assembly GCF_028390025.1). Taxonomy (NCBI): domain Eukaryota; kingdom Metazoa; phylum Chordata; class Amphibia; order Anura; family Myobatrachidae; genus Pseudophryne; species Pseudophryne corroboree. The sequence continues at coordinate 217,655,161 of NC_086453.1, read as the reverse complement.
GGCAGTATATGTGTATTATGGGCATTACTAATGTGGGGCATATGTGTAAGGTGCATTACTGTGTGGCATTATGTGTATTATGGGCATTACTAATGTGGGGCATATGTGTAAGGTTCCTTTACTGTGTGGAATTATATGTATTATGGTCATTACTGTGTGGCATTGTGCAGAGTTGAACTGGCCCACAGGGTAACCCCTCGGTGGGCCCCACTACCTGAGCGTTGCAGGTACAGATGCAGAACTAGCGGCGGAGCTAGGGGGCACCAGACAAAATTTTGCCTAGGGCATCAAATTGGCTAGGGCCGGCTCTGATAAGAGGGTCAGTCTAAAGCACTGCATGTATCTCAACCCATTTTCTTGTGGTTGGATAGCCTTACAGTAATCCCAGTAACAAGTCTTCTGCAATGTCTCTAGATCATCTTCCTCCTCTTTACACTCCCTTTTAGCTGCTTCTTGATCCTCTTCTGCTGTTTTACGGTAGATCGGCAGACTTGTTCCGCCATAACTCCTTTACACCGATGCTGCTTGTATTAGTCCTCAACAGTCATGGTAGGGATAGCTTCAGAGGTTAAAGTGAGCCGGAACGGGGCGGAACTGCGTTCCGTCAGTTCCATTTGGAGACGGAACCAGTTCCGCCTCCTCCGGCTCACCTAACCCACGATGTCAGCCGGCAGTGCAGGGAGATGCTGGCCGCCCGCTGAGATTTTATTACCAGCGGACACCCAGCTTCCTCTTCACAGCGGCAGCTGGAGCTCACTGCTGAGCTCCGGCTTCCGGCTTTTCAGTGTGCGGTGTGCGCTATGGGAGAGACGTCATGACGTCTCTCCCATAGATCCGAGGAGGAGCAGGTGGCAAGGAAGAAGGACGTCATCGGTCTGCCGCAGGAGCAGGGCTTAAGGGGAGTATATTGTGTTTGTTTTTTTGCGTGTAAGCGGCTCTACTAAAGGGGGCATATCTACAGGGGGCAAAACTAACGGGGGCATATCTACAGGGGGCATATCTGCAGGGTCATAGCTACAGTGGGCAAAACTAAAGGGACATATCTACAGGGGGCAAAACTAAAGGGGGCATATCTGCTGGGGGCAAACTAAAGGGGGCATATCTACAAGAGGTATATCTACAAGGGGCATAACTAAAAGGGGCATATCTACTGGGGACATAACTAAAGGGGGCGTATCTACTGGGGGCAATACTACATGGGGGCACTACTAATGAGGGCATTGCATAGGGGGCACTTCATAAGGGGCATCACTTCTGGGGACATAAGGGGCACTACTACTGGGGTCACTGCATAAGGGGCACCAATACTATGAGCTCTACAAAAGGGGCACTACCACTGCAGGCACTACCACTACAATGGGCATTGCATAAGGGGCACTACTACTGTGGGCATTATGTGTATTTGGGGTGCTACTGCTGTGGGCTTTCTATATAAGGGACACTAATGTGTGTCATAACATGAATAAGGGACACTAATATGTGGTGTAATGTGAATAAGATTGTGCTACTGTGAGACGTAATTTGAAATGGGGATACTACTGTGTGACCACGCCCCTTTCTTTTTGAGACCATGCCCCATTTTTGTGGTGCACGCCACAGGCGCACAGACGGTGGGGGGAGGTGAGTTCCACCACCTCCCTAGGACCAGTTTAAGCACTGGATAGCTTGCCCCAAGCACCTTGGCCTGGAGGGCATCACGAGTCAGGATGGTTTCATGGGGTGATTGGCCGCTGAGAGTCCTCGACTCCATTCATAATTTCTCTGACGTCCTAGTGGATGCTGGGAACTCCGTAAGGACCATGGGGAATAGCGGGCTCCGAAGGAGACTGGGCACTCCAAGAAAGAATTAGGACTACCTGGTGTGCACTGGCTCCTCTCTCTATGCCCCTGCTCCAGACCTCAGTTAGAATCTGTGCCCGGCTCGAGTTGGTTGCACACTAGGGGCTCTCCTGAGCTTCTAGTAAAGAAAGTATTTATTAGGTTTTTTATTTTCAGTGAGATCTGCTGGCAACAGACTCACTGCAACGAGGGACTTAGGGGAGAGAAGCGAACCTACCTGCTTGCAGCTAGCTTGGGCTTCTAGGCTACTGGACACCATTAGCTCCAGAGGGATCGAACACAGGCCCAGCCTCGGTCGTCCGGTCCAGGAGCCGCGACGCCGTCCCCCTTGCAGAGCCAGAAGCATGAAGATCTTCACGGAAATCGGCGGCTGAAGACTCCGGTCTTCATTAAGGTAGCGCACAGCACTGCAGCTGTGCGCCATTGCTCCCTGTGCACACCACATACTCCGGTCACTGATGGGTGCAGGGTGCTGGGGGGGTGCCCTGGGCAGCAATTAGAGTACCTTAAAGTGGCTAATCACACATAATATAGCCCCAGAAGCTATATATGTGTAAAATACCCCTGCCACATTATTATTATAAAAGCGGGAGAAGTCCGCCGAAAAAGGGGCGGGGCTATCTCCCTCAGCACACTGGCGCCATTTCCTCTCACAGCTCCGCTGGAAGGACGCTCCCCAGGCTCTCCCCTGCAGTTTCCAGGCTCAATAGGGTAAAAAAGAGAGGGGGGGCACTAAATTTAGGCGCAAATACTATATATATAGCGGCTATAGGGTAAATCACTTGTGTAGTGTAACTCCCTGCATTATATAGCGCTGTGGTGTGTGCTGGCATACTCTCTCTCTGTCTCCCCAAAGGACTTTGTGGGGTCCTGTCCTCAGTCAGAGCATTCCCTGTGTGTGTGCGGTGTGTCGGTACGGCTGTGTCGACATGTTTGATGAGGAGGCTTATGTGGAGGCGGAGCAGGTGCCGATAAATGTAATGTCACCCCCTGCGGGGTCGACACCTGAGTGGATGGATATGTGAATTACGCAACAGTGTCAACTCCTTACATAAAAGGTTTGACGACATAGCAGATGTGGGACAGCCGGCTTCTCAGCCCGTGCCTGCCCAGGCGTCTCAAAAGCCATCAGGAGCTCAAAAACGCCCACTACCTCAGATGGCTGACACAGATGTCGACACGGATACTGACTCCAGTGTCGACGACGATGAGACTAGTGTACATTCCAACAGAGCCACCCGTTACATGATTACGGCAATGAAAAATGTGTTGCACATTTCTGACATTAACCCAGGTACCACAAAAAAGGGTATTATGTTTGGGGAGAAAAAGCAACCAGTGGTTTTTCCCCCATCTGATGAGTTGAATGATGTGTGTGAAGAAGCGTGGGCTTCCCCCGATAAGAAATTAGTGATTTCTAAAAAGTTGCTAATGGCGTACCCTTTCCCGCCAGAGGACAGGATACGTTGGGAGACATCCCCTAGGGTGGATAAAGCGCTCACATGCTTGTCAAAGAAGGTGGCACTACCGTCTCAGGATACGGCCGCCTTAAAGGAGCCTGCGGATAGAAAGCAGGAGGCTATCCTGAAGTCTGTATATACACACTCAGGTATTATACTGAGACCGGCTATTGCTTCAGCATGGATGTGCAGTGCTGCTGCTGCGTGGTCAGATTCCCTGTCTGATAACATTGATACCCTCGACAGGGACACTATATTGCTAACCATAGAGCATATTAAAGACGCAGTCTTATACATGAGAGATGCACAGAGGGATATTTGCCGGCTGGCATCTAGAATTAATGCAATGTCCATTTCTGCCAGGAGAGGATTGTGGACTCGGCAGTGGACAGGTGATGCAGATTCTAAAAGGCACATGGAGGTTTTGCCTTACAAAGGTGAGGAATTGTTTGGGGACGGTCTCTCGGACCTCGTTTCCACAGCAACAGCTGGGAAGTCGACATTTTTACCCCATGTTCCCTCACAGCCAAAGAAAGCACCGTATTATCAGGTACAGTCCTTTCGTCCCCAGAAAGGCAAGTGGGTTAAAGGAGCGTCCTTTCTGCCCAGAGGCAGAGGTAGAGGGAAAAAGCTGCACCATACAGCCACTTCCCAAGAACAAAAGTCCTCTCCCGCTTCCTCTAAGTCCACCGCATGACGCTGGGGCTCCACAGGCGGAGCCAGGTGGGGTGGGGGCCCGTCTCCGGAACTTCAGCGACCAGTGGGCTCGCTCACGGGTGAATCCCTGGATTCTACAAGTGGTATCTCAGGGGTACAAGCTGGAATTCGAGACGTCTCCCCCTCGCCGTTTCCTCAAATCAGCCTTGCCAACAGTTCCCCCAGACAGGGAGGCAGTGCTGGAGGCGATTCACAAGCTGTATTCTCAGCAGGTGATAATCAAGGTACCCCTCCTTCAACAAGGACGGGGTTACTATTCCACAATGTTTGTGGTACCGAAACCGGATGGTTCGGTGAGACCCATTTTAAATTTTAAATCCTTGAACACTTATATAAGAAGGTTCAAGTTCAAAATGGAATCGCTCAGGGCGGTTATTGCAAGCCTGGACGAAGGGGATTACATGGTATCACTGGACATCAAGGATGCTTACCTGCATGTCCCCATTTACCCTCCTCACCAGGAGTACCTCAGATTTGTGGTACAGGACTGTCATTACCAATTCCAGACGTTGCCGTTTGGTCTGTCCACGGCACCGAGGGTATTTAACAAGGTAATGGCCGTAATGATGATACTCCTTCGGAAAAAGGGAGTTTTAATTATCCCGTACTTGGACGATCTCCTTATAAAGGCGAGGTCCATGGAGCAGTTGTTGGTCGGCGTAGCACTATCTCGGTAAAGTGCTACAACAGCACGGCTGGATTCTGAATATTCCAAAGTCGCAGCTGGTTCCTACAACGCGTCTACTGTTCCTGGGGATGGTTCTGGACACAGACCAGAAAAAAGTGTTTCTCCCGGAGGAGAAAGCCAAGGAGTTGTCATCTCTAGTCAGAGACCTCCTGAAACCAAAACAGGTGTCGGTGCATCACTGCACCGCGAGTCCTGGGAAAGATGGTAGCTTCCTACGAAGCAATTCCATTTGGCAGGTTCCATGCAAGGAACTTTCAGTGGGATCTGTTGGACAAGTGGTCCGGATCGCATCTTCAGATGCATCGGCTGATAACCCTGTCTCCAAGGACCAGGGTGTCTCTGCTGTGGTGGCTGCAGAGTGCTCATCTTCTAGAGGGCCGCAGATTTGGCATACAGGACTGGGTCCTGGTGACCAAGGATGCCAGCCTTCGAGGCTGGGGGGCAGTCACACAGGGAAGAAACTTCCAAGGACTATGGTCAAGCCAGGAGACTTCCCTACACATAAATATTCTGGAACTAAGGGCCATTTACAATGCCCTAAGTCAGGCAAGACCCCTGCTTCAACACCAGCCGGTGCTGATCCAGTCAGACAACATCACGGCGGTAGCCCATGTAAACCGACAGGGCGGCACAAGAAGCAGGTTGGCGATGGCAGAAGCCACAAGGATTCTCCGATGGGCGGAAAATCACGTGATAGCACTGTCAGCAGTGTTCATTCCGGGAGTGGACAACTGGGAAGCAGACTTCCTCAGCAGACACGACCTCCACCCGGGAGAGTGGGGACTTCATCCAGAAGTCTTCAAAATGATTGTAAACTGTTGGGAAAGGCCACAGGTGGACATGATGGCGTCCCACCTCAACAAAAAACTAAAAAGATATTGCGTCAGGTCAAGGGACCCTCAGGCGATAGCTGTGGACGCTCTAGTGACACCGTGGGTGTACCAGTCGGTTTACGTGTTCCCTCCTCTGCCTCTCATACCCAAGGTACTGAGAATAATAAGAAGGAGAGGAATAAGAACTATACTCGTGGTTCCGGATTGGCCAAGAAGAGCTTGGTACCCAGAACTTCAAGAAATTATCTCAGAGGACCCATGGCCTCTGCCGCTCAGACAGGACCTGCTGCAGCAGGGGCCCTGTCTGTTCCAAGACTTACCGCGGCTGCGTTTAACGGCATGGCGGTTGAACACCGGATCCTAAAAGAAAAGGGCATTCCGGAGGAAGTCATTCCTACACTGATTAAAGCTAGGAAAGATGTGACCGCAAAACATTATCACCGCATATGGCGGAAATATGTTGCTTGGTGTGAGGCCATGAAGGCCCCAACGGAGGAATTTCAGCTAGGTCGATTTCTGCGCTTCCTACAGTCAGGGGTGACTATGGGCCAAAAATTGGGTTCCATTAAGGTCCAGATTTCGGCTCTGTCGATTTTCTTCCAAAAAGAACTGGCTTCACTGCCTGAAGTTCAGACTTTTGTAAAGGGAGTGCTGCATATTCAGCCCCCTTTTGTGCCCCCAGTGGCACCTTGGGATCTCAACGTGGTGTTGGATTTCCTAAAGTCGCATTGGTTTGAGCCACTTAAAACGGTGGAGATAAAGTACCTCACGTGGAAGGTGGTCATGCTGTTGGCTTTGGCGTCGGCCAGGCGTGTATCAGAATTGGCGGCTTTGTCATGTAAAAGCCCTTATCTGATTTTTCATATGGATAGGGCGGAATTGAGGACTCGTTCCCAATTCCTTCCTAAGGTGGTATCAGCTTTTCATGTGAACCAACCTATTGTGGTGCCTGCGGCTACACAGGACTTGGAGGATTCCAAGTTGCTGGACGTAGTCAGGGCCCTGAAAATATATGTTTCCAGGACGGCTAGAGTCAGAAAAACTGACTCGCTATTTATCCTGTATGCACCCAACAAGCTGGATGCTCCTGCTTCAAAGCAGACTATTGCTCGCTGAATCTGTAGCACGATTCAACTTGCACATTCGGCGGCTGGACTGCCGCATCCTAAATCTGTAAAAGCCCATTCCACAAGGAAGGTGGGCTCTTCTTGGGCGGCTGCCCGAGGGGTCTCGGCTTTACAACTTTGCCGAGCTGCTACTTGGTCGGGTTCAAACACGTTTGCAAAATTCTACAAGTTTGATACCCTGGCTGAGGAGGACCTTGAGTTTGCTCATTCGGTGCTGCAGAGTCATCCGCACTCTCCCGCCCGTTTGGGAGCTTTGGTATAATCCCCATGGTCCTTACGGAGTTCCCAGCATCCACTAGGACGTCAGAGAAAATAAGAATTTACTCACCGGTAATTCTATTTCTCGTAGTCCGTAGTGGATGCTGGGCGCCCATCCCAAGTGCGGATTGTCTGCAATACTTGTATATAGTTATTGCCTAACTAAAGGGTTATTGTTTGGAGCCATCTATTCGAGAGGCTCAGTTATTGTTCATACTGTTCACTGGGTATAGTATCACGAGTTGTACGGTGTGATTGGTGTGGCTGGTATGAGTCTTACCCGGGATTCCAAATCCTTTCCTTATTGTGTCAGCTCTTCCGGGCACAGTTTCCCTAACTGAGGTCTGGAGGAGGGGCATAGAGGGAGGAGCCAGTGCACACCAGGTAGTCCTAATTCTTTCTTAGAGTGCCCAGTCTCCTTCGGAGCCCGCTATTCCCCATGGTCCTTACGGAGTTCCCAGCATCCACTACGGACTACGAGAAATAGAATTACCGGTGAGTAAATTCTTATTTTCACCATTGAGAGCTCTTGGTCAATACTCTTAATTTTCTCAAGTGCAATTGAGGCCCAGCGCTGCAGCTGAAGGTTTTTCCCCCATCTGATGAGTTGAATGATGTGTGTGAAGAAGCGTGGGCTTCCCCCGATAAGAAATTAGTGATTTCTAAAAAGTTGCTAATGGCGTACCCTTTCCCGCCAGAGGACAGGATACGTTGGGAGACATCCCCTAGGGTGGATAAAGCGCTCACACGCTTGTCAAAGAAGGTGGCACTACCGTCTCAGGATACGGCCGCCTTAAAGGAGCCTGCGGATAGAAAGCAGGAGGCTATCCTGAAGTCTGTATATACACACTCAGGTATTATACTGAGACCGGCTATTGCTTCAGCATGGATGTGCAGTGCTGCTGCTGCGTGGTCAGATTCCCTGTCTGATAACATTGATACCCTCGACAGGGACACTATATTGCTAACCATAGAGCATATTAAAGACGCAGTCTTATACATGAGAGATGCACAGAGGGATATTTGCCGGCTGGCATCTAGAATTAATGCAATGTCCATTTCTGCCAGGAGAGGATTGTGGACTCGGCAGTGGGCAGGTGATGCAGATTCTAAAAGGCACATGGAGGTTTTGCCTTACAAAGGTGAGGAATTGTTTGGGGACGGTCTCTCGGACCTCGTTTCCACAGCAACAGCTGGGAAGTCGACATTTTTACCCCATGTTCCCTCACAGCCAAAGAAAGCACCGTATTATCAGGTACAGTCCTTTCGTCCCCAGAAAGGCAAGCGGGTTAAAGGCGCGTCCTTTCTGCCCAGAGGCAGAGGTAGAGGGAAAAAGCTGCACCATACAGCCACTTCCCAAGAACAAAAGTCCTCTCCCGCTTCCTCTAAGTCCACCGCATGACGCTGGGGCTCCACAGGCGGAGCCAGGTGCGGTGGGGGCCCGTCTCCGGAACTTCAGCGACCAGTGGGCTCGTTCACGGGTGGATCCCTGGATTCTACAAGTGGTATCTCAGGGGTACAAGCTGGAATTCGAGACGTCTACCCCTCGCCGTTTCCTCAAATCAGCCTTGCCAACAGTTCCCCCAGACAGGGAGGCAGTGCTGGAGGCGATTCACAAGCTGTATTCTCAGCAGGTGATAATCAAGGTACCCCTCCTTCAACAAGGACGGGGCTACTATTCCACAATGTTTGTGGTACCGAAACCGGATGGTTCGGTGAGACCCATTTTAAATTTTAAATCCTTGAACACTTATATAAGAAGGTTCAAGTTCAAAATGGAATCGCTCAGGGCGGTTATTGCAAGCCTGGACGAAGGGGATTACATGGTATCACTGGACATCAAGGATGCTTACCTGCATGTCCCCATTTACCCTCCTCACCAGGAGTACCTCATATTTGTGGTACAGGACTGTCATTACCAATTCCAGACGTTGCCGTTTGGTCTGTCCACGGCACCGAGGGTATTTAACAAGGTAATGGCCGTAATGATGATACTCCTTCGGAAAAAGGGAGTTTTAATTATCCCGTACTTGGACGATCTCCTTATAGAGGCGAGGTCCATGGAGCAGTTGTTGGTCGGCGTAGCACTATCTCGGTAAAGTGCTACAACAGCACGGCTGGATTCTGAATATTCCAAAGTCGCAGCTGGTTCCTACAACGCGTCTACTGTTCCTGGGGATGGTTCTGGACACAGACCAGAAAAAAGTGTTTCTCCCGGAGGAGAAAGCCAAGGAGTTGTCATCTCTAGTCAGAGACCTCCTGAAACCAAAACAAGTGTCGGTGCATCACTGCACGCGAGTCCTGGGAAAGATGGTAGCTTCCTACGAAGCAATTCCATTTGGCAGGTTCCATGCAAGGAACTTTCAGTGGGATCTGTTGGACAAGTGGTCCGGATCGCATCTTCAGATGCATCGGCTGATAACCCTGTCTCCAAGGACCAGGGAGTCTCTGCTGTGGTGGCTGCAGAGTGCTCATCTTCTAGAGGGCCGCAGATTTGGCATACAGGACTGGGTCCTGGTGACCAAGGATGCCAGCCTTCGAGGCTGGGGGGCAGTCACACAGGGAAGAAACTTCCAAGGACTATGGTCAAGCCAGGAGACTTCCCTACACATAAATATTCTGGAACTAAGGGCCATTTACAATGCCCTAAGTCAGGCAAGACCCCTGCTTCAACACCAGCCGGTGCTGATCCAGTCAGACAACATCACGGCGGTAGCCCATGTAAACCGACAGGGCGGCACAAGAAGCAGGTTGGCGATGGCAGAAGCCACAAGGATTCTCCGATGGGCGGAAAATCACATGATAGCACTGTCAGCAGTGTTCATTCCGGGAGTGGACAACTGGGAAGCAGACTTCCTCAGCAGACACGACCTCCACCCGGGAGAGTGGGGACTTCATCCAGAAGTCTTCAAAATGATTGTAAACTGTTGGGAAAGGCCACAGGTGGACATGATGGCGTCCCACCTCAACAAAAAACTAAAAAGATATTGCGTCAGGTCAAGGGACCCTCAGGCGATAGCTGTGGACGCTCTAGTGACACCGTGGGTGTACCAGTCGGTTTACGTGTTCCCTCCTCTGCCTCTCATACCCAAGGTACTGAGAATAATAAGAAGGAGAGGAATAAGAACTATACTCGTGGTTCCGGATTGGCCAAGAAGAGCTTGGTACCCAGAACTTCAAGAAATTATCTCAGAGGACCCATGGCCTCTGCCGCTCAGACAGGACCTGCTGCAGCAGGGGCCCTGTCTGTTCCAAGACTTACCGCGGCTGCGTTAAACGGCATGGCGGTTGAACACCGGATCCTAAAAGAAAAGGGCATTCCGGAGGAAGTCATTCCTACACTGATTAAAGCTAGGAAAGATGTGACCGCAAAACATTATCACCGCATATGGCGGAAATATGTTGCTTGGTGTGAGGCCATGAAGGCCCCAACGGAGGAATTTCAGCTAGGTCGATTTCTGCGCTTCCTACAGTCAGGGGTGACTATGGGCCAAAAATTGGGTTCCATTAAGGTCCAGATTTCGGCTCTGTCGATTTTCTTCCAAAAAGAACTGGCTTCACTGCCTGAAGTTCAGACTTTTGTAAAGGGAGTGTTGCATATTCAGCCCCCTTTTGTGCCCCCAGTGGCACCTTGGGATCTCAACGTGGTGTTGGATTTCCTAAAGTCGCATTGGTTTGAGCCACTTAAAACCGTGGAGATAAAGTACCTCACGTGGAAGGTGGTCATGCTGTTGGCCTTGGCGTCGGCCAGGCGTGTATCAGAATTGGCGGCTTTGTCATGTAAAAGCCCTTATCTGATTTTTCATATGGATAGGGCGGAATTGAGGACTCGTTCCCAATTCCTTCCTAAGGTGGTATCAGCTTTTCATGTGAACCAACCTATTGTGGTGCCTGCGGCTACTCAGGACTTGGAGGATGCCAAGTTGCTGGACGTAGTCAGGGCCCTGAAAATATATGTTTCCAGGACGGCTAGAGTCAGAAAAACTGACTCGCTATTTATCCTGTATGCACCCAACAAGCTGGGTGCTCCTGCTTCAAAGCAGACTATTGCTCGCTGAATCTGTAGCACGATTCAACTTGCACATTCGGCGGCTGGACTGCCGCATCCTAAATCTGTAAAAGCCCATTCCACAAGGAAGGTGGGCTCTTCTTGGGCGGCTGCCCGAGGGGTCTCGGCTTTACAACTTTGCCGAGCTGCTACTTGGTCGGGTTCAAACACGTTTGCAAAATTCTACAAGTTTGATACCCTGGCTGAGGAGGACCTTGAGTTTGCTCATTCGGTGCTGCAGAGTCATCCGCACTCTCCCGCCCGTTTGGGAGCTTTGGTATAATCCCCATGGTCCTTACGGAGTTCCCAGCATCCACTAGGACGTCAGAGAAAATAAGAATTTACTCACCGGTAATTCTATTTCTCGTAGTCCGTAGTGGATGCTGGGCGCCCATCCCAAGTGCGGATTGTCTGCAATACTTGTATATAGTTATTGCCTAACTAAAGGGTTATTGTTTGGAGCCATCTATTCGAGAGGCTCAGTTATTGTTCATACTGTTCACTGGGTATAGTATCACGAGTTGTACGGTGTGATTGGTGTGGCTGGTATGAGTCTTACCCGGGATTCCAAATCCTTTCCTTATTGTGTCAGCTCTTCCGGGCACAGTTTCCCTAACTGAGGTCTGGAGGAGGGGCATAGAGGGAGGAGCCAGTGCACACCAGGTAGTCCTAATTCTTTCTTAGAGTGCCCAGTCTCCTTCGGAGCCCGCTATTCCCCATGGTCCTTACGGAGTTCCCAGCATCCACTACGGACTACGAGAAATAGAATTACCGGTGAGTAAATTCTTATTTTCACCATTGAGAGCTCTTGGTCAATACTCTAAATTTTCTCAAGTGCAATTGCGGCCCAGCGCTGCAGCTGAAGAAGAAAAAATTGTCTGATTTGCTCTTCATCTTCAGTGCCACTTCTCACTAGTGCATGCGTTTCTCTATCTCCTTTCTTTGCTTATACCTTTCAATCTGTGCCTGCCTCTGCAGTGCCGCTGCAGTCAGATTGGGTTTTACTGTGGAACATGAATTATGCATGGATTCTTGTTCTCCTTGTGTGGCTCATTCCTGTTCTGTGAGAAGGTTGAAACTGGAGACTTTTTATTCATGGCATCCTTTTAAGAAGTCCAGGAAATAGGACTTGGCAACTCAAGATGCTGTAATCTCTGACTCAAACCCACCTGCTTGAGTGTCAATGCACCAAGAATAGCTGGAAGTAGAAGACATCAAATATCTGTGGTTCTTCAAACTTGGTCCTCAGGACCCTAAGCAGTTCACATTTTCCAGAGCATCTAACTGGGTACAGGTGTATTACCAACTGACACAGGTGACCTGGAAAATATGAACTGTTTGGGATTCTGAGGATTGCATTTGAGAACCCCTGGAATATCTAAAGATCCCCAATAGAACTGAATAGATCCAGCTAAGCGACCATCTGAATGGCCTGCCCTAGCACCACCTAGTCTTACTTCACCTTGTCCTGCCCTGCCTTCACTGCTGCCGGCTCACTGCTCCCCTCCACCTCCTCTAAAATCCGCCATCCCTTCTCCAGTAACGGTGATAGTTTGGGGAGCGCAGATTCCAATTCTGCTGTCATGTTTATTAACTGACTCTGAACTTCCCAGTTTCTGCACTCCAGCTCTTCCGCATTGGGATCACCATATTGTGTGTCATGCTACGACTTTTTCTATTCAGTATATTGTAAGGTACAGTATGCCATGCTGAAAATGACTAACTTATGCACATTATACGTGTATTATATTATTATTTATTTCTATTTATTTTTTTATTATTTTATTTATTTATTTATTTATTTATTTATATAGCGCACACATACTGTATTCCACAGTGCTTTACAGAGAATTGGCCATTCACATCAGTTTCTGCCTCAATGGAGCTTACAATCTATATTCCCGACCACATGTACACACACACATATTCACACTAGGGTTAATTTTGTTGGGAGACAATTAACCTGCCAGTAAATTTTTGGATTGTGGGAGGAGACCGGAGTACCCAGAGGAAACCCACGCAAGTACGGGGAGAATATACAAACTCCACACAGTTAGGGCCATGGTGGGAATCGAACCCATGACCTCAGTGCTGTGAGGCAGTAATGCTAAACATTACACCGTCTGTGCTGCCCAAAATATTATAATCAAGTCTAATGCTCACTTCATATTGACTCATTGCAGTCCTTTATGGTTGTCAGCAGTGTTAATTTCTGGATTCTAAAATTATTCTATTTTACCTATAAGTACCTATTTATATTTTCTTGGGTCAAAAATGACTCTTGTTTCAATTGCTAACCTTCCAGATGTAAAAAATATGTCATTTATTCTCAGTATCCCACTGTGAAAACTAATGATCTAACAAGTTTAATAGTGACCATGCTTCTAATTCTATGTGCATTTGACTAGGAACTGAGAACCTTTTTTTCAGTCTTTAAAAGTAAGATCAGGGGCAAACGCAGGATTTCTGGAGGGGCGTTTCCAAATGTTTAACTATAGAGCGATTGTCGCCAGCCCATGAAGGATGCATAATTAGCATGTAACAAGCTATAGTCTGCCCCAAACAATGTGCAGTTTAGGTAATACAGTACTTCTAACATATGCAGGCCCAATGATCACTGTAAAACACCTTTCACACCGCAAGCGTGGGTTGCACCCAGGAATCGTACTCAGGTCCATCCCGGGTGCAACCCGCCATGAGACCCATTTCAGACTGGCAACGCGACTCGCAAATATGCCGGGATGGGTTGCCATTGGGGGCGAGGACGGTGGCGGCATTGGAAGCAGTGCTGGGAGATGAGATCAACTCCATGCCGCCTCTGCCATAAAGTGAACGGGTCCCGGATCGCATCAGCCAAGGTTACCAGTTCACACCGCAGCTGACCTGCTTTATTCCTGGGTTGAAATACTGGGTCAGGCAACCTGAAATTCGGGACTTATCCCTTTCACACTGCACATCCACCCGCATTAACCCGGCAATATACCCGGTTATTTGCATCGTGTGAAAGGGTTAGAAGCTACTTCCAGATTCTCTCTCTAGTGCAATGATTGAGCTGATCCACTTACACGCACGCACACACACACACACACACACACACACACACACACACACACTCCAGACTTGGTAGAAAATCTGCTGCCACTGGGCATACACAGCAGCTCCATTCTGCCCTTTATACTGCATGTAATCGCCGCTGACCAGGCTGTGGGGAAAGGAGATTTCTGGACAACTGGAAGCCCCCTTGAATTTGCCTATGAGAACACAAACTAGAAATGAAATTGGGTGGGCTTAGAGCAACTTGTAGCCAATTGGAATAATACAATGATTACAACAGTATGCAGTGTTTCCTGCGGCTGCTCATACATTCCATATGGGAAAGAGTAGCCAGATATGAGGCCAACCAAACATTTAAACTTTAACAACAGAACAGAATATCCATGTGGGGCTGTTGAACTAGCGTGGTCTTGTGTGATGTTAAAGCGTGCATTTGTCAACAATGGGGGTTATATATCCATCCTGTTGTACAGTGGAATACAGTATGTATACATTCCAGGTGTATGAAGTAAGACTATCTGCAGGTTTTTTGGTTTTCTTTTCTTTCCTTGTCAGCGAAGACATTGTATATAAGCACAAACTTAATGCCTGCACCTGAACGTAAAGTTCAAAGATGCTAGTTTCACAGAGTGTACACATAAGCCAAAAACTCACAATGTATCTCTGAAAATAGGATCCTAGCTCTGCAAATAGAATGAAAATAACCTTGAATTCCACCTGCTTCTCACTTTAATTAGTGAAAGGCTTCCCTGGGTTTGAGATTCCCTCTTTGTATTGTACATAAAGAAAGCCTAGACTTAGCAACGTAATTGCAAGCAGTAAGTGCCACAGACGTATTGGCAGCAGGATAGGGCTGCTGCGTACCCAAATTTTGAAGGTGTTTTGTGTTTTTGGAGAATATGTTTCACACTTGACAGATGTATGAATACACATTGTTTTGAAATTCAAATTGCAAACCAATTCTCAGTGTCAAATTCTGCAGCAGCTGCTGGATAAGAAAACATAGGCAAGAAAAAGACGACCAATTACAGCAATTTCTTTGAGGCAAGATATTTGCCTATAAGGTGAAACATTTGTCTTACTGAAACTCTTTTTCCCGTCTAATTCTTTTTTAAGGGGTGCACGTTGCATAATCGTTGAATATTGTGTGGTCTGCCATTCAGCTCTGAGTGAAATAGTAACGGGGTATTTCTATCACGTTGTTCATTTTCTAGGCCCACCCAGTTTGCTATTGAGAAGTCACAGAAGTAATCCCCTCTTTATGAAACAGCAGGCATTGCAGCCCTAATGTAGAACCAATGTCCTTTTTTTTCTTTAATTTGCAGGGGCAGTGGCGAAATGACGTGTTCAATGGACAAGGATCCATGATTCATTGCTCTGGAGTAATTTATGACGGCCCATGGATCAATGGGCATCCTGCTGGTATGCACTTTATTATACTATCCAATTATGTACAGAAAACACTGTGTACTGGCACTTTTTAATTAATTATTGTGGGTTGTCTTTGGTCTGTGCCAGTGTGGAGATCTGTGACGTGACACAAGCCTAGTACTGACTCAAACAGGCTGTAATGAAAAAAAAGTATAATAAACGTTAAGTAAAATAGAGCAAAATTAGACTTACTAAGACTGCATTTTAATACGAAAACGAGTCTGACAAGAGAAGCTTTTTAGTTTTATTTCAAAGGAACTAACGCCTTTGTTGCAACCAGTTACAAATCCCAACCATCTGTTGTGGGTGTACAGGATTAGAGGAGACTTAAGGAAATTGATTGTTCTGTAATAATATATATTATTTTTCTCCTGTTATTTGTGTGTAAAAGCCAGGTGTGTAAGAAAAAAAAAGACGCTAAATTTAATACCTACTATTTATTTTCACAAATAAGTCAGATATTGGAGAGAAATTTACATAGACTGAAAAGCAGAAACAAATGTAGATGTATTTCTTTTGATGCCAAAATTGTGTTCTTTGTTAATACAGCTTGAAAGAGAACTCCAGTCAGTTTAACGTTAAAAAAATCATATTTGCCAATTGCTAGATCATTTGAAATCATTGTGCCTGATTCAGATGTGATTGGTTACATGAAAGCATCAGCGATAGCACTAATATGGTACTACAGCAGGAGGTATCACGCCGGGAAGAGAGAGGGCTGAGTGCACGGGGCAGGCAGCCTCAGCGCTGCCCACTGTAATGTACTGTACAGTATATTAGCAGTGATGCCTCCGGCAGAGGAGGAGCTCGGGGCGCCTCTACTAATATACATTGCTGCAGCCAGCTGACGGGCGGTGGCGTATAGTATAAACAATGATATTAACATGCGCTGAAATAAATGGGTACAGATCTTGAGATTTAAGACGGTATAATATTAAAATGATACCCGAATCACGTTCACAGTCTTTTTCAGGTTATTCCTATTTTCTCTTGCGTCCTAGAGGATGCTGGGGTCCACATTAGTACCATAGCGTATAAACGGGTCCACCAGGAGCCATTGGCACTTTAAGAGTTTGAGAGTGTGGGCTGGCTCCTCCCTCTATGCCCCTACTACCAGACTCAGTTTAGAAAATGTGCCCGGAGGAGCCGGTCACAGCTAGGGGAGCTCTCCAGAGCATTTCTAGTAAAAAGTTATTTTTTATTTTACAGGGAGGCTGCTGGCAACAGCCTCCCTGCAGCGTGGGACTAAGGGGTGGAGTAGTGTCCGCCCTGCGGGGTCTGAGCCACTATCTCCGCTGACAGACAGGACACTGAGCTCCTGAGGCGATAGATCGCTCCTGCCACAGGGGATCGCTCACCCCAGCAGCATGCCGCCACCCCCTTACAGAGCTGAAGATTGTGGCGAGTAAGACACCGATCCTCCTAGCAAGCGGGGGGCCGGTGTGAAGATGGCGGCAGCAGGGTAGGAGTGCAGTATTAACTGCGTTCCGGGATGGCTCAGCGGTACATAGTGTTGCGCGTTCAGGGGCGCCCTGGGCCAGCGCTTGCATCCCAAACACTGGTAACAAAGCCTGTCGGGGTCCCAGGATCTCAGCCAGCATCAATCCTCTGGTCAGCATAATCAGATGAAGAGCAGTCGGACAATGTGACAATAGTGGCCTACATAAACTGACAAGGCAGAACAAAGAGCAGAGCTGCAATGTCAGAGGTGACAAGAATCATCCTCTGGGCGGAAAAGCACGCGTTAGCACTGTCAGCAATTTTCATTCCGGGAGTGGACAACTGGGAAGCGGACTTCCTCAGCAGGCACGATCTCCATCCAGGAGAGTGGGGCCTCCATCCAGAGGTGTTCATGGAGGTGACAAACCTTTGGGGGGTTCCTCAAATAGACATGATGGCCTCCCGCCTCAACAAAAAACTTCGGAGGTATTGCTCAAGGTCAAGAGACCCACAAGCAGTGGCGGTGGACGGCCTGGTAACTCCGTGGGTGTTCCAGTCAGTGTACGTGTTTCCTCCACTTCCACTAATTCCAAGGATTCTAAAGCTCATAAGGAGAACACGAGCTCAGGCAATCCTCATTGCTTCAGACTGGTCAAGAAGGGTTTGGTACGTGGACCTTCTGGATCTACTGCTGGAAGAGCCGTGGCCTCTTCCTCTTCGGGAGGATCTGCTGCAGCAGGGGCCGCTTGCTTATCAAGACTTACCGCGGCTACGTTTGACGGCATGGAGGTTGAACGCCAGATATTAGCTCATAAGGGTATTCCGAACAAGGTTATTCCTACCCTGATATAGGCTAGGAAAGGAGTAACGTCAAAACATTACCATCGCATTTTGATAAAATATGTATCTTGGTGTGAGTCCAAGAAGTTTCCTACGGTGGAGTTTCAACTGGAACATTTTCTCCTCTTCCTGCAAGCAGGTGTGGATATGGGCCAAAGGTTGGGATCCGTAAAGGTCCAGATTTCGGCCCTATAGATTTTCTTTCAGAAACAATTGGCTTCCCTTCCTGAGGTTCAGGCTTTCTTGAAAGGGGTTCTGCACATCCAGCCTCCCTTTGTGCCACCTATGGCGCCCCTGGTAACGTGGTCTTCAGTTCCTCCAGTCGGATTGGTTCGAGCCTCTGCTGGAGGTTGAGGTCAAGTTTCTCACGTGGAAGGCTGTCACTTTGTTGGCCTTAGCTTCTGCTCGACGTGTGTCGGAATTGGGGGCTTTGTCCTGTAAAAGTCCCTACTTAATCTTCCATGAAGATAGAGCTGAGCTCAGGACGCATCAGCAGTTTCTTTAAAAGGTTGCGTTGGCTTTTCATATCAACCAACCTATTGTGGTGCCAGTGGCTACTGACTCCTCAATTGTATCAAAGTCCTTGGATGTTGTGAGGGCTTTGAAGATCTATGTGAAGAGGACTGCTCATCATAGAAAATCGGACTCTCTGTTTGTCCTTTATGATCCCAAGAAAATTGGGTGTCCTGCTTCTAAGCAGACAATTTCTCGCTGGATCAGGTTCACTATCCAGCATGCATATTCTACGGCAGGATTGCCGTGTCCAACATCTGTTAAGGTCCACTCTACTCGTAAAGTGGGGTCTTCCTGGGCGGCTGCCCAGGGTGTCTCGGCTTTGCAGCTTGCCGAGCGGCTACTTGGTCTGGGTTGAACACGTTTGCTAAGTTCTACAAGGTCGATACTTTGGCCTCTGAGGACCTAAAGTTTGGTGAATCAGTTCTGCAGGAGCCTCCGTGCTTTCCCTCCCGTTTTGGGAGCTTTGGTACATCCCCATGGTACTAATGTGGACCCCAGCATCCTCTAGGACGTAAGAGAAAATAGGATTTTGGTTACCTACCGGTAAATCCTTTTCTCGTAGTCCATAGAGAATGCTGGGCGCCTGCCCAGCACTTCGTTATCCTGCAGTGGTTCTTTGTTTCAGTACTGCTTTGTTCTTAGTTAAGTACTGAGTTTCTTTACTGAGTTCAGTAATGTTTCAGCTGTTTGCTGAGTTTTCAGGCTAGTTAGCCTGGTTTGCCTTGTTTGTGGGAGCTGGTATGAATCTCGCCACTATCTGTGTATTTCCTTCTCTCAAAGTATGTCCGTCTCCTCGGGCACAGTTTCTAGACTGAGTCTGGTAGGAGGGGCATAGAGGAAGGAGCCAGCCCATACTATTAAACTCTTAAAGTGCCAATGGCTCCTAGTGGACCAGTCTATACCCATGGTACTAATATGGACCCCAGCATCCTCTACGGACTACGAGAAAAGGATTTACCGGTAGGTAATTCAAATCCTATTTCTCTGACGTCCTAGTGGATGCTGGGTACTCCGTAAGGACCATGGGGAATAGACGGGCTCCGCAGGAGACTGGGCACTCTAAAAGAAAGATTAGGTACTATCTGGTGTGCACTGGCTCCTCCCTCTATGCCCCTCCTCCAGACCTCAGTTAGAATCTGTGCCCGGCTCGAGCTGGTTGCACACTAGGGGCTCTCCTGAGCTTCTAGAAAAAGAAAGTATTTGTTAGGTTTTTTATTTTCAGTGAGATCTGCTGGCAACAGACTCACTGCTACGAGGGACTGAGGGGAGAGAAGCGAACCTACCTGTTTGCAGCTAGCTTGGGCTTCTAAGGCTACTGGACACCATTAGCTCCAGAGGGATCGAACACAGGGCCCGACCTCGATCGTCCGGTCCCGGAGCCACGCCGCCGTCCCCCTTGCAGAGCCAGAAGACAGAAGAGAATCCTGAAAATCGGCGGCTGAAGACTTCGGTCTTCATTAAGGTAGCGCACAGCACTGCAGCTGTGCGCCATTGCTCCCTATGCACACCACACACTCCAGTCACTGATGGGTGCAGGGCGCTGGGGGGGGGCGCCCTGGGCAGCAATTAGAGTACCTTACATGGCTAATTGACACATAATACAGCTTTTAAGCTGTATATGTGCATAATCCCCCGCCATTATTGTTATGCACACCAGTGCCTGCAGGAATGTACTGGTGTCAGAACAGAGAGGGATGCAAAACAAATGAACTAACAGACAGACTGGGAAATATGACATCACGTACACAGAAAGTGATAGGGTAACAAAACCAACACAAAGTGAACAGAGAAGCCCAGAGGCTAAGAAACTGGGTGTCTCCCTAGTATTACAAATGCTAAGATGGAAAAAGCAAGATGTTGTGTTTTAATACGTAGAGAACCCGAAATGCTGTTGCTAAGGGCAACAGCAAAACCCTAAAGGGTTACCAACGGGTGTGGCAGCAAACTCCTTGGTCAGAGATGGAATAGTAGGCACAAGGAGAGTCTCCACAATCCTAATTCTCACTTGCAGGGCCCAGGTTCAGATTACTGCCACTAAACTGACACATGGACGCTCTGCACAGTGAGAGAGGATTAAGCATGCAGGTCTGAAAGTACAGCCACAAACCTGCTGGGTTCACAGAATAGCAAAAGAACCTCAGCAGGCTAAACGACTGACTCCAGTCTTACTGCTAGGTCTGGATTGGCAGAGTGTAGTACCAAATCCCCAGGCCTATTTGCAGTAAGCAATAACAAATACAAAGCTACACAGTACTGGCTAATTTTCAGGAACTGACTAACCAACAAAGATTCAGCAGCATCTGCTTAATCTGAGAAGAGGCCTTATAAAGCAGGTGCTGTCCACGCCCCACTCAGACCTCACAGACTGTGAGCACAAAAACCAGCACCGGATCCCCTGCCTGTAACCACTGCACAGCAAAAGACCCGAACCGGAGTATCAGCTGCGCTCAGGTTACTCCGCTAGCACTTGTCTCCCGGTTGCCATGACGACGTGGCAGCACAGGGCAGGAGACCCTAACAGTACCCCCCCTCTGACGAGGGGTCAAAGAACCCCTACCACCGGGTTTATCTGGGAACTGCGAGAAGAAAGAGCGTATCAGTCTGGGGGCATGAAGATCACAACTGCGCACCCACGACCGCTCCTCCGGGCCATACCCCTTCCAGTGCACCAAAAATGACAGCCGACCCCGAACCATCTTGGAGTCAAGAATCCTTTCAACAACAAACTCCCTCTGGCCACGTATCAGAAGAGGGGAAGGTCTTCCTCTGGAAGAAGGATTACTAATCGCCCGTTTTAAAAGGGAACAATGAAATGTTTTATTGATACCCAAAGAACGGGGCAGATCTAACTGAAATGCCACTGGATTGATAACCATGGTGATCTTATAAGGGCCGATGAACCGGGGGCCTAACTTATGAGATGGCTGTCTCAACTTCAAATTCTTGGTAGACAACCAGACGAAGTCTCCTAATTTGAAGCTGCAGGGTCTTTTCCGCTTATCAAAAACCCTTTTGGTCACTAATGACACAGACACAAGGGCTTTCTTCACTTTCCTCCAAATACCTCTAAGGACCGAAACGACAGAGGAACCACCAGGCGTGGAGTCCAGGGGGTCAAAAGAATTGGCCTTAGGATGATGCCCATACACACAAAGGAAGGGAGATATCCCTGTAGCAGAGTGAGCCGCGTTGTTATAGGCAAACTCCGCCATGGACAGATAAGCAACCCAGTCAGTCTGACACTTGGAGACATAACACCTGAGGAACTGCTCCAAGGACTGGTTCACCCTTTCAGTCTGCCCATTAGACTGCGGATGGTAGCCTGACGACAAGCTGACAGAAATCTGGAGATCGGAACAAAATGCCCTCCAGAATTTGGCCACAAACTGGGATCCGCGGTCAGAGACCACATCAAGTGGCAACCCGTGGAGACGCACAACATGCAGCATAAATAATTCAGACAGGCGTCTGGCCGATGGCAGCCCAACCAGTGGAACGAAGTGCGCCATCTTCGAAAACCTGTCAACGACAACCCAGATGGCTGTCATCCCCGAGGATTTGGGCAAGTCCACCACAAAATCCATTGAAATGTGGGTCCATGGCTTAGATGGAATAGAGAGTGGATGTAATGGGCCAACAGGAACCCCTCTAGGAGTCTTATTTCGGGCACAGATGTCACATGCCCGAACCCACTGATCCACATCCTTAGCCACCGAGGGCCACCACACCGCCCTAGATAGCAACTCCCGAGTTCTGGCAATACCCGGGTGACCTGCCGACTTCTTGGCATGGAATTCCAGGAACACTCGCTGTCTTAACCTAGGAGGCACAAACAAAAGACCTACCGGAAGGTCTGGAGGAGCCTGCTCCTGTGCTCTAAGGACTAATGACAAGAGGTCCTGGGTAATGCCCACTTTAATACATGATGGGGACACAATGGGCAACGGCTCCTCGGTGGTCTCTTGGATTGGAGCAAAACTCCGCGAGAGCGCATCAGCCTTGATGTTTTTTGACCCAGGGCGATATGTTATCAAAAAATTAAAGCGAGCAAAAAACAAAGCCCATCGTGCCTGCCTGGCATTGAGACGCTTCGCTGACTCTAAATATGCCAAATTCTTATGGTCGGTGAGAATTGAGACCACAAACTTAGCCCCCTCAAGCCAGTGTCTCCACTCCTCGAGTGCATCCTTAATAGCCAACAATTCCCGGTTACCCACGTCATAATTCATCTCGGCAGGCGAAAATTTACGGGAAAAGTAAGCACAGGGATGAAGGCGATTATCAGACACTCCCATCTGAGAAAGCACTGCCCCAATACCCATCTCAGAGGCATCCACCTCCACCACAAAAGGACGCTCTGGATCTGGGTGTCGCAGCACCTTGGCCGAAACAAATGCCCTTTTGAGACGGGCAAAAGCCGCTTTAGCCTCACAAGACCAGTGAGCAACATCCGCCCCTTTCTTAGTGAGTGCCACCAAGGGCGCCACTATAGACGAAAATCCAGCGATAAATCGTCTATAAAAATTCGCAAAGCCCAGGAAACGCTGAAGCGCCTTCAAACTAGTGGGCTGCACCCAATCCAGGACTGCCTGTACCTTGGAACCCTCCATTTGGAAACCTTCTGGGGAGATAATATATCCTTGAAATGCGATTTGCTGAACTTCAAATTCGCACTTCTCCAGCTTCGCCCCAAGCCGGTGGTCTCTGAGTTTCTGGAGGACTAAGCGTACATGCTTCCGATGTTCCTCCAGGGAATGGGAGAAGATTAGGATGTCATCTAAGTATACGACTAAGAATCTATCCAAATATTCCCTGAGCACATCGTTCATGAAATCCTGGAAGACTGCCGGGGCATTACAGAGCCCAAAAGGCATCACCAAATATTCATAATGCCCTGAGTGGGTATTAAAGGCAGTCTTCCATTCATCCCCCTCTCTTATTCGGATTAGATTGTACGCACCGCGTAGGTCAATCTTAGAAAAAATGGTGGCAGTACGAAGCTGGTCAAACAAGACCGAAATGAGAGGCAGTGGGTATGAGTTTTTAATCGTGATACGGTTCAATTCCCTGAAGTCGATGCAGGGTCGCAATGAACCGTCCTTTTTACCCACGAAGAAGAACCCCGACCCAACTGGAGACTGTGAAGGTCTGATAAATCCTTTAGCCAAGTTCTCCTGAATGTACTCTGCCATAGCCTGAGTCTCAGGACGTGACAGGGAGTACAACCTGCTCTTGGGAAGCTTAGCATTCGGCAACAAATTAATGGCACAGTCATAGGGGCGATGGGGAGGTAGTACCTCTGCAACTTTTTTGGAGAACACGTCCGCAAAATCTGCATAACACCCTGGCAATCCTGGCAAACTTAGCTGCGAGAGCCTGACTGGAAGGCTCAAGCAACTCCTGAAACAATCAGTACCCCAACTAAGAATCTCCCCAGAGACCCAGTCAAATTGAGGATTGTGGGCCCTTAACCAGGGTAACCC
The DNA here is from genome assembly GCF_028390025.1 of Pseudophryne corroboree. Taxonomy (NCBI): domain Eukaryota; kingdom Metazoa; phylum Chordata; class Amphibia; order Anura; family Myobatrachidae; genus Pseudophryne; species Pseudophryne corroboree. The sequence continues at coordinate 217,631,427 of NC_086453.1, read as the reverse complement.
CAACACCAATGGGGCAAAAGTACAGACAGTCACATAAAAGGACAATTTTTCAGAGTGTGTGGCTCCAATAAACAAAGAAATCTGGCTAGTGCAAGAGGTAATTTTACCCTGGGATAATGGTTCCCCGTTTAACCCACAAATTTCAATTTCCGACGCCAAGGGTACTAAGGAAACAGAGTGTTTCAGGGCGAATTGGCGGTCCATAAAAACCCCGTCGGCCCCACTGTCCACAAAGGCCTCAGTCTTGACAGTTTGACCGAGGATCTTCAAGGTCACCGGAATGATAAAAGTCTTCTTGGGAAATTCTGACTTCTGGCCTGACAGGATATTTCCCATCACCCTCAGGCCCTGAAGTTTTCCGGCTTTTCTGGGCATGATACTACCACATGACCCTTATTCCCACAGTACAAACACAACCCCTGCTGTCTCCTCCGCGTCTTCTCACGCGAGGAGAGGCGGGTAGCCCCAATCTGCATAGGCTCCTCGGAAAATTCCTCAGAGTCTGAGGTTCCCTTGGGAAAGAAGGAAACCTCGGTCTCCCTTTCAAGCCTACGCTCTCTCAGCCGTCTATCCACCCGGATGGATAACTGCATGAGCTGATCCAAGCTATCAGGCAAGGGATATTGTACCAGTTGGTCTTTTATCTGGTTAGAAAGACCTCTTCGGTACTGGTGTCTCAGGGCTGGGTCATTCCACTGGGTATCATGGGCCAACCTCCGAAACTCCGTACAGTAAACCTCAACTGGCCTTCGCCCTTGCTTAAGGATCGAAATCTGAGCCTCGGCTGAGGCCGTCTTGTCAGGGTCATCATACAACATGCCCAGTGCCGTAAAAAAAGCATCAACACTTTTAAGCGACGGACAGTCAGGCTGCAACCCATATGCCCAGACCTGTGGGTCTCCTTGTAGCAAGGAAATCACTATGCCCACCCGCTGAATCTCTGACCCAGAAGACTGAGGCCTAAGCTGGAAATATAGCTTGCAGCTCTCCTTGAAACAAAAGAACTGCGAGAGATCTCCAGAAAAACGATCCGGAAGATTTACTTTCGGCTCCTTAACCCCTGAAGGTGCTGCTGCTGCGGGAGCTCCGCCAGCGGCCTGGGAGGTGTGCATTTTAATGGACAAATCACTAAATTGACGAGTCAGGACCTGCACCTGATCGACCACCTGTTGCAACGTATTTTGAGGGGTATGCTCCATATTCCCACAAAATTTCAACAGGAGTATTGGGCTGCTGAATATGTTATGCACACCAGTGCCTGCAGGAATGTACTGGTGTCAGAACAGAGAGGGATGCAAAACAAATGAACTAACAGACAGACTGGGAAATATGACATCACGTACACAGAAAGTGATAGGGTAACAAAACCAACACAAAGTGAACAGAGAAGCCCAGAGGCTAAGAAACTGGGTGTCTCCCTAGTATTACAAATGCTAAGATGGAAAAAGCAAGATGTTGTGTTTTAATACGTAGAGAACCCGAAATGCTGTTGCTAAGGGCAACAGCAAAACCCTAAAGGGTTACCAACGGGTGTGGCAGCAAACTCCTTGGTCAGAGATGGAATAGTAGGCACAAGGAGAGTCTCCACAATCCTAATTCTCACTTGCAGGGCCCAGGTTCAGATTACTGCCACTAAACTGACACATGGACGCTCTGCACAGTGAGAGAGGATTAAGCATGCAGGTCTGAAAGTACAGCCACAAACCTGCTGGGTTCACAGAATAGCAAAAGAACCTCAGCAGGCTAAACGACTGACTCCAGTCTTACTGCTAGGTCTGGATTGTCAGAGTGTAGTACCAAATCCCCAGGCCTATTTGCAGTAAGCAATAACAAATACAAAGCTACACAGTACTGGCTAATTTTCAGGAACTGACTAACCAACAAAGATTCAGCAGCATCTGCTTAATCTGAGAAGAGGCCTTATAAAGCAGGTGCTGTCCACGCCCCACTCAGACCTCACAGACTGTGAGCACAAAAACCAGCACCGGATCCCCTGCCTGTAACCACTGCACAACAAAAGACCCGAACCGGAGTATCAGCTGCGCTCAGGTTACTCCGCTAGCACTTGTCTCCCGGTTGCCATGACGACGTGGCAGCACAGGGCAGGAGACCCTAACAATTATACAGATAAAAAAGCGGGAGAAGTCCACCGAGAAGGGGGCGGGGCTATCTTCCTCAGCACACCGGCGCCATTTTCTCTTCACAGCTCCGCTGGCAGACAGCTCCCCAGGCTCTCCCCTGCAGTTTCCAGGCATCAAGGGTAAAAAAGAGAGGGGGGGCACTAAATTTAGGCGCAAACTATATATAAAAGCAGCTATAGGGAAAATCGCTTTTGTTAGTGTAAATCCCTGATTATATAGTGCTGTGGTGTGTGCTGGCATACTCTCTCTCTGTCTCCCCAAAGGACTTTGTGGGGTCCTGTCCTCAGTCAGAGCATTCCCTGTGTGTGTGCGGTGTGTCGGTACGGCTGTGTCGACATGTTTGATGAGGAGGGTTACGTGGAGGCGGAGCAGGAGCCGATAAGTGTGATGTCGCCCCCTGCGGGGCCGACACCGGAGTGGATGGATATGTGGAAGGTTTTAACCGACAGTGTCAACTCCTTACATAAAAGGTTTGACGACGTGACAGCCATGGGACAGTCGGCATCTCAGCCCGCACCTGCCCAGGCGTCTCAGAGGCCATCAGGGGCTCAAAAACGCCCGCTGACTCAAATGGCAGACAGATGTCGACACGGAGTCTGACTCCAGTGTCGACGAGGATGAGATAAATGTACAGTCCACAAGGGCCATCCGATGTATGATTACGGCTATGAAAAATGTTTTACACATTGCTGACATAAACCCGGTTACCACAAAAAAGGGTATTATGTTTGGGGAGAAAAAGCAGCCAGTGACTTTTCCCCCATCTGATGAGTTGAATGAACTGTGTGAAGAAGCGTGGTGTTCCCCTGATAAGAAACTAGTAATTTCTAAGAGGTTACTGACGGCGTACCCTTTCCCGCCAACGGATAGGTTACGTTGGGAAACATCCCCTAGGGTGGACAAGGCGCTCACACGTTTATCTAAAAAGGTGGCACTGCCCTCTCAGGATACGGCCGCCTTAAAGGAGCCTGCAGATAGAAAGCAGGAGGCTATCCTGAAGTCTGTATATACACACTCAGGTACTATACTGAGACCTGCAATTGCTTCGGCATGGATGTGTAGTGCTGCAGCAGCATGGTCTGATACCCTGTCAGACAACATTGATACCCTCGACAGGGATACTATTTTGCTAACTATAGAGCATATTAAGGATGTAGGGATATGAGGGATGCACAGAGGGACATTTGCCGACTGGCATCCAGAATAAATGCAATGTCCGTTTCTGCCAGGAGAGTATTATGGACTCGGCAGTGGACAGGTGATGCCGACTCTAAAAGGCACATGGAGGTTTTGCCTTATAAGGGTGAGGAATTGTTGGGGACGGTCTCTCGGACCTTGTATCCACAGCGACAGCTGGGAAGTCGATTTTTTTACCTCACGTTCCCTCACAGCCTAAGAAAGCACCGTATTATCAAGTACAGTCCTTTCGGCCTCAGAAAGGCAAGCGTGTCAGAGGCGCATCCTTTCTGCCCAGAGGCAGGGGAAGAGGAAAGAAGCTGCATCAGACAGCCAGTTCCCAGGAACAAAATTCCTCCCCTGCTTCCACTAAATCCACCGCATGACGCTGGGGCTCCAGAGGTGGACCCAGGTGTGGTGGGGGCGCGTCTCCGGAACTTCAGCGACCGGTGGGTTCGCTCACAGGTGGATCCCTGGGTCCTACAAGTGGTATCTCAGGGATACAAGCTGGAGTTCGAGGCGACTCCCCCTCGCCGTTACCTCAAATCGGCCTTGCCATCTGCTCCCAAGGAAAGGGAGGTAGTACTGGCGGCTATTCACAAGCTGTACCTCCAGCAGGTGATAATCAAGGTTCCCCTCCTTCAACAGGGAAGGGGTTACTATTTCACAATGTTTGTGGTACCGAAAAGACGGTTCGGTGAGACCCATTCTAAATTTAAAATCCTTGAACACTTATATAAGAAGGTTCAAGTTCAAAATGGAATCGCTCAGGGCGGTTATCGCAAGCCTGGAAAAGGGGGATTTTATGGTGTCGCTGGACATCAAGGATGCCTACCTGCATGTCCCCATTTACCCACCTCACCAGGAGTACCTCAGGTTTGTGGTACAGGATTGTCATTACCAATTCCAGACGTTGCCGTTCGGTCTGTCCACGGCACCGAGGGTATTTACCAAGGTAATGGCCGAAATGATGATACTCCTTCGGAAGAAGGGAGTTATAATTATCCCGTACTTGGACGATCTCCTTATAAAAGCGAGGTCCAAGGAGCAGTTGTTAGCCAGCGTAGCACTAACTCGGGAAGTGCTGCAAGAACACGGCTGGATTCTAAATATCCCAAAGTCGCAGCTGATTCCTGCGACGCGCCTGCTGTTCTTGGGCATGATTCTGGACACAGAACAGAAGAAAGTGTTTCTCCCAGTGGAGAAGGCCCAGGAATTGTCATCTCTGGTCAGGGATCTACTGAAACCAAAAAAGGTGTCGGTGCATCACTGCATGCGAGTCCTGGGAAAGATGGTGGCTTCTTACGAAGCAATTCCATTCGGCAGGTTCCATGCAAGGAACTTTCAGTGGGACCTGTTAGACAAGTGTGGATCGCATCTTCAGATGCATCGGCTGATCACCCTGTCCCCGAGGGCCAGAGTGTCTCTGCTGTGGTGGCTGCAGAGTGCTCATCTTCTCGAGGGCCGCAGATTCGGCACTCAGGACTGGGTCCTGATGACCACGGATGCAAGCCTCCGAGGTGGGGGAGCAGTCACTCAGGGAAGAAACTTCCAAGGACAATGGTCCGAATCTAGCTGTCGTGAGAATCATCTTACCCTATTCGAGGAGGTTCTATATGCTTTGTTGTTTTTAATAAATGTGAGTGTAATCCTGTAATAAACCCAGTTTAGCTTTTAAACATACAGTGTTGCACTAAATATTTTTCTTTATTTGAGCCACATACGTTGCGGTGAAGGAGAAACAGACATGTGGAGGATGATGGGCATATATATTTATCATAGAATGTGAGTGCAACATCATAAAGTTTAAAGTGTGTTCCACTTAGACCCCACAGTGTTACACTAAGAATATTTTTCTCCTATTTGAGGCTATTATCTGGAGTGAACCCCTGGAGAGGAGGACGACATTCCTGGAAGAAATCTTCTATCCCTAGCAAGGGAAACAAAAAGGGACTGTATTGTATTTTATACCATATCTGCGCCACAGGGTCTCTCTCTTTTCTATTACAAAGGACAATGGTCGAGTCAGGAGATTTCCCTACACATAAATATTCTGGACCTAAGGGCCATTTACAATGCCCTAAGTCAAGCAGAACCCCTGCTTCAAAACCAGCCGGTGCTGATTCAGTCAGACAACATCACGGCTGTCGCCCATGTAAACCGACAAGGCGGCACAAGAAGCAGGATGGCGTTGGCAGTAGCCACAAGGATTCTCCGATGGGCGGAGTATCACGTGCTAACACTGTCAGCAGTGTTCATTCCGGGTGTGGAAAACTAGGAAGCAGACTTCCTCAGCAGGCACGACCTCCACCCGGGAGAGTGGGGACTTCATCCAGAAGTCTTCACGCAGATTGTGAACCGTTGGGAACGGCCACAGGTGGACATGATGGCGTCCCGCCTCAACAAAATGCTAAAAAAGTATTGCGCCAGGTCAAGCGACCCTCAGGCGATAGCTGTGGACGCACTAGTGACACCGTGGGTGTACCAGTCGGTTTATGTGTTCCCTCCTCTTCCTCTCATACCCAAGGTACTGAGGATAGTAAGTAAGAGAGGAGTAAGAACTATACTCGTAGTTCCGGATTAGCCAAGAAGAACTTGGTACCCAGAACTACAAGAAATGATCTCGGAGGACCCATGGCATCTGTCTCTCAGACAGGACCTGTTACTGCAGGGGCCTGTCTGTTCCAAGACTTACCGCGGCTGCGTTTGAAGGCTTGGTGGTTGAACGCCGGATCCTAACGGAAAAGGGCGTTCCAGATGAAGTGATTCCTACGCTGTTAAAGGCTAGGAAAGACGCTGCCTGAAGTTCAGACGTTGTTAAGGGAGTGCTGTATGTTCAGCCCCTTTTGTGCCTCCAGTGGCACCTTGGGATCTCAACGTAGTGTTGGATTTCCTAAAATCACATTGTTTTGAGCCACTTCAGACCGTGGAGTTGAAGTATCTCACGTGGAAAGTGGTCATATATTTTTGGCCTTGGCTTCGGCTAGGCGTGTGTCAGAATTGGCGGCTTTGTCATGTAAAAGCCCTTATCTGATCTTCCATATGGACAGGGCAGAATTGAGGATTCGTCCCCAATTTCTCCCTAAGGTGGTATCAGCATTTCATTTGAACCAACCTATTGTGGTGCCTGCGGCTACTCGGGACTTGGAGGCCTCCAAGTTGCTGGATGTAGTCCAGGCCCTGAAAATCTATGTTTCCAGGACGGCTAGAGTCAGAAATACTGACTCGCTGTTTATCCTGCATGCACCCAACAAGCTGGGTGCTCCTGCTTCTAAGCAGACTATTGCTCGCTGGATCTGTAGCACGATTCAACTTGCACATTCTGCGGCTGGACTGCCGCATCCTAAATCAGTAAAAGCCCATTCCACGAGGAAGGGGGCTCTTCTTGGGCGGCTGCCCAAGGGGTCTCGGCATTACAACTTTGCCGAGCTGCTACCTGGTCGGGGTCAAACACGTTTGCAAAATTCTACAAGTTTGATACCCTGGCTGAGGAGGACCTTGAGTTTGCTCATGCGGTGCTGCAGAGTCATCCGCACTCTCCCGGCCGTTTGGGAGCTTTAGTATAATCCCCATGGTCCTTACGGAGTACCCAGCATCCACTAGGACATCAGAGAAAATAAGAATTTACTCACCGGTAATTCTATTTCTCGTAGTCCGTAGTGGATGCTGGGAGCCCGTCCCAAGTGCGGATTTTCTGCAATACTTGTATATAGTTATTGCTTAACTAAAGGGTTATTGTTATGAGCCATCTGTTCAGTGAGGCTCAGTTGTTATTCATACTGTTAACTGGGTATAGTTATCACGAGTTGTACGGTGTGATTGGTGTGGCTGGTATGAGTCTTACCCTGGATTCCAAATCCTTTCCTTGTAGTGTCAGCTCTTCCGGGCACAGTTTCCCTAACTGAGGTCTGGAGGAGGGGCATAGAGGGAGGAGCCAGTGCACACCAGATAGTACCTAATCTTTCTTTTAGAGTGCCCAGTCTCCTGCGGAGCCCGTCTATTCCCCATGGTCCTTACGGAGTACCCAGCATCCACTACGGACTACGAGAAATAGAATTACCGGTGAGTAAATTCTTATTTTTCTCCAATTACCTGTTATTTTTTAATACCAATAACCATGTAAATGGATTTTAGTGAACACTCATGTTTTTCCTTGAAATGGTTCGAGAAATTGTGCTTCTCAAAACCTTTCTTTATGTTGCGGGTGTGTTCGCCCCATCTCTCCCGGAGTGTTCGGGATGTACGTCCAATATATTGTAAATTGCAACTGGATTGAATTAGATATATGCAATTTATACTATTACAAGTAATGAATTCTTTTATGGAGTGTTTTATACCACTTCCTGTTACCATGAATTCAGTGACATTTTTCGAGGTATTGCTATGATTTTTACACATAATACAGTCTCCACATCTGTGGAAGCCCACCATTTTTTACTCTCCCCATTTTTTTCTCCGGGAGGGCACTCTTCAATAGGCGTGACCTTAGATTATTGACCTTTTTGTATACAAAATGTGGCTTATCTGGAATTATTTATTTAAGGAGTGGATCTCCTCTCAGAACATGCCAAAGGCGTTTTATTATTTTTTCTATCTGTTGATATTGGGTGTTGTATTGGGTAATGAATGGAACTTTTTTTTGCCTTAATCATGGTTCTATCCTTATACTTAAGTAGTGTTGTCTGTTCTACCTCTTGTATTCTGTTCACTGTGTATTTGATTTCTTCCTTTTTGTACCCTTTTTCCACAAACCTTATCATATCTGATGCTTGTTTGTCGAATACCTGCACATTCGAACAATTCTTATCCTTTGTATTTGACTTCTGGGGATTTCTTTAAGCCATGTTGGATGATGGTTGCTTGTTCTTGGTATATACGAATTATTGTCTGTAGATTTGATGTAATTTTTTGTCTCTATGGAATTGTTTTCAATATATATACTTAGGTCCAGGAAATTAACTTCCTTGGTGCTAATCTCAAAAGTAAGATGGATGCTATAAGTATTAGTATTGAGGATATCACAAAAAAATCTTCAAATCTTCCTCTTCTTAAATTTGCTGTGATAGAGTCCGTACCCGCCACAATAGGTCGTCCAGGAGGTTTTTCAATATTCTTGTGAATTTTCGGGAGCAAATAAAATACTGGTAAACTTGGGTTTCTATTAATAATGAAACCTGCTTCCTTTTCATTAATGATGTTTATGGATTTATATTTGCTTATTAAGGATTCCATTTCCTTTTGTATTTTTAAGCTTAGGTCCCCTCTAAGAATCTTGTATGTTGTCTTATCACTCAACTGACGTAATGGCTCTTCTTCATAGTCCTCCTTCTTCATGACTACAATACTTCCTCCTTTATCTGCTGGTTTTATTATGATTTCTTCATTTTCTTCCAGGGATTTCAGGGCTTCTCTCTCTTTTTGAGTAATATTTGGATACTTGTTCCCTTTGGGTATAATCTTCTCCAGGTCTTCCAATACAAGTTTATTGAATGTTTCCACGTAACATCCCTACATATGTGTTGGGAAAAAAGTAGACTTGGGTTTAAAAATGTGTTTAATTTCTGAACTGGCCTCTCTTTGTGAGATGAAAAATCTTTTTAGAGTTAAATTCCTAATAAATTTTTGTAGGTCTACATAGGTATCGAATTTGTTCATCTTGGTATCTGGCGCATATTTGAGACCTTTCTGTAAAACTGATAATTCGTCTTTCTTTAAACCATAGTGGCGTATATATATTAGAGATATGCACCGGAAATTTTTCGGGTTTTGTGTTTTGGTTTTGGATTCGGTTCAGCGACCGTGTTTTGGATTCAGACGCGTTTTAGCAAAACCTCCCTGAAATTTTTTGGTCGGATTCGGGTAGTTTTTTTCAAAAACCCCTCAAAAACAGCTTAAATCGTAGAATTTGGGGGGTCATTTTGATCCCATAGTGTTATTAACCTCAATAACCATAATTTCCACTCATTTCCAGTCTATTCTGAACACCTCACAATATTATTTTTAGTCCTAAAATTTGCACCGAGGTCACTGGATGACTAAGCTAAGCGACCCAAGTGGCCGGCGCAAACACCTGGCCCATCTAGGAGTGGCACTGCAGTGTCAGACAGGATGGCACTTAAAAAAATTGTCCCCAAACAGCACATGATGCAAAGAAAAAAAAGAGGTGCACCAAGGTCACTGGATGGCTAAGCTAAGCGACCCAAGTGGCCGGTACAAACACCTGGCCCATCTAGGAGTGGCACTGCAGTGTCAGACAGGATGGCACTTAAAAAAATTGTCCCCAAACAGCACATGATGCAAAAAAAAAAGAGGTGCACCAAGGTCGCTGGATGGCTAAGCTAAGCGACCCAAGTGGCCGACACAAACACCTGGCCCATCTAGGAGTGGCACTGCAGTGTCAGACAGGATGGCACTTAAAAAAAATTGTCCCCAAACAGCACATGATGCAAAGAAAATAAGAGGTGCACCAAGGTCGCTGGATGGCTAAGCTAAGCGACCCAAGTGGCCGGCCTCCCTCCACATTTTTGTTCTCCATCTTTTAATGTGTGGACCCCTTGACTTCTTCAAGGGGTCTGAACGGACGAAACGCGTTGGGTGTACCTCTAACTGACCCTCCATTTTTAAAGATAAGCACCATTCTTTTATTGTACTAGATTTTGACACTCGGTATTTTTTATGTTTTTTATTGTCATTATTTTATGTACCTCTTTTTTTTAATTCCTCCAGTTCTCTTTTTATGCCATTTTTATTTGATATCCTAACTCTCATTATAAATAAATGTAATTTTAATTTTTAATCTTAAAAATGTATCCAGCCACTTCTTTTTAAATATTTTTAGATTTATTTTTGACACCGTTGGTCGCTGGTGCCCCCATCCCCATTTTCCTATCCATAAATCTAAGGCAGCTTATCACTGCCTGAATTTTACTTGGGGGATAGCAGACACCTTAAATATTCTAAGGAGTGTCCACAATTGTTCACATATTTTTATTCACCTGTATTCGCATACACCTGTGGCGCCATACTACCACTACTCCATATATATATATATATACACTGGTGGTCAGCAAAATTCTGCACTGTCCTTCTACTATATACTGCGCACAACTACAATGCAGCACAGATATGGATAGTATACTTGACGACACAGAGGTAGAGCAATGGCCTACTGTACCGTACTGCTATATATATACTGGTGGTCAGCAAAATTCTGCACTGTCCTCCTACTATGTACTGCGTACAACTGCAATGCAGCACAGATATGGATAGTATACTTGACAACACAGAGGTAGAGCAATGGACTACTGTACCGTACTGCTATATATATATATATACTGGTGGTCAGCAAAATTCTGCACTGTCCTCCTACTATATACTGCGCACAACTACAATGCAGCACAGATGTGGATAGTATACTTGACGACACAGAGGTAGAGCAATGGACTACTGTACCGTACTGCTATATATATATACTGGTGGTCAGCAAAATTCTGCACTGTCCTCCTACTATATACTGCGCACAACTACAATGCAGCACAGATATGGATAGTATACTTGACGACACAGAGGTAGAGCAATGGCCTACTGTACCGTACTGCTATATATATATATACTGGTGGTCAGCAAAATTCTGCACTGTCCTCCTACTATAAACTGCACACAACTACAATGCAGCACAGATATGGATAGTATACTTGCCGACACAGAGGTAGAGCAATGGACTACTGTACCATACTGCTATATATATATACTGGTGGTCAGCAAAATTCTGCACTGTCCTCCTACTATATACTGCGCACAACTACAATGCAGCACAGATATGGATAGTATACTTGCCGACACAGAGGTAGAGCAATGGACTACTGTACCATACTGCTATATATATATACTGGTGGTCAGCAAAATTCTGCACTGTCCTCCTACTATATACTGCGCACAACTACAATGCAGCATAGATATGGATAGTATACTTGACGACACAGAGGTAGAGCAATGGCCTACTGTACCGTACTGCTATATATATATATACTGGTGGCCAGCAAAATTCTGCACTGTCCTCCTACTATAAACTGCACACAACTACAATGCAGCACAGATATGGATAGTATACTTGACGACACAGAGGTAGAGCAATGGCCTACTGTACCGTACTGCTATATATATATATATATATACACCGGTGGTCAGCAAAATTCTGCACTGTCCTCCTACTATGTACTGCGTACAACTACAATGGAGCACAGATATGGATAGTATACTTGACGACACAGAGGTAGAGCAATGGACTACTGTACTGTACTGCTATATATATATACTGGTGGTCAGCAAAATTCTGCACTGGCCTCCTACTATATACTGCGCACAACTACAATGCAGCACAGATATGGATAGTATACTTGACGACACAGAGGTAGAGCAATGGACTACTGTACCATACTGCTATATATATATATATTTATATACTGGTGGTCAGCAAAATTCTGCACTGTCCTCCTACTATATACTGCGCACAACTACAATGCAGCACAGATATGGATAGTATACTTGAAGACACAGAGGTAGAGCAATGGCCTACTGTACCGTACTGCTATATATATATACTGGTGGTCAGCAAAATTCTGCACTGTCCTCCTACAGTGCAGCACAGATTTGGAGCGTTTTCAGGCAGAGAACGTAGATATTTGCAGCACACTGAGCACAGATATTTGCAGCACACTGAGCACAGATATTTGCAGCACACTGAACAGTGAACACAGAAACTGAGAGAACACAGCCACGTCCTCTCGCTATCATCTCCAAAGCACGAGTGAAAATGGCGGCTCCTTATATAGAATACGACAGCGGGATGATGATGTTCAGGCGCGCTCGGGTTAACCGAGCAAGGCGGGAAGAACCGAGGCTGCCTTGGAACTGTGTAAAATAGGTGAAGTTCGGGGGGGGGGGGGGGGGGGGGTTCGTATCTTGATGAACAGAACCCGCTCATCTCTAATATATATGGGTGGAGGCTTCCGGTTCTGCTCACAGGGTATTTTGGAATACATCAGCAGCACCACCCTAGTTACGACTATTCTTTTTATAGCCACCTTGGCACATATATTAGTTAATGTATTTATTAGGTCCTTACAAGTCCCTTTGTAATGGGAAAAGTCAAGATGGCCCCTACATAACCAAATAACTTTTAAAAATAGCATGTGTAATAGGCAGCCTGCTGGCTAGCAGGATTTTGGAAAAAAACTTTGTGATAACTCTAGCAGTAGGGGCTTACTCAATTGGCTGGAGACTGGAGGATTATTGGCTGGAGTTGCAACAGCAGGCAAATGCGAAATGGCACGGAAACAGGTAACAAGTGAATGACTGTGGAATACCAGATGTGTTCAAGATTCTGGAGCCAGCTATGACAGGGATCTCAGCATAGTAATATGCAACTGTAGATGTGGATTTTACCATAAGATAGTATTGTGAGGTTTGAAGTACAGAACAATACTCAGCACAGGTGGGAAGCAGCTGATGGGTGATTACACAGATCTAAACCAGCACCTGAATGCAGCACCAGGATACATCACTATGACTACTGCAGTTAGTAATGAACGTCCATGATAATGAAGATGAGTATTTAGGCATCAGAGTTATAATATACCCACAGTGGAAGTCCAATGTACAGTACAAGATATGCAGAGTATACACAGCAGTTCAGAGCGAGATTGCAATTGTAATAAGACAGGAATTCCAGCAAGCACAGGTGATCCACAGTAAAATCAAGTGCATAAAGCACAGAGCAAATATTTAAGCAGCAAGGACAAGGTATTATAGCAAGTCACTTAGCTGAGAGAGTTCCTTAGGTACACGGCTAGGCCTGGCAAGGCAAGGCAGTGTTCAGGAAACAGGGACCGGCTGACAAAGCTTCCAAACTAGATTCTGAGAACTTGACACTGGAATCAGGTACTCAGGAACTGTCACCAGCCAGCTGTGCAGGGCTGGCTGCCTATTATCAGGAGCAGGGACCAATAGCAGAGCGCTAGGGAGACCAGCCCCTTAATAATTAAACCTGATGCAGCTGTAGCACAAACACACAGACGTCCCAGCTGCTAGACAACAGCCAGGACCAGGAAACAGAGCAGGCCAGAGGAGTCCCTGTAGCCCAGCAACCACCGGCACCAGCAACCCCCATGTGTCACGATCCGGGTATCTGGACGCCATTACTTACCCTTCAGATGCCTCCTAAGGCTGGCTCAGCGTTCCAGGACCGGATCCCATCTGTTATACTGATATCCACATTCCTGCCTCCTCTCCTGTCACTCTGAGACGCGGTCACCGCGGCGCCATGTTACATCCGGAATGGCGTCTCCCGCGGCCTCCGCCGCTGTCCCTGAGTTTCTGCATGCAGAGTGTCAGAGTGGCGATTACGTCAGCCGCGGCCTCCGCTGTGCCCGCGTGGTTTAGATGTGCACTTATCAGTCTGGCGTCTCCTGTCTCCTGTGGCCGGCGCCGCCATTGCTGTTTTAATTCCCACATGGATTACAAACCAAACTTCCCTCCAAGTGTCTGCATGGGCGCAGCCATCTTGGATTCTGTCATCTGTTCATTTCCACCAATCTGCTGTCTGCATTGTTAATCTGCATAATTGCCTAGCCAATCCCTTCCTTGCTGCAGGTATAAGTATTCTGTGCCTGAGCAAGGAAGGCGTCAGTGCTTTGGTTGTCAAACCTAGTTCCAGTTTGTCTCTCTCCTGTGGTTGTTTTCCAGGTTCCAGTTCCTATCTCCAAACCTCCACTAAAGAGACCCGCACCAGCATTCCACCTGCGGTGTAGCCTGACTCTCCTATCCATTTGGATTCATCTGCTTCCAGCTACAGATCCACCTGCTTACAGCAATCAGCTTCCAGCAGAGATCAGCTCTTCTTAAAGTGCCGGTACCCTTTTCTGCAGATTACCATTTATCACCGGTATTATTATTTCACCGCTCTCAAGCTCCATATATCATTCCATATTTCATCGCTCTCAAGCTACATTTATTATTTAACTGGTTCCAGCCAGTATCCACTCCGTGCCAACATCAGTCTGGTTCCAGCCAGTATCCACAGCAGCCGTTTTATCCACAGCAGCCCAGCTTTTCCTGGAACACCAGCTGGTACGATCCTGGGCTATTTCCATTGCTACAGTCGGGCCTGGTAAGGACTTTCCAACTAGAAGATTATAAGAACTATCTCATACTACCAGAGCCCTGTGGCCCTTGCCACCCTGTAGTACCCAGGAACTGTATTTACCCTCTGCTGATTTTATGTTTTCTTTTACTGCTGCTGTGTTACGGAGTATGTCATAATAAACATCATTGACTTTTACTTTGGTTGTCGTGGTCACGCCTTCGGGCAATTCTTCTACATGTAACTTACATGTCTAGGGGTCTGATTCAACCTTCCAGGTTCCTTTACACCTCAGCCCCTACAACTGAGGCTGCCTCCCGTCAGCTCAGGCCCTCAGTTGTGACAGTAAGCACTGACCATATGAATCCAGCCGGAGACCAGGATCAAGCGGCCAGGCCGATGCAAGAACTGGCAGCCCGACTTGAACATCAGGAGGCTGCACAGGGCCACACCGTCCGCTGTCTCCAGGATCTCTCTACTCGGCTGGATGGGATTCAGACAACCCTCCGTGGATCAGGCGCTTCCAGTGCGTCAACCACAGTGACTCCAGCTATAACCCCACCCACCTTACCCATTTCTGCTCCCCGTCTTCATCTTCCAACGCCAGCAAAATTTGACGGATCTCCAAGATTCTGCAGGGGATTTCTCAACCAGTGTGAAATTCATTTTGAGCTACAACCTGGCAATTTTCCCAGTGACCGTACTAAAATTGCCTACATTATCTCTCTTCTCAGTGGCTCAGCCCTTGATTGGGCATCACCGTTATGGGAGAGGTCCGACACCCTGCTATTCTCCTACACTGCATTCGTGTCAACATTCAGGCGTATCTTCGACGAGCCAGGCCGGGTAACTTCAGCTTCATCTGAGATTCTCCGTTTACGCCAGGGATCACGTACTGTAGGACAATATCTTATACAGTTCCAGATCCTGGCATCCGAACTGGCATGGAACGATGAGGCCCTGTATGCTGCATTTTGGCATGGCTTATCTGAGCGTATTAAAGATGAGTTAGCTACCAGAGACTTACCTTCCAAGTTAGATGAGCTAATCTCACTCTGCACGAAAGTTGATTTACGTTTCAGAGAGAGAGCAACTGAGCGTGGAAGATCATCTGCTCCAAAATCTTCTGCTCCTCCTCCTCGCCAACTGTCACCATCTAAAGACGAGCCCATGCAAATTGGCCGTTCCCGTTTAACTCCTGCTGAGCGCCGAAGACGTCTCTCTGAGTCTCTTTGTCTTTATTGTGCAGCTCCGTCTCACACCATTAATGCCTGTCCCAAACGTCCGGGAAAACTCCAAACCCTAGCTCGCCCAGGAGAGGGCCGGCTAGGAGTAATGATCTCCTCTCCATCTTCTCATGATTGTAATCTCCCAGTGTCGCTCCAAATTGCTCAACGTTACCGGAACGTCATTGCCCTCCTCGATTCCGGAGCAGCTGGGAACTTTATTACCGAAGCCTATGTTAAACGGTGGTCCCTACCCACCGAGAGACTTCCTTCGTCCATCTCCTTAACTGCCGTGGATGGCAGCAAGATTTTTGATGCAGTTATTTCCCTAAGGACTCTACCAGTTCGTCTGAGAGTGGGAGTTCTTCATTCCGAATTTATTTCTTTTTTAGTGAGTCCAAGAGCCACACATCCTGTGGTCCTGGGCCTTCCATGGCTCCGTCTTCACAATCCATCCATTGATTGGACGACTACGCAGATTCTGGCATGGGGTCCCTCCTGTGCTGAGACATGTTTGTTTAAAGTATTGCCTGTCTGTTCTTCCTCCCCCAGGTCGTCTGATGTTCCACCTCCTCCATATCAAGATTTCACGGATGTGTTCAGTAAGGCTTCTGCTGATATCCTTCCTCCTCATAGAGAATGGGACTGCCCGATTGATCTCGTTCCAGGGAAGGTTCCACCTCGAGGCCGAACTTACCCGTTGTCTCTGCCTGAGACACATTCTATGGAGGAATACATTAAAGAGAACCTAGCAAAGGGGTTCATTCGACCTTCCTCTTCTCCAGCCGGCGCAGGCTTCTTTTTCGTAAAGAAAAAAGATGGTGGTCTGCGGCCGTGCATCGATTACAGAGGTCTGAACGTCATTACCATCAAGAACCGCTATCCACTACCCCTGATTACTGAGCTCTTTGACAGAGTTAGCGGAGCTACCATCTTCACAAAGCTGGACTTGAGAGGTGCATACAATCTCATCCGGATCCGTGAGGGTGACGAGTGGAAGACCGCCTTTAACACCCGTGACGGACATTACGAGTACCTCGTCATGCCCTTCGGATTGAGCAATGCTCCAGCTGTCTTCCAGAATTTTGTCAATGAGATCTTCAGAGACATTTTATACCGTCATGTCGTGGTCTATCTAGATGATATCCTCATTTTTGCCAACAATTTAGAGGAACATCGTTTTTGGGTAAAAGAGGTTCTGTCCCGTCTCCGTGTCAATCATCTCTATTGCAAATTAGAGAAATGCGTCTTTGAAGTCAAGTCCATTCCGTTTCTAGGTTACATTGTGTCCGGTTCCGGACTAGAGATGGATCCTGAGAAACTACAAGCAATCCAGAATTGGCCGATACCCTTAACACTCAAAGGGGTCCAGAGGTTCTTAGGGTTCACCAATTATTACAGAAAGTTTATACGAGACTTTTCCACCATTGTGGCGCCTATTACTGCTTTAACTAAGAAGGGTGCTAACCCGTCCAAGTGGTCTGAAGAAGCTACGCAAGCTTTTCATCTCTTAAAACAACGGTTCATCTCTGCACCAGTTCTGAAACAGCCCGACATCGACTCTCCTTTCATCTTAGAGGTGGATGCCTCCTCCGTTGGAGTAGGAGCGGTGTTATCTCAGAGGGCTAAAGATGGCCATTTACATCCTTACAGTTTCTTCTCTCGGAAGTTCTCCCCAGCGGAGCGCAACTATGCCATTGGCGACCAGGAGTTGCTAGCCATCAAGCTCGCTCTAGAGGAGTAGAGATATCTGTTGGAGGGAGCTTCTCATTCAATCACTATACTTACAGACCACAAGAACCTTTTATATCTGAAAGGCGCACAATGTCTCAACCCTCGTCAGTCCAGATGGGCACTTTTCTTTTCCAGGTTCGACTTTAAACTCCAGTTCTGTCCGGGCTCTCAGAATCGCAAGGCCGATGCCCTTTCCCGCTCATGGGAGCAAGAAAATGAGTCAGAGTCTTCAGACAAGCATCCTATTATAAATCCGTTGGCATTCTCCATGGTAGGGATGGACTGTACGCCCCCACTAGGGAAAAGTTTTGTGAAGCCGGTACTGAGGAAGAAGCTCATGCATTGGGCCCATGCTTCCCGTTTTGCCGGACATACAGGTATCCAAAAAAACCTGGAGTTTATCTCTAGGTCCTATTGGTGGCCAACTCTGAGAAAGGACGTCATGGAGTTTATTGCATCTTGCCCAAAGTGTGCCCAACATAAAGTCTCCCGCCAGTCGCCTGCGGGGCAACTGGTTCCACTATCCGTTCCCCGTCGACCATGGACCCATTTGTCGATGGATTTCATTACAGACTTACCCATGTGCAACAAGTTCAATACCATCTGGGTGGTAGTTGACCGGTTCACCAAGATGGCACACTTCATTCCTCTCACCGGTCTTCCGTCAGCTTCCAAGTTGGCTCAAGTGTTCATACAAGAGATCTTCCGACTCCACGGTCTGCCTGAAGAAATTATCTCAGATCGAGGAGTTCAATTCACAGCCAAATTCTGGCGAAGTTTATGTCAAGTCCTCCAAGTCAAACTAAAGTTTTCCACGGCTTACCATCCTCAGACCAATGGTCAAACTGAGAGGGTGAATCAGGACTTGGAGGCCTTCCTCCGCATCTGTGTCTTCCTCTCAAGATGACTGGGTTCAGTTACTTCCCTGGGCCGAGTTCTGTCATAACAATCAGTATCATTCCTCATCTTCTTCAACACCATTCTTCACCAACTTTGGATTCCACCCTAAAGTCCCTGAATTCCAACCGCTCCCAGCAACTTCTGTTCCAGCAGTGGATATCACCTTGCATCAGTTTGCAAACAACTGGAAGAGTGTACAAGCAGCTCTGCTCAAGGCATCGTTCAGGTATAAGAAGTTTGCGGACAAGAAGCGTAGAGCGGTTCCTGCTCTCAAGGTGGGTGATCGGGTATGGTTATCCACGAAGAATTTGAGGTTAAGAGTTCCCAGTATGAAGTTTGCACCTCGCTACATTGGTCCTTTAAAAATTGAGCAAGTCATCAATCCTGTTGCTTACAGACTTCAGTTACCTCCCTTCTTAAAAATACCCAGGACATTCCATGTTTCCCTGTTGAAACCGCTGATCCTGAATCGGTTTCATTCCTCACTTCCTCCAACTCCGAAAGTCCAAACTCAACGAGGTGTTGAGTATGAAGTGGCCAAGATCCTGGACTCACGTCACCGTTACGGTCAACTACAGTATCTTATTGACTGGAAGGGTTACGGCCCTCAGGAACGCTCATGGACCAATGCTTCTGATGTCCATGCTCCTGCCTTGGTCCGGAGATTCCATTCCAAGTTTCCTCAAAAGCCAAAGAAGTGTCCTGGGGCCACTCCTAAAGGGGGGGGTGCTGTCACGATCCGGGTATCTGGACGCCATTACTTACCCTTCAGATGCCTCCTAAGGCTGGCTCAGCGTTCCAGGACCGGATCCCATCTGTTATACTGATATCCACATTCCTGCCTCCTCTCCTGTCACTCTGAGACGCGGTCACCGCGGAGCCATGTTACATCCGGAATGGCATCTCCCGCGGCCTCCGCCGCTGTCCCTGAGTTTCTGCATGCAGAGTGTCAGAGTGGCGATTACGTCAGCCGCGGCCTCCGCTGTGCCCGCGTGGTTTAGATGTGCACTTATCAGTCTGGCGTCTCCTGTCTCCTGTGGCCGGCGCCGCCATTGCTGTTTTAATTCCCACATGGATTACAAACCAAACTTCCCTCCAAGTGTCTGCATGGGCGCAGCCATCTTGGATTCTGTCATCTGTTCATTTCCACCAATCTGCTGTCTGCATTGTTAATCTGCATAATTGCCTAGCCAATCCCTTCCTTGCTGCAGGTATAAATATTCTGTGCCTGAGCAAGGAAGGCGTCAGTGCTTTGGTTGTCAAACCTAGTTCCAGTTTGTCTCTCTCCTGTGGTTGTTTTCCAGGTTCCAGTTCCTATCTCCAAACCTCCACTAAAGAGACCCGCACCAGCATTCCACCTGCGGTGTAGCCTGACTCTCCTATCCATTTGGATTCATCTGCTTCCAGCTACAGATCCACCTGCTTACAGCAATCAGCTTCCAGCAGAGATCAGCTCTTCTTAAAGTGCCGGTACCCTTTTCTGCAGATTACCATTTATCACCGGTATTATTATTTCACCGCTCTCAAGCTCCATATATCATTCCATATTTCATCGCTCTCAAGCTACATTTATTATTTAACTGGTTCCAGCCAGTATCCACTCCGTGCCAACATCAGTCTGGTTCCAGCCAGTATCCACAGCAGCCGTTTTATCCACAGCAGCCCAGCTTTTCCTGGAACACCAGCTGGTACGATCCTGGGCTATTTCCATTGCTACAGTCGGGCCTGGTAAGGACTTTCCAACTAGAAGATTATAAGAACTATCTCATACTACCAGAGCCCTGTGGCCCTTGCCACCCTGTAGTACCCAGGAACTGTATTTATCCTCTGCTGATTTTATGTTTTCTTTTACTGCTGCTGTGTTACGGAGTATGTCATAATAAACATCATTGACTTTTACTTTGGTTGTCGTGGTCACGCCTTCGGGCAATTCTTCTACATGTAACTTACATGTCTAGGGGTCTGATTCAACCTTCCAGGTTCCTTTACACCTCAGCCCCTACAACTGAGGCTGCCTCCCGTCAGCTCAGGCCCTCAGTTGTGACACCATGGCCGACGTGATGTGGCGTCTAGGATGCCTAGCAACATCCGGGACCCACAACAATGATGAGCCATAGTGGTGGCTCATAACAAAACCATAAGTGTTACCACCAATTTTCTAGCATCTGATCAGTTTGAAAGAGAGACACTCAAAGCTTAGATCACCCTACTCTTTGTGGTGGTCATTGCATCAATGGACTGTTGTGCTATATCAAGTGCTCAAGCAGTATAAAGAATGAGGATAATTCTTCATTGGGGTTTGTTTGAATTAGATTCTTTAAAAAAAGTTTTTCGTTTCATAGCTATGGTTTTATTTATGTACTGCCTAAGGGTACTTGAATAAGTGAATGCTTTCCATTGGCGTGTTTATAAATATTTTCATCCATTTGTGAGGAGCTATTGCATTCTGACCAGAAGTAGCTAAATACTTGGAAAATTTGCATCTTTACAGAATTGCTGCAGCTTATTGTGTGCTCTGCTTTCCAGGAGAATTTGTATACTGGTGTGTGGGCTTTATACAATATACACTCTCCTGAGTCTCCTCTTGGCTGAGCTTCAGTGACAGGCAGTGTTGCAACATCATCACACCTTGACTTCAACACTACAGGGAGCTCAGTAGGTGCCTTGCTGCCATCGAGCAGTGCTCCTTCTAGGCGGCCATGTAGAGGAGGTGCTATCAGGGTAATAACGGACAGCATGACTACACTATCTGTGGTCCTGGTTACGGGTCTGAGCATAGAGCAGTGGTTCCCAAACTCTGTCCTCCAGGACCTCTAACATTTCATGTTTTCCAGATCATTTGGCAGGTGCACTGAGTATCAACAACTGTCACATTTTGAAAATCCAAAGGTGACCTTTAAAAAATGAACCCTTAGGGGTCCTTGAGGGACGAGTTTGGGACCACTAAGCATATTGAGGACGCCAGGGCAATAGAGGAGGCCCAGAGGCAACCAATGTCTCTGGTACTTCAGCCATTGCTTCTACTGTATGGGAAAATCTCTGCATTCCCTCTACACCATTGAATTTAGGGCCTAATTCAGAGTTGATCGCAGCACCAAATATGTTAGCAGTTGGGCAAAACCATGTGCACTGCAGGGGGGGCAGATATAACATGTGCAGAGATAGTTAGATTTGTGTGGGGTGTGTTTAAACTGAATCTAAATTGCAGTGTAAAAATAAAGCAGCCAGTATTTACCCTGCACAGAAACAAAATAACCCACCCAAATCTAATTCTCTCTGCACATGTTATATCTGCCACACCTGCAGTGCACATGGTTTTGCCCAACTGCTAACAAATTTGCTGCTGCTGTCGACTCTGAATTACCCCCTTAATTTAAAGATCTCGTAGCACAAAATAATAGCATTTTTGCACCTAAAAAAGGTGTTGAAATAGTGTGCCTAACTTGCATGCAGTCTTCAAACCATCCAACTCTTTGCATAGCAAAATGCTGCATTCGCTGCCACAAACAGACATGTTCAGAACGCATTGTGAAACTCAGGGGGGAAATCCAGGCTATATTAGCAGAACAGACTGAACAAACTCTCTGCTATAGCAACCAGATTTTTTTTTTTTTTTCGTAATAAGCCAGATACGTTGCTGGCTAATAAGTTGAAAATCAGTCTGGCATCGCAAACCATCATGACCATTAAAGACAAACGAGGGCAACTGAGTTATGATCCAGATAGTATAAACAAATCCTTTCACAATTTCACAATACTGACAAACATTCCATCTTCTCTAATTCAGCCATTGCGCCGCAATATTAATGCAACCTTCCCAAACTTGAGAAAGTTTCAGACTTTATGGTTAAATTTCAGAGGCACTCAAGGCTCAGAAGCCCTCTGAAGTTCCTGACCCAGATGGTTTTCACAATGTCCTGTTACAAGGCCTTCTCCCTTATTCTGCTGCCCAATCTAGTTTCGACCTTAGACTCTGTAATAAAAGGAGGGTAGTTTAGTGCTGATCCCATCCGAGCCAATTTTATTGTTTTTCACAATCCCAGTAAGGACCCAACTAATTGTACCAGCTACAGGCCCATCACTTTGCTCAAAACAGATATCAAATTATTTGAGTACTCGCGAATAGACTCAATCATTATTTATCTTCCCTTATTGATAAGGATCAAGTGGTCTTTGCCCCTACATGGTAGTCACTTGATAACACCAGGAGAACTGTCCATTTGCTTGGCAATTAACAATTTGAAAATCCTATCAGTTTTTTTAGCCTTGGATATGGAGAATGCCTTTGAAAGGATGTCTTTGTCGTTAATATTTATGACAATAAAAAAAATGGCCTCTGTGGCAATTTTATTTACGCCATCTGGGTCCTATGTTCCAGCATCATCTCCTGAGTTTTAACAAATGGACTCTGCTCTCCTGTGTTTAACATAAGCAGTGGGACTCGACAGTGGTTTCCTGTCTACTTTTGTCTACACTTTTTGTATTGACCATCTATCTGGCTTTCATAACCCAGATAATAACGCACTCTTAGTACAAAATCTTGATATTTGCAGATGACTTGTTGACCCGGTCATCGCCTTTACCTCTCTTCCCAACTTAATTTAATTTCTGAGCCTAAGGCTAATCCTCAAGGGGGAGTCCTACCCTTACCTTTCCCCTTAGTATAAACATATGTGTGTAAAATTACCCAACATCCAGTGTCAGGTTAGGCTATAATATAGTAATCCTTTATAACCATTCTCAACCTCTGTATGGCTTGACATCTTCCTATGTAGCTGTTTACAGCTATGGACCTGGACAGTTGATCCTGGGGTGCTTTATATTTTGGAAGGGGGTGTACATTTCTTGGGTTTTGCGTTTGTTCATTATGCACTGTACAACCATTCATTGGTATATTTGTATTTCTGGAAATTATTAATAAATAAAAAAGAAATTAAAAGAGATGCAACATTTTTTACCCATGCAGCTAGCACCATCAAGCTCCAAAATCCTTTGGTTCCATTTATAAATAGGTACATTTGGTTATAAATATGCGCAATGCAGCAGTTGCTCTGTTCACTTTTGGAAGTGACCCTCCGTAGTTTACAGACTGCTATGACAGGCCATTTTATTGCCACCGGAAATCTGTATCTTGGACAAATTTTTTAAACTGATTTCATGCTTAAATGGCAGCAGGATTAGCAAAAATACTATGATTAGAATAATGACATTTTTGCACAATTTTGTGTGACTTTCATGGACCAAGCAAACTACATGCCACATACTGTATATGTTGATTTTCTCTTCCAAAAACACAAGGGGACCCATATGTATTATTTGTGTTGGGCATTCATATATCTATGTATTGCACATTTCTAATCAACTAACATAAGTAATGTTACAGTATTTCAACAAAACAAAACAAATCTGTACTTGTCCTTGAATAGTATAATCATTTTAGAATACATAAAACACAGTATTAAATTGAAACACTAGGAGCCAAAAATTAGATCGAAACATCACAGCATTATCAAATTATTTGGTAAGGAGTCCTTGGTACACAATGTGTAATAACCAGTCTACAAGTCAGATAGGTAATAACATTTGCCGTCTCTAGATGTAATTGAATGTACTGTGGGCATAGCAGCAAGCTTTATGAGGAGTGGTTACATAAAACATGCCAAACGCAGACATATTAAATAAACAGTGGATACGGAACATGGGAAAATGGAAAACAATGCAAGGATTAATTCCCAAGCTTTGGTGACCTTATCATAAATGGAAGGAAAGTTTTCTGTAATTTGGCAGTAAAACCTTACAATATATTGGCAGAAAATAGATCTTTCCTTTTACTATTTAATTCTTTACAGCCATTAGCATTGAGGGCCTGGAGAACATGAAACGTAGCTGGTAACCGCATTTAGTCCCTGGTACAGTTATATGGAGTTATATTACAACTCATTCATAAGCTTCGAAGGTCAGCTACATTATTGTTTATCTCCCATTAGTTATGACAAATCTAATCCTTCAGTGTTCTTGTTCAGTCTGTCATTTAAATGGAACAATCCAAGAAAGTCCATAAACAAAATTGTGATTACTGAAAGGACAATCTATAGATCTACCATCACTTTGATGGGTGTTTGAAGGGTGGATGGTGTCCAGTTTATATTGTATTTCAAGTATGATACTATCGTTCAGTACAGAAAGGGGATATGGCAAGACTATGGAGAGAAAACGTAGGGTGCATTTAAGGGCAGGGTGATTTTGTACTGTATATCCAAATTTCAGCACACTCATTTTGTGATGCCAGTTGTGTTGTATGGCACAAAATTAAAGCCTGTAGGGAGGCGTTTTAAACCATTTCAGTGAAGAGCTCAGGTTGACTAAACTTGGGCAAAATATTCACCAACACCAACAGTGCTTAATCTAAATCAAAGTGACCATAAAAAAATGACAGTGATAAAAAGTACAAGCAATTCTAAAAACTTAAACTTGCGGGGGAAAAAACAAAATCTGTTTTATTTGTGATAAGAACATTGGAATAGTGTTGGACGGCAGGTATATTTGCCCAAGGTTTCTAACCTATGTATTTTAGAAACCCCAGGAATGTTGTGCTTGTTCTGTTGAGAGCTTTTTGACTTTTGGTAAAAGCCGTTTAAGGGGGCCTGGGGTATGGATGTGAGAGAGAAGGGCGGGCTCCATCCATTAGGCCCAGTTCGGATCTTATGGCCTGTTGGCCTCACAGACGGCTAATTAGTAATTTCAGCTGCATGAAAGTGGTAGAAGGCTGTCAGCATGATCACTAGGTCTCTGAAACTGCTTAGGTATAAAGGAGACTGCAGAGTCTCTGCAAGAGAAACCTGTTACTGAAAACAAGTGAGCTATGCTTGGTAAAACTTCTGGTGGTTTTGTAGTGAGTTAGGAATGACTTGTGTTTAGTTTAGTGCCAGATGGCAAGGTATTTATTTTGTTGTTTAATTCTGTTTTGCTGCTTAATAAAACTGGTTCAGAGCAGTTGCACCAGACACCTTGGACTTGTGTGATCTTTCAGGTGCAGTGCATGGACATCTACCCCAGGAGATGGTACCTGTTCCCCTAATCCTGGTAAAGAATTTTCTTGTACCAGATATGTGTATAGTGAAAGGATCAGCAGCCTTAAGAAACCTGCAGAAAGCAGTTCTGTGTTTACCTGGACAGAAGCCACACTATAAATACAGTACAGAGTAAAACTGCAGGAGCGATTCTCTGCAGAGACTTATTTACAGTGTGACACGTGCTGGGAGCTGTGGTGCTTCAAGTCCAAGAGTTGCTTTGTCTGCACGATTGTGGAGACCTGGACAGTTAAAGGGCCAGAACTTCCTGTTTTGGAAAACAGTGCTGATACATGTCCTGGGTAAAAATGGCTACAAAGTTGCTGGAAAAACCTGATAACATGGAAGATGTAATTAAGGCCTTGCCACGGGCTACAGCAGTGCAGCAGGAATCCACCCGGGTCCAACAAGAAGCACCAGGAAACAATTGGAGGTCGAGGAGATACGGAGGCAATAGCTCCAGGAATGTGACATTTTAAAAGAGTTGATGCAGCATTTCACAGTACAGCATGAAAAAGCTTCCCAAAATGTCCCAGCCAGCTCCAGCTCCATAAGAGCTAGTCACTTCCTTCAAAAAATGACTGTGGCTGATGATGTGGAGGTGTATCTGACCACATTTCAGAGGACTGCCGAGCGTGACAGCTGGCCTAAAGAACAGTGGTCTGGCCTGTTGGCACCCTTTCTCTCAAAAGAGTCTCAAAAAGCTTATCTTGACTCAAGCGCTGCAGACACTCTGGACTATGATAAGCTGTAAAACAAATGGTTTTTAACCTGACTGCGCTCATCCCCTACAGTTCTAAATGATTGTGAAAGAATTCTACTCAGTATACTGGATACTAATTAAAAATAAAATAGGTTTTACTTGCATACAAAATTATTGTAATCACACTCAAAAACGCAGTGAAATGAGAACGAGAAAATAATACTGAAATACAATATGAAACGAATATAACGGTCATGTGCTCCAATGGTGAGCACTTGTCATGCAACTCTGTCCTTGTGCCACTGATATTAACAATCAATTCCTTGTGGTATTAAACATGTGTGCCATAGCACACAGACTAATGAGCTGGAAATGGTTAATAAAGTCAAAATGTGGTTCCTTAAGAGTCTAAAAAGGCTCACGGGTAAAGGGATCCCTGGTCCTGACCGGACTGTGAAAGTTTCTTTCAATGTCTGTGTTTATAACAGAGGACGGCGGGGGGGGGGGGGGGGGGAGGGGGCAGCGGGATCTCTCGGCGGCTCCGGACAGACTTGCCGCTCGGCTCGTGTGCCCGCTCTGTCGGTTTGTCCTGCTACGGATCTCCTCGTGAGCCTGCAGCACTCGCCGGGCTAGTCGTGGTCACGGGGGAGGGAGCTTAGTCGCAGGATCTGTATGAAACCTGTGGCAATAGCGCACCTCCCCACAACGGAGAACCCTCCTCTTGCTGCCCGTCCATCTGTACAGCTTACCGGTGTCTGCGCCGTGGGTCCGAAGGTCTTGCAGCACTCTCCTGCTATCCGCTGATGTGTGATGTTCCTTGTTAGTCATTAGGAGACTAACAAGGAACATCACACATCAGCGGATAGCAGGAGAGTGCTGCAGACTTCCAGTGGATGCAGACTTCCTGGACCTGGCTTACTGGTTCCAACGGTCAGTCTCAGTAAGCTTTGGCTTTATGTAGGCTGGCCGAAAGCAGCGACCCATTGTAAGTCCTTTACCTTCCACCACTTTTTGGTTATGTTAGTAACATACTTTGAAAACAAGAGGGAGTGTGCAGATTCAGCAAGCATTCTGGTATCCTAATAACGAACAGTCATAACATTCTTAAGGGGTCTGTTTATCAAAAACAAGAGCCAGATAATTGGCAAGACAACCAGCAACAGGTATCGCCAGCAATAGCCTTCTTCGGCTTTGTCCGGTGATAGGATTCTCCATGCTCACCATGGTGAAACTATCTAAGAAGTATCATAGTGGTATACCACTGTAATCCTCTTTTTTTATTGTCACCTGAGGAAGGGTGGTAGAGGAAAAATAAAGCCTTTTTTTCCATTTAAATGTACTTTTTAATAATTGCTGTCTTTTTCCCCTACTTTCTATAAACTTTTAATGTTTCTTTTTTCTTTCTCCTTTTTTTAATGTTTTTTGAAGAAGCTGTAAGTCCAGTGCAGGGCGGGCGTGTGATGGGTTATGCATGCGCTGAAAGAACTTGGACTGGTTGGAGATGTAGTAAGAGTGATCTTACCGCTGTCAGCCAGTATACACAGCTAGATGAGCGGTTCTCAGCTCTACTTGCAATTTTACTTTGTTAAATTGTGGACATAGACGATTTCTTTTTTATTGTGGCGATAAGCGGCAATAGAATATTTATTCAGATAAATAGACCACTTAGGGAGAGGAACAAGGCAAAAGTAAACTGTTTTCTGTTGGTAACAGACGATGAGCAAATGATTATTTGATGTTTTACAGACATCAGTGTGGTTTCATGTGAAAATGATTGGTCAACCTAAGGGAGTCATAAAAACGTTCTAGTCAGATATATGATCTCCAAACTGGCAACAGAACAAAATTACACAGTGTAGTAACTAGGTGACAATGTTGTAAGTGAATGACATAATGGCATAGCTGAATGACATGACGTATCTCACTACCTGAATTATATAATGGTGCCGCTGAATGATGTAATGGCATGGATAATTTATATAAAGTGCAAAGTGTCTTAAGAATTATTTGTGACATCTTTGAATCAGTGTTTTCTTTTTCCATGTGCAAGGCTAAAAGACAGTCTTTTCTCCATTATAGTAAGCTCTTAGAAGAGCCCATTATTTATTTGTTGTGTACATACTGGTCTGCAAATTGACCATGTAAAGGATAGTTATGGTAAATTACTTAATGTGAAGCTGCACTCATCACAATGTACTAACTCAGCTGTCCATTTTTTCCATACATGCAATATATTTTAAATAGCCCCTCATCTAGATCAAAAAAATAAAGCCCTCATATAAACCATCAACATTCTTAGGGATGGTAGGGGACGTATGATTGATCATTAAAGCAGCCAATTTTATAACATACTGAAAGCTTTGTGGTTGAATAACGAATCCATATACCTAATCCAGTTGGGTGACAGCCTTTGCTA
Organism: Pseudophryne corroboree; assembly: GCF_028390025.1. NCBI lineage: Eukaryota > Metazoa > Chordata > Amphibia > Anura > Myobatrachidae > Pseudophryne > Pseudophryne corroboree. The sequence goes on along the minus strand of NC_086453.1, from coordinate 217,602,921 downwards.
AATAATATTGTCTGGCTTTATTTACTTAGTAGTTCTTTTAAAGCAATGTGCACAAGGCCATTTTCCCACAGGCCATTGGGTATGAACAGTGCAAAAATCATATAAACACATATATTGTACACACCACCTTGTCTAATGTGGCTGAAAATATATCAATGGCCACAGAATAGTACCAAATCACATTACACTGCACAGTTGTGTCTGTTAGTCACATTACACAACACAGTAGAGTCCCTTATAAACGTTACACCACAGCAGTACCGCTTATGCACGTTACACCACAGTAGAGCACCTTATACAAATTACACCACACAGTAGAGCCCTTATACATGTTACCCCACAGTAGAGCCCCTTATACATGTTATGCCACAGAAGAGCCCTTTATACACATGCCAGGTAGAGCCCCAATACCTCATTCCTCCTCCTCTTTGTTGTGTAGTATAGGTGTCCCTGTCCATTCGTCCCCACTTGGCCGGCAACAGATGACTTAATTGACTTCTTTGTGTTCAGTGCCAGCAGCCTACTCTGATCCCCGGAAGTTCACAGAGGGCCGAGCACATGGGGGATAGAGTCTGTCTGCTCAGTGCTGCCTGTAATGTTTGCAGTGGCCAGCACTGCATCTGCCAGCACATACAAAGGCGGCCAATCAGGGTGGATGCAGACAGTGTGCCCACAGCAAAAATGCTCTCTCTGCAAAGCACCATCTGCACCACCCTAGTTATGTCCCTGTTTTGTACAGAACATTTAACTATTAGACTTTATACTTGTGTAAAAGCCTTATGCCTATTAAACAGTACCAGTCCCTTAACCTAATTGCATAATATAGTCCTATGCCAGCATCAGAGTCTTATACCAGACACGTTTTCATGTTCACCATATATAATGTCACGACTACATTGTGCACACAAGACATACTGGGCCTAATTCAGATGTGGTTGGAGTTGCTATCACTGCTGCTTCCTTGAAAGCGCTGTATGGTAATGCAGGAGGTGGCGTCTATGACATGAAACGCCTCCTGCTGCAGTAATGATCCGACCTGTGTCCTAGGACGCAGGCATCAGATCACTCACTATCAGGCTGCATGCGGCACCCATGGGGTGCAACCACAGAGATCCCTGGCATCTTTCCTCCCCTAAACAGTGTCAGCATGCCTCCATTTTGGGAAGCGGTTGCCATCGTCGCACCCTTCCCGCCCCCCAAACAGCAGCAGACTGTCAATCACTGACAGTCTGCTGCTGTCCTTCTTGTACATCGCAGTACCAGCATGCACGAAGTATCAATAATCGGTACTTTGCAACACAAAGCATCTCCAACCACATCTGAATAACCCCCACTGTCCCAAACCCTCTATACTGTATATAGCCTATAGCAATTATGGCATCCTCATGCACCCTGCAGTTAGTCAAATACCAGCTCTATATACATACTCTGGGCTGAATAACTGTTCCTTGTCCAGCATCATTTAGTAATGTACTACTATTGCATTAATGAGATCTAGCTAACTAATATGGAATGCTTTCATAGCGGAAGTATACCTACAGTATGTAGCATAAGGTAAATGCAGTTAGTACAGGACTATCACACAATGGGTCTTATTCAGCTTCAGCTGCAATATTGCAAAATCATGAATCGGCTGAATATCGGCCGACTGTGCATGCGCTGCGTTTGTGGGAAGTCATATGGCGTTTGTTGGGAGTGGTTTGAAAAACGCAGGTGTGTCATGACCGTTTGCAGGGCGTGCAGCTTACGTCAGCTGCGATTAAAAACAATGCACAGGTGCAACTACATTCTCATTATTCTGAGTAGCTCTGGGTCAACAGCAACGGTCGATGGTACTTGATTTCTGTGTATGCATCGCAGATATGCAACTGCATATTCAAATTTGCAAATGCATCGGTGGGCGTCTATTTCCTTTCTGGGCGGCTCTTCACATGCGTTAGCAGAAGCAGGACTGAGAAAGTCGCACTCCAATCCAAGCTGAATGAAATCCTATGTCCCTTGTTTTGAGCAGCATGGATGGCATAGTGGTTAGCATGACTATCTGATAATACTTAGGTCATGAGTTTAATTCCCAGTAATGGCCTATCTGTGTGGAGTATGCATGGTCATCCCATGTTTGCATGGTTTTCCTCTGGGGGGGGACTTTGGTTTCCTCCCACACACACAAAAACATGTTAGGCACAGGCGATTTAATTAGTACCTAAGTCAGCTTGATTATACCATCTGTGCACAATATCTTTAAAAACTGGGGGGTAATTCATATCTCATTGCTGCTGTGCGTTTTCACACAGCAGGCGATCAGATCATAAAAGCGCATGCGTATGCACCGCAATTCACACGCGTATCGGACAACAACAACAACAACAGGATTACCCCACTGGACTGTTAGGGTGCAATGAGGACCGCATTTAGGAACCAATGCTCTACAACTTAAAATATCTCTACAACTTAAAACCACTCTTTGAAAAAGCACCCTGAGGTGCGAAACTGGTTGAGGTTTATTCCTATCATCCAGCCCAGTCCGAGGACATCCGGAGGTATCCGCACCTATACACTAACAGAGGCAAATGGCCCCCTCCAGCATGAGACGCGGACCATCAAAGGCAATTATCACTCCTGCATTTCAGCGGTACTGATTATGGTGAGACTAGACCGTCTAAACATCTGCTGCCACAAACCAAATATGTGACGGGCCTGTCACGAAGCAGAGGAACAGCGCCGCTAATTCTACACCTCCAGCTCAGGAGAGAGAGAGCAGGGAGGTGATCACATCCAGACAGGAGTGAGTGATTGCTTACATGCTTTTCATCAGATACACGGCACTATTCCATTTGTGGTAAGTTTCCATAAGGACAGTTACTTTTTCTTTTTTACGTATGGACATTGGACTTTCAGTTATTTTTTAATACATACAAAAATCGTGGTTGCATTTTATATACACGGTTCATTACCCTTTTTAAAGGAATATAACATTGGGTGTTTCTAAATGTGATTCTGTTTACTTGTTTTTATATTTATGTGTGACTATTGGGGGTCATTCCGAGTTGTTCGCTCGTTATTTTTTTGTCGCAACGGAGCGAATAGTCGCTAATGCACATGTGCAATGTCCGCAGTGCGACTGCGCCAAGTAAATTTGCTATGCAGTTAGGAATTTTACTCACGGCATTACAAGGTTTTTTCTTCGTTCTGGTGATCGTAATGTGATTGACAGGAAGTGGGTGTTTCTGGGCGTAAACAGGCCGTTTTATGGGAGTGTGTGAAAAAACGCTACCGTTTCTGGGAAAAACGCGGGAGTGGCTGGAGAAACGGAGGAGTGTCTGGGCGAACGCTGGGTATGTTTGTGACGTCAAACCTGGAACGACAAGCACTGAACTGATCGCAGATGCCGAGTAAGTCTGGAGCTACTTAGTAACTGCTAAGAAGTGTCTATTCGCAATTCTGCTAATCTTTCGTTCGCAATTTTAATATGCTAAGATTCACTCCCAGTAGGCGGCGGCTTAGCGTGTGCAAAGCTGCTAAAAGCAGCTTGCGAGCGAACAACTCGGAATGACCCCCATTGTGTTTAAAATAACTTTTTATGTGGAAAACAAAAATTAAAAAATCCAGATACTGATTTTTCACCTTAAAGTGTTGCATCTTTATTCAGCCAGAATTTATTGCTTGGTAACAGTAATGTAAATGAGCGCAATATCCACATCATTTTCTTTTACAACTTAAAATATGCTTGGAGAAGGACTGTTCCAGTAAACATTAGAACAGGTGTGTAGTGAGGCCAGTTAGGTGCTGTGGAGGCTGAGCAACTTGTAATATTCCGGGCACAAACGACCAGAGCTCTGTATTTGTGCATTTGTATGCCCGGAGCCTCTACTTGCAAAGCGAAGCCGTAACATTTGCATAGGTGTGCCCCTAGGGACACCAGCGTCAGCTGCGCTTCTACAGCCACAGACATCCAGGATAGAATTTTTTTTTCCTCAAGCACGAGTTGCATACATTAAACACCCAGTGTAGTGCAAAACAAAATGAAAAATGCTGGGAGCATGGGACTTTGGACCCTCTCGAAAAAGGAGAAGGGCCCTGTTACTGTTATTGCCTTTGAGCCAGAAGGCCCAATGAGGGGAAAAGAGATTCTTCAGGACACCTTTTGCCGGTGCTCGAAGGGATCCTCTTGAATCTCTGACCCCCGGAGCCAAAAGGCCCCTTAGGGGACAACTGTCTTCAGGCTTCCCTCCGCCTCATGGCTCAGGGTCACCCCTTTCTCCCCAGTGTTGGCAGAAGCTTCACCCTTTGGAAAGGATTCTTTGGCTATCCCCAAAAAGAAAGTGCCTCGAGAAACAAGGGGAGAGAGCGGCCCATAAGGGTGTCACCCAAAGCCCACAAAATTGAGTGACTCACACACAGAATAACACAAAAAGGTGTGCATTAAGGGGGTCTTTCCGAGTTGTTCGCTTGTTGCCGATTTTCGCAACGGAGCGATTAAGGCAAAAATGTGCATGCGCATGGTACGCAGTGCGCATGCGGTTAGTATTTTAACACAAAACTTAGTAGATTTACTCACGCCCGAACGGAGATTTTTCATCGTTGAAGTGATCGTAGTGTGATTGACAGAAAGTGGGTGTTTCTGGGCGGAAACTGACCGTTTTCTGGGAGTGTGCGGAAAAACGCAGGCGTGTCAGGGAAAAACGCGGGAGTGTCTGGAGAAACGGGGGAGTGGCTGGCCGAACGCTGGGCGTGTTTGTGACGTCAAACCAGGAACGAAACTGACTGAACTGATCGCTATGTGTAAGTCTCGAGCTATTCAGAAACTGCTAAGAAATTTCTATTCGCAATTCTGCTAATCTTTTTCGTTCGCAATTCTGCTAAGCTAAGATACTTTCCCAGAGGGTGGCGGCTTAGCGTGTGCAATACTGCTAAAAGCAGCTAGCGAGCGAACAACTCGGAATCACCCCCTAAGTGAAAAAGTGCATAAATAAATACATAAATAAGCCCCGGCCAGGGAAAAGAAAAAAATATCCCTGCTCTATACAGAAGGCCAGGGCAAAGGAAAAATGGTGCAACTTGAAATTGGAGTGCTTAGTACATTGGGCCTAATTCAGACTGGATTGCTGCAGCGGCAGCGATCGCAGTCTGAAGCCCTTTGCGGAGTTCCAGTTTTCTTTCTTTTGTGGTGTTGATTTCTTCCAAGATGTCTAGTGACTTATTTTACATGTTCTTGTTTGTAGCACCATCTCCATATAGAGGCTTTTGGCCTAATTCAGTAAGGATAGCAAATTCTGCTAATTAGCAGAATTTGCTATCCTTTGGATCGTATGCTGGGGGCTGCCCATCACACTGCGATCCGACCTGAATTAGGCCCTGTGTTCTGCTTGGTTAGTTGCGATTGTTTTGTTGTTTTGTTTGTTATGTCTTCTTTTTCTTTCTCTCAACCAATAATCAATACGATTGAACCTAATTTTGAAAAAACTGAATTTGTATAGCCTGCCCCCCTAAGTGACTATGCAGCTATGTATGTTGACCTGTCACAGTGGAGGGATATTTCAGCCCACCAAGAACTAAGAATTTGTGACTTCCCCTTTTGCCTCATTGATGCCACTACTTGTTACTACATTTTTAGGGTGCATTGTCCTGAATATTGTTTCGCTCCACTCCCATAAAATTGAGATCTCTGCTGTGTGTAAGTGGCAAATTGTTATGTGGACTACAGTGTGCTATGGGCTATCTGATGGTTCTTGGTGATGCTCACGCAATTACCCTTGCCCAGCAGTCTTTTAGCCTCCTGCAGCCAAAGACTTTGCCTATAGCAGCCGCCTTTCCAGAGCAGATTAGGTCTGCCCCGTACTCGGATGCCCCCAGGTTTTATGTATAGATATGGCGGCTATTGGAGGCTGGGCAGGAGTAGGTTGCAGTACGGTGAGACGTACACTGAACCCAATCTAGCTGCACTATATGCGGGCAGAGAGAAATAACCTAATGCACGTGAGTGCAACAATGCACATGTTGGAATATAATATTAACACAGTAACTACTATATGCACATGCACCAATGCACAGGGTGTTATGAACAACAAGACTGTATATACATATAAATGCTAGGAAAGAGAATTTAGGGTGTGCTATCAATAGCAGCTGGTAAGGGGATGGTAAATTCACCTACACGGATACTGGACAAGAGAAAGAAATTTTCTCATACGTCCTAGAGGATGCTGGGGACGACATCAAGACCATGGGGTATAGACGGGATCCGCAGGAGACATGGGAACTCTAAAGACTTTTCATTGGGTGTGAACTGGCTCCTCCCTCTATGCCCCTCCTCCAGACCTCAGTTTTAGAAATGTGCCCAGGTCGACTGGATGCACTCTGAGGAGCTCTACTGAGTTTCTCTGAAAAGACATATGTTAGGTTTTTTATTTTCAGGGAGATCTGCTGGCATCAGACTCCCTGCTTCGTGGGACTGAGGGGGCAGAAGCAGAACCAACTTCCTCAGAGTTTCATGGCTCTGCTTCTGGCTGACAAGACACCGTTAGCTCCTGAAGGGAACTGAACGCTAGCCGTGTCTAGATGCTCACTCCCACAGCACGCTGTCACCCCCTCACAGAGCCAGAAGTCAGAAGACAGGTGAGTATGAGAAGAATGATCTTCAATCAAGTAAGTGACGGCTGAGGTGCGGCGCGGCTGGCGGGAGCGCAGCGCGCCATTGCTGCCCACACACACAGGCAGTGCAGGGCGCGGGGCGCCCTAGGCAGCAAGAAAAATACCTCAAACTGGCTAAAAGGGGGCATAAGATGCCCAGGCACAGCCCTACCCCCACCAGTATAAATATTATGAAAAGTTTTTGAGGTAAAGAGGGTGGAGCTTCTTCCTCAGGCAGCCAGCACACTACTCAGCACCATTTTCTCTCTCCTCAGGCTGCAGAGAACACGCTGGTCCTCTCTTCCACTTCTGACAAGTACAGGGTGCTATAAAGGGGGGGCACAAAGCGACTGTGGTGCATTTGATAGTGTATATTACTATTTAAAAGCGCTTTTGGGCTGTGGACATACTGTGTTCACAGGCAATACTGGTGCTGGGTTTGTGAACTGGCTGCTCCTATCCTGTGTCCCTCTGACAGATTTTATTGTGGGTCTGTCCCCAGAATAAGTCCCAGTGTGTCTGTGAGTGTGGTGTACACGTGTGAGGCATGTCTTAGGCAGGGAGTTCCTCCCCGGAAGAAGCCATTTTAGGGACACAGAGTTGTAATGTGGTGGCGCTACCGGCACACCAAGAGCCTGCATGGGTGAAAGAGCTACGTGACAGTATGCATCTGATTAACCGTAGATTGGATAAGTCTGAATCTAAGGCTGCATGCTGGAGAAAATCTGTGGAAGATGTGATTTTTCAGGATGCTGTTATTCCTTATGTGGGCGGCCCTCTGGGTCACATAAGAGACCATTTGCAAATGTTGTAAACACTGATACCGACACAGATTCTGATTCTTGTGTCGACAATAGTGAATCCATAAATTGGCAAAAAGTATACAATATATGATTGTGGCTATAAGGGACGTGTTGGAGGTTACAGAAAGCACTGCTGTACCTCAGGAGAAAGCTTATTTATGTAAGGAAAAGAAATCCAAAGTCACGTTCCCTCCTTCACACGAACTAAATGCTCTGTTTGAAGGGATGTGGGTGAATCCTGATAAAAAAAATTAGTATTCCGAAAATGATTCACATAGCTTATCCTTTCCCGGTTGAAGACAGGAAAAAATGGGAGTCACCCCCTGTGTTAGATGTTAGACAGTGCATTTTCCAGGTTGACAAAGAAGGTAATTCTCCCTGCTCCTGGCACGGCTTCTCTTAAAGAGCCGGCAGGCCGCAAAATGGAAACGACATTGAAATCCATTTATGTTACCAATGGTACACTGCTCAGGCCCACTATTGCCTGCGCATGGGTGAGTCGCGCTATTGAAAAATGGTCAGAAAGCGAGTCATCAGAAATTGACACGATGGATAAAGATGAGATACTCCTTAAGTTAGGGAATATCAAGGACACTGCCGCCTACATGCTGGAAGCAATGAAGGATATTGGACTCTTGAGTTCACAAGCCGCTACCATGGCAGTATCGGCTAGGCGGGCGTTATGGATTCGCCAGTGGAACGCGGATGCAGATTCCAAAAGAAACATGGAGGCTCTCCCATATAAAGGTGAGGCCTTATTTGGCAATGGCCTGGATGCGTTAGTCTCGGCGGCTATCGCAGGTAAGTCAACATTTTTGCCCTGTGCGCCTGCACCGGCAAAAAAGACCTATCACCCGCAAATGCAGTCCTTTCAGCCCAATAAGTACAAAAAGACGAGAGGTTCCCCCTTCTTTGCAGGAAGGGGAAGGGGAAAGAAGCCCACACCGGCTCCAGGTTCCCAAGAGCAAAAGTCTACCCCTAATTCTGCCAAATCCCCAGCATGACGCTGGAACTCCCTTGCGGGAGGCCGCTCGGGTGGGGGCACGTCTCAAACTCTTCAGCCAGGATTGGATTTTGTCTGGCCTGGACCCCTGGGTGTTGCAAATAGTATCCCAGGGATACAAACTAGAGTTTCAAGACGTTCCCCCATGCCGATTTTTCAAATCAACCTTGCCAGCTTCTTCACCAGAGAGAGAAGCAGTAATAGCGGCAATCCAAAAAATTGTCAAGACCAGGTCATAGTCCTGGTACCGTTGTCACAACAAGGGCAGGGTTTTTTATTCAAGCCTTTTTGTTGTTCTGAAGCCGGACGGCTCGGTCAGACTGATCCTAAATCTAAAAAATCTGAATTTCTTTCTGAAAAGGTTCAAGTTCAAGATGGAATCACTTGTGGCGATGATTGCCAGTCTGGAGGAGGGGGACTACTTGGTGTCGGTGGACATAAAGAATGCTTACCTGCATGTTCCCATTTATCCTCCTCACCAGGCTTATCTGAGATTCTCGATTCAGGATTGCCATTACCAATTCCAGATGTTACCTTTCGGTCTCTCCACGTCCCCGAGGGTATTCACCAAGGTGATGGCGGAGATGATGGTCCTCCTTCGTCAGAAAGGAGTCAATATAATCCCTTATCTGGACGACCTCCTGATAAAGGCGAGATCCAGGGAGCAGTTATTACAAAACATATCCCTCTCCCTGTCAATACTCCAACAACACGGGTGGATCATAAATTACCCAAAGTCACAGTTGGAACCGACGACAAGGTTGTCTTTCCTCGGGATGATTCTGGACACAGAAGTTCAGTGAGTATTTCTTCCGCTGGAAAAGGCTATGGAAATCCAGAACATGGTAAAACAGATATTGAAACCATCAAGTGTGTCGATCCATCAGTGCATTCGGTTGTTGGGGAAGATGGTGGCGGCCTACGAGGCCATACAGTTTGGCAGGTTCCATGCCACAGTATTCCAGTGGGACCTGTTGGACAAGTGGTCGGGGTCACACCTACACATGCACAGAAAGATAATCCTGTCGTCAAAAAACAGGATTTCGCTCCTGTGGTGGTTGCACAGCTCTCACCTGCTAGAGCGACGCAGGTTCGGCATTCAGGACTGGGTCCTAGTAACCAAGGATGCAAATCTCCGAGGCTGGGGAGCAGTCTCTCAGGGAGAAAACTTCCAGGAACGTTGGTCACATCAGGAAGCCTGCCTTCACATAAACGTGCTGGAGCTAAGAGCCATTTACAACGGCCTTCAACAAGCGGTACATCTTCTTCAAGACCGTCTCGTGCAGATCCAGGCGGACAATGTAACAGCAGTCGCATACATAAACAGGCAGGGCGGAATGAAAAACAGAGCGGCAAAAACATCTACAAGCTCTGTCGACAATATTCATTCCGGGAGTAGACAACTGGGAAGCAGACTTCCTCAGCAGACATGATCTCCATCCAGGAGAGTGGGGCCTCCACCAAGAAGTCTTCACAGAGGTGACAAGTCTTTGGGGATTTCCTCAAATAGACATGATGGTGTCTCGTCTCAGCAAGAAGCTTCAGAGACACTGTTCCAGGTCGAGAGACCCTCAAACAGTAGCAGTGGATGCACTGGTGACCCAGTGGGTGTTTCCGTCAGTGTATGTTTTCCCTCCACTTCCACTGATCCCAAAAGTACTCAGGATCATAAGAAATACAAGGGTTCGAGCAATCTTCATTGCCCCAGACTGGCCAAGAAGGGCTTGGTACCCAGATCTTCAGCAGTTACTCATAGGAGATCCTCGGCCTCTTCCTCCTCAGGAGGACCTGCTGCAGCACGGGCCGTGTGTGTACCAAGACTTACTGCGGCTATGTTTGACGGCATGGCTGTTGAGTGCCGTATCCTAGCCAGGAAGGGTATTCCTGAGGAGGTCATCCCCACCCTTATTCAGGCCAGAAAGGGAGTAACGTCAACACATTATCACCGTATTTGGAGAAAATATGTGTCTTGGTGTGAATCCAAGAAGGCTCCTACGGAAGAGTTTCATTTAGGACGTGTTCTCCATTTTTTGCAGGATGGTGTGGAGACGGGTCTACGATTGGGATCAATCAAGGTCCAGATTTCGGCCTTGTCAGTGTTCTTCCAAAAACAATTGGCCTCTCTTCCAGAGGTTCAGACCTTCGTGAAAGGGGTTCTGCACATCCAGCCTCCATTCGTGCCTCCAGTGGCACCATGGGACCTTAACGTGGTATTGTGGTTCCTTCAATCGGATTGGTTTGAGCCTCTACAAAAGATAGAGTTGAAGTTTCTCACTTGGAAAGTGGTGATGCTTTTGGCATTGGCATCCGAATGGCGGGTGTCTGAATTGGGGGCCTTGTCTCACAAGAGCCCTTACCTGATTTTCCATGAAGATAGGGCAGAGTTGCGGACTCGCCAACATTTTCTTCCAAAGGTGGTTTCTGCTTTTCACATAAACCAACCTATTGTGGTGCCAGTAGTTACTGACACATTCACTGATTCAAAGTCTCTAGATGTGGTTAGAGCTTTGAAAATCTTTGTTGCTAGAACAGCTCATATACGGAAAACAGAGGCTCTGTTTATCCTGTATGATCACAACAAGATTGGCTGTCCTGCTTCCAAGCAGACTATTGCACGTTGGATTAGAAATACGATTCAGCAAGCTCATACTACGGCTGGATTGCCGTTACCGACGTCGGTAAAGGCCCACTCCACTAGGAAGGTAGGCTCATCCTGGGCGGCTGCACCGGGGGGGTCTCGGCATTACAACTTTGCCGAGCAGCTACTTGGTCAGGGTCAAACACATTTGCTAAGTTCTACAAGTTTGACACCTTGGCCGATGAGGACCTAAAGTTTGGTCAATCGGTGCTGCAGGGTCATCCGCACTCTCCCGCCCGTTCTGGAGCTTTGGCATAGACCCCATGGTCTTGATGTCGTCCCCAGCATCCTCTAGGACGTATGAGAAAATAGAATTTGGATAACCTACCGGTAAATCCTTTTCTCCTAGTCCGTAGAGGATGCTGGGCGCCCGTCCCAGTGTGTACTTTACCTGCAGTTTAGTTATTACAGTTGCACAAGTTGTGTTATTTTGGTTTCAGCATGTTGCTGCAATTAGTTCATGCCTGTTGGCGTGTGTTATGTTGAGTGCCATGTGTGCGGCATGGTTGAGGGTGTGAGTTGGTAGATATCTCACCACTAGTTAAGTAATTCCTTTCCTCGAAATGTCAGTCTCCCTGGGCACAGTTCCTACAACTGAGGTTTGGAGGAGGGGCATAGAGGGAGGAGCCAGTTCACACCCAATGAAAAGTCTTTAGAGTGCCCATGTCTCCTACTGATCCCGTCTATACCCCATGGTCTTGATGTCGTTCCCAGCATCCTCTACAGACTAGGAGAAAAGGATTTACCGTTAGGTTATCAAAATCCTATTTACCAGCACTGGCTGATCATGAAATATATGAAATGAATTACAAATACAAATGGCTTGTTCATATTAATAACACATTTAATAATTGCACATATTAAAAAATCACAGTAGGATAAATTAGATAAAAAAATGCCACATATATGCCTGTAGGGATAATTGATATCAAAATAGAAAATGTTCCACAATGCTGGCTAGGATTCACTCAAAAAGAAGGGACTAATGTCACTGGTGTAGACCATCAATAATCGGCTGTTTTGGTATAAATCCAATAATTTGCAATCATGATGTTTTTACCAGTGATCCAGATGCAGATGATATCCACCTTATTAACGGCTGGAAAACTTTGTCCTTTACAGGTGGTAAAGTAGGACCAGGTAAGGTGAATACTGCAGTGGAAATGTCCCAAAGTTTGCATAGGAGGGACCAGTAAATGCCAGCCATGGTGGTAGATTCCAAACAGGCAGGGAGTAAAAAATTTCAACGCGTGTCGCTGGTTTGTGGAACAATTTCTATTTTGATATCAATTATTCCTACAGGCATATATGTGCCTTTTTTTAATCTAATTTATCCTACTGTGATTTTTTAATATGTGTAATTATTAAATGTGTTGTTAATATGAACAAGCCTTTTGGATTTGTAATTAATTTCATATATTTCATGATCAGCCAGCGCTGGTAAATTTCTTTCTCTTGTATATACATATAACAATGCACAGGATGGTATGAATAATAAATAATTTAGCAGTGAGTTCCTAAAGGAGCTTGGCAGAGCAAGGCAAGGTACAGATAACGACATTACTTAGCTGCAGGAGACCCCTGGATTCCAGGCAAGGCAGGACAAAGCAAGACAAGGTAAGGCTGGGGCTGTCTGAAAGTACTTCCAAGCTAGGTCTCACATGCACAATCAGGAACTGAGGTGACAGGTAATGAACTCAGGATTCTAGCAGGACAGGGTAAACATGATTCTAACTGGACTGGGAATCACCAGTGAAATAATGGCATGACTGTACAGACTCTAGATTCACCAAAGAACAGAGACCGCAGACAGGTACTCTAAGGAACAATAAGCTTCAAGCTATAACCGGCGTCAGATGAGGAGCATGCTGGTTAATAAAAGAAGCCCCAATCAGGATGGCTTAGAGCCAGACACAAGGTATTGGCCTAATTATCTGACAGGTGAGACTGCACAGGCCACACATACAGGAGTCAGGCTGCAATAAACCAGACACAAGGTAATGGCCTAATTATCTGACAGGTGAGACTGCACAGACCACACATACAGGAGACAGGCTGCAGTTACACAGACTCACCAAAGGCGGCCAGCAACAGTACCCCAAACAAGTACATAAGAAAACCTGGAATGCTAACAGAATAGAACACAAAATCATAAACTGGAATGAGCCACAGCGGTGGCTCATGACACAAATCCACTTTCAGTGCTGCATATATGTACCTGTCCAGAGCATATAGGACAGAGCTTTACCTGAAAGTGTTATTTTATGGGCAGGAATTTTTTTGTACGTATGTTTAAAATGGGGTGTACCCAGACCATATAGCTCCATTACACTCTGCTTATAAAATTACCCTAACTAAAGCAATAAACTCTAGCAGTTACTGACTATTATTAACAGATGGCACAAGGGAAGAATATAAATCATTCCTTACTCTTGACATCACTTTTTCCCTGGCCGAGGCCTGTAAATCGCGTCACTGCTCCAGAGCTGTATTTCCACAGTATGTTTCAGTTAAACTGCATGCAGCTCTTTCATTATATCTCCTCTAAATGTGACTGATGCACATCACCAGATGTGGAATATATCCCGGTGCTAGACATCCTCCAGAGACTGTAATTATTATATCCCATGTGCACACTGTCAAATGCCAAAGTAGACTGTATTTGGAATCTGTATGTGGGAGCCATTTTTTGACTGACTGGAAGAACACATGGAGTATGGCTAAGAATGCCAGTTATCTATAGCTGGGAAGCTGTATGCTGGACATGACATTCTGCATACTTCTGATTATGACAGCTAGGAAGGTCAATATGTTTAACATCTTCTCTGTGAAACACATGAAAGCTTATTACTGTAAAGTCAGAGATCCTCTGCCTCCTGCTGATGTATTATGATCCTGTATGCGAGCCACAAGTAAGGAGCAATAACATGGAAACCATTAAATTAGGGCATTAGTTATTGCAAGGACTTATTTAATAATGGCTAATGTAATAATCAAATATTAAGTTCCATTATTCATGTGAAGTCTCTTGCACTCTATCACATGCTAACAAGCTCAATCATTTCCCAGTAACTTTGGGGGTCATTCCGAGTTGATAGCACGTAGCAACTTTTTGCTGCTTGTGCGATCAACCTGACGCCGCCTATGGGGGAGTGTATTTTAGCATAGCAGGGCTGCGATCGCTTGTGCAGCCCTGCTATGCTAAAAAGATTCCTGCAAAACAAGACCAGCCCTGCAGCTACTTACCCAGTGCGACGGATCCAGCGATGAAGGTCCTGGCTGTAACGTTAGACATCCGCCCTCCAAACGCCTGTATCCGCCTGCGTTGGACTCAACACGCCTGGAAAACGGTGAGTATCCGCCCCGGAATGCCTCCCGCCTGTCTGTCTTCTTGCGATCGCCGCTGCGATCACTCTTCTCGCTGGTGGCGTCGCGGCCCGGCGACCAACGACGTGCATGTGCAGTGCGTCTGCCGTGCATGCGCATTTCTGACCCATTCGCACTGCAGCGAAGAACCACTGCGTGCGAACGGGTCGGAATTACTCCCTTCAATCACTGACAATCATTGTAAAGATCCATGGGTTGGATAAGAGGTAGGGTAGGGAATTTAAATGTATTTATTTATGTATTACCAGTTATTTATATAGCGCACACATATTCCGCAGCGCTTTACAGAGAATATTTGGCCATTCACATCAGTCCCTGCCCCAGTGGAGCTTACAATCTATATTCCCTACCACATGCACACGTACACACTAGAGTTAATTTTTTTTGGGACCCAATTAACCTGTCAGTATATTTTGAATTGTGGGAGGAAACCGGAGTATCCGGATGAAACCCACGCAAGTACGGGGAAAATTTACAAACGCCACACAGTTAGGGCCATGGTGGGAATCGAACCCATGACCTCAGTGCTGTGAGGCAGTAATGCTAACCATTACACCATCCGTACTGCCCATACTGTGGAGATATGACTCTCTTTACCAGTCACAGTCTGCCAAACTTGCTTTTATAGGGCAGGAAATAATTCAATGAATACCCACAGCTTACCGGGAGCCGTGTGCCCCAACAATGGCTAGTAGAAAACCTTCAAAATAAATTGAACATATGTTTCAGTCCCAGACTCTCTTGAGCATCTGTGATGTGTGTGGGGTGGTGAAAATGTTAGTCAAAAGTAAACCACCTGTTCTGTCTAAAAATGCTAAAACTCATCCCCAAATTATATCTGGCACTTACCATTGTATATCCATTTCTGCCACCTCTAAGGGGTAAATGTAATAGGGTCAAGTTGCTGGAGGTGCAGGATTTTGGTCGAGAATTATCGTTTTTTTTAAAGCACCAATCATTTACAAGGCTTGTAAATGAGTGCCTCTTTAAAAATACAGCCATTCACAATGTTTAATGTATATAAAAGAAAATAACAAAAGTACATAAAATAATATTATTGGAAAACAGAAACTGAAAACGCAAGTGCTTTCATGTGACTGCATCAGGGAGACAAAAACATGGACTGATCTTCAGTTGCATATAGACCCTGATGAATGACAATTTCCCAAATTACCTTTACAACATTCATTTGCTGCCCACCAACCTCTCCACTATAAGGTCACAAGAAGTTATATGCAGGGCAGTTTCTTGGGGCAGGCGAGCAGTGCAACCGCACTGGGAGCCCGCCGTGGCACTAACCGTGGCTCCCTGCTTCCCCCTCCTATTTCTCCCAGAGTAACCCGCTCGGGGGGGCGGAGTTTCACGGAATGACGCGTTTGCGTCGTTACGTCACGACGCAACCCCGTCACTCCGCTAAACTCCCCCCCCCCTCCCCCCCCGAGCGGGGTACAGAGGGGGATCCAAGTTAGGAAGAGGGAAAGGCCGGCGCGAGGAGCGACTGGTGAGGCGGGCCGAAGAGCGGTAATCGCCTCTAAGTATTCTCTCTCTCTTTCTCTCAATGTGTAAAATGGGGACACCTGCCGTAATGTGTGAAATGCGGACTCTTGCCTGCCGTAGTGTGGGGATTTAATGTATCAAGGGCATTACTGTGTGGGGCTTAATATGGTAGAATTTTTTTTTTCTGTGGTAGTCGTGATCTGTTGGAGCAGGGTCAAAAACTGGATTGTGAGGTAGTCTTTTCAGACGAGGCCATGCCCATTTAAATGAGGCCACACCCATTTAGATGAGGCAACGCCCCCTTGCCGGTTGTGCGCGCAAGTTTGTTTTTTTCTCTAGGTGTGGGGGGGGGCACATTTTTTTATGTCATGGGGGGGCGCATTTTTAAATCTCGCACTGGGAGCCAAATTGGCTAGAAACAGCCCTGGTTATATGTATATGCTAATTTGTTTTATCACCCCTTTAATTACCATTATTCAATAGAAATATAACAATAACATCCAGTAAACAGAGTAGACATTTACACACATAAGCAAAGCAAACATTCCTTAGGAATAAATGTTATAGCTCCACATTATCTATCCCAATGGTAGTTATCACTGACATACTGTATCTGATGTGGCTTGTTCCCTTGCTTTTGAATACATACAGAGAGCTGCTCAAATATAAATTTGAAAATTATTTGCTTTAATGTACCTTTCCTTGCAATAAATATTATACAGACCTGGGATGAACACATTGCCTCAATAGGTGGAGCATCAGAGGGTGCCATAAAACCTTATCTGGCCTGTTGGCCTTTTATGATGTCCTTGTGGCTGGATCCTGGTCCTCAGTAAAACATAACTTATGTGAGAAGACACATACACTATAGATAACACCAAGCTTCACCAAATATAAACATTACACAGGCCTTTGAAGAAGGGTCAATATACAGGTTGAGTATCCCATATCCAAATATCCGAAATACGGAATATTCCGAAGTAGAGACTTTTTTGAGTGAGAGTGAGATAGTGAAACTTTTGTTTTTTGATGGCTCAATGTACACAAACTGTTTAATACACAAAGTTATTAAAAATATTGTATTAAATGACCCTCAGGCTGTGTGTATAAGGTGTATATGAAACATAAATGAATTGTGTGAATGTACACACACTTTGTTTAATGCACAAAGTTATAAAAAATATTGGATAAAATGATCTTCAGGCTGTGTGTATAAGGTGTATATGAAACATAAATGCATTCTGTGCTTAGACTTGGGTCCCATCATGTTAGGGTCTCCTGCTCTGTGCTGCCATGTCGTCATGGCAACCGGGAGACAAGTGCTAGTGGAGTAACCTGAGCGCAGCTGATACTCCGGTTCGGGTCTTTTGCTGTGCAGTGGTTATAGGCTCTGTGCACGGCAGGGGATCCGGTGCTGGTTTTTGTGCTCACAGTCTGTGAGGTCTGAGTGGGGCGTGGACAGCACCTGCTTTATAAGGCCTCTTTTCAGGGTAAGCAGATGCTGCTGAATCTTTGTTGGTTAGTCAGTTCATGAAAGTTAGCCAGTACTGTGTAGCTTTGTATTTGTTTGTTGCTTACTGCAAATAGGCCTGGGGATTTGGTATTACACTCTGCCAATCCAGACCTAGCAGTAAGACTGGAGTCAGTCGTTTAGCTTGCTGGGGTTCTGTTACTACTCTGTGAACTTAGCAAGTTTGCGGCTGTATTCTAAGACTTGCCTGTCTAATCCTGTCTCACTGTGCTAGGTGTCAGGGGTCAGTTTAGTGGCAGTAAGCTAAAACCTGTGCACTGCAAGTGAGAATCAGGATTGTGGAGTCTCTCCTTGTGTCTATCATTCCATCTCTGACCAAGGAGTTTACTGCCACACCCGTTGGTAACCCTTTAGGGTTTTGCTGTTGCCCTTAGCAACAGCATTTCGGGTTCTCTACGTATTAAAACACAACATCTTGCTATTTCCATCTGAGCAGTTCTAATACAAGGGAGATACCCAGTTCCTTAGCCTCTGGGCTTCTCTGTTCACTTTGTGTGTATTTTGTTACCCTATCACCTTCTGTGTACGTTATGTCATATTCCCCAGTTTGTCTGTGAGTCCATTTGTTTTGCATAACAGTTCAAACACCAGTACATTCCTGCAGACACTGGAGTGCATAACAGTTCTGACACCAGTACTTTCCTGCAGGCACTGGTGTGCATAACATATTCAGCAGCCTAATACTCCTGTTGAAATTTTGTGGGAATATGGAGCATACCCCTCAAAATACGTTGCAACAGGTGGTCGATCAGGTGCAGGTCCTGACTCGACAATTTAATGATTTGTCCATTAAAATGCACACCTCCCAGGCTGCTGGCGGAGCTCCCGCAGCAGCAGCACCTGCAGGGGTTAAGGAGCCGAAAGTAAATCTCCCGGATCGTTTTTCTGGAGATCGCTCGCAGTTCTTTTGTTTCAAGGAGAGCTGCAAGCTATACTTCCGGCTTAGGCCTCAGTCTTCTGGGTCGGAGATTCAGCGGGTGGGCATAGTGATTTCCTTGCTACAAGGAGACCCACAGGTCTGGGCATATGGGTTGCAGCCTGACTGTCCGTCGCTTAAAAGTGTTGATGCTTTTTTACGGCACTGGGCATGTTGTATGATGACCCTGACAAGACGGCCTCAGCCGAGGCTCAGATTTCGATCCTTAAGCAAGGGCGAAGGCCAGTTGAGGTTTACTGTACGGAGTTTCGGAGGTTGGCCCATGATACCCAGTGGAATGACCCAGCCCTGAGACACCAGTACCGAAGAGGTCTTTCTAACCAGATAAAGGACCAACTGGTACAATATCCCTTGCCTGATAGCTTGGATCAGCTCATGCAGTTATCCATCCGGGTGGATAGACGGCTGAGAGAGCGTAGGCTTGAAAGGGAGACTGAGATTTCCTTCCTTCCCAAGGGAACCTCAGACTCTGAGGAATTTTCTGAGGAGCCTATGCAGATTGGGGCTACCCGCCTCTCCTCGCGTGAGAAGACGCGGAGGAGACAGCAGGGCTTGTGTTTGTACTGTGGGAATAAAGGTCATGTGGTAGTATCATGCCCAGAAAAGCCGGAAAACTTCAGGGCCTGAGGGTGATGGGAAATATCCTGTCAGGCCAGAAGTCAGAATTTCCCAAGAAGACTTTTATCATTCCGGTGACCTTGAAGATCCTCGGTCAAACTGTCAAGACTGAGGCCTTTGTGGACAGTGGGGCCGACGGGGTTTTTATGGACCGCCAATTCGCCCTGAAACACTCTGTTCCCTTAGTACCCTTGGCATCGGAAATTGAGATTTGTGGGTTAAACGGGGAACCATTATCCCAAGGTAAAATTACCTCTTGCACTAGCCAGATTTCTTTGTTTATTGGAGCCACACACTCTGAAAAATTGTCCTTTTATGTGACTGTCTGTACTTTTGCCCCATTGGTGTTGGGGTTACCCTGGTTAAGGGCCCACAATCCTCAATTTGACTGGGTCTCTGGGGAGATTCTTAGTTGGGGTACTGATTGTTTCAGGAGTTGCTTGAGCCTTCCAGTCAGGCTCTCGCAGCTAAGTTTGCCAGGATTGCCAGGGTGTTATGCAGATTTTGCGGACGTGTTCTCCAAAAAAGTTGCAGAGGTACTACCTCCCCATCGCCCCTATGACTGTGCCATTGATTTGTTGCCAAATGCTAAGCTTCCCAAGAGCAGGTTGTACTCCCTGTCACGTCCTGAGACTCAGGCTATGGCAGAGTACATTCAGGAGAACTTGGCTAAGGGATTTATCAGACCTTCACAGTCTCCAGTTGGGTCGGGGTTCTTCTTCGTGGGTAAAAAGGACGGTTCGTTGCGACCCTGCATCGACTTCAGGGAAATGAACCGTATCACGATTAAAAACTCATACCCACTGCCTCTCATTTCGGTCTTGTTTGACCAGCTTCGTACTGCCACCATTTTTTCTAAGATTGACCTACGCGGTGCGTACAATCTAATCCGAATAAGAGAGGGGGATGAATGGAAGACTGCCTTTAATACCCACTCAGGGCATTATGAATATTTGGTGATGCCTTTTGGGCTCTGTAATGCCCCGGCAGTCTTCCAGGATTTCATGAATGATGTGCTCAGGGAATATTTGGATAGATTCTTAGTTGTATACTTAGATGACATCCTAATCTTCTCCCATTCCCTGGAGGAACATCGGAAGCATGTACGCTTAGTCCTCCAGAAACTCAGAGACCACCGGCTTGGGGCGAAGCTGGAGAAGTGCGAATTTGAAGTTCAGCAAATCGCATTTCTAGGATATATTATCTCCCCAGAAGGTTTCCAAATGGAGGGTTCCAAGGTACAGGCAGTCCTGGATTGGGTGCAGCCCACTAGTTTGAAGGCGCTTCAGCGTTTCCTGGGCTTTGCGAATTTTTATAGACGATTTATCGCTGGATTTTCGTCTATAGTGGCGCCCTTGGTGGCACTCACTAAGAAAGGGGCGGATGTTGCTCACTGGTCTTGTGAGGCTAAAGCAGCTTTTGCCCGTCTCAAAAGGGCATTTGTTTCGGCCAAGGTGCTGCGACACCCAGATCCAGAGCGTCCTTTTGTGGTGGAGGTGGATGCCTCTGAGATGGGTATTGGGGCAGTGCTTTCTCAGATGGGAGTGTCTGATAATCGCCTTCATCCCTGTGCTTACTTTTCCCGTAAATTTTCGCCTGCCGAGATGAATTATGACGTGGGTAACCGGGAATTGTTGGCTATTAAGGATGCACTCGAGGAGTGGAGACACTGGCTTGAGGGGGCTAAGTTTGTGGTCTCAATTCTCACTGACCATAAGAATCTGGCATATTTAGAGTCAGCGAAGCGTCTCAATGCCAGGCAGGCACGATGGGCTTTGTTTTTTGCTCGCTTTAATTTTTTGATAACATATCGCCCTGGGTCAAAAAACATCAAGGCTGATGCGCTCTCGCGGAGTTTTGCTCCAATCCAGGAGACCACCGAGGAGCCGTTGCCCATTGTTTCCCCATCATGTATTAAAGTGGGCATTACCCAGGACCTCTTATCATTAGTCCTTAGAGCACAGGAGCAGGCTCCTGCAGACCTTCCGGTAGGTCTTTTGTTTGTGCCTCCTAGGTTAAGACAGCGAGTGTTCCTGGAATTCCATGCCAAGAAGTCGGCAGGTCACCCGGGTATTGCCAGAACTCGGGAGTTGCTATCTAGGGCGGTGTGGTGGCCCTCGGTGGCTAAGGATGTGGATCAGTGGGTTCGGGCATGTGACATCTGTGCCCGAAATAAGACTCCTAGAGGGGTTCCTGTTGGCCCATTACATCCACTCTCTATCCCATCTAAGCCATGGACCCACATTTCAATGGATTTTGTGGTGGACTTGCCCAAATCCTCGGGGATGACAGCCATCTGGGTTGTCGTTGACAGGTTTTCGAAGATGGCGCACTTCGTTCCACTGGTTGGGCTGCCATCAGCCAGACGCCTGTCTGAATTATTTATGCTGCATGTTGTGCGTCTCCACGGGTTGCCACTTGATGT
Source organism: Pseudophryne corroboree (assembly GCF_028390025.1). Classification (NCBI taxonomy): domain Eukaryota; kingdom Metazoa; phylum Chordata; class Amphibia; order Anura; family Myobatrachidae; genus Pseudophryne; species Pseudophryne corroboree. Next base: position 217,581,455 of record NC_086453.1, on the reverse strand, counting down.
GGTCTCTGACCGCGGATCCCAGTTTGTGGCCAAATTCTGGAGGGCATTTTGTTCCGATCTCCAGATTTCTGTCAGCTTGTCGTCAGGCTACCATCCGCAGTCTAATGGGCAGACTGAAAGGGTGAACCAGTCCTTGGAGCAGTTCCTCAGGTGTTATGTCTCCAAGTGTCAGACTGACTGGGTTGCTCATCTGTCCATGGCGGAGTTTGCCTATAACAACGCGGCTCACTCTGCTACAGGGATCTCTCCCTTCCTTTGTGTGTATGGGCATCATCCTAAGGCCAATTCTTTTGACCCCCTGGACTCCACGCCTGGTGGTTCCTCTGTGGTTTCGGTCCTTAGAGGTATTTGGCGGAAAGTGAAGAAAGCCCTTGTGTCTGTGTCATTAGTGACCAAAAGGGTTTTTGATAAGCGGAAAAGACCCTGCAGCTTCAAATTAGGAGACTTCGTCTGGTTGTCAACCAAGAATTTGAAGTTGAGACAGCCATCTCATAAGTTAGGCCCCCGGTTCATCGGCCCTTATAAGATCACCAGGGTTATCAATCCGGTGGCATTTCAGTTAGATCTGCCCCGTTCTTTGGGTATCAATAAAACATTTCATTGTTCCCTTTTAAAACGGGCGATTAGTAATCCTTCTTCCAGTGGAAGACCTTCCCCTCTTCTGATACGTGGCCAGAGGGAGTTTGTTGTTGAAAGGATTCTTGACTCCAAGGTGGTTCGGGGTCGGCTGTCATTTTTGGTGCACTGGAAGGGGTATGGCCCGGAGGAGCGGTCGTGGGTGCGCAGTTGTGATCTTCATGCCCCCAGACTGATACGCTCTTTCTTCTCGCAGTTCCCCGATAAACCCGGTGGTAGGGGTTCTTTGACCCCTCGTCAGAGGGGGGGTACTGTTAGGGTCTCCTGCCCTGTGCTGCCACGTCGTCATGGCAACCGGGAGACAAGTGCTAGTGGAGTAACCTGAGCGCAGCTGATACTCCGGTTCGGGTCTTTTGCTGTGCAGTGGTTATAGGCTCTGTGCACGGCAGGGGATCCGGTGCTGGTTTTTGTGCTCACAGTCTGTGAGGTCTGAGTGGGGCGTGGACAGCACCTGCTTTATAAGGCCTCTTTTCAGGGTAAGCAGATGCTGCTGAATCTTTGTTGGTTAGTCAGTTCATGAAAGTTAGCCAGTACTGTGTAGCTTTGTATTTGTTTGTTGCTTACTGCAAATAGGCCTGGGGATTTGGTATTACACTCTGCCAATCCAGACCTAGCAGTAAGACTGGAGTCAGTCGTTTAGCTTGCTGGGGTTCTGTTACTACTCTGTGAACTTAGCAAGTTTGCGGCTGTATTCTAAGACTTGCCTGTCTAATCCTGTCTCACTGTGCTAGGTGTCAGGGGTCAGTTTAGTGGCAGTAAGCTAAAACCTGTGCACTGCAAGTGAGAATCAGGATTGTGGAGTCTCTCCTTGTGTCTATCATTCCATCTCTGACCAAGGAGTTTACTGCCACACCCGTTGGTAACCCTTTAGGGTTTTGCTGTTGCCCTTAGCAACAGCATTTCGGGTTCTCTACGTATTAAAACACAACATCTTGCTATTTCCATCTGAGCAGTTCTAATACAAGGGAGATACCCAGTTCCTTAGCCTCTGGGCTTCTCTGTTCACTTTGTGTGTATTTTGTTACCCTATCACCTTCTGTGTACGTTATGTCATATTCCCCAGTTTGTCTGTGAGTCCATTTGTTTTGCATAACAGTTCAAACACCAGTACATTCCTGCAGACACTGGAGTGCATAACAGTTCTGACACCAGTACTTTCCTGCAGGCACTGGTGTGCATAACATATCACCATGATATCTCATTATGGTATGCAATTATTCCAAAATACGGAAAAATCCCATATCCAAAATACCTCTGGTCCCAAGCATTTTGGATAAGGGATACTCAACCTGTATTTGTTTAGTTAATTATTAACATTTACTTATATAGCACCAGCATATTCTGTAAAGTTTTATAATGGGGGCAAAACAATAATAAAACAAGACTGGGTAATAACAGAAAAAGATGTAAGAGGGCACTGCTTGCAAGTTTACGGTCTCTAGAGAAATAGGCATTAGATACAAGAGAATAAGTGCTACATATTGAAAATTGGTCCAATTGAATCTCAGAGGTTATTGGATGACTAAGATCTAGTCACAGAGCAATGATGGCCTGCGGTCAGTTGGCTGTGTGAGTGTAGGAAGTAGAGATGAGCAGTTTGGGTTTGGCTCTTATTGTCAACTTTTCATGAGTTCAGATCTGAAAACGAGGCAAAACGTCATCTTTCATGGATGTCTTGGAACTTCTGTGGCAGAAATACGCAGTTTTGCCTTGTTTTCAGATGTGAATAAACAGAGTCAAATCTGAACTGCTCATCTCTAGTAGAAAGAGAGAATGCTGTATGTAAAGTTATGTATGAGTGGGATACTGTCAGGATCCCAGCAGTCGGGATCCTGACAGATTATTGACAGTGGAATCCTGATGGATCCCGATGGTAAGTACTGGGTTTAGGATGGGAAGGGGTGGGGGAGGGGATCGTCTGTGGGAGGGGAGATTATTAGGATTAGGCTGTGAGTGGGAGAGTTACGGTTAAAATACCAAGATCTGTTGGAATTCTGACCATCAGGATGATGACTCTCGGGATTTCGATACCATCTGGTATGAACTGTGAATAGCTTATGGAGGTTATGTTGGTGATTCTGAAATCTGTTCATCTTTCCTGAAGAGGTGTGCCTTCAGGGAATGCTTGAAGACTAGAAGAAAGTCTTGTGTGAGGGAGGGCATGCCTAAGAATTGGTGCAGCTCAAAAATATGAATGGGAGGGAGTAATGAGTATTGATGAGAGACACAGATCTTAAGCACAATGGAATCTCGGAGATATTTGGAGATAAAAAAGGAGATGTTGGTATGGTTGATAGCCTTATGTGTAAATAGAAGTACAGGTTGAGTATCCCTTATCCAAAATGCTTGGGACCAGAAGTATTTTGGATATCGGATTTTTCCGTATTTTGCAATAATTGCATACCATAATAAGATATCATAGTGATGGGACCTAAGTCTAAGCACAGAATGCATTTATGTTTCATATACACCTTATACACACAGCCTGAAGGTAATTTTAGCCAATATTTTTAATAACTTTGTGCATTAAACAAAGTGTGTCTACATTCACACAATTCATTTATGTTTCATATACACCTTATACACACAGCCTGAAGGTCATTTAATACAATATTTTTAATAACTTTGTGTATTAAACAAAGTTTGTGTACATTGAGTCATCAGAAAACAAAAGTTTCACTATCTCACTCTCGCTCGAAAAATTCTGTATTTCGGAATACAGTATTCCGTATTTCTGAATATTTGGATATGGGATACTCATCCTGTATTTTGTATTGAATTTGTTAAAATACAGACAACCAATGTAAGGACTGATGGAGAAGAGCAACAGAAGAAACATGTTTTTGCAATCTAGCTGCTGCATTCAAAATAGATTGTAGGGGTGAGAGTCTGTTTAGGTTAATACAAGTAAGTAGCCTATTGCAAAAATCAATGCGGGAAATAATGAGTGCTTACATTAGAGATTTTTTGTTTTATGTGAGATATGGGTGTATTCTCGAATGTTTCTTAGATGTAATGTCCAGAGAATAGAAATAGAGCTTGCAAATATTTCCAGTATACAGAACAACGTACTACACGGTGACAGAAGCTGGGCACTGCACGTAATGTTACAGTGTAGCACCCGACTCCTGTCATTAAGCAGGAGCCGACACTGTAGTGACAACCCTCGGCGGGTGACACCCGGGTTCCGGCTGCACCCCTGTTGTGATGCCACTGCCGTGATGATAACAGTAATCTGCTCTGTCTAACGTAGTAATTTATAAAATATTCCAGCAAGGAACTGAGTACTTGATTTCTTGAATACAGTGAGGGGCATATGTAATAGGGTCTGAGTTTGCTGGAGGTGCGGGATGCCGACCGATCTCGGAGATGTTTTTAAAGTGGCATGTTTTGCCTTGTAAATGATTGCCCCTTTAAAAAATCTCTGAGATCTGCCAGCATCCCGCACCTCTGGCAACTCAGACCCTATTACATATGCCCCTGAGCATGATAAACTACAATACTTTTCACTCTGTTGTCTACTAAAGCATGTCAATAATCATTTTTTCCACTTTCCAAGTATACAACGGTAGTTTTCCTGTCTCCGACATATGATTTATACTACTTTAGTAAATTTATCACTGAACTATATTTTCCCTTTTTTTTTGTTCCTTTCAGTTTTGTAAGAAACATAAAATTGTGCACCTTGCTTAGATTGTTATTTTAATGTCATGAAGTTTGATGCATATGAGGTACATGTGCTCATGTTTGTATGGTCTTCCTCCTTGTTCTCGGGGTTTCCTCCCACATCAGAAAACATACTGGCAGGGGCGTAGCCAGAACTTTGTGGACCCCATAGTAACATTTTGAAGGGGCCCCCGTCCCAATGCTTCTAGAGAGACACTTCTCTGGAGCAGTTGTTAATTTTATGCCCTATAATAGTGCCCTAGTTCATTTTCTGAACCATAATAGAGCCTTATTTAATGTTATGCCCCATAGTAGTTCCTTTTATGAATTGCAGTAGTGCTTAAGTTCACCCTATGTCACATTTCAGAGCTGCCAATACACATTATGCTGCACAGAACCCCCAATTAACATTATGATATATAGTGCTCCCCGTTCATATTGTGCCTCATTAAAATGCCCTCCAGTTCATTTTATACCACACTACAATGAGCAGGTCCAGAGGCATACCTGGATATATTGCAGGCCCCAAGGAAAAAGTTTGAAAGGACCCCTACGTACCACTCTATGGCAAAAAATTTATATAACATATGTAACTTTGACAGGGTAGGTGGGCCCCTTTTAGCTCTGGGCCCCATAGCAGCTGCACTGCCTGCTCCTATGATAGCTATGCCCTTGCATACTGGTATGTTGATTAGCTTCTGACAAAAATAAACTGTGGTGTGTATAAGTGTGCATGTGATAGGAAATATAGATTGTAAGCACCACTGGGGCAGGGATTGATGTCAGTGTCTATATAGGGATATAGTTATGTTATCGCTGGTCACAATACCGACGCCTCAAAATCCAGACAGTCAGCATGTCGATTAACAGGGACTATTCCCACTCATGGGTGTCCACGACACTCATAGAGTGGGAATAGAACTCATAGAGTGGGAATAGAACCTGCCCGCAGCACGGCGAGCGCAGGGGGCTCGGTGGCACAGCTCGCCACCGAGCCCGCAGCGTGGCGAGCGCAAGGGGCATCATTGTACTCCCCTGCGGGCATTCTAATCCCCGGGATCCCAATGTCGCTATGGTGACCGGCGGCATCCGAAGCGCCGGTCATCCATACCCAACCCTCTATATATTCACTGTAAAGCGATGGTTAATATGTGTGCGCTATATAAATAACTATAAATAACTATATGAAAGGAGCACAGATATGGTTTTTCTATGTAATCATACACATTCTTTTTTTATTTTAGATATTGCTAAAAGGATGATTATCTTGGGAGAAGACATAATTGATGTTGTCCAAGGATCACCTGTCACTTTTCATGTACAGTTGCAGAAAGAAGATGGTGAAATTGCTGCAAGTAAGAGATGAATATGAAATGCACTCTGATTATTTTATATTTTGATTATAATGCTTCAGCATATGCTGTAGAAAGGTGAAGGATTTTTTTTTTTCTTGAGAAATCATTTTATTGAGGTTTTACAGGGAAAGGCAATAACATGCATGAAAACAGCAATACGGAAACCGTATTCTCAGATAAACATACACTGATGAAAACAGCATAACAAAAATGGAAAGAAGCAGTGAAATAGCAACATAAGAAATCCAGTGTACGGTATTTTGAACTGGAGGAGGGAAGGGGAGAAGAGGGCAGTGTAAAGAAAAGAGCGAAAAGGAAGTGGGGGTATATAGGAGGGGAGAAGTGAAGGAGATTTTTGATGGATACTGTGTATAGCGAAGAACTAATGATTGCGAATACAAGACTCATGAAAGGAAATCTAAGGAGACCAGATTACCGATTGTGTGGTTATTCGTGCAAATAACTAGTGATATGTTCAGGATGGTAGGTGTGTCAATTTGAAGTGTATAGAGCAGAAGAGGAGGGGGGTTCTACCTTCTTCCAACAAGCCGCGATGGAGCAGTTAGCTGCATTGAGGATGTGTTGAATTAAAGCTAGAGTACTTCTGTCACAACTGGGAATAGGCCTTGGTAAGAGGAATTATGAGAGGTAGGATTGGAGTGAAATGCCCGTGATGGAGAGGATTAAACGATGTACAATATCCCAAAAGCGCCTGATTTTAGGGCAGTGCCACCAGATGTGCACAAAGGTTCCCTCTTCTCCACAGCCCGTCCAGCATCTACTGTATCAGACGATTGGGGAAATATAGCTTGAAGGTGCGTAAGTACTAAATACCATCAGTATAGGTGTCAGGGCTGAGGTTATTGTGAACCTGGACTATTACTGGACACTGGGTTTAGTCTTGAGCGCAGTGAGCAGAATCAGGCTGGCTTAGTGAACGATCCGCTCGTCAAGACGTGGCAATCAGGAAGTGTACTCTATGAGGAAGGTGACCAGCTCTGGGCACTGGAACACTGGTGGTGGAAGCCACCAGTGCAATGGGTAGCTGGGTTGTCACCTAATGGAGAGTCACGTGAGAACTGGTGAGTTGACGGAATGCTGGGAGGATCAGCAATGCAGGAAAATCACAGATCACTGGGTGGAATCAGTGTGATGGCTGTCGACGAGGCTGAGGACAACAGCAGTACTTGAAGACGATGCAGAGGAATTTAGCGATACTTGTAGATGAAGCCGAGGACGTCGGCAATGCTTGTAACAGAATCTGAAGACGTCAGCAATACTTGTAACCGAAGCTGAGGACGTCAGCGATACTTGTGGACGGAGCCGTGGACGTCGGCAATGCTTGTAGCAGAAGCTGAGGACGTCAGCAATACTTGTGGACAGTGCCGAGGACGTTGGCAATGCTTGTAGCAGAAGCTGAGGATGTCAGCAATACTTGTGGACAGAGCTGAGGACGTCGGCAATGCTTGTAGCAGAAGCTGAGGACGTTAGCAATACTTGTGGACGGAGCAGAGGACGTCGGCAATGTTTGTAGCAGAAGCTGAGGATGTCAGCAATACAGGTTTCCAAACGCTGGGCAGCTGAGGTAGCGCAATGGGGATTCCGTATGCTGTGCAGTGCAGTGTCGGCACTGCTGGTTTCCCAGTAGCTGTGATGCGGTGGTTCTGCACAATGGATACTGCAATGTTGTAGACAGCAGTGGCAGGTTTTCCGGAAACTATGGTGCGCTACCTTGCACAGCGAAGAACTGGAAGCTGAAGAACCAGCAAAGTCTCTAAGGCCGCTAGGGATATAGGACTGTCCCTCTGGTTTACTGGAGAACTTCCAGTAAGTCTGGAGATGCCAGGATGTAGTGGCAGCGATGTCCCTTTAAATCATACTGGGAGTCAGGAAATGCATGAAATGACAATTGCAAATGCCACTAGGGATATAGGATATTCCCTCTGGATCACTGGGGGACTTTCAGTGAATCTGGAGCTGCCGGGATATAGTGGCAGCGATGGCCCTTTAAATCATCCAGGGAGTCAGGCAGTGCGGGGGATGGTAACTTGCACAGAGTCTATTACCAGCAGGAGATTCTGGAGCTCACTCCAGGCTGAGAGACACCAAAGCACTGACAGCTTGCTAGTGCTTGAGACCTGGAACTTATATCCAGTGCTTACAGCTGAGTGGCTCACTTGATGCAGAAGTGAATACGGATTGGACCCTGGAAGGTCAGCTGACCAGGAACTGTCATGGAGACATCCATGGCTGGTTTTGGAGGGAACTCCGGCGTGGTGTGTGCATAGACAGGCAATAATGGCTACGAGTTCTGAGAACACAGGAAGGCATATCTGGTAACCACTGGACTTGTGAATACTGGCACGGAAGTATAGAACTGCATGAGAATCCTCAATGATTGCTATGCAGGCACACCATGCAGAGACTTACTGAGTTCTGAATTCACACAGAAGATTAATCACTACAGCTGCACTCGTTAGCAGAGAGTGAGCTCAACACACAGGAAACTCATGATACTGGTCAGCTGTTTATTCCAGCCAGCAGAAAACATGTAGGTTACAGGACAGATGGCAGAGGTAAGTCACCAGATCATATGATTTTAGTCAGGATCGTGACAATAGGCCCTTAAAATTATTTTCCCGAATCCTGACACAAATAGATGACTTAATGGCAAATTCTCAAGTTTTAGCCCAGTTCTCTGGCTCCAGATTCTCCCCAAGGTCCCCCTCCCAGGCCAACTTGTACGGTTCTTTGGGCAGTTGGATGTGGGCAATCAGAAGACTGTAGAGAGTAGCTATAAGACCTTTAGATCTGAGTGGTAGAGACTAAATGTTTATAATGAAGTATAGGCCGGTCAAGATCAAGTGCCCAAAGTTGAGGTATAGAGGTGATGGATTTGGAGATATTGATGGAAATCTTGAAAAACCCCACTTTTTTGTTTGAATTCAGCGAATCAAGGATTTCCAACATGTTGGATTTCCCTGATTGCCTGACCCAAGCATCTACAGAACGGGGAATTGCCAAATGTATTGGCCCCATACATCAATCTGCCTGGCTCCCTTAATGTGCACTAGCGTTCCTTCCTGTGGCTTTCAGATGCAATACATTATTTCACACCTAAATTACAAAATAAAAATAATTACAGCTAGTGGGTAGGGTGCCTGCAGAAAAGTACATTTGAAACCATTTTTCTCTTACGTCCTAGAGGATGCTGGGGTCCACATTAGTACCATGGGGTATAGACGGGTCCACTAGGAGCCATTGGCACTTTAAGAGTTTGAGAGTGTGGGCTGGCTCCTCCCTCTATGCCCCTCCTACCAGACTCAGTTTAGAAAATGTGCCCGGAGGAGCCGGTCAGAGCTAGGGGAGCTCTACAGAGCTTCTTTAGTAAAGTTTAGTTTAGAGTTTATTATTTTACAGGGAGGCTGCTGGCAACAGCCTCCCTGCTTCGTGGGAGTAGTGTCCGCCCTGCAGGGTTTGAGCCACTATCTCAGCTGACAGGACACTGAGCTCCTGAGGGAATCGAACGTTCCCCGCCACAGGGGATCGCTCACCCCGGCAGCATGCCGCCACCCCCTTACAGAACCAGAAGATCGTGGCAAGTTAGTCCCCGGACCCCCTTGCAAGTGGTGAGCTGGTGTGAAGATGGCAACAGGGTATGGAGCGCAGTACTAACTGCACTCCGGGGCTCAGCAGTACTTTGTGCGGCGCTGTGAGAGGCGCCCTGAGCCAGCGCCTACACCCTACACTAGTCACACAGATTGTCGGGGTCCAGGGATCTCAGCCAGCATTAATCCTCAGGCCAGTATAATCCTATGAAGAGCTGGAAAACAGCGCCATTAAGGGGGCAGAGCTTCTCCTCAGAGCGGACCCAGCAGCGTTCAGCGCCATTTTCCTGCCTGCAGAAACGCTGTCAGTGATGTGCAGTCCCTCCACAGCAACTCCAGCTATCTCTCACGAAACCAGTGGGTTGTAGAAGGGGGGGGGGGGGGGCTGTATAAAGACTGTGTAACCTATTAAGGTGCACATTCAGTGCTGGTTTAGGGTCTCCCTATACCTGGAAAGCGCTGTGTGTGTGGGTTGGCTCCAATCTCTGTCTCTCTTGCCATTCTTGGGGGTGAAACTCTGTCTGTACTCGTGTGTGTGTGTGTGTGTGTGTGTGTGTGTGTGTGTGTGGTGTCTGTGGTCCCCATTAGCAATGTCCAGAGACTCTGTGTCATATGCTGCAGAGGATATGTCCTCTCAGGATGATCCCATTCCATGTAATCAGGGTTGCACTGTTGTAGCACTGATACCTGAATGGTTATCCTCTATCAAATCCATGATTTCTCAGATTTCTACTAGGGTTGCACAGAATGAATCTGCAACTCAGATTTTATAGAACTCTATGGCAGTTTGGTCCGGTTCTGTTACCTCAGGGCCCCCCTCAGGAATTTCCCATAAACGCGCTCTTGCACAGATTATGCAGGATGACACGGATACCGATTCTGACACGGCAGACGGTGCTGGGGATGTGCTTAGGGGTGCCGCATCTCTTGCTAAAGGGGTGCAGTTGATGATAGAGGCTATAAGGGATGTGTTGAATATTGCAGATACAACACCTAAACAGGTTGAGGAGGCTTACTTCACTAACAATAAGAAAGCCTCGCTAACCTTCCCTGCGTCCAAATAATTAAATGCTATATTTGAGAAAGCATGGGAAAACCTGGAGAAAAAATTCCAGATCCCTAAAATGGTTCTGGTTGCTTTTCCCTTCCCTGAGGAGGACAGGAAAAAATGGGAAAACCCACCCATAGTGGACGTGTCTATATCCAGACTCTCTAAAAAGGTGGTTTTACCTGTTCCAGGATCTACCGCCTTAAAAGACTCGGCTGATCGCAAAATTGATACTACGCTCAAATCCATATACACGGCTTCAGGGGCGATACTACGGCCTACTATTGCCTGTGCATGGATTTCCAAAGCTATAGTAAAGTGGTCAGGCACGTTACTTGAGGATTTGGATACTATGGATAAAAGTGACGTAGAATTGTTTTTACGTAACATTCTGGATTCTGCAGGATTTGTGGTGGAATCCATGAAGGACCTGGGTTTGATGGCTGCAGGAATTTCTTCCATGTCTGTCTCAGCTCGTTGAAGACTGTGGCTGCGCCAGTGGTCTGCCGACACGGAATCCAGGAGAGGTGTGGAGACCATACCCTACACAGGTCAGGCTCTCTTTGGGGAAGCGTTGGATGCGTGGATCTCCACGGCTACAGCGGGTAAGTCACTTTTTCTTCTCTCAGCTGCACCTGCTGCAAAGAAACCTTTTCCTTCAGCGGCATCACAGTCCTTTCGTGTTACTAAAACAAGAAAGGCCAAACCGTTTAACACCTTCTTTATAGGAGGTCGGCTAAAATCCAAGAAACCTGCTGCTGCAGGTTCCCAGGAACAGAAACCCGCTTCTGGTATGCCAAAGTCCTCAGCATGACGGTGGACAGCACTGCCTGCAGGTAGGTCCGGTGGGGGCGAGACTCAGACATTTCAGTCACGTCTGGGTGTCGTCCGGCCTAGATCCCTGTGTACTAGATATTGTATCCCAGGGGTACCGGCTGGAATTTCAAGATCTCCCTCCTCACCTGGATCTTCAAATCAGGCTTGCCAGCTTTGCCGGCAGACAGGGCTACCCTACAGGGAGCCATCCAGAAGCTGGTGGAGACACAGGTTATTGTACCAGTTCCTCCCCAGATGCAAAACAAAGGTTACTATTCAAACCTTTTCATGGTACCAAAACCGGATGGTTCGGTCAGGCCCATTCTGAACTTGAAATCACTAAATCCCTTTCTGAGGGAGTTCAAGTTCAAAATGGAGTCTCTAAGGGCAGTGATATCAGGTCTGGAGGAGAGGGAATTCCTAGTATCCCTAGATATCAAGGATGCGTACCTCCATATTCCGATTTGGCTGCCGCATCAGGCTTATCTCTGATTTGCTCTGTTGGACTGTCATTTCCAGTTCCAGGCCCTGCCATTCGGCCTCTCCACAGCACCGAGGGTATTCACCAAGGTGATGGCGGAAATGATGGTTCTCCTCCGCAGACAGGGGGTGAACATTTTTACATATCTGGACGATCTGCTGATAAAGGCATCGTCCAAGGAGAAGCTGTAACAGACCATAACTCTCATGACCCAGCTTCTCAGGGAACATGGTTGAATCCTGAATCTTCCAAAATCTAATTTGGAATTGGAACCAACCAGGAGGTTGTCCTTTCTGGGACTGATCCTCGACACGGAAGTGCAGAGGGTGTTTCTTCCAGAGTAAAAAGCGTTGGTGATACAAACAATGGTCCGGGATGTCCTGAAGGCAACCAGGGTGTCGGTTCATCAGTGCATTTGCCTTCTGGGGAAGATGGTGGCTTCTTACGAGGCTCTGCAATATGGGAGGTTTCACGCTCGGTCCTTCCAACTGGATCTCCTGGACAAGTGGTCGGGATCCCATCTACACATGCACCAGAGAATACGTCTGTCGCCAAAGGCCAGGATTTCACTCCTCTGGTGGCTGCAATTACCTCACCTTCTGGAGGGCCACAGAATTGGGATTCAGGACTGGATCCTTCTAACCACGGATGCAAGTCTCCGGGGCTGATGTGCAGTCACTCAAGGGGAAACCTTCCAAGGAAGGTGGGCAAGTCTGGAAGCCGGCCTGCCGATAAACATTCTGGAACTAAGAGCTGTCTACAACGGTCTTCTCCAAGCGGCCCATCTTCTGAGAAATCGGGCCATTCGAGTGCAGTCGGACAATGTAACGACAGTGGCTTACATAAACCGACAGGGCGGAATGACGAGCAGAGCTACAAGGGCAGAGGTAACAAGAATCATCCTGTGGGCAGAAAAACACGCATTGGCGCTGTCAGCAATCTTCATTCCAGGAGTAGACAACTGGGAAGCGGACTTCCTCAGCAGACACGATCTCCATCCAGGGGAGTATGGTCTCCATCCGTTGGTGTTCAAGGAGGTAACAGATCTTTGGGGCGTACCCCAAATCGACAGGATAGCCTCTCGTCTTAACAAGAATCTTTGGCGGTATTGTTCCAGGTCAAGGGACCCGCAAGCAGTGGCGGTGGATGCCCTAGTGACTCCATGGGTGTTCCAGTCGGTGTACGTGTTTACTCCACTTCCACTCATTCCAAGAGTTCTCAAACTCATAAGCGGAACAAAAGTTCAGGCAATCCTCATTGCTCCGGATTGGCCAAGAAGAGCTTGGTACACTGATCTTATGGATCTACTGCTAGAAGAGCCGAGGCCTCTTCCTCTTCGGGAGGACCTGCTGCAGCAGGGGCCGTTCGCCTATCAAGACTTACCTCGGCTATGTTTGACGGCATGGAGGTTGAACGCCAGATACTAGCTCGGAATGGCATTCCGAACAAGGTTATTCCTACCCTGATACAGGCTAGGAAAGGAGTAATGTCAAAACATTACCATCATATTTGGAAAAAATATGTATCTTGGTGTGAATCCAAGAAGTTTCCTGCGGTGGAGTTTCAACTGGGACTTTTTCTCCTCTTCCCGAAAACAGGTGTGGATATGGGCCTGAGGTTAGGATCCATAAAGGTTAAAATTTCGGCCTTATCCATTTTCTTCCAGAAACAGTTGGCTGCCCTCCCTGAGATACAGACTTTTTTGAAGGGCGTTCTGCACATCCAACCTCCCTTTGTACCGCCTACGCGCCTTGGGATCTTAACGTGGTCTTGCAGTTCCTCCAGCCGGACTGGTTTGAGCCTCTACAGGAGGTTGAGGTCAAGTTTCTCACGTGGAAGGCAGTCACTTTGTTGGCCCTAGCTTCTGCTAGACGTGTGTCAGAGTTGGGGGCTTTGTCATGTAAAAGCCCACACTTGGTCTTCCATGAAGACAGAGCTGAGCTTCGGACACGTCAGCAGTTTCTTCCGAAGGTTGTTTCGGCATTTCATATCAACCAACCTACTGTGGTGCGAGTAGCGGCTGACTCCTCAATCTCATCAAATTCCTTAGATGTTGTAAGGGCTCTAAAGATCTATGTGAGGAGGACTGCTCATCACAGGAAATCGGACTCTCTGGTTGTCCTGTATGATCCCAAGAAAATTGGGTGTCCTGCTTCTAAGCATATGATCTCTCGCTGATCAGGTTCACTATCCAGCATGCGTATTCTATGGCAGGCTTGCCGTGTCCTACGTCTGTTAAGGCCCACTCTACTCGTAAGGTGGGTTCTTCCTGGGTGGCTGCCCAGGGTGTCTCGGCATTACAACTCTGCCGAGCAACTACTTGGTCTGGGTCGAACACATTCGCAAAGTTCTACAAGTTAGATACTTTGGCCTCTGAGGACCTCAAGTTTGGTTAATTGGTTCTGCAGGAGCCTCCGCACTCTCCCTCCCGTTCTGGGAGCTTTGGTACATCCCCATGGTACTAATGTGGACCCCAGCATCCTCTAGGATGTAAGAGAAAATAGGATTTTAATTACCTACCGGTAAATCCTTTTCTCGTAGTCCGTAGAGGATGCTGGGCGCCCAGTGCTTCGTTATCCCGTAATAGTTCAGTACTTCTTAGTTCTTAGGTAAGTACTGTTTTGTTACTTGGTAAGTAATCCTGTTCAGCCGTAGCTGATGTTTCAAGCTAGTTAGCTTGGTTTGCCTTGTGTGTGAGCTGGTGTGAATCTCGCCACTATCTGTGTAAAATCCTTCTCTCGAAGATGTCCGTCTCCTCGGGCACAGTTTCTAGACTGAGTCTGGTAGGAGGAGCCAGCCCACACTCTCAAACTCTTAAAGTGCCAATTTCTCCTTGTGGACCCGTCTATACCCCATGGTACTAATGTGGACCCCAGCATCCTCTACGGCCTACGAGAAAAGGATTTACCGGTAGGTAATTAAAATCCTATTTTTCTCCATACTGTTTTTACTGTTGTCCACCTGATTGCCTGTGACTTGCAGTTATGAACAATTGTGAATGTCTAATTGTGAATGTCTTGCTGGAGATTGTTGGAGTGTTAATTCGCTGCTTTGTCTCTTGTTTAAGACGAGACCTTTTGGAAGTCTTAATATTTTCCTGTTGGACTGGTTTGCATAGCAATGTTGGCAGCAACTGTGGTCAGACTACTTGTATATTGGACTTGAGAAATCAGTGATGCCCAACAGAACGGGAAGTGGAGGAGAATGTCTGTTGGATCTTAGGGTTGATGTTTGGACTCTGAAGTAAGGCTCCGTTAGGTGGAAAAGGTAGATAAACTTATATACTAAGGTCCAAGAGCCCCTGAGCAGGAGCCATGAGAGCTGAATTATGCCGTAGGCTTCAGCTAGCAGCCGGGACAAGGCGATGGTGAGCAGAGTGCATAATACTGACTTCTGTAAGGGAGATGTTGCTGGAGGAGCTTTGAGAATAGTGGTTAGAAAAATGTAAGGTAACCCTAATGCCAGTAAACTGGTTTTATTGGACAGAGGAATATCTGTAATGAATTAGACCATGTAATAAGCCTCCAGAACCGTAACAGGCCCATTTCCTATAGAGCCAGGTATGCTTACCAGTGGTTAGAGGCCTCCAGGACTTCATCTTGGGTAGTAATGGCTTAAGTCTACAGAATATATAGGACACAAATCTGGTCTAACAAATAAACACTACAAATAGAACCACAGGCAATATTCAATATTAAAGCTAGTGGATGCTACTGTAAACAAAGTGACTTATAAATACTGATGTATCCATGACCTGATATAAATGTTTCTAAAATCCACATTGTACAATAAAACCTATATTTTATACCACCATTGAGTAGAAAGTAATATTCATGTATCATCTATGCTTCTCTCTGCACTTTTCCTTACCAAGGCACAAAAGGTAATAGCAATTTAGAACTCTGCATTACTCTCATTTATGACTTTCTTTTTGTTCCATAATAGAGAGCTGTAAAATGTAAAACCTACACTGTAACTGTATTGTAATATATGCCTGCATGCTCAATTGTGTTTAAAATCGGCAAATTGACATCAACATTTAACACTCTTCACTTTGTCTTCACACACCATTAATAATCTTTACATATACTGTACTTTATTAAATATAAGAAATTAAAAAGAGACAAAGACTTAATTTTCACAATGTGAACTTAGACATTGAAATTTTCTCATGCTGAATGGCTCATGTAGTATACATTTCATGTAATTGTAGATTACCATGGAGGATACTCCAGGCCCTCAATATTAGGCCCTTGAGAGGTTTCAGATAGAGTTGATAAATGTACTTTATCCACCTGCAGATTGTTCTCACTGCGTTGGAATTTGTGAAATCCAAATACTGTACACAGCAAATTAAAATGACATTTGACAAAAATGTCTTTCAAACATAACCAAAGTTTGAGCAAGAAATGTTTGCTCCCTGGGCACTGAGAATTGTAATTATACTGGAACTTTTTTTTGTAAACCTTTCATCAATGCTGTTGCGCCCCCTACAGCTTGTCTTGTCTGTGCCTTAGGCTCCTTGCCATTACCAACTCTAGTGACACCTCTGCATAAAACTAACTGACAAAAGGATAATATGCTGCAGGTGGCAGGTCAGTTACCAGTGTAAGTTGACATATACTGTATAAAGGTATCATGGTTGGTGTAGCAGTTTACATTACTGCCTCACAGCCCTACGGTCATTCGTACAATTCCATATCAAAGCACTATCTGTGTGAAGTTTGCATTACTCTATGTGTTCACATGGATTCCCTCCAATTGCTCTGGTTTCTGACAAAAAAGCAATCCTATTGTGTATGTTTGTCCATGTAGTAGAGAATATAGATTGTAAGTTCCACTGGGACAGGATCTTGGGCAAATTATTTCAAAGAGGGGTTTAAAATTCTTGATTTTAGAGTGAGTGAGGCCAGCCCATGAAGAGGGCATAACTAGCACTTAAAAAGCTGTAGTCAAGCAATATACGGCCCATCTGGCCCCTGATGATGAATAGGCCCCACTAAGACCTTTATGTCAAGCAGCCTCCAGCATATCACTCAACTCTGTTCAAACCCATGATGTAAAGTTTAATGAAGATGTGATGTGTGTTTTCCACTTTGGAGTCTTATAGAATGTGCATGGGACTATAGATGTCTGCATTCCCACCAATAGTGCTGGTTCAGGCCCACAGATTTATGATTGATGTAAACTTCATGACATGGTGGATTAGACTACCTATAGACAAGAGGACTCAATGCAATTAGACTCTTAAAGGTTATAGGTGGTACAAGACTAGTAAATGATATATACACTCTAATAGAGAGTGTTATACAGTAGGGAGGACTGGGGCTGCAAAATTGTGCTTTGGGGCAGTGGCAGCTGCTGCCCCTGGGCTGTAGTGCCAACCACACAGTGTATGGTTGAAGGGAGGGTGGAGCAGTTATCACATATAAACATAAATGTTATGCTGTATGTAACATATATGTGCTGGCTGGTTATCCCAGGGATCGGCAGCACTATGTGTATCACAGCCGCTGCTGCACCCGGCACTCAGCATGGCTTCTCTTCTCCTTCCACTGTAAGCCCAACCCCAGACTCAAATTGGCTAGCTTCATAGGATTCTGGGGGTGGGCTTATAGTGGAAGGTGAAAAGAAGCCTAATTCTGAGTCCGGGGTGCAGTGGTGTCTGTGATACACACAACGCTGCCAATCCAAGTTTAGCAATCAATGTAGTGTTCGTTAGTTGCTCTAATTCATGCTCCAACATTCTCACGACAGTACACCAAAACACTCACAGACAATAATAAACGCCACTCAAGAAGAGACTGCAGTAGATCAACAACAACACGGTTGTGAAACGCTAATATGCCAATGTCCTCAAACCATACTGAGGTTTTTGTCCAGTGCTGCCACTGCAAGCACATGGTGGCGAGTTTGCAAATGTAATTGTCAGACCTATGTGTCCATCTGTGTCTCCTCTATGTGTGTGTCCATAGGCTACGACTTTAGCTGCAAATGAATCGGTTTTATGCATGTATAAAAGCGCAAATGCAGCACAATGTACCTCTTCTGCTGAAGCCAATGGCTTGCCACAAGCTGCTGTTCAGAAGTGACGTATAAAACCTGACTTTAATATGTTTTGCAATATAGACAGTGAATTTCTCCATCATGCTGTAAGATTTGGTAGCTTTCATCAGCAGAGGCTTCCCCGTACCTGCTCTGCCCTCATATACAGTATGTCCAGACACCCTCACTTGGTTGCACTTTTCTTTTATCTTTGGCACAGTTTCTAGGGCCCCAACCACTATATTTCTCCTGTGGACCCTCCATGCCCCAGTCCGAGACGGCTCTTAATTATTTTTCCTTTGACTTAAACCTACCCTCACATTCTGGCATGTCTCATATGTTCTTCATTGCTCCGGGCACTAGAGTTCCATGCTACGCGTCTGGTGACAGGTGAGAGCTATGTGCATATGATATTTAACGTAGCTAATTATTCCATGAATTATGTATCACATGTAAATGCAGGAGTGCAGTGTAATATACAATGGGGTTAATTCAATTAAGATGTCTTAATTCCAGGAACTCTCTCATCCTACTTGCTGGTTAAATCCCTTCAATGCTTATGGTGACAAGGATACCGAGCATAAAAATTTGGAAAGCAGAAGTGCAGTTACTGCTTTTTTCTGATGATAACTGCAACTCTCTATATTTCTTGCCTATGATCATCTACTGCGGGCCCAGTGACATGTGGTGGGGTGAGGCAGGTGAGGCAGAGCCTTTCCTGTCATACCAACGTATATATTCTAGGGGTTTGATTATATAAAATATATGAAAAGTACAAATAATATGTTAGCAATATCTTCTTTGCATTATTCAAATCATTTATACAGTCAAAACTCAATAGTAAAAGGTCTATAGGGCACCTGCTTATCTTTTCTGCACATCTCTCATCAAAACTCAACAAATTTCCAGCAGTATACACTGCTGCACCTGTGTATAATGCCCACATGAACCCTTTGGCTCTTATATTGTGTGTAAATCTGTCTCGGGTACTAGCTAGTACCTCCAGAGCCATTTACCTCACCGCACATCCCTACTGCCATACTTCACTGAATATACCCAATCTCGTCTGATCTTGAAAGCTCAGCTGTGGTAGGCCTGGTTAGTACTGGGATGGGAGGCCACCAGGGAATATCAGGTGCAGTAGTAATATATACCAACAAACAGCAGAAGTAACAGAGTTGCCTTCATCTTTGGACATCTACTTTTGACAAATATTAATTTAATTCTGGTCCAGATTAATGCAGTTGATTATGATATGTGGATTTATATAAAATACAGTTCATGAACTCACAATCATGTGGTTATTGATCTATGGACCTCATTCAGTTTGCCAGAGTCTACTTGCTGCCGGAGAGGAGGGGGCCCCATGACGGAGGCTGCATGCGGGTCCCCTCCTCTCTTAAAACGCTCCTGCCTGCAGCAGATTAAATCTGCCAATATGTGTGATGTTAAAGGGTATACTAAATGATTGAATATGCGTATAGTAATAGCGTATTCTCATACAGAGGTGGACGTAGTGAACACAGCAGCTGCTGTGTGTAAATATGCTACTGCTGCAGGACAAGTCTTGTGTTAATAGACACCTCCTATATGCCTTTGTGATCTGCTGCTGTGATCCAAGTACGCATCATTGGATCACTTGTAAGAACATCAGCAATCTGAGTAACCCTCAGGTTACCCAGAATGTCATCTCACAACAGTAGCCGAAGCCAGTAAATCTGTGGTGAAAGACACGGACACTGGCCTCATTAGTCCCAGAAAACTGAGACGACACTCCCCCATTTTCAGGAATGTTCTCCGGCACCACTCTGACCCCACCCCCATATGTCTGCAGCCTGTCAAGTAGGTTGCAGCTTCGAGGGCGTTGCGTGCAATGACACAATACCTGTTCTGCAAATGTGAACGGACAGTCCTCCCACCATCGGAGTTGTATGCAACCGTCGAGTCCAGAGTTCACTAAATATAACTTGTAAATAATATGTGCTATTTTTAATACTGATAACCCACCTATTTCCTACTTGATCACATGCAGCCACACAGAGAGAGGCCACAACTGGTGTAACCACAGCAGACTGATACCTGATTTTCTGTTAATAAAAACCTGGAAAGCTGTTAATTTAGCAGGTGACACCTTAATTGCACAACTCCATCACTGTGTTACCTACACCTGTATGCACATTGGCACTGGGACTGTCCAGTAGAGATTCAGGATCTGAGTCAAAGACGTGCCCTAATGCCACGGCAGCTGCGAATATATACAGAGCAATTGTGCAAAAATCTGCAAATGCCGTAGCTGCCTGGATCTGTATTGAGACGCCCACTGGCACCTTTGTGATTCTCAGCAGCTGCGTACAGAGATGCAGTGTTGGTCGCAGATCAGTCGATTATCAAACTTCTGACTGGCCCGATGGTCACACAGTATGGCACAGGGAGTAAGATTGCAACTGCATACCGGATTGCAGTCACCGGACAGTCAGGCATGACATGCCTACATTTCTGCCACCACTCCTCATAACCGCCCCTCAAACAGCCCCTGTCAATCACTTTTCAAATAAATCCTCTCTGCAGCCGCCTTCACAACACCATTGCAGCACATGCGCAGTCCAGCTTAGATGTATGCCAGGCGGCCGACAATCGCTCAACTGCATAAAATTTGAGTTTGCGTCCAATTTTGAATCTGGTTTTAGTGCCATTTCTCTGTCTGCTGTCTGGTTGGCGTAGTATAAGCGATCTCACGTTTTGTTCCATAATATACCATATATTCTTGATTGGTTTCATCTCTGGAGAATGCATAACATATGGACAAAATCAGTGTCATGTTCATCAAACATGGGCAACTACACATGTTCTTTGTATGGGGGCATTCTCGCTCTGGAGACACCCCTCCCAACAGCAAAACAATGATGCAACATGGAGAGTTGATGATCCCTCATTACTATTAAATAGTGATCAGAACTGACCTTACTAAAGGAATAGCTGCACCCAGTTTATTGCAGGAAAATGTGGTCCACAGCATTACAGAGCCAAAAGAACGCTTCATGTTTGGAAACAAGCACTCAGAGCTGTAGAATAGGTTTGTGCCATACAGTATGTGCACTGTTCTGTCTGCTAAGAACATAATGAAGGATGAGTCATACAATCATATCACCGTACTCCACTGCTTGACAAACTGTTACCTTTGCCCTTTTCATTGCGTTACTGGTACACTGCCAGTGTGGTTTATACACTACAGCCTGACTACAGATGTGTCCAAAATACACTGTGGCTCAAGTCCCGCCAAATGATGTGCGACAATCTCAGAGTGATGATTGAACTCCTTGCGGACTCTCTGCATGGAACTGAATAGGGCCACACTGATTTGTCAGTTTGCCGGCAGCTTCCATGCTCTGGCCAATCAGGGCAACCTGATTAAGGGCTTAATTCAGACCTGATCGTAACAGCAACTTTGTTAGCAGATGGGCAAAACCATGTGCACTGCAGGGGGGGACAGATATAACATGTGCAGAGAGAGTTAGATTTGGGTGGGATGTGTTAAAACTGAAATCTAAATTGCAGTGTAAAAATAAAGCAGCCAGTATTTACCCTGCACAGAAACAAAATAACCCACCCAAATCTATCTCTCTGCACATGTTATGTCTGCCCCACCTGCAGTGCACATGGTTTTGCCCATCTGCTAACAAATTTGTTGCTGCGATCAGGTCTGAATTAGGCCCTAATTCCGCAAGGAGTTCAACCATCACTCTGAATCTGTCGCTCATTGCGCAGTACATTTATATAGCAGCTGTACAGAAAATTATTTTTAATAATTAATATGATAAAAAAGATCCCCCCTCCCCCTTCCCCCCTCCTATTTTTTTCCTTTACTAGCACTAAGCTTAATCAGACAGGGCTAGTGGAACCATAGAGGGCAAATGTGCAGTCTCTAGGGTCCCTCCATCATCATTCCACCAGCCCTAGACAGTTGGCACCAGGGCTGGATCTCAAAGGGGAGCGGGTCTGCAAATGAAAAAAAAAAGTGCGGGTCCCCTCTCCTGGCTCCAACCAGCCTAGTGCCAATAGCACTAGGGCTCTACTCCATACACCTGGTCACATTGGGGAAGAAGGATATGTTATTTTTAATATAATATTGTTCTTCACAAGTGAACTACTGGTCCCAGCAGGCCTGCCAGAGCAGGATGGCATGTGTCAAACCACAAGTTCTAGCATGCCGGGCATCAAGGGCACACTGGCACCAGTAGCCCAACTGTAAAAAATATTAAACAAATGACAGGATACACACACCATAGGTTAAAATATTTTATTAAATAGATTCCCCCCCCCCCCCCCCCCTTGAAGACACCCTCATTTAGCCCTTTATTGCTCTCTCAATCACAGAGGAAAGGTCGCTCACTCAGAAATTGTTGCAAATACAGAAAATTTAGCCGCTGTATACTGTATAAGAAAATAAATCTAAACTATTAATTATTAATAATAATAATTGCAGTAGTAGTAGTAGTAGTGATAGTAGCAGTAGTAGTAGCAGCAGCAGCAGTAGTAGTAGTAGTAGTAGTAGTAGTAGTAGTAGTGATAGTAGTAGTAGTAGTAGTAGTAGTAGTAGTAGTAGTAGCAGCAGTAGTAGTAGTAATAGCAGTATTAGTAGTAGTAGCAGTAGTAGATGCAGTAGTAGTAGCAGCAGTAGTAGTTGTAGTAGTAGTAGTAGTAGTAGCAGCAATAGTAGTAGCAGAAATAGTAGTAGTAGTAGCAGCAATAGTAGTAGCAGCAGTAGTAGTAGTAGTAGTAGCAGCAGTAGTAGTTGTAGTATTAGCAGCAGTAAAAGTAGTAGTAGTAGCAGCAGCAGCAGCAGTAGTAGTAGCAGTTGTAGTAGTAGTAGCAGCAGCAGTAAAAGTAGTAGTAGTAGTAGCAGAAGAAGCAGCAACAGCATTAGTAGCAGCAGTAGTAGTAGTAGCAGCAATAGTAGTAACAGTAGTAGAAGTAGTAGTATTAGTAACAGCAGTAGTAGTAACAGCAGAAGTAGCAGCAGCAGCAGTAGTAGTAGTAGTAGTAGCAGCAGCAGCAGCAGCAGCAGCAGCAATAGTAGTAGTAGTAGCAGTAGCAGCAGCAGTAGTAGTAGTAACAGCAGAAGTAGCAGCAGCAGCAGTAGTAGTAGTAGTAGTAGCAGCAGCAGCAGCAGCAGCAGCAGCAATAGTAGTAGTAGTAGCAGTAGCAGCAGCAGTAGTAGTAGTAACAGCAGAAGTAGCAGCAGTAGTAGTAGTAGCAGTAGCAGCAGCAGCAGTAGTAATAACAGCAGTAGCAGTAGCAGCAGCAGCAATAGTAGTAGTAGTAGCAGTAGCAGCAGCAGTAGTAGTAGTAACAGCAGAAGTAGCAGCAGCAGCAGTAGTAGTAGTAGTAGTAGCAGCAGCAGCAGCAGCAGCAGCAGCAATAGTAGTAGTAGTAGCAGTAGCAGCAGCAGTAGTAGTAGTAACAGCAGAAGTAGCAGCAGTAGTAGTAGTAGCAGTAGCAGCAGCAGCAGTAGTAATAACAGCAGTAGCAGTAGCAGCAGCAGCAATAGTAGTAGTAGTAGCAGAAGCAGCAGCAGTAGTAGTAGTAACAGCAGAAGTAGCAGCAGTAGTAGTAGTAGCAGTAGCAGCAGCAGCAGTAGTAATAACAGTAGTAGCAGTAGCAGCAGCAGCAATAGTAGTAGTAGTAGCAGTAGCAGCAGCAGTAGTAGCAGTAACAGCAGAAGTAGCAGCAGCAGCAGTAGTAATAACAGTAGTAGTAGTAGTAGCAGCAGCAATAGTAGTAGTAGTAGCAGTAGCAGCAGCAGTAGTAGTAGTAACAGCAGAAGTAGCAGCAGTAGTAGTAGTAGCGGCAGCAGTAGTAGTAGAAGTAGTAGTAGTAGTAGTAGTAGCGGCAGCAGCAGTAGTAGTAGAAGTAGTAGTAGTAGTAGCGGCAGCAGCAGTAGTAGTAGTAGTAGCGGCAGCAGTAGTAGTAGAAGTAGTAGTAGTAGTAGCGGCAGCAGCAGTAGTAGTAGTAGCGGCAGCAGTAGTAGTAGAAGTAGTAGTAGTAACAGCAGTAGTAGCAGAAGCAGTAGTAGTAGTAGTAGCGGCAGCAGCAGTAGTAGTAGTAGCGGCAGCAGTAGTAGTAGTAATATTAGTAGTAGTAGTAGTAATGAAAAAAGTGGTCTCCACTCTCTAAGCTCAACCAGGACTGGTATATTTATATAACTTGTTGCACAGTATAGATAAGGAAATAAACAAGATTTAATCAGATTAAAATATACAGTAGTCTTGTAAGTGTCATTTCACTACAGTGGCTATTTGACGCATGCGCTCTGTCATTTAGGAAAGGCGACATTGGTGGACAGAAAGTAGTATTACACTCTCCCGCTTCTTAGTACGTTACACTGCCACTGAATACATCATGATATGTCCAGGTGCGCCATAAAAGACATATTCGATATCTGTATGGTATCGCTTTATGGTTTTCTTGTTGCGCCTAATTTCTCTAACGTCCTAGTGGATGCTGGGAACTCCGTAAGGACCATGGGGAATAGACGGGCTCCGCAGGAGACTGGGCACTCTAAAAGAAAGATTAGGTACTATCTGGTGTGCACTGGCTCCTCCCACTATGACCCTCCTCCAGACCTCAGTTAGATTTCTGTGCCCGGCCGAGCTGGATGCACACTAGGGGCTCTCCTGAGCTCCTAGAAAGAAAGTTTATTTTAGGTTTTTTATTTTACAGTGAGACCTGCTGGCAACAGGCTCACTGCATCGAGGGACTAAGGGGAGAAGAAGCGAATCTACCTGCTTGCAGCTAGCTTGGGCTTCTTAGGCTACTGGACACCATTAGCTCCAGAGGGATCGACCGCATGGAACTGGCCTTGGTGTTCGTTCCCGGAGCCGCGCCGCCGTCCCCCTTACAGAGCCAGAAGCAAGAAGAGGTCCGGAAAATCGGCGGCAGAAGACTTCTGTCTTCACCAAGGTAGCGCACAGCACTGCAGCTGTGCGCCATTGCTCCTCATGCACACTTCACACTCCGGTCACTGAGGGTGCAGGGCGCTGGGGGGGGGGGGGCGCCCTGAGGGCAATATATGACACCTTGGCTGGCAAATCTACATCATATATAGTCCTAGAGGCTATATAGATGTAAAATTACCCCTGCCAGTATTCCAGAAAAAGCGGGAGAAAGTCAGTTGAAAAAGGGGCGGGGCTTCTCCCTCAGCACACTGGCGCCATTTTCTCTTCACAGTGCAGCTGGAAGACAGCTCCCCAGGCTCTCCCCTGTAGTTTTCAGGCTCAGAGGGTTAAAAAGAGAGGGGGGGCACAAAATTTAGGCGCAATATTGTATATACAAGCAGCTATTGGGAAAAATTCACTCAATATAGTGTTAATCCCAAAATTATATAGCGCTCTGGTGTGTGCTGGCATACTCTCTCTCTGTCTCCCCAAAGGGCTGTGTGGGGTCCTGTCCTCAGTCAGAGCATTCCCTGTGTGTGTGTGCGGTGTGTCGGTACGGCTGTGTCGACACGTTTGATGAGGAGGCTTATGTGATGGCAGAGCAGATGCCGATAAATGTGATGTCGCCCCCTGTGGGGCCGACCCCAGAGTGGATGGATAGGTGGAAGGTATAAACCGACAGTGTCAACTCCATACATAAAAGGCTGGATGACGTGACAGCTATGGGACAGCCGGCTTCTCAGCCCGCGCCTGCCCAGGCGTCTCAAAGGCCATCAGGGGCTCAAAAACGCCCGCTCCCTCAGATGGCAGACACAGATGTCGACACGGAGTCTGACTCCAGTGTCGACGAGGTTGAGACATATACACAATCCACTAGGAACATCCGTTACATGATCCCGGCAATAAAAAATGTGTTACACATTTCTGACATTAACCCAAGTACCACTAAAAAAGGGTTTTATGTTTGGGGAGAAAAAGCAGGCAGTGTTTTGTTCCCCCATCAAATGAGTGAATGAAGTGTGAAAAAGCGTGGGTTCCCCCGATAAGAAACTGGTAATTTCTAAAAAGTTACTGATGGCGTACCCTTTCCCGCCAGAGGATAAGTTACGCTGGGAGATATCCCCTAGGGTGGATAAGGCGCTCACACGTTTGTCAAAAAAGGTGGCACTGCCGTCTTAGGATACGGCCACTTTGAAGGTACCTGCTGATAAAAAGCAGGAGGCTATCCTGAAGTCTGTATTTACACACTCAGGTACTAGACTGAGACCTGCAGATAGTGCTGCTGCAGCGTGGTCTGTAACCCTGTCAAACAGGGATACTATTTTGCGAACATAAGACGTCGTCTTATATATGAGGGATGCACAGAGGGATATTTTGCCGGCTGGCATCCAGAATTAATGCAATGTCCATTCTGTCAGGAGGGTATTAGAGACCCGACACTGGACAGGTGATGCTGACTTTAAAAGGCACATAGAGCCTTATAAGGGTGAGGAATTGTTTGGGGATGGTCTCTGGGACCTCGTATCCACAGCAACAGCTGGGAAGAAAATTTTTTACCTCAGGTTTCCTCACAGCCTAAGAAAGCACTGTATTATCAGGTACAGTCCTTTCGGCTTCAGAAAAGCAAGCGGGTCAAAGGCGCTTCCTTTCTGCACAGAGACGAGGGAAGAGGGAAAAAGCTGCACCAGTCAGCCAGTTCCCAGAATCAAAATTCTTCCCCCGCTTCCTCTGAGTCCACCGCATGAAGCGGGGGCTCCACAGGCGTAGCCAGGTACGGTGGGGGGCCGCCTCAAAAATTTCAGCGATCAGTGGGCTCGCTCACAGGTGGATCCCTGGATCCTTCAAGTAGTATCTCAGGGGTACAAGCTGGAATTCGAGGCGTCTCCCCCCTGCCGTTAACTCAAATCTGCCTTGCCGACAACTCCCTCAGGCAGGGAGGCTGTGCTAGAGGCAATTCACAAGCTGTATTCCCAGCAGGTGATAGTCAAGGTGCCCCTACTTCAACAAGGACGGGGTTACTATTCCACACTGTTTGTGGTACCGAAACCGGACGGTTCGGTGAGACCCATTTTAAATTTATAATCCTTGAACACATACATAAAAAAATTCAAGTTCAAGATGGAATCGCTCAGGGCGGTTATTGCAAGCCTGGAGGAGGGGGATTACATGGTATCCCTGGACATCAAGGATGCTTACCTACATGTCCCCATTTACCATCCTCACCAGGAGTACCTCAGATTTGTGGTACAGGATTGCCATTACCAATTCCAAACACTGCCGTTTGGACTGTCCACGGCACCGAGGGTCTTTACCAAGGTAATGGCAGAAATGATGATACTCCTTCGAAAAAAGGGAGTTTTAATTATCCCGTACTTGGACGATCTCCTTATAAAGGCGAGGTCCAAGGAGCAGTTGTTGGTCGGAGTAGCACTATCTCGGGAAGTGCTACAACAGCACGGATGGATTCTATACATTCCAAAGTCACAGCTGGTTCCTACCACACGCCTACTGTTCCTGGGGATGGTTCTGGACACAGAACAGAAAAAAGTGTTTCTCCCGCAGGAGAAAGCCAAGGAGCTGTCAGAGACCTCCTGAAACCAAAACAGGTATCGGTGCATCACTGCACACGAGTCCTGGGAAAAATGGTAGCTTCTTATGAAGCAAAATTCCATTCGGCAGGTTCCATGCAAGAACCTTTCAGTGGGACCTCTTGGACAAGTGGTCGGGATCGCATCTTCAGATGCATCGGCTGATAACCCTGTCTCCAAGGACCAGGGTATCTCTACTGTGGTGGCTGCAGAGTGCTCATCTTCAAGAGGGCCGCAGATTCGGCATACAGGACTGGGTCCTGGTAACCACGGATGCCAGCCTTCGAGGCTGGGGGGCATTCACACAGGGAAGAAATTTCCAAGGACTTTGGTCAAGTCAGGAGTCGTCCCTACACATAAATATTCTGGAACTGAGGGCCATTTACAATGCCCTAAGTCTGGCAAGGCCTCTGCTTCAAAACCAGCCGGTACTGATCCAATCAGACAACATCACGGCAGTCGCCCATGTAAACCGACAGGGTGGCACAAGAAGCAGGATGGCAATGGCAGAAGCCACAAGGATTCTCCGATGGGCGGAAAATCACGTCTTAGCACTGTCAGCAGTGTTCATTCCGGGAGTGGACAACTGGGAAGCAGACTTCCTCAGCAGACACGACCTACACCCGGGAGAGTGGGGACTTCATCCAGAAGTCTTCCAACTGTTGGTAAACCGTTGGGAAAGGCCACAGGTGGACATGATGGCGTCCCGCCTAAACAAAAAACTAGATATTGCGCCAGGTCAAGGGACCCTCAGGCAATAGCTGTGGACGCTCTAGTGACACCGTGGGTGTACCAGTCGGTTTATGTATTCCCTCCTCTGCCTCTCATACCAAAGGTACTGAGAATAATAAGAAAACGAGGAGTAAGAACGATACTCGTGGTTCCGGATGGGCCAAGAAGAGCTTGGTACCCAGAACTTCAAGAAATGATATCAGAGGACCCATGGCCTCTACCGCTCAGACAGGATCTGCTACAGCAGGGGCCCTGTCTGTTCCAAGACTTACCGTAGCTGCGTTTGACGGCATGGCGGTTGAATTCCGGATCCTAAAGGAAAAGGGCATTCCGGAAGAAGTCATTCCTACGCTGATAAAAGCCAGGAAAGAAGTAACCGCAAACCATTATCACCGTATTTGGCGAAAATATGTTGCGTGGTGTGAGGCCAGGAAGGCCCCAACAGAGGAATTTCAGCTGGGTCGTTTTCTGCACTTCCTACAGTCAGGGGTGACTATGGGCCTAAAATTGGGTTCCATTAAGGTCCAGATTTCGGCTCTGTCGATTTTCTTCCAGAAAGAACTGGCTTCACTGCCTGGAGTTCAGACATTTGTAAAGGGAGTGCTACATATTCAGCCCCCTTTTGTGCCTCCTGTGGCACCTTGGGATCTCAACGTGGTGTTGAGTTTCTTAAAATCACATTGGTTTGAGCCACTTAAAACTGTGGATTTGAAATATCTCACGTGGAAAGTGGTCATGTTATTGGCCTTGGCTTCGGCCAGGCGTGTGTCAGAATTGGCGGCTTTGTCATGTGAAAGCCATTATCTGATTTTCCATATGGATAGGGCAGAATTGAGGACTCGTCCCCAGTTTCTCCCTAAGGTGGTATCAGCTTTTCGCTTGAACCAACCTATTGTAGTGCCTGCGGCTACTAGGGACTTGGAAGATTCCAAGTTACTGGACGTAGTCGGGGCCTTAAAAATGTATATTTCCAGGACGGCTGGAGTCAGGAAAACTGACTCGCTTTTTATCCTGTAGGCACCCAACAAAATAGGTGCTCCTGCTTCTAAGCAGACTATTGCTCGCTGAATTTGTAGCACAATTCAGCTGGAGCATTCTGCGGCTGGATTGCCGCATCCTAAATCAGTAAAAGCCCATTCCACGAGGAAAGTGGGCTCATCTTGGGCGACTGCCCGAGGGGTCTCGGCTTTACAATTTTGCCGAGCTGCAACTTGGTCAGGGGCAAACACGTTTGCTAAATTCTACAAAATTGATACCCTGGCTGAGGAGGACCTTGAGTTCTCTCATTCGGTGCTGCAGAGTCATCCGCACTCTCCCGCCCGTTTGGGAGCTTTGGTATAATCCCCATGGTCCTTACGGAGTTCCCAGCATCCACTAGGACGTCAGAGAAAATAAGATTTTACTCACCGGTAAATCTATTTCTCGTAGTCCGTAGTGGATGCTGGGCGCCCATCCCAAGTGCGGATTGTCTGCAATACTTGTATGTAGTTATTGCCTAACTAAGGGTTATTGTTGAGCCATCTGTTGAGAGGCTCAGTTATATTTCATACTGTTAACTGGGTGTAGTATCACGAGTTATACGGTGTGATTGGTGTGGCTGGTATGAGTCTTACCCAGGATTCAAAATCCTTCCTTATTGTGTCAGCTCTTCTGGGCACAGTATCCTAACTGAGGTCTGGAGGAGGGTCATAGCGGGAGGAGCCAGTGCACACCAGATAGTACCTAATCTTTCTTTTAGAGTGCCCAGTCTCCTGCGGAGCCCGTCTATTCCCCATGGTCCTTACGGAGTTCCCAGCATCCACTACGGACTACGAGAAATAGATTTACCGGTGAGTAAAATCTTATTTTTCCGTGTTGACATCACTTTACACCATGTGACTTATGAAATATTAGCAAGCTGGTCACTGTAACTCCTGCCAACCCTCCCTCTTTCAAAATTCTTAGCTCTCTTTAGCCATGGTAGCCATAATTATAGGCAACCAGGGCAGTCCAGCATGTTTAAACATGACGTTGGTAAAAAGTCATTACTGCATGAGCCACACCTTGTGGATTCTCTAACTTTCAATAAGCTTGCTGTTTTTGTTGTTCATTACCTGCATTTGTGTCCAATATATGTACTTGTGTGTGCAGTGCATACCTTGTCTATCCTCAGACTCCAGCAGAGGTGCTTCTGTTGAACAAGGCAGTAACTGCCACAATCTCACGCCAATTCTGTCACTTGGCAGATAAGCAGCTATACATCTAATAGGCAGCGTGTGTACCACTTTAGTGCTATCAGTCTTGTCTCCATGGCTCCTGCCTCCACTCTTATGTGTCTTGACTTGGAATGCAACAAAGACGAGTGTTTAAAATTACAATTTTGCAGCAGTCATTTATTGTGAGTCTGTGTTTGGTTTTTCTTTAGTGGTTTGTTCCAGGAAATTTTATACTACCCCCTCATCTTATCATTTGAAATATATTGGATTCAGAAAGAGAGAAAACAGATTTAATTTATTTAAGATTTGTATTTATTGGTTGCCAGTAACCACCTCAGCACTGTACAGTTTGAGTAGAGATCACTTCCACAGCACAAGATTGACAGCATCAGTGCTATTGCCACTAGTTAATCAGCTGAGACTGTCAGTCATTCCAATGGTGCTGTTGGAGAGGAGAGGATTGGAAGTCAGACTGTCTACCACTGTCTGCAGTTGTCACTAGAAAACAGTAACAACATGACGAGAAGCAAATCTTCACTGGAACTCAACCCTATATTAAGTGGACAATATTATTTAGATTTTGTTTAAGCTGGACCTTTTGCTCCCATAGGAGGACCATTCATTCATTTTCATTAGCTTACAATGACATTTGAGTTCAGAGTACCGTTACATAGTGGTCAGACAATGTATGCAGTAGGTCAGAGATTTTCAACCTTTCCTGACTCGCGGCACGCCTAACAAGACTTTAAAATTCCCAAGGCACGCTATCAGTTACCCATGGGGGGGGGTGTAACACATTAGTCCCCACAGATATCAAATACATTAGCCTCAACATTTATCAAACACACTGCCCCCCCACACACACACAGTAATGGCACAGACACTGCCCCCCTCACAGCGCCCATTGTAATGGCACACACACACTGCCCCCCCCTACACACACACACACACACACACACACACACACACACACACACACACACACACACACACACACACACACAGTAATGGCACACACACTGCCCCCCTCACAGCCCCCACAGTAATGGCACACACACACTGCCCCCTCCTCCCCTGTAATAGTATAGTACTCACAGCTCCACTGTAATGTCTGTCCGGAGTCCTGTATATCTGAGCTGTAGTAGGATTAGGATGAGCACAGCAGTGCAGGGCAGTCCGCACGCTGCAGCATACACCAGCACCAAGCGCGGGCGGAAATGAGACGTAGCATGAGTGACCAATCAGCACGTCACCATAGGTCACGGACTGGGCAGCAGGATAGCTGACTGTGCTGCCTGTGCACGACGGCAGGAGCAGGATCCATGTATCTTTGGCGGGCGGCGGAGCACTGTCGGCTGGCGGCGGAGCACTGTGCAGGGCATCTCTGGTGGCCGGTGAGCCGCGCAAGCGGCAGGCTGCGGCACACCTGACAACCGCTGGCGGCACACTAGTGTGCCGCGGCACACCGGTTGAAAAACGCTGCAGTAGGTTATGAAATTCTATTCAATCTAGGGAACAGAAATGAGTTATCATGCATGCAACTTCTATCCTGGTACATAGGCTGAATGGGGTTAGCTCATTTTACGACTGTAGAAAATGCACCAAGAGCAAATTGCTGTATGCAGGACGAGGGCTGTAGCAGAACCTGTGCCCTAGGTTTCCTAAAACCACTATATACTGTATGTTTTTGTCTTCTAGTTAAATGTCGTCATGCCTACAATGAATGCATCTACAGTATTACCACTTCCCCGTTTCCCCTCTGTATTATATAGTAAGAACAAAGGATATAGAATGAACAGGTATATTGTATAAATGGAGAAACCATAAATTGACAGCTTCTATAGAGTACAGGATATGGGTTGTAATTCTCCAGTGTGGGATGCAATATTGTATGTTCCTAAAACATGATATTATTGACCTCCCACAAACTCCTTTACAATTATCCATGAAAGATGAACAGTGTCTTTTATAGGCCAGATTTGTCCTTGGAATGCTTACTGATGGGAATCCTAGTCACAGCTGTCCTTGTTTAATGCTACAATGCAGTTCGATTCTAGATGGTCACAAAGAATGATCAGATCCAGCTTACATACAAAAGTCACAGTGCTCTGCTAAATATTTTTCTCACGTAATAAACAGCATTAGTGAGCTTCCCAGACCATTTAACTACACATGCATTGTCAGAAGACACAGACATTCTCCTATACAACAGCTGTTTCATATGCTGGAATAGAAGTTATACTAATGCAGCTTTTTTTTTAAATCAATTTATGTTGTGTTCCATGTTCCCACTTAATAAAACAGTGATAGACTATGCATGGGGGGTGTTCCAGCACATGTGGTTCCTTTTCTTGATGATGGCAAATAGGATGATATCGAGAGTGTAGCTACCATAGGTGCAGGCAGTGCAGCTGCTATGGGGCCCAGAGCTGAGAGGGGCCCACCTTCCCTGTCACAGTTACATGTGTTGTATAAATTTTTCACCATTGGGTGATGAAAACGTTTGCCTTGGAATTAACAATATATCTAGTTATGCTACTGGACCTACTCATTGTAATGTGGTATAGAATGAACTGGGAACACTGTATGTGATAATGTGAATTATGTTGCATATTGTGTACTGGCGGCCCTATAATGTGACATAATGTGAACTAGGGGGGTAATTCAGATCTGATCACAGCAGCAAATTTTGTTAGCTAATGGGCAAAACCATATGCACTGCAGGGGGGGGGGGGCAGATGTAACATGTGCAGAGAGAGTTAGATTTGGGTGGGTTATATTTTTTCTGTACAGGGTAAATACTGTCTGTTTTATTTTTACACTGCAATTTAGATTTCAGTTTGAACACACCACACCCAAATCTAACTCTTTCTGCACGTTATATCTGCCCCCCCCCCCCCCCCCCTGCAGTGCACATGGTTATGCCTATTAGCTAACAAATTTGCTCCTGCGATCAGGTCCGAATTAGGCCCTAGGACACTACTATGAAGCATAACATTAACTAAGACACTACTATGGCTCAGAAAATTAACAAGGGCACTATTATGGGGCATAAAATGAGCAATTGCAGCAATCTCTCTCGAATCATTGGCACAGGGGCCCCTTTAAAATGTTGCTATGGGGCCCACAAAGTTCTGGCTACGCCCCTGGATGATCTGTCAGTCACTTTATTTCCTTGATTTCCATTTTGGAACCAAAAAGGCAACAAAAATATAGCAGTAGTGTACACCAGTAGTTCTCAAGTACCACCATCCCGATGATGAATAGGCCCCAAAGAGTGTTAACTTAGTAGTGCAGCTGTATTATTTTAATTGCTGAAATAGGCTTTTTGGACAACAACTGTACTAATGGCTGCCAATGATACCTTTAGCAAATTACTGTTGGATATGATGTATGTCCATTCAGATACACGTGGGGGTATATTTACTAAGGTCCCGATTTTGACCGAGATGCCGTTTTTTCTTCAAAGTGTCATCTCGGTAATTTACTAAGCCAAAATCACGGCAGTGCTGAGGGCATTCGTAATATTTTGGAAGTCCTAGGGTAAAAACACGAATCAATACACCATCGGTCAAATACGCCTGCAATTTGGTAGAAATCGGTCATTTACTAAAAAGTGCAAAACACAAACACTGCCGACAATAGCCAAACACTGCCGTGATGAAATACAAATCGTGAAAAAGTGCTAAAGAAAACCAGACCTGCTTTTTTATCCCGTGTTTGTATAGGCATGCACGGATCCATGAGATCCGTGCATGTTTTTCAGAGGGAAGGGGTGGGAAATGTTTTTTTTTTTTTTTTTTAAATGCGTGGGGTCCCCCCTCCTAAACCAAACCAGCCTCGGGCTCTTTGAGCCGGCCCTGGTTGCAAAAATATGGGAAAAAAATTGACAGGGGTTCCCCCATATTTAAACAACCAGCACCGGGCTCTGCGCCTGGTCCTGGTTCCAAAAATACGGGGGACAAAAAGCGTAGGGGTCCCCCGTATTTTTGAAACCAGCACCGGGCTCCACTAGCTGGATAGATAATGCCACAGCCGGGGGTCACTTTTATACAGCGCCCTGCGGCTGTGGCATTAAATACCCAACTAGTCACCCCTGGCCGGGGTACCCTGGAGGAGTGGGAACCCCTTCAATCAAGGGGTCCCCCCCTCCAGCCACCCAAGGGCCAGGGGTGAAGCCCGAGGCTGTCCCCCCCCATCCAATGGGCTGCGGATGGGGGCTGATAGCCTTTGTTGAAAGTTATGAATATTGTTTTTAGTAGCAGTACTACAAGTCCCAGCAAGCCTCCCCCGCAAGCTGGTACTTGGAGAACCACAAGTACCAGCATGCGGCGGAAAACCGGGCCCGCTGGTACCTGTAGTACTACTACTAAAAAAATACCCCAATAAAGACATTACACACACACCTTGAAAGTATAACTTTAATGCATACATACACACCACCATATACACATACTTACCTTATGTTCACACGAGGGTCGGTCCTCTTCTCCATGTAGAATCCATGGTGTACCTGTTGAAAAAATTCTACTCACCAAATCCAGTGTAGAGGGCTCCTCGGGAAATCCATTTGTAATCCACGTACTTGTAAAAATAAAAAAACCTACTTTGTGGTCAGTGGTGAGGTTACTTTCGGTCACCCAATGACTGCAAAGTTCCCACCATTGGTTACAATGGAGCGCATAGGCGCTACATTGTAACACTGCCGTGTGCCGCCTGTCAGACAGTACAGGAGCACACAGCCGATCAGGAGGGTGCCACAACGTGGCGCTCCCTGATTGGCTGAGGAAACCCTCTTAGACATAAGTCAGAGGGGGTTTCTGGCATTCGGGGAAAGGGGTCCCATGTGAAAACATGGGGCCCCTTTCAGTTCGTGGTCGGGTGTCCGTTTTTTTATTTTTACAAGTACGTGGATTACAAATGGATTTCCCGAGGAGCCCTCTACACTTTGGTGGATTTGGTGAGTAGAATTTTTTCAACAGGTACACCATGGATTCTACATGGAGAAGAGGACCGACCCTCGTGTGAACATAAGGTAAGTATGTGTATATGGTGGTGTGTATGTATGCATTAAAGTTATACTTTCAAGGTGTGTGTGTAATGTCTTTATTGGGGTATTTTTTTAGTAGTAGTACTACAGGTACCAGTGGGCCCGGTTTTCCGCCGCATGCTGGTACTTGTGGTTCTCCAAGTACCAGCTTGCGGGGGAGGCTTGCTGGGACTTGTAGTACTGCTACTAAAAACAATATTCATAACTTTCAACAAAGGCTATCAGCCCCCCATCCGCAGCCCATTGGATGGGGGGGACAGCCTCGGGCTTCACCCCTGGCCCTTGGGTGGCTGGAGGGGGGGGACCCCTTGATTGAAGGGGTTCCCACTCCTCCAGGGTACCCCGGCCAGGGGTGACTAGTTGGGTATTTAATGCCACGGCCGCAGGGCGCTGTATAAAAGTGACCCCCGGCTGTGGCATTATCTGTCCAGCTAGTGGAGCCCGGTGCTGGTTTCAAAAATACGGGGGACCCCTACGCTTTTTGTCCCCCGTATTTTTGGAACCAGGACCAGGCGCAGAGCCCGGTGCTGGTTGTTTAAATATGGGGGAACCCCTGTCAATTTTTTCCCCATATTTTTGCAACCAGGACCGGCTCAAAGAGCCCGAGGCTGGTTTGGCTTAGGAGGGGGGACCCCACGCAATTTTTTTTTTAAGTTTAAAAATTTTTTTTTTTTTTTACAAGGTGCACAATGAAGCCCAGCACGGATCTCTCAGATCCGGCCGCGATTCATTGTATTAAAGTCGGCAGTGTTTTACAAGTCACTCACGTAAACACTGCCTAAAAAAATGAATGACATCGACATCGGAAAAACCGAAAATGCAGAATACGGCAGCTTAGTAAAATTAGTCGTAATCAATTCAAAAAGTTGCATATTTACACTTTCGATGTCATTCGTAATTGAACTTTGACCTCAAACGGGAAAATACGATTCTTAGTAAATTTACCCCGTGGTGTCCTCCTTTATATGGCTTGTGCATTCCCCTTAGAAAAGTCATACTGCACGCATTGCTGTGACTGATGAAAAGCGTTGACTGACTACTATTTGTAGCGGTGACTATAGATGTCCTACATCCAATGTTTTTTCAGATGATCCTTCTATATTTTAATTTATTGTATGTGTTGAATTTGCATAGAATACATACATTATGAGGGGTGCTCTGGTGTTTCCTTCTCTTTTGAACATTAAAGATCCATTTTCAAGAACTGTGGGGTGATATGTTGTCTCATATGCTTTCGTTCAAATAAGCTATAAGGTTTTATTTATACTGGGCCAATTTATCAGCATCAGGTTTAAAATATACAGTATATCAGGCCTGGCCAACCTGTGGCTCCCCAGCTGTTGTGAAACATCCTAGCATGCCCTGCCACAGTTTTTCTATTAGGGGATGCTAAAACTCTGGCAGGGAATGCTGGAATGTGTAGTTTCACAACAGCTGGAGAGCCACAGGTGTGGTCTCCTGACGCCATCCGAGTGGGCATCCAGCACCTGGCGGCTTACCTGAGGTGTTCCAGTATGCATCAGCCTTCTGGTGAGATACGGAGCAGCATGGTTTAGGATCCGAACAGGAGCGCAGGGTGGCTGGAGCTGTGCCCGGTGAAGTATAATCGTTAAACCATGTAGTAGCCAGCACACACAGCTGATTTCTTTGGTACGGGAGACTACTCATGCTTTTTAGAGTTTGTTCGTCCTTGTATTTTAACCAATAAATCTTTTAATACGCTATGGAGCGCCTCCACTATTTGTTTCTCTGATATATATAATATATATATACATACTTACATACACAATAAAACTGTAAGGGTTGTGTCTGTACATAGAAATTTTTGGAGAAAAATATACTTTCTGCTGCTGGGTACACTGGGCTCCACAAGGAATGGACAATGAGGTGTAGAGTAGGATCTTGATCCGAGGCACCAACAGGCTCAAAGCTTTGACTGTTCCCAGAATGCATAGCGCCGCCTCCTATATCACCCCGCCTCCCTGCACAGGATCTCAGTTTTGTAGTTGGTGCTGCAGTAGCAGGCACTTAACAGAGGGGCTGCTCCAGGCAGCCCTAA
Organism: Pseudophryne corroboree; assembly: GCF_028390025.1. Lineage (NCBI taxonomy): Eukaryota > Metazoa > Chordata > Amphibia > Anura > Myobatrachidae > Pseudophryne > Pseudophryne corroboree. Next base: position 217,544,241 of record NC_086453.1, on the reverse strand, counting down.
GAAGAGCTTTTTTTCTAAGGAAAAAAGTGAAGACTTCAAGGGCAGCAGCAGTGTTACATGTCAGTAGACATTCACTGCTGCAGCTCCGGCTCTCCCCAGCGACGCTGTACACTCCCGAGCCCTGGTTGCTGGGTAACTACAGCAGGAGGCTCCGGTTTTCTTCTTGTCAGGAACACACGACGGGGGCTCTCCAGGATCGCGTGGCCGCACTTCGGGAGGTGGTAAGTGGGTGCCGCTTGTGGTACCCGGTCTTTATCGCGATCCGGCGTGGTCAGTGGGAGGCGGGCCGCGCGCGCTGGTGGTGGACACTATGGCAGTACAGGCGATCCCACTAGATCACCAGGGCATGGGACAGGTCCGGTTTTCTCTATAAACCGTTTTATTAGAGCCCGCAGTACCCGGTGGTTTTGCCAGCAGGGGAATAGAGCTTGGACCTGAAGCCCCTCCCCCAGCCCCAGGGCGCCATTTTCTGCAAATGTTCCTGCCCTGGAGCTGCATATCTGTCTCTCCCTCACTCCCTGTCAGTGTCTGCGGCGCCATTATCCCTCAGCTCACTGTTCCTGGGAATGCTTGGGCAAATCCTCCTATGTAAAGCCGCCTGGTTGTCAGTGCTGTGACTTTACAAGACACTTAAGTATTCTACCTGCCTTTTTTAGTCAGTGTTCGTTAAGAAAGAGTGCACTTAGTCAGGGTTTCCTAGTACAATTACCCTGTGATATACATCCAGTTCTTACTGTGTACTGTTATATCTATTGTTATATAGCTGTGTAAGCTAGTCCAGTGCAGTATTATTGTTAGTAATAACCTCTGCATTGTACAGACTGTGACTATTTGTGTGTGCATTTGATAGCTGAGTGGTGTCCATTTCGTGTCTTTCACTCAACCTGCTATCCCTATATTCTATAACCTGAGGGGGCTTGGTGCGTCAGGTTTTATCTAATATAGGATTTTCACAAAGATACACTGTATTACGTATTTTTCTCTGTGATTTAGTCACCATATCTCTCCTTTATCTCTGCTGGTGCTGACTACACTGCGCAGGGGTTTGGGCTAGAGGTATTGTGCTGCTGACAAATTGTACTGTGTTACCTGATACTGCAAGTTATATCATGTCTGCTTCTGAGGGTAACGGTTCTGGGGCTGAACACACTGCTGGTGTTGCTGAAGCCGCAGATACCTATGAGGAGAATATAGCAGCATTGGGCTCTGGTTCAGGGGTCTCCTTGCCCCCCAGTGGGACGGTGGCAATGGGGGCAAATATTGACCCGCCGTGGCCCGGTTTTTCCACGCTTCTGCATACGCTAGTTCATAAACTTAACACCCCCTATGGGACCCCCAATGCCGGTGCAACCGTTTGTGGTCCCTGCAGCTAACCCGCCGTGGGCGGACGATTTATCTGCTCAAATAAAGAAGTTGAACCAGTCCCTGACTACTAAAAAGTCTGACCGTCGCTCGCCTACGTCCAAGGGGTCCTCTAAGCGAGCGCTTGTCTCTTCACAATCCACTGCTGTCACTGACACCTCGTCGGATTAAGACGGCACTTACACTGACCCCACAGGTTCTGACTCAGATACGGCTGATGGGGAGGGTGGTTGACATGTGGATGTTCCTGATCTTTTGGAGGCTATTAAGGTAATTTTACAGATTACGGATGATCCCGAGCCATCCGTTCCTCCTAAGAAACCAGATAGGTTCAAGCGTCAGAAGGTGATTAAACAAGTTTTACCTCACTCTGACCACCTAATTGATATATACGTCAGGAACCCTGGGAAAAGCCGGGTACGAAGTTTGTGCCTCAAAAGAAGATGCTGGCTCGCTATCCCCTCGCGCCGGAGCTGTCTAAGAATTGGGAAACGCCTCCTCCACTGGACTCACATGTGGCTAGGATGGTGGTTTCCTCAGCTCTACCGGTCACCACCGTCACGTCTCTAAAAGAGCCTACGGATAAACGTGTGGAGGGTTGTCTGAAAACGATTTACACCCTCACGGGTGCTGCACAAAGGCCCACTATTGCAGCAACATGGGCTGCAGAGGCTATTGAAGCATGGGCCTTGGAGTTAGAAGTTGAAATCTCTTCTGCCCATGCTAGACAATGCTTGTCATATATTGTCAACAGCTTCTCGCTGTATTAAAGAGGCGGCTTCTGATGCCGGTATCCTAGCAGCCAAGGCCTCTCCTATGTCAGTCCTGGCTCGCCGGATATTGTGGCTGAGATCCTGGTCTGTGGATCTGGACACTAGAAAAACCCTGGAGGTACTCCCTTTCAAGGGAGATATTCTGTTTGGGGAGGACTTAAATAAGATAGTGGCTGACTTGGCTACTGCCAAAACTGCCTGTCTGCCAAGTACCGCTCCTTCTGTGTCGAAGGCTAAAGGTACTTCCTTTCGCCCCTTTCGTCCTTCAGGTAAAGCAAAAGGTCAGGCGTACAACAAGCAGGCCCGCACTTCCAAACCTGGTAAGCCTCAGCCCAAAAGAGCCTGGGCGGCCCGTCAGCCAGCTTCCAAGACAGATAAGCCTGCCGCATGAAGGGGCGGGCCTCCCTCTGGGGGATCCCAGGGTGGGGGGCCGGCTTCTAGGATATACCCAGGAATGGTTGAAGACCACTTCAGATGCCTGGGTACGGGAAGTCGTTACTCGAGGTTACGCCATAGCCTTCAAAAACCGACCCCCTCATCGATTTTGCCAGACAGATGTACCGTTGGACAAGACAAAGGCAAACACTCTACATTCGGTGGTACAGACCCTCCTGGATACAGGAGTCGTAGTACAGGTGCCTCTTGAGGGGCCAGGGGTACTATTATCCGCTGTTTCTAGTCCCGAAACCGAATGGGTCCTCCCGGCCCATTCTCAACCTCAAGGCATTGAACAGGTTTGTGAAGGTTTCCAAGTTCCGGATGGAAACCCTTCGCTCTATAGCTCTGGCCTTGGAACCTGGGGTCTTCATGGTCTCCCTGGATATACAGGGTGCTTGCCTGCATATTCCTATAGCAGTGTCTCATCAGCAATACCTGAGATCTGCGATTGGCAACTGCCATTACCAGTTTCGGGCGTTACCTTTTGGTTTAACAACGGCTCCGTGAGTCTTTACAAAAGTCATGGCGGTGATGACGGTGGTACTCAGCCGTCAAGGGGTCAGGATACTGCCGTATTTGGATGACTTGTTAATCCTGGCAAATTCCCCAGAACTTCTCCTGCGTCATCTAGATGTGACGGTCCGGTTTCTGCAAGCCCATGGGTGGCTCATCAACTGGAAGAAGTCATCCCTGATCCCTGCTCAGAGCATGGTGCATCTGGGAGCACTATTGGACACTCACAACCAGCGGTTGTTCCTGTCTCAGGAGAAAGTCCTGAAACTTCAGGACAGGATTCGTTGCTTCCTATCTCGTCCGCAAGTGTCGATACATTCGGCGATGCAGGTGCTGGGCCTCATGGTGTCAGCATTCGACATGGTGGAGTACGCTCAATTTCACTCTCGCCCTCTCCAGAGGCTGATTCTAGCCAAATGTGACCGCCTGCCTCACCGGATCAGGTTTCAAATGATCTCATTGACTCTGGAGGTCCGTCTGTCGCTGCTCTGGTGGCTCCGGGACCAACAACTGTGGACGGCCCGTCCGTTCTGGATATCCGACTGTGTCCTGTTGATGACAGATGCCAGTCTAAGAGGTTGGGGCGCGGTGCTGGAGCAACACTCCCTTCAGGGGCGGTGGACCAAGGAGGAGTCCCTCCTCTCGATCAATATTCTGGAGTTGCGGGCAGTCTTCAATGCCTTGAACCTAGCCCAGCATTTAATTCAGAACCGTCCTGTTCAAGTACAGTCGGACAACGCCACCACAGTGGCTTACATAAATCATCAAGGCGGCACTCGAAGCCGCCTAGCAACGAAGGAAGTCTCACGGATTCTACAGTGGGCAGAACGCCATCTACCGGCCATATCGGCAATATTCATTCCGGGAGTCCTGAATCGGGAAGCAGACTTTCTCAGTCGTCAGGACGTGCATGCCGGTGAGTGGGGCCTCCATCCAGAAGTGTTTCAACTCCTAGTGGAAAGGTGGGGCCTTCCAGACGTAGATCTGATGGCATTTTATCTTAGACCGAGCGCTGTGTGTGCTGATGTTCAATGCAATGTGTAACAAATAAAAGATAAATAAATAAAAATAAAAATAATAAATAAATAAACAAAAAACAAAAAAACAAAACAAAAAAAATATATAATAATAAAAAATAAATAAAATAAAATAACAACGAATTAAGAAAAAAATGAAAAATGGATAGGGTTAGGAAGGTGGGGAAGGGAAGGGGAATAGTGCAATGTTTACAGCTCCTTTGTTGGAGCTTTAGTTGGAGCTTTTAGACACTAGTTCAGGAGAGGAAACAGTCTCTTGATAAAAAGGCTATCCCTATCTTACCCTGTTATTTTCTTCTTTGCTGAGGCCGTGACCGGGAGTATCTTCCGGTGATGTTGGTGATGTTTATTCCTGTTGGCTTGGTAAGTCAGCCCTGCCTTAGTGCTGGGCCGTGGCTGCTTTCCACTTGCCGTGCTGTGGCCGCTGTTTTGAGCCGATCTGCCGCGACCGGAAGTTCGGATCTTCACTTCCGGTAGTTCGAATGCTGGCGGCGGAGGTGGCGGTGTGAAATGTCCTCTGTGTCTGCTCCTTCTTGTTCCAACGCGTTTCGAATCCAGAGCTGGATTCTTTCTCAAGGAAGTAGTAAAGTTCTTGGAATTGTGCTCCTTTTTATCTGTAATAACTTTATTAAAAAAACAGGAAGTGTCCGGAACCGGAAATGAGGTTCCCGGCGGCAACCTCATGGTAAAAAAGGGAATATGTAACCAAGTATTCCCAAGGTTTAAAAGCAATTGCACTTTTTAGGGAAAGGGGAAGGGAAAGAAATGGTGATAAACCATAAGGGTAAGGAATAATAAAAATAAAAATAAAAATAAAATTAAACATAAAATGATAAATAAATAAAAATAAAAATAAAAAAATAAAAATAAAAATTGATATGTGATGGGAATTCTTTTTATTTTTATTTTTTCTCTTATGTTATATACCCATTCGGTTGGAGATACATGGATTTAAGGATTAGTTATAAGAAGACGTTCAGCTCTATATCAATGTTTAGACCGTATGGTTCTAGGGTCTTTATTTTATATATCTATTCGGTTTCTTTCTTCTTTAATGTTTTTACAATGTCCTCTCCTCTCCAATGGGGTTCAATGTTCTGGATCCCAATGAATTTTAACCCAGCAGGGTCTTGATTGTGTACAGTGATGGAATCCTTTACTTTTTTTAATATTCTTTGGTTCTTGTGTGATTGCTAAGAGGATGTGCCAGTGTTTTTCTAAAATTCGTTCCATGTCCTTATGATTACTGTTGACATGGAACGAATTTTAGAAAAACACTGGCACATCCTCTCCCTTGATGAAGAGCTAAAAGAATCCATCCCAAACAAACCGAAAGTTATCTATAAAAAAGCCAATAACTTAAAACAACAGCTGACTCACAGTTTCTTAGCAATCACACAAGAACCAAAGAATATTAAAAAAAGTAAAGGATTCCATCACTGTACTACTTGTGCCGGTTGTAGGAATCAACAAACTTCGACTAAACCAACAATCACCTTTAAATCAAATATAACAAAAGAAGAATTTAAAATTAGAGATCAAGTGACTTGCCACACAGAAGGAGTCATCTATATCCTGGAATGTACATGCGGAAAACAGTACGTAGGACAAACTAAACGAAAACTGAAAATAAGGATAGCAGAGCATGTTTACAACATAAAAAGGGGTTTAAAAACACATAGTGTGTCAGCTCATTTCCTCGAAAAGCACAATCAAGACCCTGCTGGGTTAAAATTCATTGGGATCCAGAACATTGAACCCCATTGGAGAGGAGAGGACATTGTAAAAACATTAAAGAAGAAAGAAACCGAATGGATAAATAAAATAAAGACCCTAGAACCATACGGTCTAAACATTGATATAGAGCTGAACGTCTTCTTATAACTAATCCTTAAATCCATGTATCTCCAACCGAATGGGTATATAACATAAGAGGAAAAATAAAAATAAAAAGAATTCCCATCACATATCAATTTTTATTTTTATTTTTTTATTTTTATTTTTATTTATTTATCATTTTATGTTTAATTTTATTTTTATTTTTATTTTTATTATTCCTTACCCTTATGGTTTATCACCATTTCTTTCCCTTCCCCTTTCCCTAAAAAGTGCAATTGCTTTTAAACCTTGGGAATACTTGGTTACATATTCCCTTTTTTACCATGAGGTTGCCGCCGGGAACCTCATTTCCGGTTCCGGCCACTTCCTGTTTTTTTAATAAAGTTATTACAGATAAAAAGGAGCACAATTCCAAGAACTTTACTACTTCCTTGAGAAAGAATCCAGCTCTGGATTCGAAACGCGTTGGAACAAGAAGGAGCAGACACAGAGGACATTTCACACCGCCACCTCCGCCGCCAGCATTCGAACTACCGGAAGTGAAGATCCGAACTTCCGGTCGCGGCAGATCGTCTCAAAACAGCGGCCACAGCACGGCAAGTGGAAAGCAGCCACGGCCCAGCACTAAGGCAGGGCTGACTTACCAAGCCAACAGGAATAAACATCACCAACATCACCGGAAGATACTCCCGGTCACGGCCTCAGCAAAGAAGAAAATAACAGGGTAAGATAGGGATAGCCTTTTTATCAAGAGACTGTTTCCTCTCCTGAACTAGTGTCTAAAAGCTCCAACTAAAGCTCCAACAAAGGAGCTGTAAACATTGCACTATTCCCCTTCCCTTCCCCACCTTCCTAACCCTATCCATTTTTCATTTTTTTTTCTTAATTCGTTGTTATTTTATTTTATTTATTTATTATTATTATTTTTTTGTTTTTGTTTTTTTTGTTTATTTATTTATTATTTTTATTAATTTATCTTTTATTTGTTACACATTGCATAGAACATCAGCACACACAGCGCTCGGTCTAAGATAAAATCCTAACAACTCACCTCCAAACAACCTGAGCAGCTTTATATCACAGCGCAGCCTACTATACAAATTTTTTTCTCGTAGATCTGATGGCGTCTCGACACAATCACAAGGTTCCAGTCTTCGGAGCAAGGACAAGGGATCCTCAAGCAGCATTCGTTGATGCGCTGGCGGTACCGTGGAGGTTACGGCTGCCATACGTGTTCCCTCCGGTGTCACTCCTGCCCAGGGTAATTCGGAAGTTCAAGCAAGAAAAAGGAATTCTGCTTCTCATAGCTCCAGCATGGCCCAGACGGCACTGGTTCTCAGACCTGCAAAGCCTATCGCCAGAGCGTCCAATTCTACTACCACAACAGCCAGACCTCCTCGTTCAGGGCCCCTGTGTGTACCAGGACCTAGCTCGGCTGTCTTTGACTGCGTGGCTCTTGAAGCTTCCGTCTTAAGGGCTAAAGGGTTTTCTGAGGCGGTCATTCAAACTATGTTGCGGGCCCGGAAACAGGCTTCGGCTCGGATTTACTATAGGGTCTGGCATTCTTACTTTGTTTGGTGCGCATCTAACGATTATGACGCTTCCAAGTTTAGTGCTCTGTGGGGCTGGTCTCTTCCAAGTGCTGCTGGGATTTCTAAGTGAGAGTTGGAAACTGTAAAAAGGTGAGTTAGAATACTGAAAAAGGTGAGTTTTATAATACACAATCAGGAACACACATTTGCAGTGCCAGTAAACTTCTGGTGAGGCTGCAAGGGGCTGACCTTGTGAGTGAGTGGGTCTCTTACTTGGAGTAGCAGAGGGGCTGTGATTGTGCGGGTGTGAGGGGCATTTTTTTTTTTTTTTCTTAGCAGGAGCTGGAAGCTGAGTGAAAAGGAGGAGCAGTGAGCTGGAACAACTGCAACTGCTAAGTGGAGTATAGGTGCCACAGGAGAGAGTACTACGGCTGCATAAAATAGAAGGACCAAGAACCGCACAAAGATAGATAAGTATAAGCCAGCTTAATTATTGTATAAGTGATATTGCTTGTCTTCTATTTTTTATTTTTTGCTGCTTTTTCTTTGAGTGTAACAGGGAGTTAGACCTTGCAAACAATATGGGAGGGGCTGTGATTGAGGACCTCACTCAGTGCATGTCGTGCAAGATGTATGCACACCTGGAGCTACCGGCCCAGTGTGAATACATCTGCACGAGGTGTGTGCGAACGGTTGCCCTGGAAGCCCAGGTAACTGATCTAGAGCAAACCGTTACGCGACTGAGGGAGATTCACAATCTCGAGCGTAGTTTAGACAGAACGGTGGAGGAGTTGCGGGAGGGGTCACTGGTAGAAGAGGATGATGATCAGGTAGCCAGTTGGGTCACAGTTAGAAGGAAGAAAAAGAGGGGGAGGCACGACATCTCCGAACTATCAAACCCGAACAAATTTGCCCGATTGGACGAGGAATCGGAGGATGATAGCGAAGAAATGACGGTGCCGGAGGAGACTGCTCCCTCTAGCATCCAGAGGTGTGGTCCCTCTGGCGCGGTTGGGATAAAAGATAGAGAGGTACCTAGTCAAATGGTGGTGGTAGGGGATTCTATCATCAGGAAGGCAGATAGGGCAATCTGCTACCGGGACCGTGATCGCCGTACAGTCTGTTGTCTCCCAGGTGCTCGGGTACGGCACATCGCGGACCGGGTAGATAGATTGTTGGGAGGGGCTGGCAAAGACCCGGCGGTCTTGGTGCACGTTGGCACCAATGACAAAGTTAGCGGAAGGTGGGATGTCCTTAAGAAAGACTATAGGGACTTAGGAAAGAAACTGAAGGCAAGGACATCTAAGGTAATATTCTCGGAATTATTACCAGTGCCACGCGCTAGTCCAGGGAGGCAGAGGGAGATTAGGGAGGTAAATGTGTGGCTTAGGGATTGGTGCAGGAAAGAGGGGTTTGTGTTCCTGGAACACTGGGCGGACTTCTCAGTCAGGCGCCATCTCTTTTGTCGTGACGGATTGCACCTGACTGAGGAGGGGGCAGCGGTGCTGGGGGGAAGGATGGTTAGAAGGTTGGAGGAGATTTTAAACTAGGAGCCTGGGGGGAGGGTTTAGCTAGTAACTACGGGTCATGCAGTGAGAATAGTGGGGACGGCAGTAGTAAACGAAATGGGGGAGAAGTTGGGGGGAGGGTAAGAGCAGGCGGTAAGTTTACTAACATGGGTACTAAAAGGGATTTTACCAAAGCACTAACCAATGACAATTACAGGTCATCCTTGCCACATAAGGTGAAAGATGTCCCTAACGCAAGGGAAAATACTTATCTTAGTTGTATGTATGTAAACGCCAGAAGCATTACTGGTAAAAAGGGTGAACTAGAAATACTTGCAGCAAGCAAACAGTATGATATTATAGGCATTACTGAAACTTGGTGGGATGAATCTCATGATTGGACAGTCAATCTAGAGGGCTATACACTGTTTAGGAGAGACAGACTTAATAAAAAGGGTGGAGGGGTGTGTCTGTACGTAAAGCCGTTTTTAAAACCTAATATATGGGAAGATCGTCAGGAGGGGACTGTAGACACTGTTGAGACATTATGGGTAGAAATTGCATGCGGGGAAAAAGGAACAAAAAAGTTAGTATTGGGTGTATGCTATAGGCCGCCTGGTATCAACGCATCTGATGATGAATTGTTACTAAAGCAAATTGAAAAAGCAGCAGGAGTAGGAGACATAGTAGTGATGGGAGATTTTAACTATCCAGAGATAAACTGGAAAAACGATTCATGTGATACTGCTAGGGGCAGTATGTTTTTAAACACACTAAATGATAACTACCTAGTCCAACTAATTGAGGAACCAACTAGGTACAATGCAATCTTAGACCTGGTATTAACAAACAATCAGGATTTGGTATCAGGTATTATAGTAGGGGAACCCATAGGAAACAGCGACCACAATATGGTCACATTCAATATCAGTTTCTACAAACAGCCCTATACTGGCTCAACTAGGACTTTAAACTTTAGCAAAGCCAACTTTGAAATGATGAGGGTATTTTTCAGGGATATTGAATGGGAAGGTTTGTTTGTAGGAAAAAATACTACGGAGAAATGGGAGGTACTAAAATTCCTGCTAGCTAAAAATACACTCAAATATATTCCTATGAGTAGCAAAAAAGGGAATAAAAATCATAAACCGATGTGGCTTAACAAAAAGATTAAGGAACTTATGGGCAAGAAAAGGCGAGCATTTAAAAAATACAAATCTGACGGGGATGCAGAGTCATTTCAGCAATATAAGGAATGTAACAAAAATTGCAAAAAGGAAATAAGAGCGGCTAAAGTAGAAACTGAAAAACTAGTAGCAAAGGAAAGCAAAGCGAATCCCAAAAAATTCTTTAAATACATTAATAGCAAGAGATTAAAAAAGGAGAGTATAGGCCCTTTGAAAGACAAGTTGGGAGTCTGAAGCAAAAATGATAATGACATAGCGGACACACTAAATGAGTTTTTTTCAACAGTATTCACTAGAGAGGACCCAATTCAGGGACTGACACACAATCTCAATAATGACAATATCACACTGATAGGTACTTATTTAAGCGAGGAAGTAGTCTGTGACCGATTAAAACATTTAAAGATTAATAAATCACCAGGGCCCGATGGTATTCATCCAAGGGTTCTAATGGAGCTTCACTCTGAACTGGCAAAACCACTATCTTTGATCTTTGAGGATTCAGTTATATCAGGTATGGTTCCCAAAGACTGGCGTATAGCGGAAGTAGTGCCTATATTCAAAAAGGGACGTAAAGCTGAACCAGGTAATTATAGACCAGTTAGTCTTACATCTATAGTGGGGAAAGTATTGGAAGGTATTCTAAGAGATAGTATTCAGAAGTTCCTTGAAACCAATAAGGTCATTAAAAGGAATCAACATGGGTTTATGAAGGACAGATCCTGTCAAACCAACTTACTTGGCTTTTATGAAACAGTAAGCGCAAACCTAGATCAGGGTAAAGACGTGGATGTAATCTTTTTAGACTTTGCCAAAACGTTCGATACTGTACCACACATGAGACTTATATACAAGCTACAAGAATCAGGGCTAGGAAGCACAATATGCACTTGGGTCAAAAACTGGTTAGATAATAGGAAGCAGCGCGTTGTGGTTAATGGATCTTTTTCAACTTGGACTGAAGTGCTAAGTGGTGTGCCGCAAGGCTCAGTATTAGGACCGCTATTGTTCAATATTTTCATTAACGACCTAACAGAAGGTCTAGAGAGCATGGTGTCAATTTTTGCAGATGATACCAAATTGTGTAAGGCTATAAATACAGAGGAGGATGCTGAGTCTCTTCAGAACGACTTAGTTAAATTAGAAGCATGGGCAGCCAAATGGAGAATGCGCTTCAACACAGACAAGTGTAAGGTAATGCACTGTGGTAACAAGAACAAAAATTACACCTACCTACTAAATGGGATAAAATTAGGGGATTCTGTACTGGAAAAGGACTTAGGTGTCCTCATAGATAGCAAGCTAAGCAGTAGTACCCAAAGTAGGACTGCAGCAAAGAAGGCTAATAAGATATTAGCATGCATAAAACGGGGTATTGATGCTAGGGACGAGAGTATTATACTCCGTTATATAAATCACTAGTGAGGCCACACCTTGAATACTGTGTACTGTTCTGGGCACTACAAAAAGGATATCCTGGAGCTTGAAAAGGTACAGAGGAGGGCGACCAAACTAATTAAGGGCATGGAGACGATGGAATACAAGGAAAGGCTTGAAAGACTAGGCATGTTTACATTGGAAAAGTGGAGACTAAGAGGGGATATGATCAACATCTACAAATATATAAAGGGACAATACACAGAGCTTGCGCGGGACCTGTTTTTGGTTAGATCAACACAGAGGACTCGTGGACACTCGCTCAGGTTAGAGGAGAGGAGATTCCGCACAATACGGCGTAAAGGCTTTTTCACGGTAAGGACAATACGTGTTTGGAATTCCCTGCCCGAGGGAGTTGTAATGGCGGAATCTGTCAACACCTTTAAGAATGGGTTAGATAAATTCCTATTGGAAAAGGATATCCAGGGGTATGGTGCATAGTCATGCATTATAGTTACTATAAAGAGGGATTAAATGCAATGGCTGACAGCAGCATCAGTCAGAAATTTTAGTCAAATCATCATGCATAGGACACCACAAATAGGTTGAACTCGATGGACAATTGTCTTTTTTCAACCTCAGATACTATGTTACTAGTATAGCCAAGTTGTTGGCTTTTCTTCAGCAGGGCCTGGACTTAGGCCTGGCCTCCCTCAAGGTTTAAATATCTGCCTTGTCGGTGTGGTTTCAGAGAAAAATTGCAACCTTACCTGATGTGCATACCTTTATTCAGGGCGTGTTGCGTATCCAACCTCGCTATGTCCCGCTTGTGGCTCCTTGGGACTTGTCGGTGGTTTTGGAGGCGTTACAAGAGTCTCCGTTTGAACCTCTTGGTTCAGCTGACCTTAAGTGGCTTTCCCTTAAGGTGGTGTTTCTGCTGGCTATTGCTTCAGCCAGAAGAGTGTCGGATTTGGGTGCCATGTCCTGTAGTTCCCCATATCTGATATTTCACCGTGACCGGGCGGTTCTTAGGACTCGTCCCGGCTATCTACCTAAGGTGGTTTCTTCGTTCCACCTTAATCAGGAGATTGTAGTTCCGGCACTTGTTTCTCCTGATCTGTCTTCCAAAGAGCGGTCTTTGGATGTGGTACGGGCTCTCCGTATCTATGTGAAGAGAACTGCTCCTATTAGGAAATCTGATTCTCTTTTTGGTGTGTTTGGGTTTCACAAACGGGGCTGGCCTGCTCACAAGCAAACTCTGGCCAGATGGATTAGAATGGTGATTGCACATGCTTATGTGAAGGCTGGTCTCTCTGCTCCTGATCACATTCAGGCCCATTCTACTCGGTCTGTTGGACCTTCTTGGGCGGCCCAACGTGGTGCGACCCTTGAACAATTGTGCAAGACGGCTACGTGGTCCTCTGTGAACACGTTCATAAGGTTCTATGCCTTCAATACTGCCGCTTCCCAGGATGCTTCCTTTGGACGCCGGGTTCTTGTGCCTGCTACAGTGCGTCCCCTCCCATAAGGAACTGCTTTAGGACATCCCCATTGTCCATTCCTTGTGGAGCCCAGTGTACCCCGCAGCAGAAAACGAGTTTTATGGTAAGAACTTACCTTTGTTAAAACTCTTACTGCGAGGTACACTGGGCTCCACAAGGCGCCCACCCTGACGCACTTAGCTTCTTTGGGTTGGTATGGCATTAGCCGCTGACACGTCTCCTGTCGTGAGAATGCGGTGTTGTGGCTACTAATCGTTGTCGTCTCTTTTCCTGCTACTGCATTGGACTGGTTAACTGAAAACTGAGATCCTGTGCAGGGAGGCGGGGTGATATAGGAGGCGGCGCTATGCATTCTGGGAACAGTCAAAGCTTTGAGCCTGTTGGTGCCTCGGATCAAGATCCTACTCTACACCCCATTGTCCATTCCTTGTGTAGCCCAGTGTACCTCGCAGAAAGAGTTTTAACAAAGGTAAGTTCTTACCATAAAACTCGTTTTTTTTATTTTTGTCTGTCCAGCATCACACAAAAACTACTGGATGAATTTGGTTCATGCTTACAATTATTATACACTGTAGCGCAGTGTCCTAGAAAGAAATTGAGGTATGTATGATCTCGATGTGACATTGGGGAGGGAGCAATAAAGGAAAAAACAGACGCTTCACGCTCTGTGCACTGAAAGTTGGTGTTCCGTTCATACTTTTGCAGAACTTGACTCCGCCCAAGTTATGCAACGGAACCCAACTTAAAGTGACTGCTCTGCAGAGAAACCTAATTGAGGCAGAGATTCTAACAGTATGTGGCAAGTGACTGTGTTTATAGCACATACTGTATATCCCTTATCCCCAACAATTTTCCTCTTCAATTCATGCGCCTGCAGTTTCCTGTAAGTGTCTGCTTCGCTACGACGATCAACAAGACAGAGGGGCAAATGCTCAGGCTTGCAGGCGTAGATCTCAGGACCAGCTGCTTCTCCCATGGGCAGCTTTACGTGGCTTGTTCACAAGTTAGTAGCCTCAAGCATCTTTTTGTGTTAATCCGTGAAGGATAAACTGCAAATATTGTTTACAAAGACATTTTGTGATAAATGTGTACAATATATAATATTCAACACAATATTAGATGGCACTACTGTCTTTGTAAAATCAGTTCCACTGAGCAATAATAGGCATCCACGCGAGCAGTGGGCAAACGCCAGTATATATATATATATATATATATATATATATATATATATATTTATATAAAAATAGCTACACTAGTACTTCAATCGCAATAGTCATGCTGCTTGCATTTAAAAAAACAACCTGTTTTCTCATACGTCCTAGAGCAGGGCAGGCCAGACCAGTCCTCGAGATCTACCAACAGTTCACATTTTCCAGACCACCTAGCTGGTGCACAGGTGTAGTCATTACTAATTAAGATGTGCTGCATTCATTCCTAACTGACAATTCTACAGATCTCCAGGAGGCCTGGAAAACATGAACTGTTGGTAGATCTCGAGGACTGGTTTGGCCAGCCCTGTCCTAGAGGATGCTGGGGACGACATCAAGACTATGGGGTATAGACGGGATCTGCAGGAGTCATGGGCACTCTAAAGACTTTTCATTGGGTGTGAACTGGCTCCTCCCTCTATGCCCCTCCTCCAGACTTCAGTTTTAGAAATGTGCCCAGGTCGACTGGATGCACTCTGAGGAGCTCTACTGAGTTTCTCTGAAAAGACTTATGTTACTGTAGGTTTTTTATTTTCAGGGAGATCTGCTGGCATCAGACTCCCTGCTTCGTGGGACTGAGGGGGCAGAAGCAGAACCAACTTCCTCAGAGTTTCATGGCTCTGCTTCTGGCTGACAGGACACCATTAGCTCCTGAAGGGAACTGAACGCTAGCCGTGTCTAGATGCTCACTCCCACAGCAGGCCGTCACCCCCCTAACAGAGCCAGAAGTCAGAAGACAGGTGAGTATGAGAAGAATGATCTTCAATCAAGTAAGTGACGGCTGAGGTGCGGCGCGGCTGGCGGGAGCGCAGCGCGCCATTGCTGCCCACACACATAGGCACTGCAGGGTGCAGGGCGAGGGGGGGCACCCTGGGCAGCAAAATACCTCTATAAACTGGCTAATAGGGGGCATAAGATGCCCAGGCACAGCCCTACCCCCAAACAGTATAAATATTACAAACAGTCTCTGAGGTAAAAAGGGCAGAGCTTCTACCTCAGGCAGCCAGCACACTGCTCAGCACCATTTTCTCTCTCTCTCCTCAGGCTTCAGAGATATAGCTGGTCCTCCTCCACTTCTGACTACAAGTATTCAGGGCGTAAATAAGGGGGGCACAAAGCGATTTGGGTGCTTTACAAATGTGTTTTACTGTGTAAAGAGCGCTGCATGTCAGTGGGCATTCTGTGTTCACAGACATTAAATACAGGCACTGGGGTTGTGAGCTGGCTGCTCCTATACTGTGTCCCTCTGACAGATTTTACTGTGGGTCTGTCCCCAAATAAGTCCCAGTGTGTCTGTGAGTGCTGTACAAGTGTGAGGCATGTCTGAGGCAGGGAGTTCCTCCCCGGAGGAAGCCATTTTAGGGACACAGAGTTGTAATGTGGTGGCGCTACCGGCACACCAAGAGCCTGCATAGGTGAAAGAGCTACGTGACAGTATGCATCTGATTAACCGTAGATTGGATAAGTCTGAATCTAAGGCTGCATGCTGGAGAAAATCTGTGGAAGATGTGATTTTTCAGGATGCTGCTATTCCTTATGTGGGCGGTCCCTCTGGGTCACATAAGAGACCATTTGCAAATGTTGTAAACACTGATACCGACATGGATTCTGATTCTTGTGTCGACGATAGTGAATCCAGAGAGATAGATCATAAATTGGCAAAAAGTATACAATATATGATTGTGGCTATAAGGGACGTGTTGGAGGTTACAGAAAGCACTGCTGTACCTCAGGAGAAAGCTTATTTATGTAAGGAAAATAAATCCAAAGTCACGTTCCCTCCTTCACACGAACTAATTGCTCTGTTTGAAGGGATGTGGGTGAATCCTGATAAAAAAAATTGTATTCCCAAAAGGATTCACATAGCTTATCCTTTCCCGGTTGAAGACAGGAAAAAATGAGAGTCACCCCCTGTGTTAGACAGTGCACGTTCCAGGTTGACAAAGAAGGTAATTGTCCCTGCTCCTGGCACGGCTTCTCTTAAAGACCCGGCAGACCGCAAAATGGAAACGACATTGAAATCCATTTATGTTACCAATGGTACACTGCTCAGGCCCACTATTGCCTGCGCATGGGTGAGTCACGCTATTGAAAAATGGTCAGAAAGCGTGTCATCAGAAATTGACACGATGGATAAAGATGAGATACTCCTTAAGTTAGGGAATATCAAGGACGCTGCCGCCTACATGCTGGAAGCAATGAAGGATATTGAACTCTTGAGTTCACAAGCCGCTACCATGGCGGTATTGGCTAGGCGGACCTTATGGATTCACCAGTAGAACGCGGATGCAGATTCCAAAAGAAACATGGAGGCTCTCCCATATAAAGGTGAGGCCTTATTTGGCGATGGCCTGGATGCGTTAGTCTCGCCGGCTACCGCAGGTAAGTCAACATTTTGCCCTCTGCGCCTGCACCGGCAAAAAAGACCTATCACCCGCAAATGCAGTCCTTTCGGCCCAATAAATACAAAAAGATGAGAGGTTCCCCCTTCTTTGCAGGTAGGGGAAGGGGAAAGAAGCCCACACCGGCTCCAGGTTCCCAAGAGCAAAAGTCTACCCCTAATTCTGCCAAATCCCCAGCATGACGCTGGAACTCCCTTGCGGGAGGCCGCTCGGGTGGGGGCACATCTCAAACTCTTCAGCCAGGATTGGATTCTATCTGGCCTGGACCCCTGGGTGTTGCAAATAGTATCCCAGGGATACAGACTAGAGTTTCAAGACGTTCCCCCATGCCGATTTTTCAAATCGACCTTGCCAGCTTCTCCGCCAGAGAGAGAAGCAGTAACAGCGTCAACCCAAAAATTATGTCAAGACCAGGTCATAGTCCTGGTATCGTTGTCACAACAAGGGCGGGGTTTTTATTCAAGCCTCTTTGTTGTTCCGAAGCCATGCGGCTCGGTCAGACCGATCTTAAATCTAAAAGATCTGAATTTCTTCCTGAAAAGGTTCAAGTTCAAGATGGAATCACTTCGGGCAGTGATTGCCAGACTGGAGGAGGGGGACTACTTGGTGTCGGTGGACATAAAGAATGCTTACCTGCATGTTCCCATTTATCCTCCTCACCAGGCTTATCTGAGATTCGCGATTCAGGATTGCCATTACCAATTCCAGACGTTACCTTTCGGTCTCTCCACAGCGCCGAGGGTATTCACCAAGGTGATGGCGGAGATGATGGTCCTCCTTCGTCAGAAAGGAGTCAATATAATCCCTTATCTGGACGATCTCCTGATAAAGGCGAGATCCAGGGAGCAGTTATTACAAAACATATCCCTCTCCCTGTCAAAACTCCAACAACACGGGTGGATCATAAATTACCCAAAGTCACAGTTGGAACCGACGACAAGGTTGTCTTTCCTTGGGATGATTCTGGACACAGAAGTTCAGAGAGTATTTCTTCCGCTGGAAAAGGCTCTGGAAATCCAGAAAATGGTAAAACAGATATTGAAACCATCAAGTGTGTCGATCCATCAGTGCATTCGGTTGTTGGGGAAGATGCTGGTGGCCTACGAGGCCATACAGTTTGGCAGGTTCCATGCCAGAGTATTCCAGCGGGACCTGTTGGACAAATGGTCGAGGGTCACACCTACACATGCACAGAAAGATAATCCTGTCGTCAAAAACCAGGATTTCGCTCCTGTGGTGGTTGCACAGCTCTCACCTGCTAGAGGGATGCAGGTTCGGGATTCAGGACTGGGTCTTAGTAACCACGGATGCAAGTTTCCGAGGCTGGGGAGCAGTCTCTCAGGGAGAAAACTTCCAGGGACGTTGGTCACAACAGGAAGCCTGCCTTCACATAAACGTTCTGGAGCTAAGAGCCATTTACAACGGCCTTCAACAAGTGGTACATCTTCTTCAAGACTGTCCCGTGCAGATCCAGGCGGACAATGTAACAGCAGTCGCATACATAAACAGGCAGGGCGGAACGAAAAGCAGAGCGGCAATGGTAGAGGCGACAAAAATACTCAGCTGGGCAGAAAAACATCTACAAGCTGTCGGCAATATTCATTCCGGAAGTAGACAACTGGGAAGCAGACTTCCTCAGCAGACACGATCTCCATCCAGGAGAGTGGGGCCTCCACCAATAAGTCTTCGCAGAGGTGACAAGTCTTTGGGGATTTCCTCAAATAGACATCATGGCGTCTCATCTCAACAAGAAGCTTCAGATATACTGTTCCAGGTCGAGAGACCCTCAAGCAGTAGCAGTGGAGGCACTGGTGACCCAGTGGGTGTTTCCGTCAGTGTATGTTTTCCCTCCACTTCAGCTGATCCCAAAAGTACTCAGGATCATAAGAAAGACAAGGGTTCGAGCAATCTTCATTGCCCCAGACTGGCCAAGAAGGGCTTGGTACCCAGATCTTCAGCAGTTACTCATAGGAGATCCTCGGCCTCTTCCTCCTCGGGAGGACCTGCTGCAGCAGGGGCCATGTGTGTACCAAGACTTACCGCGGCTACGTTTGACGGTATAGCTGTTGAGCACCGTAACCTTGCCAGGAAGGGTATTCCTAAGGAGGTAATCCCCACCCTAATTTAGACCAGAAAGGGAGTAACGTCAAAACATTACCACCATATTTGGAGAAAATATGTGTCTTGGTGTGAATCCAAGAAGGCTCCTTCGGAAGAGTTTCACTTTGGACGTTTTCTCCATTTTTTGCAGGATGGTGTGGAGGCGGGCCTACGATTGGGATCAATCAAGGTCCAGATTTCGGCCTTGTCAGTGTTCTTCCAAAAACAATTGGCCTCTCTTCCAGAGGTTCAGACCTTCGTGAAAGGGGTTCTGCACATCCAGCCTCCATTCGTGCCTCCAGTGGCACCATGGGACCTTAACGTGGTATTGCAGTTCCTTCAATCGGATTGGTTTGAGCCTCTACAAAAGATAGAGTTGAAGTTTATCACTTTGGTGATGCTTTTGGCATTGGCATCCGCAAGGCGGGTGTCTGAACTGGGGGCCTTGTCTCACAGGAGCCCTTACCTGATTTTCCATGAAGATAGGGCAGAGTTGCGAACTCGACAACATTTTCTTCCTAAGGTGGTTTCTGCTTTTCACATAAACCAAACTATTGTGGTGCCAGTAGTTACTGACACATTCACTGATTCAAAGTCTCTAGATGTGGTTAGAGCGTTGAAAATCTATGTTGCTAGAACAGCTCATATACGGAAAACAGAGGCTCTGTTTGTCCTGTATGATCACAACAAGATTGGCTGTCCTGCTTCCAAGCAGACTATTGCACGTTGGATTAGAAATACGATTCAGCAAGCTCATACTACGGCTGGATTGCTGTCACCGACGTCTGTAAAGGCCCACCCCACTAGGAAGGTGGGCTCATCCTGGGCGGCTGCCCGGGGGGTCTCGGCATTACAACTTTGCCGAGCAGCTACTTGGTCCGGGTCAAACTACAAGTTTGACACCTTGGCTGATGAGGACCTAAAGTTTGGTCAATCGGTGCTGCAGGGTCATCCGCACTCAGGATATTCCGTATTTCGGAATATTTGGATATGGGATACTCAACCTGTATATCATATTATATATCTATATAATATATCTATATATACACATAATATATAATATATATGTCATTATCTCAGTAGGGGACCCAAAAATGTGGGATTTTGAATTTTGGTTAAGGGATACTCAACCTGTATATATATATTCACATTCACATTGGTGGCCCTTACTTGCTAGACTAACAGTGCTTGATGTTATGCTGATATCATTCTTGCCATTATGTCATTATGTTTCCATGGCTATTAGGGGTGGAGTTTCTGTTTATTGCATGTCTCAGTAAAGGACACTTTCTCTTTTCTTCAGTTGTACAACTGGTGAGTGCACTGCTTTTTTATATATATATATATATATATATATATATATATATATATGAGACAGAGAAGGTTTTGAGGCGGCACTCACGAGACTTGTTACTGCTCATAATGTTTTATTCTGCAAAATCCATTGGATTTTGCTGAATAAAACCTTGTGAGCAGTAATAAGTCTTTTGAGTGCCGCCTCAAAACCTTCTCTGTCTCTTATATATATATATATATATATATAAATAAAAGCAGTGCACTCACCAGAGTGCCGCCTCAAAACCTCTTTCTCTGCATTATTAGGACACAGTTCCTAAGGAGGGCACCGGAGCCATACAGTTATTTTGAACAAAGAGGGCATTACTGCTATATGTATGTATGTGTATATATATATATATGGCATGTGTAGCTGGCACGGCTGGGGAGCATATCATGTAGTGTTCCCGCTAGGCGTCTGTGGCTAGGCAATGTGTCTCAGTGCTCTGCCTGGCGCAAAGTGTCTAACATGCTCTGCCTGGCGCAAAGTGTCTAACGTGCTCTGCCTGGCGCAAAGTGTCTAACGTGCTCTGCCTGGCGCAAAGTGTCTAGGAGGTTCTACCTGGTGCAGTGTGTATTAACTGCACTACTGTGTGGTGTAATGCGAATTGCCACTATTATGTGGCCACGCACCTTTCCCACGAAGCAATGCCCCTAAATTTTTGCTGTCCATGCTTTACCATGTAGGTAGATGAGCACCAAGCATTACAGTATGTACATCATTTTGCCCTCCTAACTTAAAAATGTGCCCTCCCTGTGATCAGCACCCTGCGCTAAAAAGTAAACACTATCATGTGTAGCTGGCACTGCTGGGGGTCATATTGTGTGTAGCTGGCACTGTTGGGGGGCATGTCATGTGTAGCTGGCACTGCTGGGGGGCATATCATGTCTATCTGGCACTGCACATTATGTGTATCTGGCACTATACTTAAGACATTATGTGTGTCTGACACTATACTGGAGATATTGTGTGTAAGGAACACTACTGTGGCTGTTATGTGTAAGGCTGCTAATTGTGTGCGTAGAGCGGGTGTGAAAATATATTTATTTATAGTCTAATAATACTTTCCCAAAGGCCACGCCCACTTTCCTGGAGCGCGCGCGCCCTCGGCGCGCGCATATGGGTTGCGGGGGGGGGGAGGGGGCGCTTTTACATGTTCTCGCTCAGAGTACTAGTAGGCCTGGAGCCGGCCCTGCCACCACTAAATGAAGATGGCAAAATAAATGGCTAACCAGTGTTGTCAGCATGGCCATCATTGTCCATCACTTAAGTGAGTATATTCTGTTGCTCCCTGGCAGAAAAGCAATGGGTATTGCATGGCATCTTATGCTCTGTTAGTTTCTGCAATTGAATGACATCCCCCAGATCTCTTTGTGGAGTACTGCTTTTACACTCTTGGACAACAGTAATGATTGCTACCTCAGTGGTCATTAGGGCATTGAATTTAACTTGATGTTCATTAGCAGGTAACCTGTCAGCATGGATGATCACTCTAAGATCATCTGATGGCACGTTTTCTAAGGCACTCTTAAATCTCTTGATGTAGTTATTGATAATATGCAACATTTCCCGAAACTAAAAGACTATGTGGAAATCAATGCCACGCATAGTTTCACATCAACTTTTTGCTTCCTGGTTCCCATCTCCAATGAAATACAGTAAATTTGGGAAGTAGCATCAGTGGTAGATTTGTCCCTGAACTTTACAATTTCAATACATGCATGTTGAATCATCCACTGAACCTGTTGCTCCATAGGATGTCATTTGGAGAGCAGTTATATTTTCAAATGTCTTGAGCAAAACACTTTAGATTTATTGTGTGTTCCAGCAACTAGAGACTTTAGTGGCTCAGATGAGTCCAAGAGTGGTGGGAGTTTCACCTTGCCCCCACAGCAACACATAGCAGGTGCTTCTCTGCCCCATGTCTTAGTACTGCACTGCATGCATTGCCTGGACATGTTCCCAATATTTACGGTATTGTACATCTCATACTGGATATTTGCATCATAATAAAATGCAGCATGTTTAAAGTCTTCAAATATTTGAAAACAGTTTTCTGTTGCACGAAAAATTAGCAGCTTGAAATTCAGCAGGGGTTATCAAAAACAATAATACAGGAAAAAATATATAGAATTAAGGGCTCAACTGTTAGTTACAATGTATTACCTGGTGCAGGGAAACAGTCAAACCTCTATTATTCCTTCTAAAATGGCTTGCACTCCTTCACCTTTAAATATCACTCCAACACGTGGGAATATGCAAACAGAAATACTACAAAAGAGTATATAGTGTAGTAGGTTCTGTAAATATTAAGTCCAAGCAATTTCCAGTATCTGCCCATCTAGAAACATATGGGTTGGTGTCTTCTATTGATAAAGGGTCACCCTGTGGTGCTTAGATGAATACATATGCTCACATGTGTGCTTACTTCTAATAAGAATATGGTGCACCTGGAACGGTTTCTTAAAGTGGTCCAATTACCAAACACCAGTATAATTTAAATTTTGCTCACAAGTATGCTTACGTATCATTAGACATGGATCTTTGCGTAGAAGTTTCTTTGTTTTTCTTATGTCTCAAATCGATAACCAAAGGTCCATTAACTTCATAAAAACAGCTTTATTCCAAGTTTCCAAATAGGTAAAATCACAACAATGGTATCAACCAATGCAGCTGACTCCACTGATTTCAAAACCATATCACACAACAACACCACTGGGTAAAAAGATGTAAAACTCGGGTCATCAGTGGGAGTTTAGATGGGTCCTCAGTCCATAAAAGTCCACAGCACTTTTACCAATGTGTTTCAACCTCCCATGGTCTTTTTCAAGGTAGTGCTGATTGCTCCCTGGGGATAGAATATATACCTATTTAGGTCCCACCCCTCATTAGGTGAAAAGAATGATTCTTCCCTTATCTTATTATTACGTTAATTATTATTCCGGTCCCAGTGGGGAATCTGGTTCCCATAGTAACCAGAGATACAGCTAATCCCTTCTTGGATGGTTATAATTGTTTACTATTCAGCCTCCGGTGTTCTTGATGGACTCCTGGTGTCTGTGTTCCACCTCGGTATAACTGGAAGTATTACCTACTTCCTCTATTCATTCTATAGGGCATAAATCCATGGATGTTGCTTATGTCTAATAATAGGCCTCTAGTGATGGGTAATCATAGTTCAGTTCTCTGCGTTCCATTGCACGGAGACGGGACTTCCGGATTTGTGATCCACCTTTGTTATATTCTAGTTCTGTTCTCTGTGTTCTTTTGCGTGAAAACAGGACTTCCGTGTTTGCATACTTGTTCTCGTAACGGGAATCCATTAATCTCTCTTATAACAGTGACTGTATCTCTCTTACCATTTATAATAGTTATAACCTCTGCGGTCTATTGCGCAGAGACCATTTTTTATACTGTATTAATATTCCATCATTGTTGTTATCCATGAGGTAGAGAATCTCTCATTTCAATATTCTAAATATCCATGCCTTGTTCTTATAAAGATGATGTATTCGCAAAACATTGCAATTGGGGTCTGTACACATAAGTATATAAACTTAGTACTAAAGTGCACAAAAATATATAATATACGTATAAAAGAACAGTGAAATATATAAAAAATCTTTTTTATAAAAACCATTTAATCTCAAAATCCACATTAAAGCATATGGTATTAGAGTTTTCATATCATAAATTAATTTAATTTTGTTCTGGGACAGACATACAAGATGTGTCCACTTACATCTTTGCTATTTTGCTCAATCTGGCACAACATGCAAAACACAGCTAAGAGTAGTGAGTGGATGGATTTTAAATTTTTTGTTTTCCATAATAGTGTCATGAGCCACCGCTGTGGCTCATTCCTGTTTATGTTTTTATGTTGTGAGTCTGTTGTATTCTGTTTTGCATTCCAGGTTTTCTTATGTACTTGTTTGGAGTACTATTGCGGGCCACCTTTGGTGAGTCTATGTAACTGCAGCATGTCTCCTATATGTATGGCCTATTCAGTCTCACCTGTCAGATAATTAGGCCATTACCTTGTGTCTGGCTTCCAGCCATCCTGATTGGGGCTTGATTCCTTTATTATCCAGCCTGCCCCTCATCTGATGCCGGTTATAGCTTGAAGCTCCAAGTTCCTGTTGGTACCTGTGTCTGGTCCCTGTCCTGTGGTGGTTTCTGGTACCTTTACAGTTGGTGCTATTACATCACTTGTGATACCCAGTCCAGTTAGAATCCTTTGAACCCTGTCCTGCCAGAATCCTGAGTTCATTACCTGTCACCTGAGTTCCTGTGAGACCTAGCCTGGAAGTACTTTCTGACAGCTTCAGCCTTACCTTGCCTTGCTTTGTCCTGCCTTGCCTGGAATCCAGGGTCTCCTGCAGCTAAGTAATCTTGTTATCTGTTCCTTGCCTTGCT
This sequence comes from Pseudophryne corroboree, assembly GCF_028390025.1. Taxonomy (NCBI): domain Eukaryota; kingdom Metazoa; phylum Chordata; class Amphibia; order Anura; family Myobatrachidae; genus Pseudophryne; species Pseudophryne corroboree. The sequence continues at coordinate 217,519,708 of NC_086453.1, read as the reverse complement.
CTGCCAAGCTCCTTTAGGAACTCACTGCTAAATTATTTATTATTCATACCATCCTGTGCATTGTTGCATGTATATACGGTTTTGTTGCTAATAACATCCTGTGCATTAAAAACAATTTGTGTTCCCTAATGCACACTGAGTGAGTAATAATACTACATAATAATCAGATAATACGGAGATCTTAGTTGCGTATATCTGCAGATATAGGGTTAAGCCCCCAGGCCGATCGACAAGGCTTCTCCCTCACTGGGGGTCCCTAATACTAGGTATGGGTCCGGGGTGCAGGACCCCATCATGTCGGCACAGGTCGGCTACCCCAGGTCAGTAAGAAACACTGAAGTGCTATATAAGTGAAGTGTGATTAAAATACAAAAATATATACAAAGTGATAGGGAAAATCATGAGTGTTAATAAAGTGTTAGGGTGTGCCGACCTGAAGCTGCCCAGCCATACCGACACAGGGGCCAACACACCCCACACCCACCCCATAAATAATTACATATATGTCTGGGTCTAAATGCCCAGTGTAAGGCCACATAATAATGGCTCCTACAGCATCTGAGAGCCAGCTTACCTGGAGATACCCCTGGCTTCTCCAATGGCACTCTGGAGTCAGCAATCCCTCCTAATGCTGACCCATCCATGCCTCTCTAAATACAATGCACAAATATTGGAAAGCTGCTCAATCAGATGTAATATCAGTCAGGTGCTAAAAGGGAGGGGTAATTCTGTGTAAGAAAAAACAATTTGTGTTCCCTAATGCACACTGAGTGAGTAATAATACTACATAATAGTCAGATAATACGGAGATCTTAGTTGCGTATATCTGCAGATATAGGGTTAAGCCCCCAGGCCGATTGACAAGGCTTCTCCGTCACTGGGGTTTCCTAATACTAGGTATGGGTCCGGGGTGCAGGACCCCATCATGCCGGCACAGATCGGCTACCCCAGGTCAGCACACTGGTGAAAATTAATGAGGGTTAATAAGAAGCACAGAAGTGCTATATAAGTGAAGTGTGATTAAAATACAAAAATATATACAAAGTGATAGGGAAAATCAAGAGTGTTAATAAAGTGTTAGGGTGTGCCGACCTGAAGCCGCCCAGCCATACCGACACAGGGGCCACCGCACCCCACACCCACCCCATAAATAATTACATATATGTGTGGGTCTAAATGCCCAGTGTAAGGCCACATAATAATGGCTCCTACAGCATCTGAGAGCCAGCTTACCTGGAGATACCCCTGGCTTCTCCAATGGCACTCTGGATTAGTACACTAGTAGAACATACTGTACAGAGATACTACGGACAGTGATTTGGCATCCAGGAACTTAGGGAGGAGCTTTTATCTCTCTCCATTATACTTAGAAAGATTACAATGGAGAGAGATAAAAGCTCCTCCCTAAGTTCCTGGATGCCAAATCACTGTCCGTAGTATCTCTGTACAGTATGTTCTACTAGTGTACTAATTAGCACGAGCAGCTTGTAACGTACAGTGGAAGGTTTGATCTTTCTATGTATAATGGAGAGAGATAAAAGCTCCTTCCTAAGTTCCTGGTTGCCAAATCACCATCCTTAGTATATCTGTATAGTATTTTCTATTAGGGTACTAATTAGCACGAACAGCTTACTGAGGAGCTTTTATCTCTCTCCATTATACATTGAAAGATTAAACTTGCCGCTGTATGTTACAAGCTGTTCGTGCTAATTAGTACCCTAATAGAACATACTGTACAGAGATACTAAGTACGGTGATTTGGCATCCAGTTAAAAGCTGTTCGTGCTAATTAGTACACTAGTAGAACATACTGTACAGAGATACTAAGGACGGTGATTTGGCATCTAGGAACTTAGGGAGGAGCTTTTATCTCTCCATTATACATAGAAAGATTAAACTTGCCACTGTACGTTACAAGCTGTCCGTGCTAATTAGTACACTAGAAGAACATACTGGGGACTCGGACTCATACAGTACTTGCATTTCAAAAGCATGGTATTTTCCACCGCCTCCCGCTAGCCCATCGCCCTTCCCCCCTGGGAGCCTGCACAGGTCATGCAGTAGACAGGGAGGAAGTTATTCACATAAACCAGGGCAAAGCTGCAGGAGCGGTTGTACTGTTAAGTTTCTATGCACCATACGGTACACATACAATTCTGTAGCAGGGCAGACTCAATTGAAATGGCTACCGCCTGTGACTCCTTGCCCCATGGAGACCCTCGGCTATGGAGCAAGTAACAGCACAGATTTTGTAGGTCACGGGGCAATGCTGAAGGAGCGTCAGAATCCCCTAGCTAAAATACACAGGGTCGATAGGGATAAGCGAGGTCTATGCACTTAACGATACCCCAGACCCCATCACATCACAAAGTGACAAAATGTCCAAGGCACATGAACATCCACCTTGTGTCAGCACTCAGCTATGGAGCGAGTGATGACATAGGTTTTGCAGGCTTCGGGGCAGTGCTAAAGGAGCGTCGGAATCCCCTAGCTAAAATACACAGGGGTGATAGGGTTAAGTGAGGTCTATGCATATAATGCTACAAGGAGGGGGTTCATGTGCCTCGGACATTTTGTCACTTTGTGATGCGATGGAGTCTGGTGTATCGTTATGTGCATAGACCTCGCTTATCCCTATCGACCCTGTGTATTTTAGCTAGGGGATTCTGACGCTCCTTCAGCATTGGCCCGTTCTTTGAACAAGGTATTTTCCACTGCCTCGCCCTACCCCCATTCCACTTTCCCCTTCCCCCCTGGGAACCTGCACAGTTCATGCAGTAGACAGTTAGGGAGTTCCGATCAGGTTACCAGACAAGATTTATGTGAAATCTGTGTGCACCCTTCCATTGAATGTATAACAAAGAAAAAAAATATAATATAGTGAATGTCACGGGAACTCGGAATCTCATACTGTACATGTATTTCAAAAGCACGGTGTTTATGCATTGTACATACTTCCTTTTACACAATTAGTTGCGTCTCCATACACAAGTGTTTTAACATGTTCGTTTGTGTCTGTATAAGCGATTTATTTATATTGAGAACTCTCACCGTCTGACCATTGGTCACCATCTATTAACATTACAGTCGTCACTGACCATTTGCCAGAGCTGTAGATCAATCCGCCGCTATACGATCGAAAGTACTGGATTAGTGGAGCATTAGTCACCCAGTGGTGGAGATGTGTAATGCATGCTGAGTATCTAGAATCGCCTCAACGCGCCCGCCTGTGATTAAACTCAGCAAGCTAAACTATCGCCTTAGCGTGACTAAACGTCCGTCTAGGCGGAGAATCGGTCAAGATAAAGGTGGCTACATCTGTATATACATATTGATTGTGTTAAGATTATATTCCAACCTGTGCATTGTTGCACTCATGTGCATTCAGTTATTTCTCTATGTCCGCGTGTAGTGCAGTGGTATCTAGATAGGGTTCAGTGTACGCCTCACCGTACTGCAACCTACTCCTGCCCAGCCTCCAATAGCCGCCTTGTCTATACATAAAACCTGGGGGCATCTGAGCACGGAGTGGACCTAATCTGCCCTGGAAAGGTGGCTGCTATAGACGAAGTCTTTGGCTGCAGGAGGCTAAAAGACTGCTGGGCAAGGGTAATTGCGTGAGCGTCACCAAGAACCATCAGATAGCCCATAGCACACTGTAGTCCGCATAACAAATAGAATATGTATAAAGCAACATATTAAAGAAGCAAATTAAGAAAAATCAAAAGGCATGGCTAAATCTCTGAGTCTATGGCATGCAAAACAATGCCACACGTGGCAGGATATAGCAAAGATGTATGTGGACATGTATGTCTATCTGTCCTCTTTTTTCGCCAATTTCCTATGATCTTTTTAATAACAATGACTCTTTGAATTGAGTCTAAGGAGCATGCATGGGTGTTTTTAAAATATTCAGACAGGTTATGTTTGTCGATTTTGTCCCCTGATCTCCCCGAAGCTCTGAACCACTGATATTGACTATCTTTACTTGAAATTTTGACTAAGTGGCAATTTTGACTATACTATGTTCTATATTGTACACAATAGAAGTAGCGGATCTCTGTTGGGTTAGTACTTTATCTCTCTCCAAGTTGGTAAACCTCCCCCTTCATTTTAAAAGTCAAACTATCAAACTGAGGAATTAGTTATCAATGCATGATGTGCACTAGATGCCTTAGTTGGGCCTCTCAGCTCACTACTAATATTATTTTTTTTAAAGCAAATATACATTAGTCTCAGCTTTTGCCTTGGCCGTTCTCTGACGGATGTGCTGAACATATCAGGGTTCTGAATTCAGTAGTCAACATGTTAAATTTTCACATATGGAAAATTGACATTTTTCTCTGCACAGCAAGATTTTTGTCCTTCTCACCTTCTTAAAAGCATTCTCATTCAGTCAAGGTTTCCTCGATCAGCAAGTAGGATTTAAAATGAAGATTGCTAGTAGAATGTAATGCAAAAATATATATTTTCTTTGAATTTTACAAGGTTACTTCTAAACAGAGATTAGAGTGAAGTAAGAATGCATTTTCATTATGTATCCAGTGAGAATTATTTGGGTCTCTCTTTGTTTGCTGTCTTGCTTCGCCTTGTTCCACTGGAGAGATATTTGTCACTTCACTCGAATGCGTTTTCTCTACTCAAACTTTTAGTACTGTATGAATCACAGTATAGCAAACTGAGGCTTAATGTGAACCCGTCACTTACACCTACAGTCAGGTTATTTATTAAATGCAGAACATGCGCTCCACATCACTGTTGCAGGTCTGATTTTTTCATGCCTGGACTTGTAGATTGTACATGACTTGCAGAGCACAGCTGCTGGAGGAGAAGATGAAAAGACTTACGATTGGATTGGCTAGCTGGCCGATCTGCCGACTGACCTATCTTTTGCTAAGGTGTAAGCACAAACGATCTTGTGCATACACACATACCAATGCTCCACGCGATTAGCTGGATGTAGTGACGCTTGAATTCGGCAGCTGTGCGGGATGCTGGCTGAACTCGGACATTTTCTTTAAAGGAGCAATCGCTTTCAAGGCAAAAATGAGTTCAGCTGGCATCCCACACGACCGCTGAACTTGGCCGTCATTGCATCTGGCCCCAAATGTCTGGCAGCAGATCCATATGAATATGCCCGCCCACTTGTGACATAATGTTCAATGGCTGCTACGGCCAACCTAACGCACAGTTGGTGAGTTGGCCGTACACAGTCAGATGTACCGATATATCTGGATTATATATTGGCATCGGCTATGCTGAAGGTGTCTGAACAACGTCATTCACATAAATAGTGGATGTCAGGGCCATAACTAGGGGGGGCTAAGGGGGCACATGACCCAGGCGCTGGATTTGAGGGGGGGATCTACAACAGCAGCAATTACCCTGTAATAAATCTCTGTCTTTCGCTGCTCCCTCTCACCTCTCTCCCCCCTGCAGCCTCTGTCTCTCTCCTGCTGAAGGCACCCAGGGACCCCCGCATTGTTGTAAATGCCCTGACCTGTCCCATTTTGAACTTCCACATGCACGTACTGTACTTGCAGGAGGAGGGGGGGGGGCAGCAGCAGGCTCACGAGAGTTATCATCTGCCTCCCACAGTCACCAGGGTGTGGAGGGGAAGTTTCCGGTCAAGCATGGAAGTGGCAAGTATCCATTGTCCTGGTGCTGCTGCTGCTGCACAGTGAGCAGCCTTTGCCGCACTCAGCGGATGGAGTTGCCAGGCAGACAGTTACCCCTTGTAAGTTGTCGGCAGCAGCATGAATAAACTCATACAAGGAAAAGACCGGGAAACTAGTGTGGATGAAGAAGATGACCACATCTACCAGAGCTAGTAGTCTGATGAGGGTGAGAGCAGGGCCGGTGCAAGGTTTCACCCTAGGCAAAACTTCTGCCTACGTACTAACCCCCCCGCCCCTCCCAATACCCTCTTTCCACCCAGGAAAAGGGGTGAGTCGTGAGTCACGGTGTGTGAGGGTTGGTTATAAGACAGAACGGGGAGCAGGAGAGTGAGTGAGAGAGAGAGAGAGAGAGAGAGAGAGAGAAAGAAAGAGGGTTTTAGGAAGAGAGAAAAAGAGGGGGGAACAAGGGAGAGAGAGAGAGATGGGGTACAATGAGTGAGAGAGACTATATCAGGGAGAAAGAGAAGAGTGAGATAGTGAAAGAGGGTGTCAGAGAGAGAGCGAAAGGGTGTCAGCGAGAGAGAGGGGAGCGAGAAAGAAACAAAGAGGGAGAGAGGGTGTCAGGGAGAGAGGGGGGTCGTCAGGGAAAGAGAGAGGGTGTCGATGCGAAAGAGAGAGAGGGTGTCATCCAATGAGAGAGGAGGTTTTGGGAAACAGTCAACAAGCACAGCAATTTAAGTCAAAGTAGCTAGAGAGTGGTCTAAGAATAGTCCACATCAAAAAGACATCAAATAACTAGCATATATTTCATATAGCAGGTGGCGGTGCACCCAGAGAGGAAATATAGTATTGACAGAAAAAAGACAGAAAGAAACTCTCTTGTTGGGGCATTCTTGTCTATGAAAAAATGGATTTCATTAAAACATAACTTTTATTAGTTATAATTAGAATAGATATACGATAGCTCTCAGATAAAGTTCAAATCAGGCATAACACAAGAAAGAAATTTCTAGGGTTGGCGAAAATATCAGGAATAATATTAAGAAATTTGAGTTCAATTACTCAAATCAAAACATATAGGCAGTCCTATATAAATATATTGACAGTCTGATACTATTATAAAATTGTCCAGAACCTGAAATGTAGATAATTAAAAGAAGGATGCTTCGATATAAGGAGTTTCATCAATTATAGGTCAGACTGACACTATATTAGGCTGAAGCAATTTCCACACACACAATAAACTAGTAACACATGCAGTCACAAAATACATGATTGGCATATGCAGTCCATCTCAATTACCTGGATGTTAATGATTAACAGATTCCCTCTGTATGGTAACAAACAATAGTGTGTTTCTGAACTGGCTAACAATGTGTCAATGTAAAACTTGATGTGATACAATACTGCTGAGTAGGGGTGGGGGTAATGAAAGAAACAAATCAGAATCATTAAAGTGCAGTTTAAAATAAGTATGCCGCATAGGTGGATACAATGTATAAGTTCTGCAGCGAAAATATCACTGATTAGTTTAGATTCAATGATGTATCTACCACAATAAAACCATGCATGGGGGGGTTCACTCAGGGTTATAGAAAAGAAGGTCTCACGGTGTATGAGCTCTGTAGAGCAGCTGCTGCTCTGTCATATGCAAAGGGTCACAGTGATGACAGAGTCACCATATCCGCAGAGCCGGAACTCTAGAGAGGAGACGGTGGATATATAGAATGTCTGTTATTAGAAAAATGGAGTCAGATTGTCCCTGATGAATTTAATTAATTAAATTCAGTGCAGGGACACTGCTGACACATGATCCAATGAGAGGACTTTGGATTGGAAAGGTGATGAGATGAGGGTGTGGGCAGAGGAGAGGAATAGAGCTGGAGAGGGGTAGAACAAAATTCCGGTGAGGTTGTGGAGAGCCGCTGCTGCCTGCTGTGCGTGACATATAGGTGGTCATTCCGAGTTGTTCGCTCGCTAGCAGTTTTTAGCAGCCGTGCAAACGCTATGCCGCCGCCCACTGGGAGTGTATTTTAGCTTAGCAGAAGTGCGAACAAAAGGCTCGCAGAGCGGCTACAAATTTTTTTTGTGCAGTTTCTGAGTAGTTCAAAACCTACTCAGCGCTTGCGATCACTTCAGACTATTCAGTTCCTGTTTTGACGTCACAAACACGCCCTGCGTTCGCCCAGCCACGCCTCCATTTTTCCTGGCACGCCTGCATTTTTACGAACACTCCCTGAAAACGGTCAGTTGACACCCAGAAACGCCCACTTCATGTCAATCACTGTGCGGTCAGCAGTGCGACTGAAAAGCTTCGCTAGACCCTGTGTGAAACTACATCGGCCGTTGTAAAAGTAGGTTGCGCATGCGCATTGCGCAGCATACGCATGTGCAGAAGTGCCGTTCTCTTGCCTCATCGCTGCACAGCGAACGAATGCAGCTAGCGATCAACTCGGAATGACCCCAAAGTCAGAGTGGACAGCGGTGAGCAGATCCTGCTGCAGCTGTGACCGGATAGAAGGAATAAAGAGTGGGCGGCGGTGGAGAGTGGTCGAGTCAGCAGCGTACCCTATTTTGAACTGAATAATTGAACTCAAATTTCTTAATATTATTCCTGATATTTTTGCCAACAGTAGAAATTTCTTTCTGTAAAATTTATCTCAGAGGCTATCGTATGTCTATTCTAATTAGAACTAATAAAAGTAAAGTTTTAGCTAATTCCATTTTTTCATAGACAAGAGTGCCACAACAAGATAATTTTTCTCTCTTTTTCTGTCGAGAGAGGGTGTCGGAAAGAGAGGGAATGAGAGAAAGCGAGTGGAGAGTGAGAGAGAGGGTGTTAGGGAGAGAGAGAGAAAGAGAGAGAAGTAAAAAGGGGAGAAAGAGAGTAATGGAGAAAGAGGGATGAGGGGAGAGAGAGTGAGGGGGAGAGAAAGGAGGGAGAGAGATGGTGTCAGGGAGAGAGGGAAAGGGAGGGGGAGTGAGCGGGAGAGAGACAGAGGGTGTCAGGGAGAGAGAGAGGGGAGCAAGAGAGAGAGGGTGTCATGGAGAAAGAGGGGAGAGCCAGTGAGAGCGAGGGCGGAGCGAGCTACAGTGAGAGACAGAGGGTGAGAGAGGGGGAAGAGAGACAAAGAGGGAGGGGAGCAAGAGGAGAGAACGAGGGTGTCAGGGAGGGAGGGAGACAGAGAGGGGGGAGCCAAAGAGAGGGAAAGAGTGTCAGGGAGAGAAAGAGAGTGCTATAGAGAGCGACAGATTGAGGGGAAAAAGAGGGAAAGAGATAGGGGAGACACAGAGAGAGGGTAGGGTAGTGAGTGGGAGAGAGAGTGTCGGAGAGAGAGCGCATCAGGAGAGAAAGAGATGGATATAGAGAGGGGGAGAGATAGAGAGAGATGAAGGGGAGAGGGAGGGGAGAGATGGGGAAGAGAGGGGGAGAGATAGAGAGGGAGAGAGAGTGGGGGAGAGATAGAGAGGGAGGAGGGATGGGGAGGCGGCATCAGGTCACGGTGGTGTATGGAGCACATGGGGGACCACCTGACCTACGCACGCTGACACACTGATGTCCCCTCTGGCAAATAGGAAAAGAGATGGGCGGGCGCACACACTCGTCAGACTGAGTGCAACATGCAGGTGTAAATTGCTGAACAGTACAGATCTCAGAGATCAGTTCCTGCCTTCACCGGGTGCCTATAGGCAACTGCCTAAAGCTGCCTAATGGAAGCGCCGACCCTGGGGGAGAGGTAGTTCCCATGTGTGATCTAGTGGCAGTGCCCCATGTTGTGTTTGTGATAGTATACCTAACTCCCTGCGGTCAGTGGTATATGCTGGTGGACAGTAGGACTAGGCTGTAACCTCCCTACAGCACCAATATACCCAGGGCCATAACTGGGTGAGGGGGGGGGGGGGGGGGGGGACTAGGAGGTACATAAAATGATCGGGGCCACAGCCATTGCCCAACCACAGCCAGTGGGTTGCTGGCGTTGGGGAGGGGGGCTTAGGTGTTGGGGAGAGGGGTCCTGGCATTGGGGCGAGGGTGCAGTTATTTAGTGTGTGCCACTACGCTTCAAACCTGAAACCCTGATAAATATATATAAATATATATATATATATATATATATATATTTATTTTTTTGGGGGGAGGAGGCAAATTACTGCCTCACCCCGGGTGACAGATACCCTAGTTTTGGCCTTGCAGATATACACAGTACACAGGAGCCAATGCACTAGCAACGTATCCTTAATCGATTGAAAAGTGTGCACCCAGCCTTAAAGATGCCATTAGTTGGGTGGAATGAAGACATTCCTTGCAAGGGAAAGAATAAGCACTCCAGTCTGTTTAATTTTTCAGAGCAGAAATAATAATAAACATAAATTATATTTTTGTGTTTTTTGTTTTTGGTGTTTTCAAGAAATGTGATAAAGGAATGAAAGTCTGTAATTCCAGATATGTTCCTTGCCGTACAGAGTGACGCATGGGCAATTTCACTTCACAAATGACTTGGATTTAGCATCAGCTCTGTAAAAAAAAAAAAAAAAAAAAAGTGAAACCAAGCAGTCTCTCATCCTAACCTTCTGTTCCATGCTCACTTGTACCTCACCTGTGTCACCCCTGTCTGTCTGCCCCTTCCCTTTAGACTGTAAGCTCTCACGGGTAGGGCCCTCTCCCCTCTTGTGCTTTTACCTCTATAGTTTCTGCTCTATACTCCCTACAACGGTAGCTGACCCTCAGTTTCTGCCACCATAAGGATTATTTCAGTGTCTTGTCCCCTGATGCAGCAATATTTATATACCATGTATTTGTCCTACATTATCTTGTACTGTAAGTCATTGTTCTCCTGTTTGGCTCATTTATTTATGTACTTTGTAAGGCACTGTGGGGAACCCTTGTGGTGCCATATAATAATAATAATAATAATAATAATAAATGGAGGGCATGCTCCACTCCCCTAATCCTTAATTTGCCCCAGTGCTAAGCAGCTTGGTCTGATTTTTACTATAACAGGGAGACTAATAGGCCCTACACACTGGCCGACATCAGTCAAAGATATGAACGATCTTGTTCATAAATGAACGAGATACCGTTCATATCTTTGAGTGTGGAGGCTCCAGCGATGAACGATGCGCGGCCCCGCGCTCGTTCATCGCTGGTCCCCCGTCGGCTGTACATGCAGACCAATATGGATGATCTCGTCCATATTTGCCTGCACTTCAATGCAGCCGGGTGACGGGGGGAGTGAAGAAACTTCACTCCCCCCGTCACTGCCCCTCCGCCGCCGGGTCGGCCGTATCCGCCGTTGGGCAGCTCGGCGGCGGATCGGCCAATGTGTAGGGCCCTTTTGTGTGTGGGGACTTCATCCAAATGCCTCTAAAGGAAAGCTAAACAAAAATGCGTAGTACCCTCTTAAAATCTACAAGTTATAGTCTACATGAATAAAATATAAAATAAAAATCAAGTAAAAAACACAAAGAAAAATAAGAATAACGTGTATTATTATCATGGAGCAGCTGTAAAAGGTGTGACTTATTCACTAGCTATCAAATCTTAATCTGTTATTGTGTTAAAATCATTCTTATACATTATTATTATTATTTTCCTTTATTTATATGGCACCACAAGGGTTCCGCAGCACCCAATTACAGAGTACATATGCACATAATCAAAACAGGAAAACAGTGACTTACAGTTGAAGACAATTTAGGACAAGTACAGGGTAACTAAGCATAACTACACCGGTAAATGACAGAGATAAGTTCCAGGTGGCCAAAAAACTGCGTGATTTGGGCAGTTGAGGATTATTAAAGTAAGAAAAGGATAAGCACATGAGGGAAGAGGGCCCTACTCGTGAGAGCTTACATTCTAAGGGAGCTTACATTAGGCTGGCCGATGTCTGTGATTGTCTTTTCATTATAAAATCTTCTCATGCACCCCAGTGTTATCTCATTTAATCCAACTTGTGCCAGCTGTTTTCCTAGTTGCTTTACAGCAGTTACTGTACATTTATGCTTGCTGACTGTCTGTCAAGCCAGTGTGCAGATGAGCTCTAAACCAGGTAGCATATTTTAAGTTTATCTCTAATGTGATAGCAAGTGCTATCTTTATAATTCTGAGTGACAGAGTGGGAACTTGCAGAATACTGGGACCCTGGCTATTACAAAGTGGCGGGCCACATGTTGATCGCTTACACCACTGGATATTGCCAAGTAAATGGATGACCGATGAGCTGTCATCCTTTCTTTAAGTGGAGTATATATATATATATATATATATATATATATAAAACAATTAGTGAAAGCGCCAGTGTACTTGTGTATAAATAGTCCAGCAAAGCCAACAGATGATCTGTAGGGAGTCTGCACTCATAACCACGTATATCAGGGCCGCTGCTCCCCTACTCCAACTCCAGAAACCCAGGATTCATGGGTTTTCTGTTATTTTTTTTTTTTTACTGTTTTGGTATAATGGACAGAGTATTTCCCAAAAAGCAGGCCTTGTGGTGTGTTCTCATTATGAAGTGCCTGCCAAAAGTGGTCCAGTGATCCATCAACAGGGTCATGGGCGCCCCAGTCTTATTGATGCGTGGGGAGAAAAGGCTAGCCCGTCTGGTCCAATCCCACAGAAGAGTTATTGTAACAGAACATGCAGAAAAGTTAATGCTGGCTAAGGTAGACAGGTGCCAGACCACACAGTGCTTCGCAGCTTGCTGCACTTGGGGTTGCGTATCCACGGAGCGATCAGAGGGCCCATGCTGACCCCTGTACACTGTTAAAGCGCCTACATTGGGGTCATGAGCGTCAGAATCAGACTATAGAGCATTGGGAGAAGTCGTCTGGTCTGATGAATCACATTTTCTTTTACATCAAGTGTAATGGCTGGTTGCATGTGCACCATTTACCTGGGGAAGAATTGGCACCAAGATGCTGGAAGAAGACAAGCTGGCGGAGGCTTCATACCGGAACCCTTTAACACGTACCACCTACATAAACATTGTTGCAGACCAAGTACACCCCTTTATTGCAATGGTATTCCCAAATGGCAGTGGTCTCTTTCAGTAGGATAATGCACCCTGCTGCACTGCACAAATAGTTCAGGAATGGTTTGAGAAACATGACAAAGTCCAAGGTGTAGACTTCACCCCAAATTCCCCAGATCTCAATCTGATGGAACATATGTGGGATGTGCTGGAAAAGCAAGCCTGGTCCATGGAGGCACCATCTTGCAATGTATTGGACTTCAAGGATCTGCTGCTAACGTCTTGGTGCCAGATACCACAGGACACAGATCTCGTGGGGTCCATGTCTTGATGGATCAGAGCTGTTTTAGTGCTGTGAGGGGGACTTACACAATATTATGGCTGTGTTTGTGTTTAGATTTTCTTTGATTAATCCTTTTTTGCTAAACTGTTCATTAAATAACAAATTATATTTAGTGATGTGAGCAAGATAAAGACCAAAAATACAATTCTGTCTTCAAGATGCACTATATCAGTTCATGTTATCTGCACCTGTTCTACAATGGCAGCTGGAATGAAAATGACATCAGGACTCCTGCACAATTCGTATACTACATAAATATATTTTTACTACTGCCTTCTCTGGCTGTGCAGTGCTTGGCTATAAATAAACAGGCTTTGAAATACGTTTCTCGGAGTCGGTACCACAATTTGTGCTATGGTGCCATTTCAGACTGCAGAGACTAAATCATCCTCTGTGCTTGGACAAAACAGCCTGCTACAGCAGCTCACATATAAATAAGCCAGAGATTTACAATTTCTTGGATGAAACGTGCATGAATCTTACAATGCAGGAGCTCAAACACTAAATAGGTTTTTAATAAGCTGAATTTCTAGGCGTCGCTCTTTTTTTAGCCTTGGTTGGAATCAAGGTCAGTGAATTTTTTGCACTGCATTCACCATTTGAAATGTTTTCTAGTAATAGGATGAGAAAGCTTAGGTGGACTTTTCTAATGATATTAAATTATCATACCAGTACTTAGCACTGAGTTGATTCTTCATAAAACAAAATAATAGCAACATTTAGGTGCGGATGCATGGTTGTATCCGCACTGCTGGAGCTATACGTGTATCTGCGGATGCGGCACTGCTATCTGTATATTTAGGGCCTAATTCAGCTTGGATGGTATAAGTGTGGAAATCGGTGTTCATCGTTTTCGGCACTTCTGCGCATGCGCACACACCACTGTGCGCATGCATGAGGACTTAGATAGCGATCGCACACCATCGCAATCAGGGGCGTAGCCAGAACTTTGTGGGCCCAATAGCAACATTTTGAAGGGCCCCCTATCCCAATGCTTTTAGAGAGACAATTCTCTGCAGCAGTTGTTAATTTTATGCCCTATAATAGTGCCCTAGTTCATTATCTGAACCATAGTAGAGCCTTATTCAGTGTCATGCCCCATAGTAGTGCCCTAGTTTCGTTTATGAATCGCAGTAGTGCTTAAGTTCCCCCTATGTCACATTTCAGAGCTGCCAGTACAGATTATGCCGCACAGTACCCCCAATTCACATTATGATATATAGTGCTCCTCGTTCATATTGTGCCACAGTTCATATTATATAACATTAAAATGCCCTCCTGTTCATTTTATACCACACTACAATGAGCAGGTCCAGAGGCATACCTAGATATATTGCAGGCACCAAGGCAGAAGTTTGAAAGGACCCCTACGTACCACTCAATAGCGAAAAATGGATATAACACATGTAACTGTGACAGGGAAGGTGGGCCCCTCTCAGCGCTGGGCCCCATAGCAGCTGCACTGCCTGCACCTATGGTAGCTACGCCCTTGATCGCAATCTAAGTGCCGGCGGGGGTAGCGACGCAGTGTTTTGGGTTGGCAATGTAGCATTTCAGGTGGGCGCAGTCCAGACAACGGAGGCGTGTCTGGACAATTTGTGGGACGGACTGTTGCGACCCAAAACATGGTGGTCTGGCGATTGCCTTCGCAGCTAGGCTGTGGAGGCAGGGCGCTACCCTAAACATGCAAGCACATCGCTGTTTAGTGATGCGCTCAAATTTCAGCAGGGGGAGGGGGGAGAAGCCTGCATGTTGGGTGGCCTTGCCCTGTGCTGGGCGGTTTCCTGCATGCTACAGAAATGAGTTGTAGTTTTACGAATTCTCACAAAACTACAACTGAAGCTGAATTAGGCCCTTAGTGTCAGATCTGTTAGTATTATCAGTGTGCACCAGCCCTATGTATGTTTGGTGTAGCAGATATGGCTGAAAACAATCCTATTAATGCGTATGCACATCTCTGCATAGATCACAATTCTGATTGCATGCCCTTGCTAAACTTTGTATATGAACCCAGGTACAACCCTTCAGCCACAAGTGAAGATGTGACTGGAGCGTGCGTGCGCAGTGTGAAAACAGGCAAGATCTGTCTGATTATTACTCCATTTCATGAGACCCTTAGCTAGCACTCCTTTTATATAAATATATTCAAAAATAAAGTGGATTATTGGTTATAAGAAACAGATCTGTATTAGTACTGTATTTGCTGAAATAATATCTGAAATATGTTCCATGGTTTCTCAATAGATGAAAGTGGGCGTGTCTTGAGGATCAGTGCAGGAATAAAATACACTCCTCCCAGCAAACCCCAGACTGCCAACTTTTTGGAATTAATTGAAGATTTTGAGGAAAAACCAGTGCAAACACCATTGTAAGTGCCATAACACAAAATAATATGTAAAACAACACTTAACGTGGTAAAGTTGATATTTATGAAATAACTGTGTAGAAATGATGGGATTGATCATAACACATAACCCCATTCTAATTGTTAGTTTTCTTTCTGTTTACAAAATGAACTGTAGAGGTGATTCACTAGATACGTATTTTAGCCCCAAATTGCAGGTTTTACTATTATGACGTTTGAAGGCTGAAGATTAAAATTGCTATCCAAGTCTTCTTTAGGTGCAGCAGCAGGATAATATTTTGGAATCCCCATCACAGCTTCCAGCAGAGGACCAGCACAATAATGGGTTGACGGGGCTTTAACACATTTGAAAGGAACATTTTTATTTTCTTAATTTATTTATTTTATTCAAGTAAATTCTGGCCTGCATGTTAGCTCATACTGCGTGCTCTTGAGCTATCCTGCCTGTTTATTTTTTTTAATCAGCTATAAAGTATTGATTTGCCATATGTTTAGTAAAAGGGATGGTGGGCATATCTATTAGGAGTAAAGCAAATTAGTAACTAGGTCTTCAGTATGGGTGTAGTATGAATTGCCAGCGCTTGGGATCCCGGCACCCAGCATACCGGTGCGAGGATCCCGACCGCCAGAATGCAGGCCCCAAGGCAAAATATTGTAAAATAAAAAATGTATCTAATACATGTAACTTTGACAGCAATGGTGGGCCCTTCTCGGCTCTGGGCCCCATAGCAGCTGCACTCCCTGCGCCTGTGGTAGCTACGTCCTTGCCCTGAGTGTTTAATTCCCTCCAATGGCAAAACACTTTTTTTTAGTCAGCTGTGAAATCGTTTTCATAAATGCCCCCCCAGTAATTCCTACTTTTATGTGCAACCAAAATGTGTTAAATTCTTAAATGAAATGTATAATGGGATAGATATACTGTATGATCGTGATCAAAGCCTGGCTATGGAACACCAACATCCCTCAGGCTCTGCTGACAGATTCTTTCCTGCATAGTAGTTATGTCCACTATTTACCTCCCCCCCCCCCCCCCCCCCCCCGACCTCGTCTCAAGCACCATTTTAAATTGATTCTTCTGACTTCCCATGTCTCTGTTACAATGAGCACTCTGCTCAGAAACCCTTGTTCTAATTTCTAAGGGTTTAAAAAAATAAGGTACTGAATTACAATGCACAGTGGCTGGGGTTTTGTTGTTATTAATCACATTTTGAGTACGAGTGGGGATTATTTTGTTTCTTCTATCTAACTAAATTGCATCATTTGTGTCTACAGTGGCTATGAATGTATGAAATATCCACTGTCCTATTTGATCCATGAGAAGCAGCTGCTGGAGGCTGGCAGTCCTTTACTGAGCCAGCCTGGTGTGCAGTCACCTAACAACCCGCTACTGATAGCTGATGAGTCTTGCCATGAGAGTGCCGGGGATCTCTCCAATGCACTGGATGGTGAGTTAATGAAAGACTTACAAGCATGATATAGGTGGGACAAGCATTCATTCTACCAAATACAAATGTTGCTGTGCATTGTTTAATATATTCTTGTATTTATTGTGTTTTTTGTTTGGTTAATGTTTTAGTTGAGTGTTTCTGTTTAGCATACAAATAAATGTACACTGAAGGGGTCAGTTGAACCTAATCAAGTACACTGAAATGTATTAAATATTTTTTCCCTGAGGGTTGCTCATTCCAAATCCTCTAATCTGAATCAGTGTTATCATGAGAATGTCCAGGGACTGCCTCTTATACTGCTATGGAAGAGCAAATCATATTAAGAATGTTTTTAGACCTTGAGATAAGTTGACACTCTGGACTTGCTTTAGGTCTTGGGCTAATGTTTACTTTAAATTATATATTTTTCTCTATCGTCCTAGTGGATGCTGGGGTTCCTGAAAGGACCATGGGGAATAGCGGCTCCGCAGGAGACAGGGCACAAAAAGTAAAGCTTTCCGATCAGGTGGTGTGCACTGGCTCCTCCCCCTATGACCCTCCTCCAAGCCTCAGTTAGATTTTTGTGCCCGGCCGAGAAGGGTGCAATCTAGGTGGCTCTCCTAAAGAGCTGCTTAGAGAAAGTTTAGCTTAGGTTTTTTATTTTACAGTGAGTCCTGCTGGCAACAGGATCACTGCAACGAGGGACTTAGGGGAGAAGAAGTGAACTCACCTGCGTGCAGGATGGATTGGCTTCTTGGCTACTGGACATCAGCTCCAGAGGGACGATCACAGGTACAGCCTGGATGGTCACCGGAGCCTCGCCGCCGGCCCCCTTGCAGATGCTGAAACATGAAGAGGTCCAGAATCGGCGGCAGAAGACTCCTCAGTCTTCTAAAGGTAGCGCACAGCACTGCAGCTGTGCGCCATTTTCCTCTCAGCACACTTCACACGGCAGTCACTGAGGGTGCAGGGCGCTGGGAGGGGAGCGCCCTGGGAGGCAAATGAAAACCTATTTGGCTAAAAAATACCTCACATATAGCCTCCGGGGGCTATATGGAGATATTTAACCCCTGCCAGAATACACTAAAGAGCGGGAGACGAGCCCGCTGGAAAAGGGGCGGGGCCTATCTCCTCAGCACACAGCGCCATTTTCCTTACACAGCTCCGCTGGTCAGGACGGCTCCCAGGTCTCTCCCCTGCACTGCACTACAGAAACAGGGTAAAACAAGAGAGGGGGGGGCAAAATAGTGGCAAAAATTATATTATAAAAGCAGCTATACAGGGAGCACTTATTATAAGGCTATCCCTGTCATATATAGCGCTTTAGGTGTGTGCTGGCAAACTCTCCCTCTGTCTCCCCAAAGGGCTAGTGGGGTCCTGTCTTCGTTAAGAGCATTCCCTGTGTGTCTGCTGTGTGTCGGTACGTGTGTGTCGACATGTATGAGGACGATATTGGTGTGGAGGCGGAGCAATTGCCAAATATGGGGATGTCACCTCCTAGGGGGTCGACACCAGAATGGATGCCTTTATTTATGGAATTACGGGATAGTGTCAACACGCTAAAGCAGTCGTTTGACGACATGAGACGGCCGGACAATCAGTTAGTGCCTGTCCAGGCGCCTCAAACACCGTCAGGGGCTGTAAAACGCCCTTTGCCTCAGTCGGTCGACACAGACCCAGACACAGGCACTGATTCCAGTGGCGACGGTGACGAATCAACCGTATTTTCCAGTAGGGCCACACGTTATATGATTTTGGCAATGAAGGAGGCGTTACATTTAGCTGATACTACAGGTACCACTAAACAGGGTATTATGTGGGGTGTGAAAAAACTACCTATAGTTTTTCCTGAATCAGAAGAACTAAATGATGTATGTGATGAAGCGTGGGTTGCCCCCGATAAAAAGATGCTAATTTCAAAGAAGTTATTAGCTTTATACCCTTTCCCGTCAGAGGTTAGGGCGCGCTGGGAAACACCTCCTAGGGTGGACAAGGCGCTCACACGCTTATCTAAACAAGTGGCGTTACCCTCTCCTGAGACGGCCGCACTTAAAGATCCAGCAGATAGGAGGATGGAAAATATCCAAAAAAGTATATACACACATACAGGTGTTATACTACGACCAGCTATAGCGACAGCCTGGATGTGCAGTGCTGGAGTAGCTTGGTCAGAGTCCCTGATTGAAAATATTGATACCCTGGATAGGGACAATGTTTTACTGTCTTTAGAGCAAATAAAGGATGCATTTCTTTATATGCGTGATGCACAGAGGGATATCTGCACACTGGCATCACGGGTAAGTGCTATGTCCATTTCGGCCAGAAGAAGTTTATGGACGCGACAGTGGTCAGGCGATGCGGACTCAAAACGGCATATGGAAGTTTTGCCGTATAAAGGGGAGGAGTTATTTGGAGTCGGTCTATCAGATTTGGTGGCCACGGCTACAGCCGGGAAATCCACCTTTTTACCTCAAGCTACTCCCCAACAGAAAAAGACACCGACTTTTCAACCGCAGCCCTTTCGTTCCTTTAAAAACAAGAGAGCAAAGGGATATTCATATCTGCCACGAGGCAGAGGAAGGGGGAAGAGACACCAACAGGCAGCTCCTTCCCAGGAACAGAAGCCCTCCCCCGCTTCTACAAAAGCCTCAGCATGACGCTGGGGCTTCTCAAGCGGACTCGGGGGCGGTCGTCTCAAGAATTTCAGCGCGCAGTGGGCTCACTCGCAGGTAGATCCCTGGATCCTGCAGATAATATCTCAGGGGTACAGGTTGGAACTAGAGACAGATCCGCCTCGCCGTTTCCTGAAGTCTGCTTTACCAACGTCCCCCTCCGAAAGGGAGACGGTTTTGGAAGCCATTCACAAGCTGTACTCTCAGCAGGTGATAGTCAAGGTACCTCTTCTACAACAGGGAAAGGGGTATTATTCCACTCTATTTGTGGTACCGAAGCCGGACGGCTCGGTAAGACCTATTCTAAATCTGAAGTCCTTGAACCTGTACATAAAGAAGTTCAAGTTCAAAATGGAGTCACTCAGAGCAGTGATAGCGAACCTGGAAGAAGGGGACTTTATGGTGTCCTTGGACATCAAGGATGCGTACCTCCACGTTCCAATTTACCCCTCACACCAGGGGTACCTCAGGTTCGTTGTACAAAACTGTCACTATCAGTTTCAGACGCTGCCGTTCGGATTGTCCACGGCACCTCGGGTCTTTACAAAGGTAATGGCCGAGATGATGATTCTTCTTCGAAGAAAAGGCGTATTAATTATCCCATACTTGGACGATCTCCTAATAAGGGCAAGGTCCAGAGAACAGCTAGAGAGGGGATTAGCACTGTCTCAAGAAGTGCTAAAACAGCACGGCTGGATTCTGAATATTCCAAAATCCCAGTTAATGCCGACAACTCGTCTGTTGTTCCTAGGGATGATTCTGGACACGGTTCAGAAAAAGGTTTTTCTCCCGGAGGAAAAAGCCAAGGAGTTATCCGAGCTTGTCAGGAACCTCCTAAAACCAGGAAAGGTGTCTGTACATCAATGCACAAGAGTCCTGGGAAAAATGGTGGCTTCTTACGAAGCAATTCCATTCGGCAGATTCCATGCACGAATTTTCCAGAGGGATCTGTTGGACAAATGGTCAGGGTCGCATCTTCAGATGCACCAGCGGATAACCCTGTCTCCAAGGACAAGGGTATCTCTTCTGTGGTGGTTGCAGAGTGCTCATCTATTGGAGGGCCGCAGATTCGGCATACAGGATTGGATCCTGGTGACCACGGACGCCAGCCTGAGAGGCTGGGGAGCAGTCACACAAGGAAGAAACTTCCAGGGAGTGTGGACGAGCCAGGAAACGTCTCTTCACATAAACATTCTGGAACTAAGAGCAATCTACAATGCTCTAAGCCAGGCAGAACCTCTGCTTCAAGGAAAACCGGTGTTGATCCAGTCGGACAACATCACGGCAGTCGCCCATGTAAACAGACAGGGCGGCACAAGAAGCAGGAGTGCAATGGCAGAAGCTGCAAGGATTCTTCGCTGGGCAGAGAATCATGTGATAGCACTGTCAGCAGTGTTCATCCCGGGAGTGGACAACTGGGAAGCAGACTTCCTCAGCAGACACGACCTTCACCCGGGAGAGTGGGGACTTCATCCGGAAGTCTTCCACATGCTGGTAACCCGTTGGGAAAGACCAATGGTGGACATGATGGCGTCTCGCCTCAACGAAAAACTGGACAGGTATTGCGCCAGGTCAAGAGATCCGCAGGCAATAGCTGTGGACGCGCTGGTAACGCCTTGGGTGTACCAGTCGGTGTATGTGTTTCCTCCTCTGCCTCTCATACCAAAAGTATTGAGAATTATACGGCAAAGAGGCGTAAGAACGATACTAGTGGTTCCGGATTGGCCAAGAAGGACTTGGTACCCGGAACTTCAAGAGATGATCACGGAAGATCCGTGGCCTCTACCTCTAAGGAGGGACTTGCTTCAGCAGGGTCCCTGTCTGTTTCAAGACTTACCGCGGCTGCGTTTGACGGCATGGCGGTTGAACGCCGGATCCTAAAGGAAAAAGGCATGCCGGAAGAAGTCATTCCTACTTTGATTAAAGCAAGGAAGGAAGTAACCGTGCAACACTATCACCGCATTTGGCGAAGATATGTTGCGTGGTGCGAGGATCGGAGTGCTCCGACGGAGGAATTTCAACTGGGTCGATTCCTACATTTCCTGCAATCAGGATTGTCTATGGGTCTCAAATTGGGATCTATTAAGGTTCAAATTTCGGCCCTGTCAATTTTCTTTAAAAAAGAATTGGCTTCAGTTCCTGAAGTCCAGACTTTTGTTAAGGGAGTGCTGCATATACAGCCTCCTGTGGTGCCTCCAGTGGCACCGTGGGATCTCAATGTGGTTTTGGAATTTCTAAAATCTCATTGGTTTGAACCACTAAAAAAGGTGGATTTAAAATATCTCACATGGAAAGTGACCATGTTACTAGCCCTGGCTTCGGCCAGGAGAGTGTCAGAACTGGCAGCTTTATCTTACAAAAGCCCATATCTGATTTTCCATTCGGACAGGGCAGAACTGCGGACTCGTCCGCATTTTCTCCCTAAGGTGGTGTCAGCATTTCATCTGAACCAGCCTATTGTAGTGCCTGCGGCTACAAGTGACTTGGAGGACTCCAAGTTACTGGACGTTGTCAGAGCATTAAAAATATATATTGCAAGGACAGCTGGAGTCAGAAAATCTGACTCGTTGTTTATATTGTATGCACCCAACAAGATGGGTGCTCCTGCGTCTAAGCAGACGATTGCTCGTTGGATCTGTAGCACAATCCAACTTGCACATTCTGTGGCAGGCCTGCCACAGCCTAAATCTGTAAAGGCCCACTCCACAAGGAAGGTGGGCTCATCTTGGGCGGCTGCCCGAGGGGTCTCGGCATTACAACTTTGCCGAGCAGCTACGTGGTCAGGGGAGAACACGTTTGTAAAATTTTACAAATTTGATACTCTGGCTAAGGAGGACCTGGAGTTCTCTCATTCGGTGCTGCAGAGTCATCCGCACTCTCCCGCCCGTTTGGGAGCTTTGGTATAATCCCCATGGTCCTTTCAGGAACCCCAGCATCCACTAGGACGATAGAGAAAATAAGAATTTACTTACCGATAATTCTATTTCTCGGAGTCCGTAGTGGATGCTGGGCGCCCATCCCAAGTGCGGATTATCTGCAATAATTGTACATAGTTATTGTTAACTAATTCGGGTTATTGTTTAGGAAGCCATCTTTCAGAGGCTCCTCTGTTATCATACTGTTAACTGGGTTTGATCACAAGTTGTACGGTGTGATTGGTGTGGCTGGTATGAGTCTTACCCGGGATTCAAAATTCCTCCCTTATTGTGTACGCTCGTCCGGGCACAGTACCTAACTGAGGCTTGGAGGAGGGTCATAGGGGGAGGAGCCAGTGCACACCACCTGATCGGAAAGCTTTACTTTTTGTGCCCTGTCTCCTGCGGAGCCGCTATTCCCCATGGTCCTTTCAGGAACCCCAGCATCCACTACGGACTCCGAGAAATAGAATTATCGGTAAGTAAATTCTTATTTTCTGTGTGATCATTATAAAGAATTACAAAATAAAAATGTATATTTCTCTGACGTCCTAGTGGATGCTGGGGACTCCGTCAGGACCATGGGGATTAGCGGCTCCGCAGGAGACAGGGCACAAAAATAAAGCTTTAGGATCAGGTGGTGTGCACTGGCTCCTCCCCCTATGACCCTCCTCCAAGCCTCAGTTAGGTTTTTGTGCCCGTCCGAGCAGGGTGCAATCTAGGTGGCTCTCCTAAAGAGCTGCTTAGAAAAAGTTTTTAGGTTTTTTATTTTACAGTGAGTCCTGCTGGCAACAGGCTCACTGCAACGAGGGACTTAGGGGAGAAGAAGTGAACTCACCTGCGTGCAGGATGGATTGGCTTCTTAGGCTACTGGACACCATTAGCTCCAGAGGGATCGAACACAGGCCCAGCCATGGAGTCCGGTCCCGGAGCCGCACCGCCGACCCCCTTGCAGATGCCGAAAAGTGAAGAGGTCCAGAAACCGGCAGCAGAAGACTTTTCAGTCTTCATGAGGTAGCGCACAGCACTGCAGCTGTGCGCCATTGTTGTCACACACTTCACACCAGCGGTCACGGAGGGTGCAGGGCGCTGCAGGGGGCGCCCTGGGCAGCAATGAGAATACCTTGTTCTGGCTAAAAAATACATCACATATAGCCCCTGGGGCTATATGGATGTATTTAACCCCTGCCAGGTCTCAGAAAAACGGGAGAAGAAGCCCGCCGAAAAGGGGGCGGGGCCTATTCTCCTCAGCACACAGCGCCATTTTCCCTCACAGAAATGCTGGTGGGAAGGCTCCCAGGCTCTCCCCTGCACTGCACTACAGAAACAGGGTTAAAACAGAGAGGGGGGGCACTTATTTGGCGATATGATTATATATATTAAGATGCTATAAGGGAAAAACACTTATATAAAGGTTGTCCCTGTATAATTATAGCGTTTTGGTGTGTGCTGGCAAACTCTCCCTCTGTCTCTCCAAAGGGCTAGTGGGGTCCTGTCCTCTATCAGAGCATTCCCTGTGTGTGTGCTGTGTGTCGGTACGTGTGTGTCGACATGTATGAGGACGATTTGGTGAGGAGGCGGAGCAATTGCCTGTAATGGTGATGTCACTCTCTAGGGAGTCGACACCGGAATGGATGGCTTATTTAAGGAATTACGTGATAATGTCAACACGCTGCAAGGTCGGTTGACGACATGAGACGGCCGGCAAACCAATTAGTACCTGTCCAGGCGTCTCAAACACCGTCAGGGGCGTTAAAACGTCCTTTTACCTCAGTCGGTCGACACAGACACTGACACGGACACTGACTCCAGTGTCGACGGTGAAGAAACAAACGTATTTTCCTTTAGGGCCACACGTTACTTGTTAAGGGCAATGAAGGAGGTGTTACATATTTCTGATACTACAAGTACCACAAAAAAGGGTATTATGTGGAGTGTGAAAAAACTACCTGTAGTTTTTCCTGAATCAGATAAATTAAATGAAGTGTGTGATGATGCGTGGGTTTCCCCCGATAGAAAATTATTGGCGGTATACCCTTTTCCGCCAGAAGTTAGGGCGCGTTGGGAAACACCCCTTAGGGTGGATAAGGCGCTCACACGCTTATCAAAACAAGTGGCGGTACCGTCTCCAGATAGGGCCGCCCTCAAGGAGCCAGCTGATAGGAGGCTGGAAAATATCCTAAAAAGTATACACACACATACTGGTGTTATACTGCGACCAGCGATCGCCTCAGCCTGGATGTGCAGCGCTGGGGTGGCTTGGTCGGATTCCCTGACTGAAAATATTGATACCCTTGACAGGGACAGTATTTTATTGACTATAGAGCATTTAAAGGATGCATTTCTATATATGCGAGATGCACAGAGGGATATTTGCACTCTGGCATCAAGAGTAAGTGCGATGTCCATATCTGCCAGAAGTTGTTTATGGACACGACAGTGGTCAGGTGATGCAGATTCCAAAAGGCACATGGAAGTATTGCCGTATAAAGGAGAAAAAGACAACGTCTTTTCAGCCTCAGTCCTTTCGTCCCCATAAGGGCAAGCGGGCAAAAGGCCAGTCATATCTGCCATGGGATAGAGGAAAGGGAAGAAGACTGCAGCAGGCAGCCCATTCCCAGGAACAGAAGCCCTCCACCGCTTCTGCCAAGTCCTCAGCATGACGCTGGGGCCGTACAAGCGGACTCAGGTGCGGTGGGGGGGTCGTCTCAAGAGTTTCAGCACGCAGTGGGCTCACTCGCAAGTGGACCCCTGGATCCTACAAGTAGTATCCCAGGGGTACAGATTGGAAATTCGAGACGTCTCCCCCTCGCAGGTTCCTGAAGTCTGCTTTACCAACGTCTCCCTCCGACAGGGAGGCAGTAGTGGAAACAATTCACAAGCTGTATTCCCAGCAGGTGATAATCAAAGTACCCCTCCTACAACAAGGAAAGGGGTATTATTCCACACTATATTGTGGTACTGAAGCCAGACGGCTCGGTGAGACCTATTCTAAATCTGAAATATTTGAACACTTACATACAAAGGTTCAAATCAAGATGGAGTCACTCAGAGCAGTGATAGCGAACCAGGAAGAAGGGGACTATATGGTGTCCCGGGACATCAGGGATGCTTACCTCCATGTCCCAATTTGCCCTTCTCACCAAGGGTACCTCAGGTTCGTGGTACAGAACCGTCACTATCAGTTTCAGATGCTGCCGGTTGGATTGTCCACGGCACCCCGGGTCCTTACCAAGGTAATGGCCGAAATGATGATTCTTCTTCAAAGAAAATGGACAATCTCCTGATAAGGGCAAGGTCCAGAGAACAGTGGAGGTCGGAGTAGCATTATCTCAAGTAGTTGGTGGATTCTAAATATTCCAAAACCGCAGCTGTTTCCGGCGACACGTCTGCTGTTCCTAGGGATGATTCTGGACTCAGTCCAGAAGAAGGTGTTTCTCCCGGAGAAGAAAGCCAGGGAGTTATCCGAGCTAGTCAGGAACCTCCTAAAACCAGGAAAAGTGTCAGTGCATCATTGCACAAGGGTCCTGGGAAAAATGGTGGCTTCTTACGAAGCGATTCCATTCGGCAGATTTCACGCAAGAACTTTTCAGTGGGATCTGCTGGAAAAATGGTCCGGATCGCATCTTCAGATGCATCAGCGGATAACCCTGTCTCCAAGGACAAGGGTGTTTCTTCTGCGGTGGCTGCAGAGTGCTCATCTACTAAAGGGCCGCAGATTCGGCATTCAGGACTGGGTCCTGGTGACCACGGATGCCAGCCTGAGAGGCTGGGGAGCAGTCACACAGGGAAAAAATTTCCAGGGAGTGTGATCAAGTCTGGAGACTTCTCTCCACATAAATATACTGGAGCTAAGGGCAATTTACAATGTTCTAAGCTTAGCAAGACCTCTGCTTCAAGGTCAGCCGGTATTGATCCAGTGGGACAACATCACGGCAGTCGCCCACGTAAACAGACAGGGCGGCACAAGAAGCAGGAGGGCAATGGCAGAAACTGCAAGGATTCTTCGCTGGGCGAAAAATCATGTGATAGCACTGTCAGCAGTGTTCATTCCGGGAGTGGACAACTGGGAAGCAGACTTCCTCAGCAGGCACGACCTCCACCCGGGAGAGTGGGGACTTCATCGGGAAGTATTCCACATGATTGTGAACCGTTGGGAAAGACCGAAGGTGGACATGATGGCGTCCCGCCTGAACAAAAAACTGGACAGGTATTGCGCCAGGTCAAGAGACCCTCAAGCAATAGCTGTGGACGTTCTGGTAACACCGTGGGTGTACCAGTCGGTGTATGTGTTCCCTCCTCTGGTTCTCATACCCAAGGTACTGAGAATTATAAGACGTAGAGGAGTAAGAACTATACTCGTGGCTCCGGATTGGCCAAGAAGGACGTGGCACCCGGAACCTCAAGAAATGCTCACAGAGGACTCAGGGCCTCTGCCGCTAAGAAGGGACTTGCTTCAGCAAGTACCAGGTCTGTTCCAAGACTTACCGTGGCTGCGTTTGACGGCATGGCGGTGGAACGCCAGATCCTAAGGGAAAAAGGCATTCCGGAAGAGGTCATTCCTACCCTGGTCAAAGCCAGGAAGGAGGTGACCGCACAACATTATCACCACATGTGGCGAAAATATGTTGCGTGGTGTGAGGCCAGGAAGGCCCCACGAAGAAATTTCAACTCGGTCGATTCCTGCATTTCCTGCAAACAGGAGTGTCTATGGGCCTCAAATTGGGGTCCATTAAGGTTCAAATTTCGGCCCTGTCAATTTTCTTCCAGAAAGAATTGGCTTCAGTTCCTGAAGTCCAGAAGTTTGTCAAGGGAGTATTGCATATACAACCCCCTTTTTGTGCCTCCAGTGGCACTGTGGGATCTCAACGTAGTTCTGGGATTCCTCAAATCACATTTTAAACCGCTCAAATCTGTGGATTTGAAATATCTCACATGAAAAGTGACCATGCTGTTGGCCCTGGCCTCGGCCAGGCGAGTGTCAGAATTGACGGCTTTGTCTCACAAAAGCCATATCTGATTGTCCATTCGGACAGGGCAGAGCTGCGGACTCGTCCCCAGTTTCTTCCTAAGGTGGTGTCAGCGTTTCACCTGAACCAGCTTATTGTGGTACCTGCGGCTACTAGGGACTTGGAGGACTCCAAGTTGCTAGATGTTGTCAGGGCCCTGAAAATATAGGTTTCCAGGACGGCTGGAGTCAGGAAAACTGACTTGCTGTTATCCTGTATGCACCCAATAAACTGGGTGCTCTTGCTTCTAAGCAGACGATTGCTCGTTGGATTTGTAGTACATTTCAACTTGCACATTCTGTGGCAGGCCTGCCACAGCCTAAATCTGTCAAGGCCCATTCCACAAGGAAGGTGGGCTCATCCTGGGCGGCTGCCCGAGGGGTCTCGGCATTACAACTCTGCCGAGCAGCTACGTGGTCGGGGGAGAACACGTTTGTAAAATTCTACAAATTTGATACCCTGGCTAAAGAGGACCTGGAGTTCTCTCATTCGGTGCTGCAGAGTCATCCGCACTCTCCCGCCCGTTTGGGAGCTTTGGTATAATCCCCATGGTCCTGACGGAGTCCCCAGCATCCACTAGGACGTCAGAGAAAATAAGATTTTACTTACCGATAAATCTATTTCTCGTAGTCCGTAGTGGATGCTGGGCGCCCATCCCAAGTGCGGATTGTCTGCAATACTTGTACATAGTTATTGTTACAAAAAAATCGGGTTGTTATTGTTGTGAGCTGTCTGTTCAGGGGCTCCTACGTTTGTCATACTGTTAACTGGGTTCAGATCACAAGTTGTACGGTGTGATTGGTGTGGCTGGTATGAGTCTTACCCGGGATTCAAAATCCTTCCTTATTGTGTACGCTCGTCCGGGCACAGTATCCTAACTGAGGCTTGGAGGAGGGTCATAGGGGGAGGAGCCAGTGCACACCACCTGATCCTAAAGCTTTATTTTTGTGCCCTGTCTCCTGCGGAGCCGCTAATCCCCATGGTCCTGACGGAGTCCCCAGCATCCACTACGGACTACGAGAAATAGATTTATCGGTAAGTAAAATCTTATTTTATTATTCTTTGTTACTTTTTCATCATTTTATTTATCGGGGGCAGATGGCTTCCGATAATTAATTATCCAACTAGCTACGAGTAGCAGCGTTGGATACAAAATTGCAAGGGCAGTTGAAAATTGGTTCGGTGCAGACTCAGACACTGATTCCTGAAACTTAGCACTGCCGAGTCTGACTACTGTGCATTCATGAACTTGGGTTCATGCATGCACACATTCTAACGGAAGGAGCTGAACAGGGGCAGAAGGATCCGATCAGATCCCCTTCACAATCCCAGATCTACTTCCCATAGGAAGGATTGGGGGTGCAGAAACAAACTCCATCTGAAGATGGCGAAATTTCCTGCAGTCAGGCTTGATGAATTTAGTTTCCCATGCCTAGTGTATGGGAGCAGTAGGCCAGATCAGGAGTGGAAAGTAAGCAGATTTCTATGATATCTCCTATGTTACTTTTTTTAACGTTTCAAGCTACACTAATCAGCCATTTTGTTCACACTCCACCTTCTAATTAACAGGAAAGTCCAATAATTCAATTTGTCCAACACTCCTTTCTGTACAGGTGGCAGCTGTGCCCCCAGTATGGTAAACAAAGTGAGAGATAGTACCTTATAGTGTAGTATGTTCATTAACAATATCAAAACCACAGTGTCATCCACCCTTTCAAGAGGTACACGTACCAGATAATAATTGGCTTATCTGAGATGATGACTCTGGCTTCCTCCTTCTTATATTCCTCAGACTTCTGCAATTAATTACAATAAAATAATATAATATAATATACATAGTATAATATTAGTGGATAAAAAGTATTTACGTGCATGAAAAAGGAGGAATACCCTTGTAGAATTAAATGAAATCACAATATAGTAATTTCCTTACATGTGTTTACACATTCTGCCACCAGTGACTTATACCTGTGTACCAAAGGTTTGATTTCCATAGCCTTTATCAATAAGACTGTCAGAATCCTGAAATGTAATGAGCAGCCAAGGTGAAGATTCTGAATCACACTAGATGCCTTATACGATTCCCATGGTTCCATGATATCCACTCATTTTAAAGTTAGCACACAAAATTATGTAGGGGTGATTTCTGTTCCAAATCCAATAATTACTGATTTCCACACACCAATCCAGAAAAACACTAAATCTGTGTACCAGAATAATAATTATCCTGTCTTATAAGTAGTCTCAATAGGTTACTTCAGCACATCTCCATATGTAAAAAGAGATTAAAAAAAAAAATCCATATGGTATAGTATGTTCCATACAGTTTAATATACAATCCCCCCAAAATGTTATATATGTTTACAAATGTAGCCATGTTCATCTTTGATGCGATGTGGCATGCTGCATGGCACATTGGAGTGTGACTATTAGTAGCTGGCGATCACTCCATTAATTCAATTAGGAATGAATGGAGAGATCGGCTGCAAATGGTTGCAGCCCAGCACACCATGCAGCACGCCACGATGAAGCATGCAGCATCGCAGCAAAGATGAACATGGCTACATCCGTGTATATATATATATATATATATATATATATTTATATTTATATATATATATATATATATATATATATATATATATATATAAAAAGCTCCTACATAAAGAGAAAAAGTATAAGGCTTATCTGAATCCTTATTGTGGGGTAAACCAAGTAGTTTAGATAGGAGAGAGGTCCAACAATCTTGATGCATTTTGTCTGTTTTAAAATCAGGACAATTAGTTCACACGCCATAACTATGGGGGTCTTGGATGGATAATATATCCTATCCCATTTTTTTTTCAATATACAGTATGTTTATTGATTTTAAAACAAAGAGCAAACAACAGACAAAAATACACAATTAGTAAAGTGCTTTCCAGCATAAGTACATACAACAGGTACTGTACAAAGATCAGTACAATGAAGCACAACTAAATAGCCAGTATAGCCTGTAACAATAAAATGAAAAAAAGAAAGAGAAAAAGAAGAAAAAAACTCCAGAAACCACGGACAGACACAGGGTGAAACCAAAGGAGAAGAGGGGGAAAGGAAAAAAGGACAGGAGGGAAGGGAAGCAACATACTGTACCAAAAGTGCAAGATCTCAAACCAATTCTGCTCCATAAACTCGGATGATTTAAACTCAAGTCAAGAGCACAAGGTGGAACAAAATTCCTGATGTTTCTTTACTCCGAGACTCTATGGGGGTCATTCCGAGTTGATCGCTAACTGAAAATGTTCACTGCGCAGCGATGAAGCAGAAAACCGGCACTTCTGCGCATGCGGCGCAATGCGCACGCGCAGCGTACTTTCACAATGTCCGATGCAGTTTTACACAAGGTCTAGCGAAGCTTTTCAGTCGCAGAGCTGGCCGCAGAGTGATTGACAGGAAGAGGGCGTTTCTGGTTGTCAACTGACCGTTTTCAGGGAGTGTTCGAAAAAACGCAGGCGTGGCAAGAAAAACGCAGGCGTGGTTGGGAGAACGCAGGGCATGTTTGTGACATCAAAACAGGAGTTGAACAGTCTGAAGTGATCGCAAGCTAGGAGTAGATCTGGAGCTACTCTGAAACTGCACAAATTATTTTTGTAGCCGCTCTGCGATCCTTTCGTTCGCACTTCTGCTAAGCTAAAATACACTCCCAGAGGGAGGCGGCTTAGCATTTGCACGACTGTTAAAAACTGCTAGCGAGCGATCAACTCGGAATGACCCCCAGTATCCATATATAGATCTATCCTGGAATACCATTCTTTCAGATAGGGTGGAACCATGGACTTCCAATAGACTGGAATGACCACCTTTGCAGCACTATTAGGAAACTTGAGCTGAAATTTGTTGTAAAGTTCTAGGGTGTCAGGGTACAGGTTTAAGAGCCAAAATAAAGCGTCCAAGGGGACTGCAATAGCCAAGGCTGATGCAGAGAGAGTGATAACATTCTCCCAGAAAGGGCATAGAGCTAGATAGTCCCACCAAATATGTAGTATTAAGCCTGCTGCAGAGTTGCACTTGTCAGTCACCACGGGAAACATTTTAGCTAAAATTTGGGGACACCTATACCAATGGGAAACTACCTTATATTGAGTCTCTATAAGTGAGCAACTAACAGAACTGGCAAAGGAGTTGACAGAAATGTTATGCTTATCTGGAAGATTAAAAAAGATCTACAAGTCATGTTCCCAGTCACCTAGAAACTTAGGAGGTTCAGAGTAAGCATTTTCAATCAGTAATGTATAGCAGGTTGAAAGAAAATGTGATGGGTGCACGGGTGTCAGTCATACACTCTTAAAAGAAGTCAGCAGTCTGCTGCAGGCCAATCGTATATCTTTACTTTGAACAAAATGTTTGAATTGTAGATACCCCCAAATCATAGAGTCCGGCAACACCCACCTGGTTTGTAGAGAACTAAAAGGCAGCACTTTCCCAAAGTCAACCAGCTGGCTGCCCCGAGCCAAAGGCCAAATAAGGCGCTAGAGATACTTGGGGGGGGGAGGGGGGGGGGTTGTCAGCAAGTCCTAATTTAAATACAGGGATGAAACATGTTGGAATTGCTGATGACCCTGTTAGCAATGGTCCATCCCTCTGCTGTTTCATGCCACGAACCATGACATTGCATAGTGGGAGGAATTGCTGTCTCCTGCACGTGCCCCCTCGGTCTCCCTTACAGGGTCTCCCAAAGGGAGGTAAAAATTGTTGACAAGTATGATATGCAATCAGTGTATTATAAGGTACACCTCTCTAGTATGGATTCAGCAAGGTACTGGAAACAATCCAGAGATCATGGTCAATGTTGACATGATAGCATCACACAGAAGATTTGTAGCTGCATATTCATGGTGCGGCTCTCCTGTTCCACCACATCCCGAATGCTATTGGGATGAAATGTGGTGACTACGGTGTAATTTGGAGTACACTAATTTCATTTGTGTACATTGTCATTGGAGTCATTGGGGCTAATTCAGACCTGAGCCCGCCCCTAAGGTGTGTTTTTTGCATCCCTGCGATCAGGTAGTCGCTGCCTACTGGGGAGTGAGGAAATCGCTGTGCAGGTGTGCGATCGCATGTGCAGGAGAGCTGCACAAACAGAAGTTTGTGCAGTCTCTGCACAGCCCAGGACTTACTCAGCCGCTGCAGTGATTGGGGCCAGAGCCGACGACGGGAATCCTCCCTCCAAACGCCAGGGCCCTCCTGTGTTTTTCCAGACACTCCTCAAAACCGGTCATTTGCCACCCACAAACGCCCTCTTCCTGTCAATCTCCTTGCGTTCACCGGTGCGATGGGATTTTTCGTACAATCCCGTCGCTGCCCAGCGCTCTCCGGCGCTGTGGACCGACGCGCCTGCGCATTGCGGTGCATACGCATGCGCAGTTCAGACCTGATCGCCCGCTGTGTGAAAACGCACAGCAGCAATCAGGTCTGAATCGGCCCCATTGTCATGTGGAGCCAGTTTAAGATTACGTGATTTGTGACAATGGGGCAGAAGTGCAAGGTGATAAACGCACCAGCCAATCAGCTCCTAACTGTTAATTTACATATTGGCGCTCATTGGCTGGTGTGTTTATCACCTTGCACTTATCACTGGTTTATCACTTCCTTAAGCCTTCTTCAGGTTAATACATCTGCCCCACTGTGTGGTATCTTGCTAGCAGTAGCCATTAAACTGTGGGCATAAAGGGATACACATGGTCAGCTGCAGTACTTGGGTAGACAATGCTTATTT
This sequence comes from Pseudophryne corroboree, assembly GCF_028390025.1. NCBI lineage: Eukaryota > Metazoa > Chordata > Amphibia > Anura > Myobatrachidae > Pseudophryne > Pseudophryne corroboree. The sequence continues at coordinate 217,486,633 of NC_086453.1, read as the reverse complement.
TGTGTTAAACCACCTACAGTATTATGTGCCAAGAAAGCTTTCCCCACACTATTATGCCAGCCTGAACTATTCACATAAGGCAGAAAGTATTCATGGATTTATGTTTATGACAAATTCTGCTTGTCATAAATAAATATTCAGTTGTCTAGCTTTGTTAGCCTGTAGCCACTGTATCCTCAGTTTACTCTTCTTAGCTTATAGGAGTGGAACCCGGTTTGGAGGTAGATGTTTTGTTATGGGAGAGAAATGGTGCACTAATACCGATTCTCCCCCATTTATGAGCGCAGTAATTACCGGCAAATGACAGGGGCGCTGCTATCTTTAAGACAGCACCTTGATATGCAGGGCAATGTATGAATGGTTAGTAGCAGTGACCGTTCCGACACCTGCACCCATTTTTTTGGACAGCTGCAGGTGTAGTTACCAATTCACTGCAGTAGGGACAGCTCTTTACTGCAAGTGAGATCTCACGATGCTTGTGAGATGTTGCGCATGCCTAGTGAGCTGGTCTGGGAAGAGACAGCGCATCAGCACTAGGCTGATGCGCTGTGGGGGGCCTTGCAGGGATTACTGTAGGTGGAAGTTTTCAGTTCCCCTCTCCGGCAGTCGAGATGTTCTTAGTAAGGGTTCAGTATGATTTACTGACGGTCAGGATGCCGGCTGTCAGTATACCGTCAAGGGCATCCCGGACATCAGTATTCCATCAGTGGGCGAGCGCAAAGAGTCCCCTTCAGGCTCGCTGTGCTCGCCAGGTTCCATTCCCACTCTATGGGTGTTGTGGGCACCCATGAGTGGGAATATCCCTGTTGAGCTGGGATTCCGGCTGTCGTTATTGTCAGCAGTCTTCATTCTGGCGTCAGTATCCTGACCGCCGAGATCCCGACTGCTGGCAAATCAACTGCATCCCCTTACTAAGCTTCACCATGCTGTGTTTTAAGAGACGTTATTCTGCATAGCACTGATGTAACCAACTGTCACCTTGAACCAGTCTGGCCACTTACTTCTGTCCTCTTTCATTAACACAATGTTTTTGCCCAAAGAACTACTGCTCACTGGATGCTTTTTGATTTGTGCTCCATTCTCTATAAACTCTAGAGACAGCTGTGCATGAAAATCCCTGAAGACCAGCAGTAGATACTCAAACCATTAACCCCAGGCGGCAGTACAAGTTGTGCTCTAGTGGTGCGCTGATCTGCACAAGAGGAAAAAATAGTTTGTGAGGGACAGGTGGGTGGTGGGGATAAGTGGTAGAATTAGGAATCGACAGATAAAATAAGAGGCATAATGATAGACACAGGCAATCAAATGATGGAGGAAAAAAAGATGAGACACATACAAAGATGATACAGAGACACACTGGGGCTTGGGAGATCATGGAGACATACAGTACACACTAGTGACTGGGGTGGGGGTGGAGGGCACACTGGTGACTGGGAGGGTGAAGGGGGACATGGAAACATACACACTAGTGCCTGGAAAAGGCAGAGTGGGACAGGAGACATACACACTGGTGACTGGGGAGGTGGAGGGGGACATGGAGACATATACACTGGTGACTGGGGAGGTGGAGGGGGGCATGGAGACATACACACTGGGGACTGGGGAGGTGGAGGGGGACATGGAGACATATACACTGGTGACTGGGGATGTCGAGGGGGGGGCATGGAGACATACACACTGGTGACTGGGGAGGCGGACTGGGACATGGAAACTCACACACTGGTGGCTGGGGAGGTGGAGGGGGACATGGAGACATACACTGGGGACTGGGGAGGTGCAGGGGGACATGGAGACATACACACTGGGGACTGGGGAGGTGGAGGGGGACATGGAGACATATACACTCGTGACTGGGGAGGTGGAGGGGGGACATGGAGACATATACATTGGTGACTGGGGAGGTGGAGGGGGTACATGGAGACATACACACTAGTGACTGGGGAGGTGGAGTGGGACTTGGAGACATACACACTGGTGACTGGGGAGGTGGAGGGGGTACATGGAGACATACACACTGGTGACTGGGAAGGTGGAGGGGGACATGGAGACATACACACTGGTGACTGGGGAGGCGGACTGGGACATGGAAACACACATATTCGTGGCTGGGGAGGTGGTGTGGGACATGGAGACATATACACTGGGGACTGGGGAGGTGGACGGGGATATGGAGACATATAGACTCGTGACTGGGGAGGTGGAGTGGGGACATGGAGACATACACACTGGTGACTGGGGAGGTGGAGTGGGGACATGGAGACATACACACTGGTGACTGGGGAGGCGGAGTGGGACATGGAAACATACACAATGGTGACTGAGGAGGTGGAGTGGGGACATGGAGACATGCACACTAGTGCCTGGGGAGGTGCAGGGGGACATTGGGACATACACTGGTGACAGAGGAGGTGGAGTGGAACATGGACATACACACTAGTGACTGGCAAGGCGGAATGGGACATGGAGACATACACACTGGTGACTGTGGAGGTGGAGGGGGACATGGAGACATACACTAGTGACTGGGGAGGCTGAGTGGGACATGGAAACATACACAATGGTGCCTGGGGTGGTGGAGGGGGACATGGAGACATACACACTAGTGACTGAGGAGGTGGAGGGGGACATGAAGACATACACACTGGTGACTGAGGAGGTGGAGTGGGACATGGAGACATACACACTAGTGACTGGGGAGGTGGAGGGCCCGACATGGAGACATACACTGGTGACTGAGGAGGTGGAGTGGAACATGGACATACACACTAGTGACTGGGAAGGCGGAATGGGACATGGAGACATACACACTGGTGACTGTGGAGGTGGAGGGGGACATGGAGACATACACTGGGGAGGCGGAGTGGGACATGGAAACATACGCAATGGTGACTGGGGAGGTGGAGGGGGACATGGAGACATACACACTAGTGACTGGGGAGGTGGAGGGGGTACATGGAGACATACACACTGGTGACTGGGGAAGTGGAGTGGGACATGGAGACATACACACTGGTGAGTGGGGAGGCGGAATGGGACATGGAGACATACACACTGGTGACTGTGGAGGTGGAGTGGGACATGAAGACATACACACTGGTGACTGGGGAGGCGGAGTGGGACATGGAGGCATATACATTGGTGACTGGGGAGGTGGAGTGGGACATGGAGACATATACACCGGTGACTGGGGAGGTGGAGTGGGACATGGAGACATATACACTGGTGACTGGGGAGGTGGAGTGGGACTTGGAGACATATACACTGGTGACTGGGGAGGTGGAGTGGGACATGGAGACATATACACTGGTGACTGGGGAGGCGGAGTGGGACATGGAAACATACACAATGGTGACTGGGGAGGTGGAGGGGGACATGGAGACATACACACTAGTGACTGGGGAGGTGGAGGGGGTACATGGAGACATACACACTGGTGACTGGGGAAGTGGAGTGGGACATGGAGACATACACACTGGTGAGTGGGGAGGCGGAATGGGACATGGAGACATACACACTGGTGACTGTGGAGGTGGAGTGGGACATGAAGACATACACACTGGTGACTGGGGAGGCGGAGTGGGACATGGAGGCATATACATTGGTGACTGGGGAGGTGGAGTGGGACATGGAGACATATACACCGGTGACTGGGGAGGTGGAGTGGGACATGGAGACATACACACTGGTGACTGGGGAGGTGGAGTGGGACTTGGAGACATATACACTGGTGACCGGGGAGGTGGAGTGGGACTTGGAGACATACACACTGGTGACTGGGGAGGTGGAGGGGGTACATGGAGACATACACACTGGTGACTGGGGAGGTGGAGTGGGATATGGAGACATACACATTGGTAACTGGGGAGGCGGAGTGGGACATGGAGACATACACACTGGTGACTGGGGGGTGGAGGGGGTACATGGGGACATACACACTGGTGACTGGGGAGGTGGAGTGGGACATGAAGACATACACACTGGTGACTGAGGGGGTGGAGGGAGACATGGAAACATACATACTAGTGACTGGGGGGGAGACATACACACTAGTGACTGGCGGGGGGAGACATACACACTGGTGACTGGGGGAGACAGGCAGATATACAGTGTGAAGTAAAGGGAGCAGGGCAAGGGCAGAAGTGCTCAGACAGGAACAGAGTGGGGGAGGAGGAGCATAGCACAGGTCAGGTGGAATCACAAAGTCTTTCTCTTACTGTAAAATGTGGCCAGCTGTGGGTTCTGAATGGAGGAGCCCCATAATTTTTCCCTGTCATGCTGTCCTGGGGCTACAGTTGATGGGCACATAGGACACTATGCAGACATGCCCCCTTTTGAATGCAGCAATATCTGCCTTCTTTAGCTGTTGATCCCCTCACCCCTCAAGTGTGCCCACCCAGCAGACATATAGCGACCCTGCCCGAAAAGCTGTAATTGTTAATTAAAAATAAAAATCGCTTTGTTTTTGACACCACTTCCACCACATTGCTGCTATAAATGCTTTTACCATCATATTAATATAATACTGACAATAATGTGCTCTAATAATGAGCAGCAAGATCTCTTCCAGGACCTGTCAGTGCTTTTAGCCACATTTATCAAGATGTACAATGACCAATAATCACTTGGCTTATTAAAGGGCATGGAAGTAATTGTTTAACCACAAAGTGGCCAGTATAATTGGAAATATTGGTGTGTGCAGTGGTGTCACACTGGGGCAAGAAGGTCGCACCAGGGGACTGCAGTTGTAAAGGCCCATGCTGAAGGTGTGTGACCAGCCACTGCGCAGGCTGCGGCCAGCCATTACAGTGGACATAACTGCAGACAACGTTGATACTCTGGTGCATGATCTGGGACCCTTTTAAAGTTATATAGTAAATACGATGGGCATAACTATAGTGGATGAAAAAGGTGCCATTGCTATGGGGCCCAAAGGCTTAGGGGGCCTGGACCCAGGTTATAAAGTTACATTTCACTTTCCTAGATTTGCCTCCTAAGCAATTGGGTCTGATCCATTGCCCAGCCGGAATTGTGTAACATTAAATTTTTAGTAGTGTACAGTGGATGTTAATGGTAAGGGGGCACTGTAATGTGGCATAATATGAACTGGAGGGCACTGTAATGTGGCACAATATGAACTGGAGGCACTATAATGCATCAATCTGATGTCATTGTAATGTGGCGGACACTATAATGTTACATTGTAAGATCTGGGGCACTTCAATGTGGCACAATATGAAATGGAGGCACTATAGTGTGGCATAATATGAACTGGGGCACTGTAACATGGAATAACTTGACCTGGGGGCAGAGCCGGCCATAGGCTTAGGCAAACTAGGCAATTGCTAGGCAATACACTATGTGTGTCATTATGTGTACAAGGGCATTAATAATGTGCGGCATATGTGTAACAGGGTACTACTGTGTGTGTGTCATTATGTGTATAGGGGCACTAATAATGTGCAGCAAATGTGTAAGGGGCACTATGTGTCATGTTTATAAGGGCATTAATAATGTGCGGCATATGCGTAAGGGACATTATGTGTAAAAGGGCATTAATAAAGGTTGTCATAATGTGTAAGGCGCATTATGTTTATAAGGACATTAATAATGTGTCTCATATGTGTAAGGAGCATTACTGTGTGGAATTATGTGTATAAATGCATTACTAATGTGTGGCATTATGTGTATAAGGTGCTCTACTATGTGGCGTTGCATATAGAAAGGGCACTACTGTGTCGTCTAATGTGAATAAGGAGCAATAGGGTGTGGTGTAATGTGAATAAGGAGCAATTCAGTGTGATGTAATGTGAATAAGGGGCTCTACTGTGAGGCGTAATGTTTATAAGGTAAAGTGATACTACTGTGGGATGTAATATGAATTATGGACACTATCGCATGATCAAATGTGAATAAAGTTGCAGTACTGTGTGGCATAATTGGAATTGGGGTTACTATTGTGTGGCCATGCCCCTTGTCAGCAAAAACACACCCCTTTTTGGGCTGTGCGCCAAATGTGCGAACTGTTGGTATTTAAAATATAGGGGGTACAAACACCAAAATAAGGACTGCTATGGGTGATGGGTGATGGTGCTGGGAAAGAGGTGCAAGGTCAGAGGCGGTACCAGCGGTGGTGCTAGGGGGCACCAGCCAAAATCTTGCCTAGGGCATCATATTGGTTAGGGTCGGCTCTGCCTGGAGGGCATCTAATGTGGCACAATATGAACATGGGGCACTGTAATGTGACATTATATATGAACTGGGGACACTGGGGGGTAAATTTACTAAAGCTTCTAAAACAGAGAATTGGTGACGTTGCCCATAGCAACCAATCAGATGCTGTCTATCATTTCTCTGTTGCCTTTTAGAAGATGATAGACAGCATCTGATTGGTTGTTATGGGCAACATCACCAATTCTCTGTTTTAGAAGCTTTAGTAAATGTAATGTACCTCTTTATGTCATAATGTGATTTGGGGATACTGTTTGGCATAAAGTGTACTGGCAGCCCTACAATGTGACATTATGTAAACTATGGAACAACGATGGTTCCTAAAACAAACCAGGACATGTCTCTGGGACATAAAATTAACTAGGGTACTACGATGGTTCAGAAAATGAACTAGGGCACTATTATGGGGCATACAATGAATAACTGCTGCAGAGATTTGTCTCTCAAGAGGCATTGGGATAGTTTATGCAGTATAATCTACCGGATTATGCGCTGTAGTGAATACACCATAGTACTGAGAATGCAGTATAATGTTACATACAGATGTTTCCTCATACATCTAGGGGTACATTTACTAAGATGGGAGTTCTTTTTAAGATGGGATTTTGCCCATAGCAACCAATCAGATTCCAGATATTTTCTAGAAGGTGCTAGATAAAAGAGAAGTAGAATATGCTATGGGCAACATCTTATCTTAAATAGAACTCCTGACGTTAGTGAGTCCCCAGGTCCCATGCAACTCTGCTACTGTTGGATGTCTTTTTTTTTTGCCAAAAAAAAGCATTTTAGTCACAATACGACTAGGATTCACTAGAGGACTGTGCTGAATAATTTGATATGACACTTGTATATATGTGTGCAACCAGTGGCTTCAGAATGTTTTTAGGTTCGGTGGCGCCAAGATATTATTTCTGTTTGGCACCCCTAAATATCTAAATGTCTCCCCCTCTGTGTTATACCTTATAACAAAAATGGAGAGAGAGTTGGGGAGAGAGAGAGAGAGACACCTGGAGAGAGACACTTGTAGATAAAGACAAATGGAGAGAGAGAGAGAGATACATGGGGAGAGAGAGAGAGAGAGAGAGAGAGAGACATGGGGAGAGAGAGATACCTGGAAAGAGACAAATGCAGAGAGATGGAGAGAGAGAGAGAGGTATATCATCAGCAGCAGAATGTGTGCCCAGGAGAGCAGTTACCTGGAGATCTCCGGGAGGAGGTTGCATTTTCTCTCCGGCCAGGCAGCGGTTCTGCAGGGGCTCTGGCGGGCTCCCAGGCCGTCACTCACATGTAGGCAGTAGTCCAGCAAAAATTCGGCGGCCGTGGGGAGAAGGGGAGGATAGGCAGTGACAAGGCGGCTGAAGCAGGATGGGGTAAGGCAGGCCGGAACTTTCTGGTTCCCATAGAAAAATCTTAACAGGGCCTCCCCTGCCCCTTGCCGTTTATACTACAATGCATCTTAGAGGAGCAGGAGAGAGTGAGAAAGACAAAGCGGGTATCAGGGGTAGAGAGAAAGAGAGAGGGATGCGAGAAAGAGAGGGAGGTCAGGGAGAGAGAGAGAGGGTTTCACGGAAATAGAGGGATGAGCAATAGATCGGAGCGAGAGAGAGAGGGTGTAAAGGCGGGTACACACCAGGCGATATCATTCAACGATATAGGTGGTCATTCCGAGTTGTTCGCTCTGTAATTTTCTCCGCATCGCAGCGATTTTCTGCTAATTGCGCATGCGCAATGTTCGCACTGCGACTGCGCCAAGTAAATTTGCTATGAAGATTGGTATTTTACTCACGGCATTACGAGGTTTTTTCTTCGTTCTGGTGATCGTAATGTGATTGACAGGAAGTGGGTGTTTCTGGGCGGAAACTGGCCGTTTTATGGGAGTGTGTGAAAAAACGCTACCGTTTCTGGGAAAAACGCGGGAGTGGCTGGAGAAACGGAGGAGTGTCTGGGCGAACGCTGGGTGTGTTTGTGACGTCAAACCAGGAACGAAACTGACTGAACTGATCGCACTGGAAGAGTAAGTCTTTTCGCAATATTGCGAATCTTTCGTTCGCAATTTTGATAAGCTAAGATTCACTCCCAGTAGGCGGCAGCTTAGCGTGTGCAATGCTGCTAAAAGCAGCTTGCAAGCGAACAACTCGGAATTACCCCCCATAGTGCGTACACACTGATCATTATCGTTCAACAATAACGATCAGTGACGTCACCGCCAGCATTCCCGAACATGCAGCTCAGCCCGACGTTGACGGGTTAAACTACATGTCAGCTCAATATTGGTGATCGCTGAATGGCGTGTGGGAGCGCGCATCGTTCATCGGTCACCGATATTGCCCCCATACACACTGAACAATATAAGCCTAAAAATAAATGATAATGACATCTATGTCGTTATCGTTTATTTTTTAGGCTAAAATCGCCTAGTGTGTACCCCCCTTAAGGGAGAAAGAAAGTGTCAGGAAAAGAGAGAGTGTCAGGGGGATAGAGTGAGAGATAGTATCAGGGAGAGAGAGGGAGAGACAGTGTCAGAGAGAATGACAGACTCGGAGAGAGAGAGACTGTCAGGGGGAGAGAGAGAGAGGGAGAGACAGTGTCAGGAGTGAGAGGAAGAGACAGTGTCAAAGAGAGAGACAGACAGTTTCAGGGAGAGAGAGGGAGGGAGGGAGAAAGAGAGAGACCGTGCCAGCAGGGAGAGAGAGCTAGACAGCATCAGGGAGAGAGGGAGAGACATTGTCACAGAGAGAGAGAGAGAGTGCCAGGGAGAGAGTGACTGTGTCAGGAAGAAAGTGAGGGAGAGAGAGTGAGTGTCAGGAAGAGAGTGAGGGAGATGATGTCAAAGAGAGAGAGTGTAGGGAGGGGACAGAGAGACGGTGTCAGGGAGGGAGAGGAAAAGTGGCAGAGGGAGAGGGGGGCAGCCAGAGATACACTGCCTGACTAGTCTACAGCACTGCAGCTATTGCTGCAGTCACGTTAAACTCCCAGACCTGGCCTCACCCCCGCAGCTGTCCACCACAGTGGGTGGTCTGAGGAGACCGATGACGCAATCGGCGCTGAATCTTGTCATCGTAGTCCCACCCCCGCTATTCAATGGTGCTAATCAGTGCACTGAATAGCAGGGGCACGGCCACAATGATGCGATCACATGTCCATGCCCCCAAACTGCCCACCTCCAATGAGACCATGCCCCCTGTAGTTGCGTCCCAGATGCCCCATCCTGCATGGGCCAGCCAGAAAGTCAGCAAGCCTGGTGCAGCCCCATAGGATTCTATAGAAGGGCTGCAGTGACCCCCACACCCTTTCTCCCGGGGGGCCTCTCAGTCTGCACAGCCTCAGGCAAACTCTCCCCTGCAGCCAGCAGCACCAGAAGCCCGGGAAAATGACCCCTAGCTGATTGGTAGCTGGGGTCACCAGCACCTAGATCCTTTTCGCCGGGAGGACCTTTCCCATAATGCCTTGCGGCAATGACCGAGGGACTGCTATGAGGAGGAGAGCCAGGGGCACCTCTGTGCCGGAGTGAGGGCTGCCTGCAGAGGTGCCTGACGATCAGGACCCTGCTACTGGAGGTAATCCCGCTGAGGAGGTGGTGGTGCAGAAGATCCAGCGTGGACCAGAGGAGCTCAGAGTGAGTGTGATCCCCCCTACCTGTCTGCAGATGGCTTGCCAGGAGACCCAGGCCTTATTCAGATCTGATCGCAGCAGCAAATATGTTAGCTAATGGGCAAAACCATGTGCACTACAGGGGTGGCAGAAGGACAACATGTTGAACACGTTAAATGACTGTCCTTTATGGAGAACAGTTCAGCCTGTAATTCCGACAAAAAAGTGTTGTAACTTTTGAACCATAACTGCTGTTTCAAATCTGTTTGCAGCAATAAACTTGTCAGCAAATTCTGATGTTTTTTTAAATGTTACACGACCCCTTTCCATATGAAAAAAACTGACTTAGACTCAAGATCGCCGATTTCAAGATGGCACCCATGTTCGGTACATACCCTAAAAGATAGCCCACCTCACCCATACCTTACTGGAGTATTCAGTTTTCCCATTTCCTGCACAGTTTTTGAAACAAAAGGGTGTACTACGACTTTTGAATCACTATATATATATATATATATATATATATATATATATAAAATCACATTGCAGCACCTTACATATGATAGCGTTCTGTACACAACAGTCAGTGTCTAATGGGCTGCTGCAACTGCAGCCTGTGGGAGATATTCAAACTTGTTAGCAAACCAAAAAAGTTAGCAATTGGGCAAAATCATGTTGCACTGCAGGTGGGGCAGATGTAACATGTGCAGAAAGTGTTAGATTTGGGTGGGTTATATTGTTTCTGTGCATGGTAAATACTGGCAGCTTTATTTTTACACTGCAATTTAGATTTCAGTTTGAACACACCCCACTCAAATCTAACTCTCCCCACCTGCAGTTCAACATGGTTTTGTCCATTAGTGTGCTTTTTTTCCTTTGCTTACAACTCTGAATAACCCCATATATGCTAATACTAGGATCAGCCCTTCCCCTGGTGTACAAACTAGAGATGAGCGGGTTCGGTTCCTCGGAAACCGAACCCGCCCGAACTTCATGTTTTTTTACACGGGTCCGAGCGACTCGGATCTTCCCGCCTTGCTCGGTTAACCCGAGCGCGCCCGAACATCATCATCCCGCTGTCGGATTCTCGCGAGGCTCGGATTCTATCGCGAGACTCGGATTCTATATAAGGAGCCGCGCGTCGCCGCCATTTTCACACGTGCATTGAGATTCATAGGGAGAGGACGTGGCTGGCGTCCTCTCCGTTTATAGAGAAGAGAGTGAGACAGTAGAGAGAGACACAGTAGTAATTTTGGGGAGCATTAGGAGGAGTACTAGTAGTTACTTGCTGAAGTGATAGATAGTGTGACTGTATTATCTGACTTGTGGGGGAGACACTGACAGTGGGGAGCAGTTAGAGTCTGAGAGCAGGACTCAGGAGTACATATAACGTACAGTGCACACTTTTGCTGCCAGAGTGCCACACTGCCATTGTGACCACACTGACCACCAGTATAATATATATTGTGATTGTCTGCTTAGGAGTACTACTTGCAAGTTGCTGATAGTGTGACCAGTGACCTGACCACCAGTTTAATAATCACCACCAGTGAGTTTAATATATATATATATATATATATATATATATAAAATTGTATATAATATATATATAATATTGTATACCACCTACCCGTGGTTTTTTTTTTCTTTCTTCTTTATACATACTACTATAGTAGCTTACTGTAGCAGTCTGCGGTGCTGCTGAGCTGACAGTGTCCAGCAGGTCCGTCATCAGTCATTACATAATAAATATATATACCTGTCCGGCTGCAGTACTAGTGATATTATATATATATATATATATATTGATTTCATCTCATTATCATCCAGTCTATATTAGCAGCAGACACAGTATGGTAGTCCACGGCTGTAGCTACCTCTGTGTCGGCAGTCGCTCATCCATCCATAATTGTATACCACCTACCCGTGGTTTTTTTTTTTCTTTCTTCTTTATACATACTACTATAGTAGCTTACTGTAGCAGTCTGCGGTGCTGCTGAGCTGACAGTGTCCAGCAGGTCCGTCATCAGTCATTACATAATAAATATATATACCTGTCCGGCTGCAGTACTAGTGATATTATATATATATATATTGATTTCATCTCATTATCATCCAGTCTATATTAGCAGCAGACACAGTACGGTAGTCCACGGCTGTAGCTACCTCTGTGTCGGCAGTCGCTCATCCATCCATAATTGTATACCACCTACCCGTGGTTTTTTTTTTTTCTTTCTTCTTTATACATACTACTATAGTAGCTTACTGTAGCAGTCTGCGGTGCTGCTGAGCTGACAGTGTCCAGCAGGTCCGTCATCAGTCATTACATAATAAATATATATACCTGTCCGGCTGCAGTACTAGTGATATTATATATATATATATTGATTTCATCTCATTATCATCCAGTCTATATTAGCAGCAGACACAGTACGGTAGTCCACGGCTGTAGCTACCTCTGTGTCGGCAGTCGCTCGTCCATCCATAATTGTATACCACCTACCCGTGTTTTTTTTTTTCTTTCTTCTTTATACATACTACTATAGTAGCTTACTGTAGCAGTCTGCGGTGCTGCTGAGCTGACAGTGTCCAGCAGGTCCGTCATCAGTCATTACATAATAAATATATATACCTGTCCGGCTGCAGTACTAGTGATATTATATATATATATATTGATTTCTTCTCATTATCATCCAGTCTATATTAGCAGCAGACACAGTATGGTAGTCCACGGCTGTAGCTACCTCTGTGTCGGCAGTCGCTCGTCCATCCATAATTGTATACCACCTACCCGTGGTTTTTTTTTTTCTTTCTTCTTTATACATACTACTATAGTAGCTTACTGTAGCAGTCTGCGGTGCTGCTGAGCTGACAGTGTCCAGCAGGTCCGTCATCAGTCATTACATAATAAATATATATACCTGTCCGGCTGCAGTACTAGTGATATTATATATATATATTTATTGATTTCATCTCATTATCATCCAGTCTATATTAGCAGCAGACACAGTACGGTAGTCCACGGCTGTAGCTACCTCTGTGTCGGCAGTCGCTCGTCCATCCATAATTGTATACCACCTACCCGTGTTTTTTTTTTTTCTTTCTTCTTTATACATACTACTATAGTAGCTTACTGTAGCAGTCTGCGGTGCTGCTGAGCTGACAGTGTCCAGCAGGTCCGTCATCAGTCATTACATAATAAATATATCTACCTGTCCGGCTGCAGTACTAGTGTGATATAATATATATTGATTTCATCTCATTATCATCCAGTCTATATTAGCAGCAGACACAGTACGGTAGTCCACGGCTGTAGCTACCTGTTAGGGTCTCCTGCCCTGTGCTGCCACGTCGTCATGGCAACCGGGAGACAAGTGCTAGTGGAGTAACCTGAGCGCAGCTGATACTCCGGTTCGGGTCTTTTGCTGTGCAGTGGTTATAGGCTCTGTGCACGGCAGGGGATCCGGTGCTGGTTTTTGTGCTCACAGTCTGTGAGGTCTGAGTGGGGCGTGGACAGCACCTGCTTTATAAGGCCTCTTTTCAGGGTAAGCAGATGCTGCTGAATCTCTGTTGGTTAGTCAGTTCATGAAAGTTAGCCAGTACTGTGTAGCTTTGTATTTGTTTGTTGCTTACTGCAAATAGGCCTGGGGATTTGGTATTACACTCTGCCAATCCAGACCTAGCAGTAAGACTGGAGTCAGTCGTTTAGCTTGCTGGGGTTCTGTTATTACTCTGTGAACTTAGCAAGTTTGCGGCTGTATTCTAACACTTGCCTGTCTAATCCTGTCTCACTGTGCTAGGTGTCAGGGGTCAGTTTAGTGGCAGTAAGCTTAAACCTGTGCACTGCAAGTGAGAATCAGGATTGTGGAGGCTCTCCTTGTGTCTATCATTCCATCTCTGACCAAGGAGTTTACTGCCACACCCGTTGGTAACCCTTTAGGGTTTTGCTGTTGCCCTTAGCAACAGCATTTCGGGTTCTCTACGTATTAAAACACAACATCTTGCTTTTTACATCTGAGCAGTTCTAATACAAGGGAGATACCCAGTTCCTTAGCCTCTGGGCTTCTCTGTTCACTGTGTGTGTATTTTGTTACCCTATCACCTTCTGTGTACGTTATGTCATATTCCCCAGTTTGTCTGTGAGTCCATTTGTTTTGCATAACAGTTCAAACACCAGTACATTCCTGCAGACACTGGAGTGCATAACAGTTCTGACACTAGTACTTTCCTGCAGGCACTGGTGTGCATAACATATTCAGCAGCCTAATACTCCTGTTGAAATTTTGTGGGAATATGGAGCATACCCCTCAAAATACGTTGCAACAGGTGGTCGATCAGGTGCAGGTCCTGACTCGGCAATTTAATGATTTGTCCATTAAAATGCACACCTCCCAGGCTGCTGGCGGAGCTCCCGCAGCAGCAGCACCTGCAGGGGTTAAGGAGCCGAAAGTAAATCTCCTGGATCGTTTTACTGGAGATCGCTCGCAGTTCTTTTGTTTCAAGGAGAGCTGCAAGCTATACTTCCGGCTTAGGCCTCAGTCTTCTGGGTCGGAGATTCAGCGGGTGGGCATAGTGATTTCCTTGCTACAAGGAGACCCACAGGTCTGGGCATATGGGTTGCAGCCTGACTGTCCGTCGCTTAAAAGTGTTGATGCTTTTTTTACGGCACTGGGCATGTTGTATGATGACCCTGACAAGACGGCCTCAGCCGAGGCTCAGATTTCGATCCTTAAGCAAGGGCGAAGGCCAGTTGAGGTTTACTGTACGGAGTTTCGGAGGTTGGCCCATGATACCCAGTGGAATGACCCAGCCCTGAGACACCAGTACCGAAGAGGTCTTTCTAACCAGATAAAGGACCAACTGGTACAATATCCCTTGCCTGATAGCTTGGATCAGCTCATGCAGTTATCCATCCGGGTGGATAGACGGCTGAGAGAGCATAGGCTTGAAAGGGAGACTGAGATTTCCTTCCTTCCCAAGGGAACCTCAGACTCTGAGGAATTTTCTGAGGAGCCTATGCAGATTGGGGCTACCCGCCTCTCCTCGCGTGAGAAGACGCGGAGGAGACAGCAGGGGTTGTGTTTGTACTGTGGGAATAAAGGTCATGTGGTAGTATCATGCCCAGAAAAGCCGGAAAACTTCAGGGCCTGAGGGTGATGGGAAATATCCTGTCAGGCCAGAAGTCAGAATTTCCCAAGAAGACTTTTATCATTCCGGTGACCTTGAAGATCCTCGGTCAAACTGTCAAGACTGAGGCCTTTGTGGACAGTGGGGCCGACGGGGTTTTTATGGACCGCCAATTCGCCCTAAAACACTCTGTTCCCTTAGTACCCTTGGCATCGGAAATTGAGATTTGTGGGTTAAACGGGGAACCATTATCCCAAGGTAAAATTACCTCTTGCACTAGCCAGATTTCTTTGTTTATTGGAGCCACACACTCTGAAAAATTGTCCTTTTATGTGACTGTCTGTACTTTTGCCCCATTGGTGTTGGGGTTACCCTGGTTAAGGGCCCACAATCCTCAATTTGACTGGGTCTCTGGGGAGATTCTTAGTTGGGGTACTGATTGTTTCAGGAGTTGCTTGAGCCTTCCAGTCAGGCTCTCGCAGCTAAGTTTGCCAGGATTGCCAGGGTGTTATGCAGATTTTGCGGACGTGTTCTCCAAAAAAGTTGCAGAGGTACTACCTCCCCATCGCCCCTATGACTGTGCCATTGATTTGTTGCCAAATGCTAAGCTTCCCAAGAGCAGGTTGTACTCCCTGTCACGTCCTGAGACTCAGGCTATGGCAGAGTACATTCAGGAGAACTTGGCTAAGGGATTTATCAGACCTTCACAGTCTCCAGTTGGGTCGGGGTTCTTCTTCGTGGGTAAAAAGGACGGTTCGTTGCGACCCTGCATCGACTTCAGGGAATTGAACCGTATCACGATTAAAAACTCATACCCACTGCCTCTCATTTCGGTCTTGTTTGACCAGCTTCGTACTGCCACCATTTTTTCTAAGATTGACCTACGCGGTGCGTACAATCTAATCCGAATAAGAGAGGGGGATGAATGGAAGACTGCCTTTAATACCCACTCAGGGCATTATGAATATTTGGTGATGCCTTTTGGGCTCTGTAATGCCCCGGCAGTCTTCCAGGATTTCATGAATGATGTGCTCAGGGAATATTTGGATAGATTCTTAGTTGTATACTTAGATGACATCCTAATCTTCTCCCATTCCCTGGAGGAACATCGGAAGCATGTACGCTTAGTCCTCCAGAAACTCAGAGACCACCGGCTTGGGGCGAAGCTGGAGAAGTGCGAATTTGAAGTTCAGCAAATCGCATTTCTAGGATATATTATCTCCCCAGAAGGTTTCCAAATGGAGGGTTCCAAGGTACAGGCAGTCCTGGATTGGGTGCAGCCCACTAGTTTGAAGGCGCTTCAGCGTTTCCTGGGCTTTGCGAATTTTTATAGACGATTTATTGCTGGATTTTCGTCTATAGTGGCGCCCTTGGTGGCACTCACTAAGAAAGGGGCGGATGTTGCTCACTGGTCTTGTGAGGCTAAAGCGGCTTTTGCCCGTCTCAAAAGGGCATTTGTTTCGGCCAAGGTGCTGCGACACCCAGATCCAGAGCGTCCTTTTGTGGTGGAGGTGGATGCCTCTGAGATGGGTATTGGGGCAGTGCTTTCTCAGATGGGAGTGTCTGATAATCGCCTTCATCCCTGTGCTTACTTTTCCCGTAAATTTTCGCCTGCCGAGATGAATTATGACGTGGGTAACCGGGAATTGTTGGCTATTAATGATGCACTCGAGGAGTGGAGACACTGGCTTGAGGGGGCTAAGTTTGTGGTCTCAATTCTCACTGACCATAAGAATCTGGCATATTTAGAGTCAGCGAAGCGTCTCAATGCCAGGCAGGCACGATGGGCTTTGTTTTTTGCTCGCTTTAATTTTTTGATAACATATCGCCCTGGGTCAAAAAACATCAAGGCTGATGCGCTCTCGCGGAGTTTTGCTCCAATCCAGGAGACCACCGAGGAGCCGTTGCCCATTGTTTCCCCATCATGTATTAAAGTGGGCATTACCCAGGACCTCTTATCATTAGTCCTTAGAGCACAGGAGCAGGCTCCTCCAGACCTTCCGGTAGGTCTTTTGTTTGTGCCTCCTAGGTTAAGACAGCGAGTGTTCCTGGAATTCCATGCCAAGAAGTCGGCAGGTCACCCGGGTATTGCCAGAACTCGGGAGTTGCTATCTAGGGCGGTGTGGTGGCCCTCGGTGGCTAAGGATGTGGATCAGTGGGTTCGGGCATGTGACATCTGTGCCCGAAATAAGACTCCTAGAGGGGTTCCTGTTGGCCCATTACATCCACTCTCTATCCCATCTAAGCCATGGACCCACATTTCAATGGATTTTGTGGTGGACTTGCCCAAATCCTCGGGGATGACAGCCATCTGGGTTGTCGTTGACAGGTTTTCGAAGATGGCGCACTTCGTTCCACTGGTTGGGCTGCCATCAGCCAGACGCCTGTCTGAATTATTTATGCTGCATGTTGTGCGTCTCCACGGGTTGCCACTTGATGTGGTCTCTGACCGCGGATCCCAGTTTGTGGCCAAATTCTGGAGGGCATTTTGTTCCGATCTCCAGATTTCTGTCAGCTTGTCGTCAGGCTACCATCCGCAGTCTAATGGGCAGACTGAAAGGGTGAACCAGTCCTTGGAGCAGTTCCTCAGGTGTTATGTCTCCAAGTGTCAGACTGACTGGGTTGCTCATCTGTCCATGGCGGAGTTTGCCTATAACAACGCGGCTCACTCTGCTACAGGGATCTCTCCCTTCCTTTGTGTGTATGGGCATCATCCTAAGGCCAATTCTTTTGACCCCCTGGACTCCACGCCTGGTGGTTCCTCTGTGGTTTCGGTCCTTAGAGGTATTTGGCGGAAAGTGAAGAAAGCCCTTGTGTCTGTGTCATTAGTGACCAAAAGGGTTTTTGATAAGCGGAAAAGACCCTGCAGCTTCAAATTAGGAGACTTCGTCTGGTTGTCTACCAAGAATTTGAAGTTGAGACAGCCATCTCATAAGTTAGGGCCCCGGTTCATCGGCCCTTATAAGATCACCAGGGTTATCAATCCGGTGGCATTTCAGTTAGATCTGCCCCGTTCTTTGGGTATCAATAAAACATTTCATTGTTCCCTTTTAAAACGGGCGATTAGTAATCCTTCTTCCAGTGGAAGACCTTCCCCTCTTCTGATACGTGGCCAGAGGGAGTTTGTTGTTGAAAGGATTCTTGACTCCAAGGTGGTTCGGGGTCGGCTGTCATTTTTGGTGCACTGGAAGGGGTATGGCCCGGAGGAGCGGTCGTGGGTGCGCAGTTGTGATCTTCATGCCCCCAGACTGATACGCTCTTTCTTCTCGCAGTTCCCCGATAAACCCGGTGGTAGGGGTTCTTTGACCCCTCGTCAGAGGGGGGGTACTGTTAGGGTCTCCTGCCCTGTGCTGCCACGTCATCATGGCAACCGGGAGACAAGTGCTAGTGGAGTAACCTGAGCGCAGCTGATACTCCGGTTCGGGTCTTTTGCTGTGCAGTGGTTATAGGCTCTGTGCACGGCAGGGGATCCGGTGCTGGTTTTTGTGCTCACAGTCTGTGAGGTCTGAGTGGGGCGTGGACAGCACCTGCTTTATAAGGCCTCTTTTCAGGGTAAGCAGATGCTGCTGAATCTCTGTTGGTTAGTCAGTTCATGAAAGTTAGCCAGTACTGTGTAGCTTTGTATTTGTTTGTTGCTTACTGCAAATAGGCCTGGGGATTTGGTATTACACTCTGCCAATCCAGACCTAGCAGTAAGACTGGAGTCAGTCGTTTAGCTTGCTGGGGTTCTGTTATTACTCTGTGAACTTAGCAAGTTTGCGGCTGTATTCTAACACTTGCCTGTCTAATCCTGTCTCACTGTGCTAGGTGTCAGGGGTCAGTTTAGTGGCAGTAAGCTTAAACCTGTGCACTGCAAGTGAGAATCAGGATTGTGGAGGCTCTCCTTGTGTCTATCATTCCATCTCTGACCAAGGAGTTTACTGCCACACCCGTTGGTAACCCTTTAGGGTTTTGCTGTTGCCCTTAGCAACAGCATTTCGGGTTCTCTACGTATTAAAACACAACATCTTGCTTTTTACATCTGAGCAGTTCTAATACAAGGGAGATACCCAGTTCCTTAGCCTCTGGGCTTCTCTGTTCACTGTGTGTGTATTTTGTTACCCTATCACCTTCTCTGTACGTTATGTCATATTCCCCAGTTTGTCTGTGAGTCCATTTGTTTTGCATAACAGTTCAAACACCAGTACATTCCTGCAGACACTGGAGTGCATAACAGTTCTGACACTAGTACTTTCCTGCAGGCACTGGTGTGCATAACACTACCTCTGTGTCTTTTAGTTGTGCCTATTAAAATATGGAGAACAAAAATGTTGAGGTTCCAAAATTAGGGAAAGATCAAGATCCACTTCCACCTCGTGCTGAAGCTGCTGCCACTAGTCATGGCCGAGACGATGAAATGCCAGCAACGTCGTCTGCCAAGGCCGATGCCCAATGTCATAGTACAGAGCATGTAAAATCCAAAACACCAAATATCAGTAAAAAAAGGACTCCAAAATCTAAAATAAAATTGTCGGAGGAGAAGCGTAAACTTGCCAATATGCCATTTACCACACGGAGTGGCAAGGAACGGCTGAGGCCCTGGCCTATGTTCATGGCTAGTGGTTCAGCTTCACATGAGGATGGAAGCACTCAGCCTCTCGCTAGAAAACTGAAAAGACTCAAGCTGGCAAAAGCACCGCAAAGAACTGTGCGTTCTTCGAAATCCCAAATCCACAAGGAGAGTCCAATTGTGTCGGTTGCGATGCCTGACCTTCCCAACACTGGACGTGAAGAGCATGCGCCTTCCACCATTTGCACGCCCCCTGCAAGTGCTGGAAGGAGCACCCGCAGTCCAGTTCCTGATAGTCAGATTGAAGATGTCAGTGTTGAAGTACACCAGGATGAGGAGGATATGGGTGTTGCTGGCGCTGGGGAGGAAATTGACAAGGAGGATTCTGATGGTGAGGTGGTTTGTTTAAGTCAGGCACCCGGGGAGACACCTGTTGTCCGTGGGAGGAATAGGGCCGTTGACATGCCTGGTGAAAATACCAAAAAAATCAGCTCTTCGTGTGGAAGTATTTCACCAGAAATGCGGACAACATTTGTCAAGCCGTGTGTTGCCTTTGTCAAGCTGTAATAAGTAGGGGTAAGGACGTTAACCACCTCGGAACATCCTCCCTTATACGTCACCTGCAGCGCATTCATAATAAGTCAGTGACAAGTTCAAAAACTTTGGGCGACAGCGGAAGCAGTCCACTGACCAGTAAATCCCTTCCTCTTGTAACCAAGCTCACGCAAACCACCCCACCAACTCCCTCAGTGTCAATTTCCTCCTTCCCCAGGAATGCCAATAGTCCTGCAGGCCATGTCACTGGCAAGTCTGACGAGTCCTCTCCTGCCTGGGATTCCTCCGATGCATCCTTGCGTGTAACGCCTACTGCTGCTGGCGCTGCTGTTGTTGCTGCTGGGAGTCGATGGTCATCCCAGAGGGGAAGTCGTAAGCCCACTTTTACTACTTCCACCAAGCAATTGACTGTCCAACAGTCCTTTGCGAGGAAGATGAAATATCACAGCAGTCATCCTGTTGCAAAGCGGATAACTGAGGCCTTGACAACTATGTTGGTGTTAGACGTGCGTCCGGTATCCGCCGTTAGTTCACAGGGAACTAGACAATTTCTTGAGGTAGTGTGCCCCCGTTACCAAATACCATCTAGGTTCCACTTCTCTAGGCAGGCGATACCGAGAATGTACACGGACGTCAGAAAAAGACTCACCAGTGTCCTAAAAAATGCAGTTGTAGCCAATGTCCACTTAACCACGGACATGTGGACAAGTGGAGCAGGGCAGGGTCAGGACTATATGACTGTGACAGCCCACTGGGTAGATGTATGGACTCCCGCCGCAAGAACAGCAGCGGCGGCACCAGTAGCAGCATCTCGCAAACGCCAACTCTTTCCCAGGCAGGCTACGCTTTGTATCACCGGTTTCCAGAATACGCACACAGCTGAAAACCTCTTACGGCAACTGAGGAAGATCATCGCGGAATGGCTTACCCCAATTGGACTCTCCTGTGGATTTGTGGCATCGGACAACGCCAGCAATATTGTGTGTGCATTAAATATGGGCAAATTCCAGCACGTCCCATGTTTTGCACATACCTTGAATTTGGTGGTGCAGAATTTTTAAAAAAACGACAGGGGCGTGCAAGAGATGCTGTCGGTGGCCAGAAGAATTGCGGGACACTTTCGGCGTACAGGCACCACGTACAGAAGACTGGAGCACCACCAAAAACGCCTGAACCTGCCCTGCCATCATCTGAAGCAAGAAGTGGTAACGAGGTGGAATTCAACCCTCTATATGCTTCAGAGGTTGGAGGAGCAGCAAAAGGCCATTCAAGCCTATACAATTGAGCACGATATAGGAGGTGGAATGTACCTGTCTCAAGCGCAGTGGAGAATGATTTCAACGTTGTGCAAGGTTCTGCAACCTTTTGAACTTGCCACACGTGAAGTCAGTTCAGACACTGCCAGCCTGAGTCAGGTCATTCCCCTCATCAGGCTTTTGCAGAAGAAGCTGGAGGCATTGAAGGAGGAGCTAAAAGGGAGCGATTCCGCTAGGCATGTGGGACTTGTGGATGGAGCCCTTAATTCGCTTAACAAGGATTCACGGGTGGTCAATCTGTTGAAATCAGAGCACTACATTTTGGCCACCGTGCTCGATCCTAGATTTAAAACCTACCTTGGATCTCTCTTTCCGGCAGACACAAGTCTGCTGGGGTTCAAAGACCTGCTGGTGACAAAATTGTCAAGTCAAGCGGAACGCGACCTGTCAACATCTCCTCCTTCACATTCTCCCGCAACTGGGGGTGCGAGGAAAAGGCTCAGAATTCCGAGCCCACCCGCTGGCGGTGATGCAGGGCAGTCTGGAGCGACTGCTGATGCTGACATCTGGTCCGGACTGAAGGACCTGACAACGATTACGGACATGTCGTCTACTGTCACTGCATATGATTCTCTCACCATTGAAAGAATGGTGGAGGATTATATGAGTGACCGCATCCAAGTAGGCACGTCAGACAGTCCGTACTTATACTGGCAGGAAAAAGAGGCAATTTGGAGGCCCTTGCACAAACTGGCTTTATTCTACCTAAGTTGCCCTCCCACAAGTGTGTACTCCGAAAGAGTGTTTAGTGCCGCCGCTCACCTTGTCAGCAATCGGCGTACGAGGTTACTTCCAGAAAATGTGGAGAAGATGATGTTCATTAAAATGAATTATAATCAATTCCTCCGTGGAGACATTGACCAGCAGCAATTGCCTCCACAAAGTACACAGGGAGCTGAGATGGTGGATTCCAGTGGGGACGAATTGATAATCTGTGAGGAGCGGGATGTACACGGTGATATATCGGAGGATAATGATGAGGTGGACATCTTGCCTCTGTAGAGCCAGTTTGTGCAAGGAGAGATTAATTGCTTCTTTTTCGGTGGGGGTCCAAACCAACCCGTCATTTCAGTCACAGTCGTGTGGCAGACCCTGTCACTGAAATGATGGGTTGGTTAAAGTGTGCATGTCCTGTTTATACAACATAAGGGTGGGTGGGAGGGCCCAAGGACAATTCCATCTTGCACCACTTTTTTCTTTCATTTTTCTTTGCGTCATGTGCTGTTTGGGGAGTGTTTTTTGGAAGGGCCATCCTGCGTGACACTGCAGTGCCACTCCTAGATGGGCCAGGTGTTTGTGTCGGCCACTAGGGTCGCTTATCTTACTCACACAGCTACCTCATTGCGCCTCTTTTTTTCTTCTTTGCGTCATGTGCGGTTTGGGGAGTGTTTTTTGGAAGGGCCATCCTGCGTGACACTGCAGTGCCACTCCTAGATGGGCCAGGTGTTTGTGTCGGCCACTAGGGTCGCTTAGCTTACTTACACAGCTACCTCATTGCGCCTCTTTTTTTCTTCTTTGCGTCATGTGCTGTTTGTGGAGTGTTTTTTGGAAGGGCCATCCTGCGTGACACTGCAGTGCCACTCCTAGATGGGCCAGGTGTTTGTGTCGGCCACTAGGGTCGCTTATCTTACTCACACAGCTACCTTATTGCGCCTCTTTTTTTCTTCTTTGCGTCATGTGCTGTTTGGGGAGTGTTTTTTGGAAGGGCCATCCTGCGTGACACTGCAGTGCCACTCCTAGATGGGCCAGGTGTTTGGGTCGGCCACTAGGGTCGCTTAGCTTACTCACACAGCTACCTCATTGCGCCTCTTTTTTTCTTTGCGTCATGTGCTGTTTGGGGAGTGTTTTTTGGAAGGGCCATCCTGCGTGACACTGCAGTGCCACTCCTAGATGGGCCAGGTGTTTGTGTCGGCCACTAGGGTCGCTTAGCTTAGTCATCCAGCGACCTCGGTGCAAATTTTAGGACTAAAAATAATATTGTGAGGTGTGAGGTATTCAGAATAGACTGAAAATGAGTGGAAATTATGGTTTTTGAGGTTAATAATACTTTGGGATCAAAATGACCCCCAAATTCTATGATTTAAGCTGTTTTTTAGGGTTTTTTGAAAAAAACACCCGAATCCAAAACACACCCGAATCCGACAAAAAAAATTCGGTGAGGTTTTGCCAAAACGCGGTCGAACCCAAAACACGGCCGCGGATCCGAACCCAAAACCAAAACACAAAACCCGAAAAATTTCAAGTGCACATCTCTAGTACAAACATGCATCTGAATGTACAGGGACTGAGATGCCCACTGTGAGTGTCTTCACATGCTGTAATACCACTTGATGCATTTGTAGATGCCACCATTGGTTGCACCATCAAAATTTGCACCAGCCCTATGGTAGATGCAGATTTTCCAGCTGAGTATGGCTTCCACTGTGAGTGATTAAGCATCTGTGCATGCAAACACTTCAGCGACACACCCATAAGATTGCCCATACGTGCTTCTGTACACCTCCCAGTCACTGCATAGGAATGCCCAGCACATTTCCAATACATTTCCGATACTGTGCCTCTTCATGAATATTGGCATAACCCGGGACCCAGTATCAGGCCCTAAAATGCAATGAGAACTGCATTAAGCCTAGTGAAGGCCAAATACATGCCATTATAAATAAAATGTTTAATCATCCATGTTATCAGAAGAATGACTTAGGTGTTGGTTACTTTTTTTTTTTACTGCTACACTGCACTTTGCAATATGCTATATTTTACATACTAAAACATTATTTTTACATAATAAAACATTAGTTCTGTTAACCCAACCTCTAGTTTTGATTGTCAGGAAGGCAAATCCTGGTGTAGTTTCTGTAGAAAGAAAATAAGCTCCATGTTCAACAATGTTTTTGTTCCACCAGGTAACTGCCTTCTAACAGCGTAACAATGTAGCATTTGAGTGCACAGCCTGGACTTGACATTAGAGGAAGGGGTGGAGCTCTCAGGTAATGGAGCCCACCAGGAATGGTAGCGTCTAGTTTCCCTTCATAGAGAGGACCTTTCCCATAAGCCCCTGGGTCCATGTCACAATCTATTTGGAATAGTAACCTGTGGCGAGCGGAGCGAGACACCGAGCCTGAAGCATGGCGAGCGTCCAATGCTGCATAGAGAAAAAAAATTACCCCAAACGAACGGAGAACGAAGAAAACATTTAGGTGCTGGAAGGGCGGAAGTTCTCTCCTGCCCTCTCGTTTTGTCACTTCCAGGTCCTGAGCACGAAGGTAACATAGACACAACCCACCAGGAATTTCCCCTGTACCCCAGTGGGACAGTCTGACCTTGTGAGTGTGTGTTGCCAGCATTAATTTAGTGCAGATAGTATGAAGAAGAGAATAGTGGATATTGTGCTACCGCATTGTTTAAAGAAAGGGGACAGAATAAGACATCAAAACCAGACCCGTTCCAGCGGCATGAATGTGTAATATGATCTCAGATGATATAGCTGCAGACATGTGCTATTAATAAAATGGTTCTCATTACCTGGGCAAGTTGGAAACACCCATAAAGGAGATTGTCTGGAGCAGGGGCGTTTTAAGAGAGGAGGTGGCCCGTGTGCAGACTCTGGGTGGGCCCCCGCCTCTGCACAGCGCCGTAGGCTCCGGCATCGAGCTGGAGTCTACTGCGCATGCGCAGGTCTCCAGAAACATGGTGCCCGCTGTGGTCCGGAGACAAACTTTGAACTACGCATGCGCGGCGGCCATATTTGGTTGGATTTTTGCCGCAAATGCAGTGGCCGTAGCGCTAGTCGCGGGACTCTGGAAAGGTAAGTATAAACAACATGGCCGCAGTGTGTGCGGTGTGGGCCCCCCCTGGACCCAGAGGCCCCTGTGCACATTGCACCCATGATAGAAACGCCAATGGTCTGGAGAGCTCTAAAGAATATTGAAATTCCAGATATGTTATAGAAATTCTTTCCAATGTTATAATTCGTTTTATGTATTATTTATTTAGCAGATTGCATGAAAAAGTCAATCTCAATATTATGATTCAAAATACACCATCCCCTAGGTATATTAGTGCTTGAACTTCTGGTAGAATGAATAATAGTTTGCATCCCTTGAGCATGCTGCTGGTAACATGGAGTAGAGGTATAATATATTACCAATAGAATTCAAAACAAATATATTTGTTTCTTAGGTAGGAAAGTACCATTTTAATTGCACTGACCAAATAATAGTAGAATAATGTAGTGTTCTGAACTTATTTTTATTTGTTTTTACCTTAACCGCATAGTGACAAAATGTGTAGGTACGGTTCTACTGCATTGCAATGCATGTGCCTAGATCAGCACTGAGTAACAAATTACCATATCCACCCACAAAAGCTTAATCATGGCCAACTAAAACGCCAGTGTGGAAGGGGACCCTAAACGTAAGTCATATTTGCCGACTTTTTGGCTGCTCTCTCCGGGAGAGAGCAGCCAGGTCGGCTCAGCAGGGGGGTGGGCTGCGATGTGCTGGCAGAGGGGGGCGGGCCAGAAGCGGAATGGGGGCATGGCGGAGGCGGGACGGGGGCATGGCTGTGGGATCACGTCATGCAAGCCACACCCCCACTGTGTAATGCCGCTATTACTGGCATTATACAGCAGGGGGCGTGGCTATAATGACGCGATTCAACAAGAATCGCATCATCGCCTGTCCGGACCGCCCACTTTACTCGCTAAGTGGACGGCCGGGCAGGGGGGGACCCCTGAAATCGGGAGACTTGCCTGCTCTTCCGGGGGGCCGGGAGGGTCACCCGATTTTCGGGAGCCTCCCGGCCATTCCGGGAGAGTAGGCAAGTATGACTTAAGTGTTTTTTGTATTGGAAAGTGCTGTCTTTCTTTAGACACCTAGGGCCAAATGTAATAGGGCAAGAGCTTGAAAAACGGCAGCGTTTGCAACTATTACACAGTGGAATTGAAAGCAATAGTCTTCTCTTAAAAGTAAAACCAACCTGGTTATGTCTTCTTGCCCCCCCCCACTCACACACACTGTTTTCAATCTCGCTGCAAAATCACTGAAAAATCTGCATTGTTTTTCAAACTTGGTCTCTATTATGTTTGCTCCAGTGTCTGGTTTATTATTATCTTTTATTGGAATTCAGATTGCATATTCTTGATTTAAGCTAATTGTGGCGCAAGATCCTTGTTACTTCATAGTGGCAACCTGACCACTCCTTCAACAGTACATAATCATTATGTATAGCATATTATTTTCTGCTCTGCATCAAAGATGTGATATCCTTTTTGACATTAACCATACCTCCCACCTGTTTTTCACGGTCTGACGCACCCGCGGGCTGCAGTATCCCGCTGTTGGGGGGTGGGGGGGTGGGGGTGGCAGTTGGGAGATCACCCCCTGTCACTCGCTGCCCTGAGCAGAGCAGCAGTGAATAGATGCTGTGCACATGCGCACAGAGTCTATTTTCCAGCAGAGAGGGAGCTGTTTATGCTCCCAAGGTGACAAAACGGGGGCGTGGCTAGCAGTTGTGGCGCTTGCTGTGAGATCATGCCACCTGGTCATAGGTCATGCCCTTAATATCAGCCACGCACCTTCGGCGTGCGAAGATGTCCCTCTGTAAGGTATAAAGAAGTTGGGATGTATGCCTTAACTACAGTGTTTCCCTAAACCAATTCTTATTGGCAGCTATTCCGCAATTTTGTTGCTCTTACTGTAGAGAACCATTTCCGAGGCTGATATTGCATTTGGTTTCCAGCCACATGGCATGACAATAGGACTGATTCAAAACTGGTTGCAAGCGCCCATTGTTTTTGTTATGTGCATATGTCCAAGATCCACTGTGCATGCATCCCTATAGTCACTACTGGCAAATGCAGCTCAGAACTGCATGGAGACAGGTGGGTTTGCTGGAGGCAGAAATCATTTCAGGGGCATGCCGGTGTCAGGGACTGTGTTGGAAGATGCCGTTTCTCTGGCCCCGGCGACCAAATTCTAACAGACATTCTGAGCAGCCACCATACCAATGGTACGCCATTGTCTGCACCATTCGGATTAGAGGTGCAGCCGGTGAGCATTTCAGTAGATAGACCATCTGCTGCCATCATTTCACAGTAGTAGCTGTGACAGAGTGGCAGTTGTTACTAGAGATATGCACCCCGGTGTTTTGGTGTTGGATCTGTTATTTATTTATTTTTTATAGCAGATGCTAAAAACTGCTAAAATCATGCAGTTTGGGCCTTTTTTTTGTTCCTACACTAGGTTATTATTAACCGCAAAATAACGTTTATTTCCAGTCAGTTTTGACCACATCATAGCTGACAATATTGTTTTCATCCAATTAAGGCAAAAGGGTGCAGCATGTGGACTGGTAACTAAGCTAGAGAGCAGCGGCACAAACACACTGCAGTTTATAGCACATCTATGAAACACTGCCACACAGCAGTGGCAGAAAAGGAAAGTGGTGCAAGATGGAATAGTCCTTGGGCCCTCCCACCCTGGGCCCTCCCACCCGGGCCCTCCTACCCTTATGTTGGACATTAAAAAGGACACTCACGGTTTAACAAACCAAGCACTTCAGCAACAGAGACTGCCACTTTTCTGGCAGAAGTGCTTGGCTTGTTTGGACCCCCACATAACAAGCTACCAATGGGCTTAAGGCAACTAACTGTGTTGTTTTGTTAATAATCTCTTCTCTACATTGGGAAGATGTAATTATCAGCCTCGCCCTCATCAGTGTTAACATCATCATCACCACACAATATTAACTCATCCCCGCTGGAATCCATTACAGAAGTCTCTGTACTTTGAAGTAATTGGTGGAAAAGTTCTTCCTCGTGGAATTTCCAGTTCATTTTTATGAAAATCATCTTTTCCACATTTTTAGGAAGTTGTCTCCTATGCAGATCACTCACAAGGTTCTCGGCTGTGCTGTAAACTCTTTCTGAGTATACACTGCAGGGTGGACAGCTTAAGTAAAGCATAGCGAGTTTGTACAAGGGCCTCCAAATTACCTTTTCTTCCTCCTAGTAATCAAAGAGACTCTCTGACATGTTCATTTGTACACTGTCATTAAAATAATCCTCTACCATTCTATGGATGGTTACTGTATCAGATTGAGTCACGGTAGAGGTGTTACTAATGTTGGCTAATTCTTTCAGACCTGACCAGATGTCAATATGCGTTAAGTGGACTCATCCTCATCACCAGTGGGTCTCTGGGAAAAGGATTAGGTTTATACTGACAGCAGCCACAGCACTATTTCTTAGTTGCTGCCCCTGTTCTTCTAGCGACTGATTGTGATCCATATCAACTCACAGCACTTATATTATTTATTGTTATTGTAGCACAGTGCCACTGCCTAGCCCTGAACACACACAAGTTTTACAATAAAAAATACAAAACTTTTCTTTTTTCTTTTTTTACAAATGACAACAACTTCACACTGTGACTCACAGCACTTACATTATTAATGCAGTAGCATGGCCTAGCCCTGCACACACATAAGTTTTACATAAAAAAGAAAAAAATGTTTTCTGTTTTTTAACAAATGACAACTTCACACTGCGACTCTCCCAGCGCTTATATGATTAACACAGTGGCACGGCACCTACCGAGCGTTATTGTAACAGTGTCACTCACTGCCTTGCCATGAACACACTCAATTTTCTTTTTTTACACACTGCTGCGAGTCACTGCCCTTATATTATAGAAATGGTGGCACACATCAGCACAGGCTGGAGATTACTTGGGAAATGGAACACCCCAATAAAGTGGTCCCCCCTCTCGAGTATACCCCAGGTATGGTATGAAGCCTGGGGCAATTCCCCTCGCACCCCTTCTGGACTATGGATAGACAGAGTCTAGATAGACAGTCAATAGGTCAACTCCAATGGTTGACAGGCATTAGGTCACCAGGGTCAAAAGCTCGACAGGTACAAGGTAGTACAAAAGTTCGATAGGTACAAAAGGTGAACAGGTTGAAAATGTCAACATGACAATAGTTGTCACACATATGGTCGACACAAGGTTTTTGGAGTTCTTCACATTTTTTTCAACTTTTGCTTAGTTTACCATCCATGTGGACTACGATTGGGAATAGTAACCTGTGCCGAGCACTGCAGTAACGGAGCAAGGCTCCTTGCCCGAAGTGTGGCGAGCATCTACAGTATGTTTTCACTAATTAGGGTTATAGGTGATGAAACATTCAAAATGAAACCGTAAAAAAGTGTCAATCTTTTTTGTGTCAACCACTTCCATGTCGACCTTTTGACACTGTTGGCCTAATGCCTGCCGACCATACGGTTTCAAACTATTGACTGTCTAATAACTGTAGATCTTCTATACCCTGGGTCAGACTGGCCCACATGGGTAAGGGGGAAACCCCCAGTGGGCCCCACTGTCCGAGGGCCTGCCTCTTCCTCTGGGAATCAGGTTCCAGACTATAATTATACATATGTTACAGTATACTGCACAGTACTATGGTGTATTTTCTACCGTGCATTCTTGTTATTAATCTGGTACACTATCATGCAATTTACTAGCAGTATTTATATATTTATCATGGTACCCAGACCATGCACTCTCTCATGGTTAACTAAACCTCTGTGGTGGCTGGCCACACACCTAATTATGGGCCCCTATCATTGCATTCCCCCAGTGAGCTCTTCATGCCCCGGTCTGACATTGGGGGTCATTCCGACCTTATCGCACGCTAGCTATTTTTTGCAGCGCTGCGATCAGGACAAAACTCGCAGGTGCATCGTACGGGTACAAAGCGGATTGGTGCTGGGAGATGGATTTAATGAAGAATCCATTCGCACAGCCGATCGCAAGAAGATTGACAGGAAGAAGGCATTTATGGGTGTCAACTGACCGTTTTCAGGGAGTGGTTGGGAAAACGCAGGCGTGACCAAGTGTTTGCAGGGTGGGTGTCTGACCTCAATTCCGGGACCGGACAGGCTGAAGTGATCGCAGCGGCTGAGTAAGTTCAGACCTACTCAGAAACTGCACAAACTGTTTTTGTACCGCTCGGCTGCACAAGCTTTCGCACACTTGCAAAGCGAAAATACACTCCCCAATAGGGGACAACTATCTGATCGCAGCGCTGCAAAAAATAGCTAGCGAGCGATCAACTCGGAATGACCCCCATTGTCCTCACACTACCATCTTGTCCATGGTGCTGATCAGTCCCCTTGTCCAGTAGTAATCCGGTCTTCTTAAAATAAAAAACATTGCTCCAGATCCCGAGTGAGGTTTCTCACGTGGTTTCCTGCACATGAGAACTAAGAGTCACTCCTTTCTCTGGCAGCGACCGGTT
This sequence comes from Pseudophryne corroboree, assembly GCF_028390025.1. NCBI lineage: Eukaryota > Metazoa > Chordata > Amphibia > Anura > Myobatrachidae > Pseudophryne > Pseudophryne corroboree. The sequence continues at coordinate 217,455,967 of NC_086453.1, read as the reverse complement.
TTCTATGGAAGTGCCTGCTGATTGACAACACCCTCAGCCTCACTTGCAGGTCTATTTGATTGTAATCTAACACAACCTTATATGAACTTGCATACACCCAAACACAGGGATGTAGAGAGCACTGGCAGGACCAGGTACTGTTTTAAGGGGTGTGGGCTAATTGCAGGATACGACCACGCCCATTATGCAAATCAGCACTACAAATGTATTTTCTGCGCCGAGCGCAAATTTCGGGGACACTATTGTACCCCTCAGCCAGGGGCAAATCCAGGGAGGGGCGCGATCAGTAGAGATGTGCACTTGAAATTTTTCGGGTTTTGTGTTTTGGTTTTGGGTTCGGTTCCGCGGCCGTGTTTTGGGTTCGACCGCGTTTTGGCAAAACCTCACCGAATTTTTTTTGTCGGATTCGGGTGTGTTTTGGATTCGGGTGTTTTTTTCAAAAAACACTAAAAAAACAGCTTAAATCATAGAATTTGGGGGTCATTTTGATCCCAAAGTATTATTAACCTCAAAAACCATAATTTCCACTCATTTTCAGTCTATTCTGAATACCTCACACCTCACAATATTATTTTTAGTCCTAAAATTTGCACCGAGGTCGCTGGATGACTAAGCTAAGCGACCCTAGTGGCCGACACAAACACCGGGCCCATCTAGGAGTGGCACTGCAGTGTCACGCAGGATGGCCCTTCCAAAAAACACTCCCCAAATAGCACATGACGCAAAGAAAAAAAGAGGCGCAATGAGGTAGCTGTGTGAGTAAGATAAGCGACCCTAGTGGCCGACACAAACACCGGGCCCATCTAGGAGTGGCACTGCAGTGTCACGCAGGATGGCCCTTCCAAAAAACACTCCCCAAACAGCACATGACGCAAAGAAAAAAAGAGGCGCAATGAGGTAGCTGTGTGAGTAAGCTAAGCGACCCTAGTGGCCGACACAAACACCTGGCCCATCTAGGAGTGGCACTGCAGTGTCACGCAGGATGGCCCTTCCAAAAAACACTCCCCAAACAGCACATGACGCAAAGAAAAAAAGAGGCGCAATGAGGTAGCTGTGTGAGTAAGATAAGCGACCCTAGTGGCCGACACAAACACCGGGCCCATCTAGGAGTGGCACTGCAGTGTCACGCAGGATGGCCCTTCCAAAAAACACTCCCCAAACAGCACATGACGCAAAGAAAAAAAGAGGCGCAATGAGGTAGCTGTGTGAGTAAGATAAGCGACCCTAGTGGCCAACACAAACACCGGGCCCATCTAGGAGTGGCACTGCAGTGTCACGCAGGATGGCCCTTCCAAAAAACACTCCCCAAACAGCACATGACGCAAAGAAAAAAAGAGGCGCAATGAGGTAGCTGTGTGAGTAAGATAAGCGACCCTAGTGGCCGACACAAACACCGGGCCCATCTAGGAGTGGCACTGCAGTGTCACGCAGGATGGCCCTTCCAAAAAACACTCCCCAAACAGCACATGACGCAAAGAAAAAAAGAGGCGCAATGAGGTAGCTGTGTGAGTAAGATAAGCGACCCTAGTGGCCAACACAAACACCGGGCCCATCTAGGAGTGGCACTGCAGTGTCACGCAGGATGGCCCTTCCAAAAAACACTCCCCAAACAGCACATGACGCAAAGAAAAAAAGAGGCGCAATGAGGTAGCTATGTGAGTAAGATAAGCGACCCTAGTGGCCGACACAAACACCTGGCCCATCTAGGAGTGGCACTGCAGTGTCACGCAGGATGGCCCTTCCAAAAAACACTCCCCAAACAGCACATGACGCAAAGAAAAATTAAAGAAAAAAGAGGTGCAAGATGGAATTGTCCTTGGGCCCTCCCACCCACCCTTATGTTGTATAAACAGGACATGCACACTTTAACCAACCCATCATTTCAGTGACAGGGTCTGCCACACGACTGTGACTGAAATGACGGGTTGGTTTGGACCCCCACCAAAAAAGAAGCAATTAATCTCTCCTTGCACAAACTGGCTCTACAGAGGCAAGATGTCCACCTCATCATCATCCTCCGATATATCACCGTGTACATCCCCCTCCTCACAGATTATCAATTCGTCCCCACTGGAATCCACCATCTCAGCTCCCTGTGTACTTTGTGGAGGCAATTGCTGCTGGTCAATGTCTCCACGGAGGAATTGATTATAATTCATTTTAATGAACATCATCTTCTCCACATTTTCTGGAAGTAACCTCGTACGCCGATTGCTGACAAGGTGAGCGGCGGCACTAAACACTCTTTCGGAGTACACACTTGTGGGAGGGCAACTTAGGTAGAATAAAGCCAGTTTGTGCAAGGGCCTCCAAATTGCCTCTTTTTCCTGCCAGTATAAGTACGGACTGTGTGACGTGCCTACTTGGATGCGGTCACTCATATAATCCTCCACCATTCTTTCAATGGGGAGAGAATCATATGCAGTGACAGTAGACGACATGTCCGTAATCGTTGACAGGTCCTTCAGTCCGGACCAGATGTCAGCATCAGCAGTCGCTCCAGACTGCCCTGCATCACCGCCAGCGGGTGGGCTCGGAATTCTGAGCCTTTTCCTCGCACCCCCAGTTGCGGGAGAATGTGAAGGAGGAGATGTTGACAGGTCGCGTTCCGCTTGACTTGACAATTTTCTCACCAGCAGGTCTTTGAACCCCAGCAGACTTGTGTCTACCGGAAAGAGAGATCCAAGGTAGGTTTTAAATCTAGGATCGAGCACGGTGGCCAAAATGTAGTGCTCTGATTTCAACAGATTGACCACCCGTGAATCCTTGTTAAGCGAATTAAGGGCTCCATCCACAAGTCCCACATGCCTAGCGGAATCGCTCCGTGTTAGCTCCTCCTTCAATGTCTCCAGCTTCTTCTGCAAAAGCCTGATGAGGGGAATGACCTGACTCAGGCTGGCAGTGTCTGAACTGACTTCACGTGTGGCAAGTTCAAAGGGCAGCAGAACCTTGCACAACGTTGAAATCATTCTCCACTGCGCTTGAGACAGGTACATTCCACCTCCTATATCGTGCTGAATTGTATAGGCTTGAATGGCCTTTTGCTGCTCCTCCAACCTCTGAAGCATATATAGGGTTGAATTCCACCTCGTTACCACTTCTTGCTTCAGATGATGGCAGGGCAGGTTCAGGCGTTTTTGGTGTTGCTCCAGTCTTCTGTACGTGGTGCCTGTACGCCGAAAGTGTCCCGCAATTCTTCTGGCCACCGACAGCATCTCTTGCACGCCCCTGTCGTTTTTTAAAAAATTCTGCACCACCAAATTCAAGGTATGTGCAAAACATGGGACGTGCTGGAATTTGCCCAGATTTAATGCACACACAATATTGCTGGCGTTGTCCGATGCCACAAATCCACAGGAGAGTCCAATTGGGGTAAGCCATTCCGCGATGATCTTCCTCAGTTGCCGTAAGAGGTTTTCAGCTGTGTGCGTATTCTGGAAACCGGTGATACAAAGCGTAGCCTGCCTAGGAAAGAGTTGGCGTTTGCGAGATGCTGCTACTGGTGCCGCCGCTGCTGTTCTTGCGGCGGGAGTCCATACATCTACCCAGTGGGCTGTCACAGTCATATAGTCCTGACCCTGCCCTGCTCCACTTGTCCACATGTCCGTGGTTAAGTGGACATTGGGTACAGCTGCATTTTTTAGGACACTGGTGACTCTTTTTCTGAGGTCTGTGTACATTTTCGGTATCGCCTGCCTAGAGAAATGGAACCTAGATGGTATTTGGTACCGGGGACACAGTACCTCCAACAAGTCTCTAGTTGGCTCTGCAGTAATGATGGATACCGGAACCACATTTCTCACCACCCAGGATGCCAAGGCCTCAGTTATCCGCTTTGCAGCAGGATGACTGCTGTGATATTTCATCTTCCTCGCAAAGGACTGTTGGACAGTCAATTGCTTGGTGGAAGTAGTAAAAGTGGTCTTACGATTTCCCCTCTGGGATGACCATCGACTCCCAGCAGCAACAACAGCAGCGCCAGCAGCAGTAGGCGTTACACGCAAGGATGCATCGGAGGAATCCCAGGCAGGAGAGGACTCGTCAGAATTGCCAGTGACATGGCCTGCAGGACTATTGGCATTCCTGGGGAAGGAGGAAATTGACACTGAGGGAGTTGGTGGGGTGGTTTGCGTGAGCTTGGTTACAAGAGGAAGGGATTTACTGGTCAGTGGACTGCTTCCGCTGTCGCCCAAAGTTTTTGAACTTGTCACTGACTTATTATGAATGCGCTGCAGGTGACGTATAAGGGAGGATGTTCCGAGGTGGTTAACGTCCTTACCCCTACTTATTACAGCTTGACAAAGGCAACACACGGCTTGACAAATGTTGTCCGCATTTCTGTTGAAATACTTCCACACCGAAGAGCTGATTTTTTTGGTATTTTCACCAGGCATGTCAACGGCCATATTCCTCCCACGGACAACAGGTGTCTCCCCGGGTGCCTGACTTAAACAAACCACCTCACCATCAGAATCCTCCTTGTCAATTTCCTCCCCAGCGCCAGCAACACCCATATCCTCCTCATCCTGGTGTACTTCAACACTGACATCTTCAATCTGACTATCAGGAACTGGACTGCGGGTGCTCCTTCCAGCACTTGCAGGGGGCGTGCAAATGGTGGAAGGCGCATGCTCTTCACGTCCAGTGTTGGGAAGGTCAGGCATCGCAACCGACACAATTGGACTCTCCTTGTGGATTTGGGATTTCGAAGAACGCACAGTTCTTTGCGGTGCTTTTGCCAGCTTGAGTCTTTTCATTTTTCTAGCGAGAGGCTGAGTGCTTCCATCCTCATGTGAAGCTGAACCACTAGCCATGAACATAGGCCAGGGCCTCAGCCGTTCCTTGCCACTCCGTGTGGTAAATGGCATATTGGCAAGTTTACGCTTCTCCTCCGACAATTTTATTTTAGATTTTGGAGTCCTTTTTTTACTGATATTTGGTGTTTTGGATTTTACATGCTCTGTACTATGAAATTGGGCATCGGCCTTGGCAGACGACGTTGCTGGCATTTCATCGTCTCGGCCATGACTAGTGGCAGCAGCTTCAGCACGAGGTGGAAGTGGATCTTGATCTTTCCCTTATTTTGGAACCTCAACATTTTTGTTCTCCATATTTTAATAGGCACAACTAAAAGGCACCTCAGGTAAACAATGGAGATGGATGGATACTAGTATACTTATGGATGGACGAGCGACTGCCGACACAGAGGTAGCTACAGCCGTGGACTACCGTACTGTGTCTGCTGCTAATATAGACTGGATGATAATGAGATGAAATCAATATATATATATATATAATATCACACTAGTACTGCAGCCAGACAGGTATATATATTTATTATGTAATGACTGATGACGGACCTGCTGGACACTGTCAGCTCAGCAGCACCGCAGACTGCTACAGTAAGCTACTATAGTAGTATGTATAAAGAAGAAAGAAAAAAAAAAAAACCACGGGTAGGTGGTATACAATTATGGATGGACGAGCGACTGCCGACACAGAGGTAGCTACAGCCGTGGACTACCGTACTGTGTCTGCTGCTAATATAGACTGGATGATAATGAGATGAAATCTATATATATATATATATAATATCACACTAGTACTGCAGCCGGACAGGTATATATATTTATTATGTAATGACTGATGACGGACCTGCTGGACACTGTCAGCTCAGCAGCACCGCAGACTGCTACAGTAAGCTACTATAGTAGTATGTATAAAGAAGAAAGAAAAAAAAAACCACGGGTAGGTGGTATACAATTATGGATGGACGAGCGACTGCCGACACAGAGGTAGCTACAGCCGTGGACTACCGTACTGTGTCTGCTGCTAATATAGACTGGATGATAATGAGATGAAATCAATATATATATATATAATATCACACTAGTACTGCAGCCGGACAGGTATATATATTTATTATGTAATGACTGATGACGGACCTGCTGGACACTGTCAGCTCAGCAGCACCGCAGACTGCTACAGTAAGCTACTATAGTAGTATGTATAAAGAAGAAAGAAAAAAAAAAACCACGGGTAGGTGGTATACAATTATGGATGGACGAGCGACTGCCGACACAGAGGTAGCTACAGCCGTGGACTACCGTACTGTGTCTGCTGCTAATATAGACTGGATGATAATGAGATGAAATCAATATATATATATATATAATATCACACTAGTACTGCAGCCGGACAGGTAGATATATTTATTATGTAATGACTGATGACGGACCTGCTGGACACTGTCAGCTCAGCAGCACCGCAGACTGCTACAGTAAGCTACTATAGTAGTATGTATAAAGAAGAAAGAAAAAAAAAAAACCAAGGGTAGGTGGTATACAATTATGGATGGACGAGCGACTGCCGACACAGAGGTAGCTACAGCCGTGGACTACCGTACTGTGTCTGCTGCTAATATAGACTGGATGATAATGAGATGAAATCAATATATATATATATATAATATCACACTAGTACTGCAGCCGGACAGGTAGATATATTTATTATGTAATGACTGATGACGGACCTGCTGGACACTGTCAGCTCAGCAGCACCGCAGAGTGCTACAGTAAGCTACTATAGTAGTATGTATAAAGAAGAAAGAAAAAAAAAACCACGGGTAGGTGGTATACAATTATGGATGGACGAGCGACTGCCGACACAGAGGTAGCTACAGCCGTGGACTACCGTACTGTGTCTGCTGCTAATATAGACTGGATGATAATGAGATGAAATCAATATATATATATATAATATCACACTAGTACTGCAGCCGGACAGGTAGATATATTTATTATGTAATGACTGAAGACGGACCTGCTGGACACTGTCAGCTCAGCAGCACCGCAGACTGCTACAGTAAACTACTATAGTAGTATGTATAAAGAAGAAAGAAAAAAAAAACCACGGGTAGGTGGTATACAATTATGGATGGACGAGCGACTGCCGACACAGAGGTAGCTACAGCCATGGACTACCGTACTGTGTCTGCTGCTAATATAGACTGGATGATAATGAGATGAAATCAATATATATATATATAATATCCCTAGTACTGCAGCCGGACAGGTATATATATTTATTATGTAATGACTGATGACGGACCTGCTGGACACTGTCAGCTCAGCAGCACCGCAGACTGCTACAGTAAGCTACTATAGTAGTATGTATAAAGAAGAAGAAAGAAAAAAAAACAAAAACGGGTAGGTGGTATACAATATTATATATATATTATATACAATTATATATATATATATATATATTAAACTGGTGGTGATTATTAAACTGGTGGTCAGGTCACTGGTCACACTATCAGCAACTTGCAAGTAGTACTCCTAAGCAGACAATCACAATATATATTATACTGGTGGTCAGTGTGGTCACAATGGCAGTGTGGCACTCTGGCAGCAAAAGTGTGCACTGTACGTTATATGTACTCCTGAGTCCTGCTCTCAGACTCTAACTGCTCCCCACTGTCAGTGTCTCCCCCACAAGTCAGATATACATTATACAGTCACACTATCTATCTATCACTTCAGCAAGTAGTAGTACTCCTCCTAATGCTCCCCAAAATTACTACTGTGTCTCTCTCTACTCTAGTCTCACTCTCTTCTCTATAAACGGAGAGGACGCCAGCCACGTCCTCTCCCTATGAATCTCAATGCACGTGTGAAAATGGCGGCGACGCGCGGCTCCTTATATAGAATCCGAGTCTCGCGATAGAATCCGAGCCTCGCGAGAATCCGACAGCGGGATGATGACGTTCGAGCGCGCTCGGGTTAACCGAGCAAGGCGGGAAGATCCGAGTCGCTCGGACCCGTGTAAAAAAACCTGAAGTTCGGGCGGGTTCGGATTCCGAGGAACCGAACCCGCTCATCTCTGGCGATCAGTGGGATCACCCCTACCCCCTGCACAGGCAGAAGAGACTGCTGCTGCTACTTAGCGTTGCAGCCTCCATGCACCACCACAGACCAGCCATCATACAGCAAAGTGTGAGCAAACAGGGCCCGATTTACCAAATAGGCAGAGAAGACACCGGCATATGGGCCTCGCACCATTTAGGGGCCCCATGTCAATGGATCTAAATAATATTGATTTGTCTATTTCTGGCAACGGATAATAAATTGAAGGACACCTGCAGTGAGCAGAACGTTTAGGAGGTTGAGCATACCCTTGCGACAACCAAGCAAGGTGTACAGTGCTCTTCCTCTGTTGCTCTCTATACAAACTACAGTGATCTGAGTACAGACTGACACTAAGGAGGTGAGCTTATATTTGTTCATTGGAGAGCTTTAGATCTGGCTCCCTCCTTTAATAAATGGAACATTACCACTTAAAGACATAGGGGCTAATTCAGACCTGATCGCTGCTGTGCGTTTTCGTCAGTTGACACACACAAACGCCCTCTTCCTGTTAATCTTCTTGCAATGCGCAGGTGCGACGGTCTGCAGCAATGGGGAGTGCTGGGCAGCGACGGGATGCTGCGAAAAATCCGATCACACTGGTGATTGCAAGAAGATTAACAGGAAGAGGGCTTTTGTGGGTGGCAACTGACCATTTTCAGGGAGTGTCCGAAAAAACGCAGAAGGGACCCGGCGGGAGGATTCGTGACGTCAGCTCCCGCCCCAATCATTGCAGCGGCTGAGTAAGTCCTGGGCTGTGCAGAGACTGCACAAACTGCTTTTTGTGCAGCTCTCACACCTGCAGAGCGAATACCCGCTCCCCCCTGTAGGCGTCGACTACCTGATCGCAGGGATGCAAAAAACGCACCCTAGTGATCAGGTCTAAATTACCCCAGTAGAGATTATGCATCCATTTATGGCCACGATTTCTTGGATACGAAAGTTAACTTGACTGTAATTGTGGTTTGCAACCATCACTTTTTTAGTTGCAAGAACACAGATGTGAGATCTTGGAGTAATATTAGTCCATAGTAGGAATTCCTGTTTTAATACTGTGTTTATTGTTATATGCTTGTGTGTTTACTTTTTAAATAAGTATTGTTGATGTGCTCCCTGGGTAATATTATTATAATTACCTCCTCTAAAAAAATAAGTAATATTGATTTGATCTTAAAAGAAAATTACAATCAGGCTTTCTTGAATTGTTTCCAAAAGATAGAAAATATTAAGCAGCTCAAAGAAATGAGAACTTTATATTAAATACCCTATAGAGAAAATACTGTATTAGTGTAATGTACCCATTAACTTAACGTACAGAAATCTTAGACATCAGATTAATATTAGTTTCCAGATCGTAGAATGTTGGTTAGTAAAATGAAAACTGTATTAGGAGATAATTTGTGAGGGGGACCCTGAGATTTCAACTGCCTGTGGGTTTAATCCGGTACTATGGACACCCCACCCTGTCCATCCAGACGGAGGCCTTGGCCTTGTTTTCCCCCACAGTGTGGACTGGGGGGAACCTACGTGTTAGGTACAAGATACTGGCAGTTAGGACCACGACGGTCAGAATGCCGACATCTCGGCTTCCTAAAATACCAACAATAGCGCTCAACCAAACTAAACCTAACCCTCCCCCTCTCCCTAACCCTCCCACCACAGCCTAACCCTACCCCTTCCCCCACGCAGCCTAACCCTAACCCTTCCTCACCCCCTCACAGCCTAAGCCTAACACTCCACCTGCAGCCTAACCCTAGCCCTCCAACAGCCTAACCCTACCCCTTCCCTCCTGCAGCCCAACACTAACCCTCCCCCCCCCCCCCCCCCCCCCCCACACACACACACAGCCAAAGCCTAACACTCCACCTGCATCTAAACCCTAGCCCTCCCTGGCATACTTACATTGAGCATTGCAGTGTTGACATTCTGACAGCTGTTGGGATTCAGTCACCAGTATTCTGCCTGCCTGGATCCTGTACAGCGGGATGCCAACTACATCCTGGAACTACAGCATTGCATATGTGTGAGAATCAGTATTGCACACTTTGACAGTTCACACTGGGACCCAAATTGTTCAGAATCTGCTCTGAATGGATCCCATATACAGTACTTTGCTAGCATTTGATATTTTGTAAACTTTGCTCCCAGGAGTTATATCATACTTGCCTACCTGACTCTCTCCATGAGGGAGAAAATGCTCTGCTCCTGGACTTTCCTGGTAATGTATGATTGCCATCACCTGTGGTGAAACACCTTTCTTATCAATTACCTGTTCAACACAGGTGATGGCAATCATACATTACCAGGAAAGTCCAGGAACAGAGCATTTTCTCCCTCATGGAGAGGGGCAGGTAGGCAAGTATGGGTTATATGTATAAGTTAGGTCCCTGTACATGACTCTTTGCTAGAATTACATTATTTGTGCTTCTGAAGTTATATTCTTAGCTACCTCATTTGCTATGCCTCCTCCACGACAGACTTTTTGTCTGAGTCACAGGGCTGGCTACCTACTCGTAAACTGAGTCACTCTCTGAATCTATTGTCAAGACAATGCACAGGCTTACAGTCTTCTACTGCTTCTTTTATGCTGCTCCTGCACTGTGTGTCTGACAGTGATTCACCATCCGTGACCCTGTATAGCACACAGCAAATCATACACCAAGCACAGACACCTGCAACATGCAGGCTGCAGGGAGGAAAATACAGCACCGTTTAGATTATATTATTGTGGTTTCCAAACAGCTCTTTAACCCACCTATCACAGAGGCAATCTATGGCTCACGTTCTGTGCCGATGGTTACATTTTATCTTTATCTGAGACAGAATTTCATTCATAAAGTGTATTGCTATTAAAATATTCCATTCTGTAAATGTAATGCAGATGGTGGTTCTGAGCCAGTCATTTCCCCGCTGAGGTGAATTTCAGCAAATTGTGTTCCTGAGCCATCTGTGATTTCTGAGAGAAACAGAGATTTGCATTCCAGGTTATTATTTCTACAGATACCACCCATTGCTTGCTTTTCACACATTGTAAAAGGTGGAGAGACATGCTTTTATGTGCAGAAACCCATTACATACTTATGTCATGTTGAAGGAGCCTCTGTAACTCTGTACAACATACAGGAAAGAGCTGACAATGTTATACCTTGGGGGCAAATAAAAGTGGCTCAGGCTCCTCTAGCAGCACTCCACAAAGATCAAATTCCAGACCCACCCACATAACCTTCAGTGCTTCCCTATCTAATTACATCCTCTGTAGAGTATTCATAACATCACATATCTTGTCTTTCTTTAGTCTCACACCCTCCTGACACTTGGCCAACTTTTGTGGGGTATCATCATACAACCCATTAAGAACCTAGCAATCTGGTGTACCATTATGCAATAGGTAGCATCTATCCTTGTGTATCTATGCCTATTTCCCTATAGATTGTAAGCTTGCGAGCAGGGCCTTCCTACCTCTATGTCTGTCTGTTTTTGACCCAGTTTTGTTCTATTACTGTTGTTCTAATTGTAAAGCGCAACAGAATATGCTGCGCTATATAAGAAACTGTTAATAAATAAATAAATAAATAAAGGACAGATGTCATTTCCATAACCCTGAGGACTGCGGTTATCCGTCTATGTTTACAGCTTATGAGCTATACATAAAATTTAGGTAAAATTATATTTGTCTGTTGCAGAGATTTTCAACCTTTTACAACTCGCGGCACACTGAACAAGATTTAAATATTGCCAAAGCACACTCAAATATAATGGTGATGCATGGTGCAGTTGCGTGTCCTGGGATGTCATGTCGCAGCTTCTCCATAGGTAATGCCTGAGCCACATCTGAGAAAGCCAGAAGAGCCCAACACTGCCCAGGCCCAAAACTAGCACTGGCTCTGCAACCACTAAACCCACCAGTATTGATCGTTCCAGGGCCTCAGTAGCAGCAAAACACTGATGGGCCTGGCTCTGGTTCTATGGGGCACACCTGGAGACTGCTCAGGGCACACTAGTGTGCCACGGCACAGTGGTTGAAAGACACTGGTCTATTATATAATGCAAAGCATATTGTATTGACCTTATATAATACAATGCTCTGGTCTCTGTACCAGTCATTATGCCAAGTGTAGCTGCAGAGAAAGAGTAGAGATAGGGTATAAGATAGAAGGATTCCCCAGACACCAGACACCTTGAGGCAGAGTACCAGGGAGCTGGCTCCTTTATGGCTATGATCACCCACTAGGTGACCTAGGCCAACAATAACTGTCCGGTCCTACAATTGCCTAATGGATGATCTGGCCATCATTGCAGTAATGTCTGTAGTATGGGGTTAGTAGTCTCTGGAGGGGCAGGAGTACTAGGCATCTACATGCTTTTGGAGTCATTGGAGCTAGAGCTTTATATTCACATCTCTACTGTATTATAAAACTTCTGGAGTAGGGATATCATTGTATCGAAACTATCAATATTCCAGTCCAATATCAATCAAAAGTTTCAGACGATACAGTGTATGTGGGTATATTGCATGGATTGATTCTGCTGTGATGTGCATGTGCCAGGACTTCTTTGTGAGAGTCACAGCATGCCATTACCCTTGATTTGTAGACTGACATCAGCAGACACTCACAATTGTGCACTGAAACAATAGTTTAATCATTTGTGGTGGGAAAAACTTAACTCCAAAAATGTGTGCTGCGTGTTGTGCTAAATGAGAGAAGCGACGGCAGGATGGTTTGCAACTGCACATGTGCAAAATATCGCTAACAGAAAATATGAATATTATTTACACAATTATTGTTCTTAGTCGATTTGCATGTGCAGATCCTGTATCGATTTGGATGATCAATACGGGTTCTATGATTATCTGTAAAATGGAAAAATGGAAAAAACAAAAGAAAGGGGTAACATTTACTAACATAGTGATTGGCTAATTGGCCACCCAGCAAACATCCCAATCTCAGGGAGCAGACTTGTGTGATCATTCATGCTGAGCACTAGGGGTCAGCAGAGCATCCGCTGAGCTCCTCCATAGAAACAGAATTTGACAACAGATAAGAACCACTTGGCTTATCTAGTATGCCCCTGTTTATAATCACATTGTTACCTCAAAACCTAGTTGATCCTTATTTATATGTAAGGATATCCTTATGTCCATCCCAAGCATGTTTAAATTGTACTACTGTATTTGTCCCTACCACCTCTGATGGGAGGCTATTCCACTTGTCCTTTACCCTTTCTGTGAACTAATTTGTCATCATATTTCCCCTGAACCTGCCTTTTTCCAGTCTCAGTGCATGTCCTCGTGTTCTAATACTTCTCTTTCGTAGAAGAATGTTTCCTTCCTGCACCTTGGTAAAACCCTTGGTATATTTGAAAGTTTCTATCATGTCCCCTCTTTCCCTTCTCTGCTCCAAACTATACATGTTAAGATCTTTTAGTCTTTCCAGGTAAGTTTTGTGATGTAGACCATGCATCATTTTAGTTGCCCTTCTTTGTACAGTCTGTAATGTATGTATATCCTTCTGGAGATAGGGTCTCCAGAACTGAACACAGTAATCTAGATGAGTCCGTACCAATACAGTGGCATGATTACTTTAATGTGCTAAGGCAGTGGTTCCCAAACTGTGTGCCGTGGCACCCTGGGGTGCCTCGGGACACTTGCAGGGGTGCCTTGGATTGGTGGTCCAGGACAAATTAAAATTATTTATGGTCAATGTAATAGGCAAAACCGGTGCTGGTGGCTGCCAATCATAAAATATGTGGCCAAACAGAAGCAAATCTTGTCCCTCACCACACAATTTAACTTATGGATGACATATAAACACAAATTACTTAATTTAATATTTATTTCTAAATTTCTCAATAAGAAGCTTTTGTCCTTGAGATGCCGTGAAAAAAATTCTGATGCTCGAGGGCGCTGTGATTCCAAAAAGTTTGGGAACCACTGTGCTAAGGACTTATATACAATTCAGAGAGTAGTTTTAATGAATGTGTACAATACAGAAAGCATTGGAAAATACAGGGATCATCTTATTTACCAAAGTATAGTAACATACACACTGGGGGTGATTCAGGTATCACAAGCAACCGATACCACTGTGCAGACAGCCTGCAGTTTTCCGCTGGGGGACATACAGTACATCAGAATTGCATGGAGATCCTGGACAGTAATTGGAGAATTGCTGGTGTCAGGGATATATATATAGATAGATATGTATATATACACAAGGTATGTGTGTGTGTGTGTGTGTGTGTGTGTGTGTGTGTGTGTATGTATGTATGTATGTATGTATGTGTATATATATATAGTAACAGGAGTCTTGCTAGAATGTGCTCTGCTACAAAAATTTCAACAGCGACCGACTCCAGGCTTGTGCAAAAACAACAAATACCTTTTATTCAGGTAGCTCAAAAAAATAAAGATATACATAAAACAAAAATCACTGTCTTTAGTATAAACTACCAGGGAGGTTAGGCCCTGCCTCACTCCCTCTTACTTAATAAGGAACCCTTCAGGTCCCGGCATCCTGACACTAGTGCCCAGCCCTCCGGATCCCACTGTCTCTAGCATGCCTATCACCTGGACACTAACTGCCTTCAGGAGCCCTGACTAATAGTAGAGACTCTACTTTAAACCCAGAAGCCAGGTGCTGGCTGATGAAGCAGCTTCTTGGGGTAAGAAACCTATAAGACCTGGCCTGGGCCAAATGGATGGGAACCTGGTCCATCCACACTTCCCACCTACCCACCCAGGACCCTGTGTGTAGCTTACAGATGGCAAAGTACCTCTCCTGCCACAATATATATATATATATATATATATATATATATATATTTATTTTTATTTTATACCTTAGGGTTTCCCTGCCTTAATTACCCCGGGCCCCCCAAAGTCTTAATTCAGATCTGGCCTTTGGCACATCGGAGATGAAGTTTTGGTTTGTAAGGAAGTTGTTATACGAAAGTATAAGACTCCTAGCACCAGACATTCTCCTATTGGTGTGTTCAGAATATTATCAGCCAGCTACAGGACATACCGTTTAGGCTCCCTGGGTTTTTTTTTAATCTATGCAAAAAAAAACATGAGCCTATTCATGAAGGAAATATTTTTGGGATATCCCCTGAAAACATCTGTTTTTCGAAGGTACAGTACCTTGAAATTTTAAGTATCCCTTGGATGTTTCTACGGGGATTACAGCAGATGTTGGAGACATGTGCTACTATTCCCCATTATGATCTCAACAGAAACCTATGGGGCCTGCTAAGGTGCCGAATTTATAAGTGGAGCTTGGCCCTTGTAGCTAACGCATTGAAGGCTATGGGTTACAGTCTGCAAAAAATAGCAGTAGAAGGATCCATAGGATCTATCCATGGCAATCTCCACTTCCCCATGCATGGTCGGCAGTCCATGCATGCGCTGTAGCACTTTGTGCTCATTCAGGGCCGTATCTAGAGAGGAGGAGGCCCGTGTGCAGGCTCTGTCTGGGCCCCCTCTCTAGCCAGCAGCAATGTAGCTCTGGGCACTAGGGTCCCTAGAGGACCCTAGCATTATCCCAGAGTCTAGAGTGCACGCGCAGATCTCCAGGAAAATTGCGCAGCGGCCGTTTTCACAGTGATTTTCCTACTGCGCATGTTCAAAACACCTGGAAAATGGCGCAGCACCATTTCCCCAATTATTTCTGCAGCGGTATTCCAAAGGGTAAGTATTAAAAATAATGGGCACAGGGTGTGCAGTATGGGGGTCTGTGTGCACCACACACACTGCACCCATTATTTATAAATATGCCAATGTGCTCACTGCCAACACTGTGTGTGCTTTTATACACATTCCGTTTATCTCATTTGACCTTTAATTATTTGCTTCAATAAGCATTGATATAAATTAAAATTATCAGGTCTAAACCTCAATTATCAGGGCAGTAACTAGCAATGTGCTAGTGGTGCCTGGCACATAGTACATGCACTGTGGGTGCAGAGCCGCAGCATCACCTGCACTTCCGTGCTTTTGGCCAGCTAGTTATTACACAGGCAGTACTGCAGCTTCCCATACCCGCTCTGCCCCTCCCGAGTCCCGACATCTGCTTCTGTGTCTGGAACTTCTGAAGAGAGGCACATGGAAAAGGGCGTAATTTGAATAATGGAGATGTGTGGCGGTATGTGAATTGCTTTTTTTTGTGACCGTGATTCTTCCCCATAAAGCTACTCCTGCAACGCGCACTGTCCCTATTTTAATAAATATACCCCTTGGTATGCTGTTACCGTAGATTTATCCAATACAAGTTCTTCTGTATACATCTGATTTCTTTTTCTAGCAATGGATTCCGTGTGAGCCAGCTACATCAAACTCAAATGACCTGAAATTCCTATAAAACTCAGTTTTAGTCACTCAATACTCCCCTAGGAAAAAATACTACTGTACATTAATAATTTCAGCCTTCCATTAGGCCCTATTAAAGACACAATGATATGCAATGTTAAAAGTCCATTCAGGTAGTTTTACTTCATAGTCTGGTCTGTGTGAACTGTGTATAATGGTATATGAATGGATAAACAGTTTGGTTAAGGGGTATGATGTAGCATGTATAACAGTTGAAAAGTATATCCTGTTTGAAGCTTCCAATAACTTTATGTAATGTTATGTCTGGTCTACAACACTACAGCAATAAAATAGTGATTTATGTGTTTACAGACTTTGCAATGAAAATGCACCTTGGGCACGGCCCGAGTCTGCTGTTTATATTGGCCTAACAGGAATACTTGAGGTACAGCACTAATTGTGATAAAAGGGGTCTGAATGTGTCTGCACTGTTTCCTTATTAACTTGTTTAATGAACCACTAATTCTCAGTGCAATAAGCAACACGTCATTGTAGAGACTCAGGTATGACTGTAGTACAGTAAACCTAACATAGGGGATTCCAGTCTTGTCTATTTTTAAGCATTCAAAGCTGTTACTTGAGATCATGCAGAACCTATTTTTACTCAGCCATCACTATGTGGCAGATATAGTCAAATTCTTATGTGTCACATGAATGGAAACACATTTTCACATTGCACCTTAGATTTTTGTGAGTTACTACTTAAGTAATTATTTTGTTTCATGGACTGATTTACTTGAAAGTTTGTCACTTTGTTTTAGTTTGGTGGTAAACGTGTCATTTTCTAGAGGTTTCTTAAAGATTTCATTTAAAAAAAGAAAAAAGAACCAACATTGAATAAAAGACAACAAATATCAATATGTACAGAATCATAATATACCAATGATATTATATGTAGTTATATGCATAATGAAGTTTGTAAATGTAATTAAAACCACTTTCAATAGTTTATAACAAATGTCTGATGGTGGTAGATGTAGATGTATAGCATAAAATGCTTAGTATATAATATAAATACAGGTTGAGTATCCCTTATCCAAAATGCTTGGGACCAGAAGTATTTTGGATATTGGATTTTTCCGTATTTTGGAATAATTGCATACCATAATGAGATATCATGGTGATGGGACCCAAGTCTAAGCACAGAATGCATTTATGTTTCATATACACCTTGTACACAAAGCATGAAGGTAATTTTAGCCAATAATTTTAATAACTTTGTGCATTAAACAAAGTTTGTGAACATACACACAATTTATTTGTTTCAAATGCACCTTATACACGCAGCCTGAAGGTCATTAAATGCAATATTTTTAATAACTTTGTGTAGTAAACAAAGTTTGTGTACATTGAGCCATCACAAAACAAAGGTTTCATTATCTCAGTCTCACTCAAAAAATTCTGTATTACGGAATATTTGGATATGGGATACTCAACCTGTATATGGATGTAAACGTTTCCAGAAAGTAACAATTTACTATGCGATTACAGTTTGGTGCTCACTAATTTGGTCACTATCGGTATCCTATCTTTACAATGGGTTTAGAAGCCAAAATCGAAATGTTTAAGATCATTCTAAACATTTGGAGGTTTGAAGTTTGATTTTGAGGTCGATTTCAAATCGAACTTTAGTAAATGAGTGGATTTCATGTTGTTTTATGAGAAAACATCAATATTTTTCCGAAATTCGATTTCTATTGGGATATGAGTTTAATCTGCCTTTAGAATCAATTTGAATTTTGATTTGAAATTTAGTAAATCTATTCAACCCAAATTGAATGGAAATTGAATTGAAACACAATGTCAAATCCCTTGATTGACCAAAATCGAACGTTAGTAAATTTTGCCCAGATCACATTGGAACTTCCTGTCTGAAGCAAAGTACACATTAGATGACTTGCAAATGATGTGATGTCATCAACAATTTTCCCCTGAACTCTTGGACAAACATTTTATGATTTTATGTAATATTCTAATTTTCTGAGATTTTGGATTTGGAGTTTTCTTAAACTGTAAGCCACAGTCATCAAAAGTATAACAAATAAAGGCTTGAAATATCTCCCTTTGCATGTAATGAGTCTATATAATATATTAGTTTCACCTTTTAAGTTGAATTACTGAAATAAATTAACTTTTGCACGATATTCTAATTTTCTGAGTTTCACCTGTATGTGTTGCTGAGAAGAAGCCAGGTCGGAGAGCATAAATGTGAGTATGCCGGAGAGCCTGACGGTCAGTAGGCTGGAGCTTACTGTACGTTACTCTGCAGGAGAAGGGCTGAGACCTTGTGTGACAAGCCAGAGGCCAAACCAGGCCTGGCTAACTATATTTGAAATACTTTGAGAGACTTATTGTTTGCAGATTAGCTAGGCAAAGTTAGTCAAGGGCAAAGAAGAAATCTAGTGCCCTGCATGGGGGCTAGGCGTTTGTTATTTTCTGTTCACTTGTGTTGTACCATTAATGCTGAAAGTAAAGCACCATTCCATTTATTTACCAGAAAAGCTGTGTTGGATCATGTTGAACACCTAGACACTGCACTAATACACCCCTCTACCGAGCTAATTACCCCATGTCATCACAGTTATGTTAATATTGCTTACAGTATTTCTGATCTTACTGGGGGGAACAAGCTTCTGCAAAAGAATCTACATTTGTTAATACAGGTTAAGTCTCCCATATTCAAAATATGGAATATGGAATATTCCGAAATGCTGATTTTTAAAAATTCTTTATTTTAAGGGCCCACAGGTTTAAACGAAAACAATGACAACAACTGGCATAGTTGAGCCAGTTTTTTTCACGTAATACAAATACAACAGTAGACAATGCGTGTAGTTAGAACCAAAAATAGTGCAGAACAGGAATGTTGGGGAAAGAGGTAGGGCTACAAGGGGGAACAGAACTACAATAAAATAAGAAGTACCAAACTGAGCTTCGGATGTAGGGGGAAAAAAACAGATAACAAAGAGAAAAGTTTAGGATGCATGCCACGCAGTAGATAAGAAGAAAGACAAAGATGAAAACAAACAGTGAACATAAAAGTCTGAGAAGGAGAAGTAGAAGCAGGTAAAGTATATTATCATGTTGCGAATTGGTCAGATGGGGGCGGTGGGTCTAAGGAATGTCTTTGGAAGAGAGCCAAGGTGCCCACACTTGATTAAACATGTGGCCCCTGCAATTGAGAAAATATTTTTCTTCTCCAAAATATGCCAGATTCGTGATTTGAGTCCAGAGAGGGACAGAGGAAGGTTTTTTTTTTCAATTGTGGGCTATTATGCTTTTAGTAGCAACTAGAATATGAGACAACAATTTGATGGAAAGTTTGACAAGATCGGGAGGAGGGTAACCAAGCAGAAAGATCTACAGATCCTTCAATATTGCAAAGCCATGTGGGCTATTCAGGAGCAAATGGACAGATGTTCAGAGGTTCAAGAACAGGACAGGTCCGGCAAACATGAGCTAGAGTACCCCAGAGGCCGCAATTTCTCCAGCAGAGTGGTGAGGCAGAGGGAAACGTGGGAGTAGTGCACTGGATTTTAGTACCAGCGGCAATATAGTTTATATAAAGTTTCCTTAAAACTAGTGGAAATGGAGGATTTTTAGTAATCAACAGTCTCACGTCATCCCAAGACTTGTCAGTTGGGGAACCGAGACGATTTCCCCATGAAGATTCATGGGGGTTGTGAACAAGGGAGAGCAGCATTAATGAGGATGTCATAAATTTGAGATATCATATCTTTGGTCAGGGGCGATATTTACAAAGGCATTCAAAAGGGGTAAGATCATGAAGAAGAGGAGTCTGTGGTAGTGTGCGTAAAACATTTTGTATCTGAAAGTATTAAAAGGAGTTGAGGGGTTAGGCAGGAGATTTCATTTGTGAAGCTGAGTGAAGAAGCCAAAGCCCATGTGAACTAAAGTCAGCTGGGAATTTAAGGGACTCTGCCACCCAAGGTTTAATGCGAGTGGTATATAGGCCTGGTGGGAAATCTGTATTATTACATATGGAAGTAATAGGGGACATAGGAGAAGTAATGGAAAATTAAATAGGATCCATACAGTATTTGTGGAAAGAATTTAAGGTTTGAAAGTAGGTTAGAAAAGGGGGATGGTGTTTCTTTCTGTAGGCCCCACAGAGAGGAGAAGTCTGGGAGATTCATTGTCTCGAGAAAATACAGATTTTTTTTTAATTACAACTAAGATAGTAACACCATTGCTTTCTGATAGTTCATTGTACACAAACGTTGTTTCATACACAAAATTATTAAACATATTGTATCAGGCTGTAGCCTGAATGTTTGTATAAGGTGTACAGTATATAATCCATAAATGCATTCTGTGTTCACACTTGGAACCCATCGCATTATGGTATGTATATATATATGCCAAAATACAGAAAATTACAATATCCACAAAAGTCCAGGTCTCAGTAATTTTGGATATGAGAGACTCAACCTGTATAATAGAGAATTGCATTCTATAATAGCTGTTACCAAATCTGTTACATTTGGTCAGTTTCATTAGCATCTTATTTCTGAAAAACCAATCACTATATGTTGGTGTGTATCTATATTTATATAGGATGTAGTTATGTGACCGGCGGTCACATTACCTCCCCCTACATCCCGCACCCTCACAATCCCGACGGTCGGCATGCCGACCAACAAGGGACTATTCCCACTTGTGGGTGTCCACGACACCCACAGAGTGAGAATAGGGTTTGCTACGCTCAACCCCACTGGCATTCCACTGCTCGGATGCCAGCGTCGGTATTCTGACCGGCGGTAACGCAATACACGCATATACATATACACTGCTCAAAAAAATAAAGGGAACACTAAAATAACACATCCTAGATCTGAATGAATTAAATATTCTTATTAAATACTTTGTTCTTTACATAGTTGAATGTGCTGACAACAAAATCACACAAAAATTATCAATGGAAATCAAATGTATTAACTCATGGAGGTCTGGATTTGGAGTCACACTCAAAATTAAAGTGGAAAAATACACTACAGGCTGATCCAACTTTGATGTAATGTCCTTAAAACAAATCAAAATGATGCTCAGTAGTGTGTGTGGCCTCCACGTGCCTGTATGACCTCCCTACAATGCCTGGGCATGCTCCTGATGAGGTGGTGGATGGTCTCCTGAGGGATCTCCTCCCAGACCTGGACTAAAGCATCCGCCAACTCCTGGACAGTCTGTGGTGCAACGTAGCATTGGTGGATGGAGCGAGACATGATGTCCCAGATGTGCACAATTGGATTCAGGTCTGGGGAACGGGCGGGCCAGTCCATAGCATCAATGCCTTCGTCTTGCAGGAACTGTTGACACACTCCAGCCACATGAGGTCTAGCATTGTCTTGCATTAGGAGGAACCCAGGGCCACCCGCACCAGCATATGGTCTCACAAGGGGTCTGAGGATCTCATCTCGGTACCTAATGGCAGTCAGGCTACCTCTGGCGAGCACATGGAGGGCTGTGCGGCCCCCCCAAAAAATGCCACCCCACACCATTACTGACCCACTGCCAAACCGGTCATGCTGGAGGATGTTGCAGGCAGCAGAACGTTCTCCTTGGTGTCTCCAGACTCTGTCACGTCTGTCACATGTGCTCAGTGAGAACCTGCTTTCATCTGTGAAGAGCACAGGGCGCCAGTGGCGAATTTGCCAATCTTGGTTTTCTCTGGCAAATGCCAAACGTCCTGCACGGTGTTGGGCTGTAAGCACAACCCCCACCTGTGGACATCATACCACCCTCATGGAGTCTGTTTCTGATCGTTTGAGTAGACACATGCACATTTGTGGCTTGCTGGAGGTCATTTTGCAGGACTCTGGCACTGCTCCTCCTGTTCCTCCTTGCACAAAGGAGGAGGTAGCGGTCCTGCTGTTGGGTTGTTGCCCTCCTACAGCCTCCTCCACGTCTCCTGATGTACTGGCCTGTCTCCTGGTAGCACCTCCATGCTCTGGACACTATGCTGACAGACACAGCAAACCTTCTTGCCACAGCTCGCATTGATGTGCCATCCTGGATGAGCTGCACTACCTGAGCCACTTGTGTGGGTTGTAGACTCCGTCTCATGCTACCACTAGATTGAAAGCACCGCTAGCTTCCAAAAGTGACCAAAACATCAGCCAGAAAGCATAGGAGCTGAGAAGTGGTCTGTGGTCACCACCTGCAGAACAACTCCTTTATTGAGGGTGTCTTGCTAATTGCCTGTAATTCCCACCTGTTGTCTATTCCATTTGCACAACAGCTTGTGAAATTGATTGTCAATCAGTGTTGCTTCCTAAGTGGATAGTTTGATTTCACAGAAGTGTGATTGACTTGGAGTTACATTGTGTTGTTTAAGTGTTCCCTTTATTTTTTTGAGCAGTATATCTATATATGTATATATATATATATATATACTGTATATATATATATATATATATATATATATATATACTGTGTGTGTGTATATATATATATATATATATATATATATATATATATAATAGCAACAAAGTACAACATCAGATCCACAGAGGTTCTTTAAGTGGAGAGACCTGCATGACCATATATAATTCAATACATTTTTAATATCACCAATAATATTATATAACATTTATTGGTGATATTAAAAATTAATTCAATTATATATGGTCGTGCTGGTTTCTCCGCTTAAAGGGCCCCTGTGGATCTGATGTTGGACTTTGTTCCTTTCTAGTATACCAGACCTTGCACCTGCACCTTTGACTGGAGGTGTGTGCAGTTTCATACCTTTTGCATATATATATATATATATATATATATATATCTCTCAAAAAAAGATGTAACCAAATTGCGCTAATAGACACCGCCTTAGACACAATAGTCCTTGGAGGATCCGGCCGCAATTCTCCAAAACAAGTCCTCTTGCCAGTTGAGAACCGATGGTTAAACAGTAACGATGGTAGTCAGGAGAGCGCTCGAATGAATGTCTCTTTCTAGTGATCTCTAAAGTGTTCTGTTTGTTATGGGCTACCCACCATGAGATGTATATATCTGGAAAAAACCCTTTCACCAAAAATCACCCAAAACAATGGCGTCACTCGTTGATCCGTGGTTTTCATATATTTATTAAAACTCTATAAAATTAATCAATATCTCTTACATTCGTCTTAACAATCGTGGGGTTGATCTTTCAGAGGGAGGACAGCCCTGAGGACACTAGCTCATGCACACAGCTAAAAATTAAAGAAAAGTCCTTTTGAGACTTGTCTGGAGATTTCTACATAAGGATATTGAAGTCCTTTGTATGGATCCTTTATCAAGTTTAAAATACTAATATTTAGATTTATAGGTGTGCTTTTATGGACAATTCTCCAATTTCTTGCAATTAGGACATCGCTCTTACATGTCAAAACACCCCTGAGGAAGTCTGTATAGACGAAACGCGTTGGGTGATTGTCTTGAACATAGTGGGTGGACAGGCTGCCTAGGAGCTCCTCCCCGGCTGGGGTGGGCAGCATGTCTTATTAAGATGAACCCCACGACTGTTGAGATGAATGTAAGAGATATTGATTAATTTTAAAGAGTTTTAATAAATATATGAAAACTACGGATCAACGAGTGACGCCATTGTTTTGGGTGATTTTTGGTGAGAGGGTTTTTTCCAGATATCTACATCTCATGGTGGGTAACCCATAACAGAAAGAACACTTTAGGGATCACTAGAAGGAGACATTTATTTGAGCGCTCTCCTGACTACCATCGTTAATATATATATATATATATATATATATATAAAATATAGCTACATTGACTTTATAAACATATGTCTTCTGAGATGCAAAAATTAATTCCACTAAAATTTTAGGCTTGTGACATACAAAGCAATTGTTGCCCATGTAATTTATGTAGTTAAAAACTGGTGGATAAGATAATGTGTAAAATTCCTTGTATGTCCTTAGACAGTTGCCATCTTGTTCCTATAATTGATTTGTTATTTATTATTATTATCTTTTATTTATATGGTGCCATAAGGGTTCCACAGCGCCCAATTACAGAGTACATAAACAAATAATCAAGCAGGAAAACAGCAACTTACAGTTGACAATATAGGACAAGTACAGGGTAAATAAACATAGCTACATCAGCAGATGACACTGGAATAAGTATCAGGTGGCAGAAGACTGCTGGATTTGGTGCAGTTGAATATTATTAAAGTAAGAAAAGGATAAGCACATGAGGAAAGAGAGCCCTGCTCGTGAGAGCTTACATTCTAAAGGGGAGGGTAGACAGACAGGGGTGAGACAGATGGGGTACACAGAGAGCGTGGAACAGAGGTTTAGGATGAGATTTGGTTGGGTTTGGTGAAGAAGTGGGTCTTGAGAGCCCGTTTGAAGTTTTGTAGAGAGGTGGAGAGTCTGAGGGGGAGAGGTAGGGAATTCCAGAGAAGTGGTGCAGCACGTGAAAAATCTTGGAGGTAGGAGTGGGAGGAAGTAATCCGTAGGCAGGAGAGTCGATGTGCATTAGCAGAGCGAAGAGGACGGATGGGAGTGTAAAGGGAGGTAAGGTCAGAGATGTAGATGGGAGAGGAGTGGGTGAGGGCTTTGTAAGCAAGTGTGAGAAGCTTGAAATGGATTCTGAAAGGGAAGGGGAGCCAGTGAAGGTCTAGTAAGAGAGGAGAGGTGGACGTAGTGCGTTTGGTGAGGAAGATGAGCCGGGCAGCAGCATTGAGTATAGATTGGAGTGGAGAGAGGTATTTGTCAGGAATGCCAGTTAGGAGGAGATTACAGTAGTCCAGTCTGGAGATGACCAGTGAGTGGATAAGGGTCTTAGTAGCATCCTGGGTCAGAAAGGGTCTGATCCTGGAAATATTTTTTAGATGAAAACGGCAGGTTTGTGAGAGGTGCTGAATGTGTGGTTTGAAGGAAGGGAGGAGTCAAGGATTACTCCAAGACAGCGCACTTGGGGGCTAAAGGAGATAGTAGTGCCATCAATAGATAATGAGATTGTGGGAGGTGAGGTTATGCGGGAGGGAGGAAAGATGATCAGTTCGGTCTTAGACATGTTAAGTTTAAGAAAGCGCTGGGACATCCAGGAAGAGGTAGCAGAGAGACAGTTGGAGATACGAGTGAGGAGAGCAGGGGAGAGGTCTGGAGAGGAAAGATAGATTTGGGTGTCATCAGCATAGAGATGATATTGGAAACCAAAAGAACTAATGAGCTTACCTAGTGAGGACGTGTAGAGAGAGAAGAGTAGAGGACCAAGGACAGAACCTTGGGGTACCCCTACAGTTAGTGGTAGTGAGGGGGAGGTAGAGTCATAAAAGGAGACAGAGAATGAACGGTCAGAAAGGTAGGAGGACAGCCAAGAAAGGGCAGTGTCACACAGACCAATGGAGTGAAGGATTTGCAGTAGGAGAGGATGGTCCACAGTGTCAAAAGCAGCAGAGAGATCCAGTAGAATAAGTAGAGAGTAGTGTCCCTTAGATTTAGCAGCATGGAGGTCATTGCATACTTTTGTAAGGACCGTTTCAGTGGAGTGGAGAAGACGGAAGCCAGACTGGAATGTGTCAAGCAGTGAGTGTGAGGAAAGAAAGGAAGTAAGGCGGTTGTAGACAATACGCTCAAGGAGCTTGGAGGCAAAAGGGAGGAGAGAGATGGGTCGGTAGATGGAGAGAGTGTTTGGATCAAGGGTAGGTTTTTTAAGAATAGGAGAGATGAGTGCATGCTTGAAGGTAGAGGGGACAGTGCCTGATGAGAGGGAGAGATTGAGAAGGTGGGAAAGATGGGAACAAGCAGAAGGAGAGAGGTAGCGGAGGAGGCGGGAGGGGATAGGGTCAAGTTGTTCACTTGTTAGTTGGAATGATTAATGATGGTAGACTTTTTAGACAAGAAGGGTTAGGGTCACACTTTTCACCATTTGTGTGGCATACACATCCCTTTCCACTTCCCCAAATTACACAAAATATAATTACTCAAATCAAGAATTTAAAAGTATGTAAATTTAACAAAGATAAATAGGCAAGTATTTGCTTGGGTCACATGAAAATGCTGTGTGTATATTCACTAGTTTCGATTACCACTAATAGATGCATGGCAAATTAGAGAGATGCAACACAATAATTAAAACTATATTAAAATTCCAAAGAAACAGATAGATAGCACTGTCTATCTGTTTCTTTGTCATATTGTTTGGATTGACTATCCAAATTTTTACAGCTGTTTAGAGAACCCACTCTAATTAAGCGCAAGGTAACCCACTTTTTAAGTGAGGTTAGTTCCTATTCCATTTATATTAAAATTCCAACTGTCTAAAATATTATATTTCCAAATTAGAGAGAAGCAATATCATTAATTAAGACTATTTTACAATTCCAGAACGTATTTTGTTGGTTGTTGTAAGCTTTAATTATTTTGTTTTTTTTTCTGCCCACCAAAATATACTTAAAATTTAAAGAAGACAAAAATGCTATACTATAGTTTTATCCTATACAACAATTGGTATACTTACTAAAGTACAGGTTTATAGATATGGAGATGTTGCCCATAACAACTAATCAGAGACAGATTATAGCTATTATCTTCTTGAAGGTTCTAGATAAATGATAAGTAGAATCTGATTGGTAGCTATAGGCAACATCTCCACTTCCATAAACCTATACTTTTAATAAATATACCTGTTACAGTCAATCCTGCTTATAGAATTTTTTGATTCCTGTTAAATCAAGAACAATCAAGTATTTATTATTCTAAATAAATATATCAAATCAAATGTAATTTACAGCAGGTTAAATATAATTGACTGTGGTACTAATTAAGTCCCCTGTGCTTAAGAATGGATATCCTTAAAATCTAGACTGTGATGGTGCAGTTTGAGAAACTCTGAGTTAAACCATGTTGATGGCTTTACTTAAAATTATCTTTGCTTTACAATAACTAAAGTTTAATGTGACACGCACTTTTTGGGGAAAATTTAAATACTAAAGTAAAGTAACATGTATGAAATCAGTATCATAATATTGGTAATATGAAATTGCAAGGTAAATTTTATTTTTATAGGTGTTTTTATTTAATAAAATTGGTTTCATTGCCAAATTAATGTAGAGAATAATGAATTCACTTCCCTGATTGAAATCAGAAAACAAAGTAAACTATTTTGTTAGTTTTGATTATGTTGGGAATTTAAAGAGAGTTATCAGTGGAATATCTGTGAATTTATTTAATGTGTTATATGAAAATGTGGTGAATAGATAATAAATTAAGAAAAAAATATTTTATATACACATATACTGTATACCAATAATGGAAGCAAAATCTAAAATATATATAGGAATATTAAGAAAAAATCTGAGGTAGGTTAAAGGGGATTTTTAAAGATCTATAAAATACATTACTGCAACACTAAACTAGTACTGTGTAACTTCTTGAACATCAGCTATGTACAGTAGTACAATATTAATGACAGAAAAATGTGGCAAATGGATGTTACCAAAAATGAAACACAAAGATCGTAAACATGAATTTTACATTTCGTAAAATCATGACAACTCTTCCTCATTTTCCTTTCTCAATGATTTAACTCTGCTGCACCCCTCTGCCAGTCACTCCACTGACTCTCTATTCCCATCAGAATAAAATTACAGCTCCTCTTCCTCACCTACAAAGCTCTCAATCACACTACTCCTCCCTTCATCACCTGCCTTATTTCCTCACATTCTTCCTGACACACTCTTCGTTCTGCTAATGACCTCTTCCCACTGTCACAGTCAGGATTTTTCCCAGGCTGCTCCCGCCATCCTCTCAAATGCCCTCCCCCACATACAGGTATTTATGCTAACTTTGCACTTTTATTATGTAGTTATGTGACACTGTTAACTTATTTGTACTAATCTGCACAAAAGTAATGTGTTCTCAGTTGTTCTGCTCCTGTTTGGAGCTACATAACTTATGTGGTACCTTAATTATTAAGGTCTAATTATAATGCAATTTGCTAAGCCAGGACAACCTCTAAGATTGATATTTCTATCTCTTGAAACTTATTTACATATACCTCCAACAAGAGCTCTTGCTGTGTGCCAGAACAATTGCACATAGCTGCTTGTTAGCCCAAAACAGTGGCGTATGACCAATTGTAGTCCCAGAATAATGGCGCACAGGCATTTTAGAACAGTGGTGTGAGGAAGCTTTGCAGGGGCGTTTTAACAGAGGTGGAGGCCCGTGTGCAGACTTTAGGTGGGTCCCTTCCTCTCTACAGTGCAGTATGCTTCAGCATATTGTGTCATGGTACAGGTCTCCAGAAACATGGCATCCACGGCCATGTTGCCAGTGATTTTTACAACATCTGAAGTGCCAATGTGGGACTCCAGAAAGGTGCAGTAAGTAAATTAAACATGGGTGCGGTGTGGGTCCCCCTGGGCCGCACACACTGCACCCATTACAGATACGCCAATTATGCTTTGGTTCCCAGAACAAAGAAGAAAGGCTGCTTGGGATTCCAGAACAATGGCACATGGCCACTTAGGGCCCCAGAACAATAGCACACAGCTTCTTGGGGTCCCAGAACTATGGCACACAACAACTTGGGGAACATGAACAATAGCACACAGGTTATTGGGGGTCACAAAACATGGGCACCTGGGATACCAGAAAAATTACACACAGATACTTGGGGTACCAAAACAATCACACTTATCTTCTTGGCTTACCATAACAATGGCACATGGAAATTTGGGGCTCCAGAGCAATGGCTCATGGATGTTTAGGGAACCAGATTGAAAACAGGCTGTGCCAGCGGTTCCCAAACTTTCTTGAATCACGGCACCCTAGAGTATCAGCATTTTTTTCATGGCACCCCTAGGATAAATGTTTTTCTTGATAAATTTTGGAAAAATTATTAAATTATGTCAACTGTGTCTACCTGTTATCCTTCGATTCAGTCATGTGGTGGTGCACAGTTGTGCTGATTGTCCACATGTTTTATGATTGGCAGCCACTAGCACTAGTTTTGCCTATCACTTTGACCATAAATAATTTGATTTTGTCCTGGGCCACCAACCTGAGGCATCCCTGCAAGAGCCTTGTGGCGCCCCAGGATGCCTAGACCAGAGGTGTAGCTAGGTGCCATGGTGCCCGGAGCAAGGGTATGTTTTGGCGCCCCCCAACCCAGCCTACTGAATTAGGGGCTTGGCCAACGTGTGGTGGCATGTTACATTTGAAAAGAAGAAATATTTAAAAATCCTAAACTGATGACAGGGCTGGTTCTAGACCTTGTGGAGGTAAGGGTGGAAGTTTCCTTTGGTCACCCCATTTTTAAAGTAGGGAGACTGTGCATCGAAGGTGTGCACCAAAATATGGGGGCGTGGCTTCCTGGGGAAGGGGTGTGGCCACATAATACCTATTCAGATCACACCACACAGTATTGTCTGTTATTCACATTACACTACATTACACTACACAGTAATAGCCCTTATACACTTTACACCACACAGTAGAGTCCCTTATACATGTTACACCAGAGTAGAGCCGCTTATATACATTACACCACAGTAGAGCCACTTACAGATGTTATGCCACAGTAGAGCCGCTTATACATGTTACTCTGCAGATTCTAATGCAGAGAGAGGTGCTGTAGCAGCTGGGGCAAAGAGTTTCTGCAGCAGCCAAGGCAGAAAGAGGTGCTACGGCAGCTGGGGCAGAGAGAGGTGCTGCAGCAGCTGGGGCAGAGAGTGGTATAGCAGGAGAGAAGTATCCCTGCTACACAACTACAAGCAGACAGTGAGACATAAATAGGGTGGGCAGAGCTCCGGCATGTGCGGCTGTCAGTGTCTCCTGCTGTCGCCTCTGACCTATTCTGTTCCCTATCTAGCCTCTGAGTCAGTGTCCGTCCCCTCTGCTTCTCCTCCTCCTGCTCTGCGGCTGTCTGTACAGTGGCCCGCGGTATAGTGGACGGAGGGAGGGGGGTGGTCAGGCGGTTGTGCGCCCTCTAACTTTTCCAGCGCCCGGAGCTCGCGCTCCATTGGAGCCACCCTCGCTACACCCCTGGCCTAGACACACAGTTTGGGAACTACTGGGTTATGTTATCTGGCTCTAAAATATAGTTATGTCACAAACCGTGAAGAAGGGACATTTGCGTTTTTGCATCTTTATTTTTTTTCACTTTTTAAATGATATCTGAAGACAACTAAAATACTCAAATTTAAAAATGCAGCTTATCAACTCACAATCCGCTTTAGCTTATAGTATATTCACTACATACCTCACAAGAAATAATGCATATGCTTACAATTTCTAGAATAAATGTGATATTTAATTACACCATTACTACTGAAATAATAATACATAAGTTGTGGATTTCTAGACCACTGCAGTTTTCAATAATTGAGGTGATGTTTCAAGTCTTTATATACTTAAGTAACAAGAGCAATATTAGTTGATGACTTTGCTAAATGCTTAGATAAAATATTCCACATGTTATATAGAGATGAGAGAACATTTGTAAATGTAACGGACCAACGTGAAAATTAACAGCAAATCAATATTGTCACTGGGAATTCTTGCCCATGGGTTGTAACCCAAATAATTTAGTTAATTTTGTCCTAACTGGTAGTACCAAAGTTCATACAGTTTTATTGCAGTATTTTAATGACACATATTTAAATTGTAGCTAACTGTAATTGAAAGGGAAATGTGTTACTGATACATGTTTTAACCTTTTAGACCTTAAGCTAAGTTCTAGAACCCAATTATGTATATGATGTGACTGGTGTTTTAAATAGTTTATTAATGATTCAAATGAGAGATAATATATTACTACGTCATCATTTAAATTAATTTTGTTGATATTCTGAAATCATAATTACAATTATTTCTACATATACAGTCTATTATCTGAAAACATGTATGCATAGTTATAAATATGGCCTGATAAGGTGACTTGTGTTTTGTACTAATCGCTGCACTCTGCTGCTCTTCTTGTTCTGCATGCTGGGCTCTGTTCTCAATGACATTTGCTGATTTATGTCAAAACAAGATTTATTCATGAGTCTTTTAAACAGAGATCAGTACCATCAGTATTACCTAGGTTGGTCAGGATATTCTGGTGACTGTAGTGCCTTACATAAGCCATTTAAGTTTTCTGCAGATATGTTTTATGTTCTCCGTTCAGCTTCTATTTGTTTGCTTATTTGATATGTTTTAACTTTACATTTTCTTTGCATTATATTTTGTTATTGATTTTCCATACTACTGTACATGGTGCGATCGAAGGTTGTGTCCAAAGGAGCACATAGCAGTATTTGAGCATCTTCTACAGACCCTCAAAGTGGGCATCTTGGTCCTTGTGCATTCAGACACACACTTGTACACCTGGGGGAAAACTCTTAGCATTTGTATAAAGAAGCAAACTCAAATGCTGCAGTGTTCGACTCAGAATAAGCCCCTTATCTGTCAAACCCCTCTTTTATTGTTTATCATTCTGCACATAGTCTTTGTGGGTCCACTATCAGTTGAAGTCCCACTTACTCTGCTTTTGTCACTAATCATCCCTTCTCTTGGCTCTCTAATGCAGCTTACAGTACTTCATCTACACCGGCAACACTCAAATCTACTTCTCCTCCATGCAACAATTGTACTATCTTGTGTAACCAACTGTGCCTCTGCTATTTCCACATAGACATGCCAATGCTCTCTTAAAAGCTCAACACCTCCAGAACACCTTCTATCATCTGAGAGTCAACAGCTCCCCTTAAATCTCCCTAGTCATCAATAATGCCACAATTCCGTTTGTCTCCCTAGTATGCTGCCTTGGTTATACACTTTATTCCATCCTCATTTTTTTTTTAATATAGAGTCTAGAGATGTGTGGCGGGCACTTTTTCGTGTTTTAGTTTTGGATCTGGATCCCCGCTCGTGTTTTAGATCTGTATTGGTTTTGCCAAAACCACCCTTTCGAGTTTTGGTTTTGGTTTTGGATCTGATGATTTTTGTAAAAACACAAAAACAGCTAAAATCACAGAATTTGGTGGTAATTTTGATCCTACGCGATTATTAACCTCAATAACATTAATTTCCACTAATTTCCAGTCTATTCTGAACACCTCACACCTCACAATATTGTTTTTAGGCCAAAAGGTTGCACCGAGGTAGCTAGATAACGAAGCTAAGCGACACAAGTGGGCGAAACAAATACCTGGCCCATCTAGGAGTGGCACTGCAGTGGCAGACAGGATGGCAGTTACAAAAACTTGTCCTCAAAGAGCACATAATGCAAAGAAGTTAATAGAGGTGCACCAGGTCGCTGGATGACTATGCTAAGCGACACAAGTTGGCGACACAAACCTGGCCCATCTAGAGGTGGCAGACAGGATGGCATTTTTAAAAACTAGGCCCTAAAGAGCACATAATGCAAAGAAAAAAGAGGTGCACCAAGGTTGCTGGATGACTAAGGTAAGTGACACAAGTGGGCAACACAAACACCTGGCCCATCTAGGAGTGGCACTGCAGTGGCAGACAGGATGGCAGTTTTTAAAACTAGGCCCCAAAGAGCACATAGTGCAAAGAAAAAAAAGAGGTGCAAGATGGAATTGTCTTAGGCCCTCCCACCCACCCTTATGTTGTTTAAACAGGACGTGCACAGTTTAATAAACCCATCATTTCAGTGACAGGTGGTCCCTCTGGAAAAAGCTCGCCAAGTTCTCCGAATCATACCACCTTCATATATGATGACTTTACACATTATGAGAAGAGGCAAGAGGAAGAGGACAGTGTCAAGAAGGTGATTAAAAATTAGAGAGGCGTATGCAATCAGGAACAACACACAGGCTTTCACCTCCACTCCTATATTGGTGTGGAACGGAAAGGACTTCAACCAAGCAAATATTTAACTATTAATTACCACATTACTGGACAAACTGAAAAACTAGGGGCCAAAGCTTCCAAAATTGTACCCCCTTCTCCATTTTCAGGGATTAAGATAATCTCGGATTTAATGCTGGGATTCAAATAAACTGGTGTATACCACAGGATCTAGAGTGGATATTTTCCCTTCCATGGAGTCTGGAGACTTATTTTGTGAAAATCTTGTGGGTTTCTTTTTTTTCTTCCATTTTTTAATTGCATTTTTATTTACATATTTTGTGGCAGATGACTTATTTTTGTTTTTCACAGCTCCCAGTTACGTGCTTGTGAGCATACCTGTGTGTCCCAGTTACATGCATGTGAGCATAACTGTGTGTATTGTTTATTTTATTCATATTAAGTACTAAGCACGACTGTGCAGTCAATTTTTTTATTATTGAACCCCTGCCCTAGTGGAGCTTACCACTCTACAGTCCAAACTCATTTCACACTATAAGTAGGACTGTGGGAGGAAGCAATGCTAACCTCCGTGCCCACAGCATGCCTCAGCCTGGCAAGCCAGACATTTTCCTGGCTGTAAGCCACCATGAGACTCCATACTGGGCCTTATTCAGTAACTGTTTGTGCCTTACAGGAGCTCCTGGCCTATCTAGTGCTGCAGTGCAGTGGAAAGCTGATGCAATGCAAGATCACTGAAACTCTGTTCTTCTAGCACTGCAAGGTCTTGCGATAACCCTATGTACAGATCCTTGTATAACAAATGCGCATCTTCTAAATCAATAATCCCAAAATGTGGAACATCAATAATAAATCAAAATTAAGGTTGACTAATTGGAGCCATTCATTTGAGTGAGTCCCTAACATGAAATAATTGAGAAGAATCTCTCTCTAATGCACCGTCAGAAAACATCACGTTTACCTCTCCGGAAGTTGCGCTGGATTATGATTCAGTCTGCTGTGAGTCACACTGACTTTGGCCACAAATGTGGTCTCTCCCCACATTATTTAAAAACACTTTCCATTTCCATTACCACCTTTGTGGCTAGTTTTCACAAATCTGTTTGTGATTTTTGAAGCTTGTTTCATATCTGCTCTAGGCTTTCATTTAAACCTAGGATCAAGTACAGCAGCACCCCTGGACTTATACAGCATAGGCAGCACCCCTGGAATGATGTGGCAGCCAAAGAAAAGACGTGCAAGATGGAATTGTCCTTGGGCCCTCCCACCCACCCTTATGTTGTATAAACAGGACACACACACTTTAACAAACCAATAATTTCAGCGAGAAGACTTGGGTCCCCACCAAAAAAGAAGCAATTTATCTCTCCTAGCACAAACTTACTCTACAGTGGCAAGATGTCATCCTCATCCTCATATTCCCCCCCTTTCAGTGTTTACATCCTCATCCTCACAGAGATATAATATTCAAACAAACAAAACCACATCATTTAGGTGTCAGTGGACTGCTTACGCAATTACCCAAAGTTTCTGAACTTGATAGTGACTTATGATAAATGCGCTGTAGGTGACGTATAAGGGAGGATGTTCCAAGGTGGTTAAATTCCTTACCCCTACTTATTATGGATTAACAAAGGCAACAGATGGCTTGACACCTGTTGTCTGGATTTGTGGAGAAATAATTCACACCGAAGAGGTGGCTTTTTTTATATTTTGCCCAGGCATAACAATGGGCTTTTTCATCCCATGTCCAACAACTGTCTACACTGGTGCTTTATTCAAACAAACTCCATCAGAATCCTCATCGTCAACTTCTTCCGCAGCATCAGCTACACCCATATCCTCCTCATCCTTGTGTACTTCTACAGTGACATCCTCAATCTCAATATCAGCAACTGGACTGGCGGTGCTCCTCCCAGCATTTGCAGGGGGCGTGTAAATGTTGGTAGGAGTCTCCTCTTCCCATACAGTGTTGTGAAGGTCAGGCCTAGACATCGCAACCGCAGACAGTGCCAGCACCCCTGTATTTTCACAATACCCCTGTAATTTACAAGACAGGGCCAGTGTACATTGATTTTCACTGCAACCTAGAATAATTACAGCATACAAGACAGGGCCAGTATACATTGATTTTCCCTGCACCCTAGAATTATAACAGCATACAAGACAGGGCCAGTGTACATTGATTTTCACTGCACCCTAGAATTATTACAGCATACAAGACAGGGCCAGTGTACATTGATTTTCACTGCACCCCTGAATTTTTACAATGTGTAATGTTATTTGAACAGCAACACTCCTATATTTTACATCATACAGCAGTGTGCTTTTAATTTTTAACAGCTGCACCCCTGAATTTTTACAACATACAGGGCCAACAGCACCTCTATATTTTACAGCAAACAGAAGCAGTGTGCTTTTAATTTTTAACAACTGTGACCCTGAATTTTTACAACATACAGGGCCAGTGTAATGTTATTTGAACATCAACACCCCTATATTTTACAGAATACAGGAGCAGGGTGCTTTTAATTTTTAACAACTGCACCCCTGAATTTTTATAGCATACAGGGCCAGTGTAATGTTATTTGAACAGTAACAACCTTATATTTAATTTTTAACAACTGCACCCCTGAATTTTTACAAAATACAGAGCCAGCAGCACCCCTATATTTTACAGCATACAGGAGCAGTGTGCTTTTAATTTTTAACAACTGTACCCCTGAATTTTTACAAAATACAGAACCAGCAGCACCCCTATATTTTCCAGCATACAGGAGGACTGCGCCCCTGCACCCTGTACAACAGAGTGACATCCAGGACAGCAACACCCATGTACAGCTGCAGCACATGAAACACCAGTGACAGCCAGGACAACCAGGACAGCACCCCTAACACAGCACAGGTACACCACAGTGACTGCAGCAGCACCCCTACATGGCACACACTAACCCCACCCGACCGATGCCACCACCCACAGAGAGAGAGACAGAGGTCTGTCTCCCTCACTCTCCAAGTCCGGAGTGAAAATGGCGGTGATGCGCGACTATTTATATGGGATCCAAAACCCGCGAGAATCCGACAGCAGGATGATGACATTTTTACCCCATTCTGGTTTCTGAGTCTGGAGGGAAGTCTCGAGCCAGACTCAGATCTGGAATCGAGATGTGATGTTTGGGGGGGTTCGGTTCTCAGGGAACTGAACCCGCTCATCTCTAAAAGAGTCCAGTCACCTGCTCGCTACCCAGGTTGGATTCCCGGGTAACTGGACCCAGGCTATTTTTCGGGGAACCTTTCACACCGAGCCATGACCTGGGTTAACCTAGCAATAACCCAGGTAATTTCAGTGGTGTGAAAGGGGCATTAGATTGTAAGCGCTCTCATTTACCATCACTGCTCTAGTTTGTATGTCCCTATTTTATGTTTGCCCTGTTTCCCAACTATTCACTGCCAAGAAAATCATAAGAGTAAAATTGTAGTCTGTATTGCTTATTTTATTTTATCAATGGAACTTCACCTGGGCTACTACAGCTTTATTATATTTGTTCATATCCATGAATAATACTTAATGCACCCATTGCATTTTGTAATTACCAAGCCAGAGTTTATGCTTTGACCAAATAACTTTTCAGAAAAACTTGATCTTTGTTTTAGAGTAGTCTATAATATTAAATATTAGGATTATTTTTTATATTTTTTGTCAATTTGGTGTTTATTTCTATAATGGCCATCTCTAATACGCAAACTCTCCAATAAGCTAATTGTCATTGTTCTAATATTGACATACAGTACATATAAAAACTGAGGAGTCTGGGCTTACTCTTTGGATTTTGCTGAATACTTAGGCTAATTATAAATTAAACTATATAAATGGATTTGTCGATATTTGAATCCTTAAATGGCTATATTCTTCTATAAAAACCAAAGAGGTATCAGGATCTAAAGTTATTTTGCCAGTGGTTACACAAAAAACAAGAAAGCTCTTTCCAATTTATTTTTCAGGTACTTTAAATTAGTGATGAGCGGATTCGGTTTTACTCGGTTTTACTCGGTTCTCAAAACAGAATCTTATTGGCTATCCAAAACACGTGACATCAGTGAGTCAATAAGATTCTGTTTTGAGAACCGAGTAAAACCGAGTAAAACCGAATCCGCTCATCACTACTTTAAATATTTGCCATATTCATTAATAGCCTCTAGACAGTGAAGTCCCAAGGTCATCCATGTAAAAGAGCACATTGTTTGAATATAGAGTACTGATATATTTTCTCTGATCAGTCCCTCTTAAGCCCCTTAATCTCCACAGTAACCTCAACTGGCTCTGTCATCAACCCCCTCCACTGCCCTGCCCCACCCTCCCACTGGTCATCAGACCTCTCCACTTGTCACCAATACCCCTCCACTGGCCAATAAAGTCCACTTGCCACCATATCCGCTTCACATTCCTTCAGACTCCTCCACTTGCCAGTAGACCCTTTCTACATGCCACCAGATCCCCTAGGCATGCCATCATTCATGATCATACCTTCCTACATCCAGGATTTTTATAGGGGTTTCTGGGCTGGCAGTAGGTACATGAGCTATGTAGCTGTTTGCTTGCATCAGAACAGACAACCTTGATGAGATCACTCCCATGAGGTTACTGATCTCCAGGGGTCAGAGTATCATGTGA
Organism: Pseudophryne corroboree; assembly: GCF_028390025.1. Classification (NCBI taxonomy): domain Eukaryota; kingdom Metazoa; phylum Chordata; class Amphibia; order Anura; family Myobatrachidae; genus Pseudophryne; species Pseudophryne corroboree. The sequence continues at coordinate 217,418,236 of NC_086453.1, read as the reverse complement.
TTATCTCCTCCAATTAAATCTCAGCACATGCTCCTCTGGTGCCATATCTTATGAGAGTGACTCAGAATATGTGAGCTCTACCGATCCTCCTCTCAGCAGCTCTTAGTCTATGTACTACTGTAGATGCATACTACTTAATGCAACAGCACCAATGCATCACACACACACACACACACACACACACACACACACACACACACACACACACACACACACACACACACGCCAGTGGTAGCTGGAAGTCTATGTACTACTGTAGATGCATACTACTTAATGCAACAGCACCAATGCATCACACACACACACACACACACACACACACACACACACACACACACACACACACACACACACACACACACATGCCAGTGGTAGCTGGAAGGCTGGTTCCTCAAGAAAAAAACCTTCTTCCCCCCAAAGGCTCATACCCACCCCACACCTCCACTCCACATGTCCAATGTCTGTACCAAGCCCACCTACAGCCCTTGTAGCATGCATTGCCCCTGGAAGACATAACTAAATAAAAGATGTCAGATGAATTTAAACTGGACAAGCACTTGATTGGTCTTGGATGTGAGGTACGGGATAATGAGAGAATATTCAATCTACATATAATGGTAAATTGCTCAATCAGATTGTGAAGTCACTCAGGTGCTAAAAGGGTGGGGTAATTATGTGTAAGAAAAAACAATTTGTGTTCCCTAATACACACTGAGTGAAAAATAATACTACATAATAATCAGATAATACGGAGCTCTTAGTTGCGTATATCTGCAGATATAGGGTTAAGCCCCCAGGCCGATCGGCAAGGCGTCTCCGTCACTGGGGGTCCCTAATACTAGGTATGGGCCCGGGGTGCAGGACCCCATCACGTCGGCACAGGTCGGCTACCCCAGGTCAACACACAGGTGAAAATTAGGGGTATTAAAATAATACAAACATATATACTATATATTTGTAATTATTTATGGGGTGGGTGTGGGTTGCAGTGGCCTCTATGTTGGTATGGCTGGACTGCTTCAGGTTGGCACACCCTAACACTTTATTAACACTTATTATTTTCCCTATCACTTTGTATATATGTTTGTATTATTTTAATCACACTTCACTTACATAGCACTTATGTGCTTCTTATTAACCCCTATTTTTCACCTGTGTGCTGACTTGGGGTAGCCGACCTGTGCCGACGTGATGGGGTCCTGCACCCCGGGCCCATACCTAGTATTAGGGACCCCCAGTGACGGAGATGCCTTGCCGATCGGCCTGGGGGCTTAACCCTATATCCGCAGATATACGCAACTAAGAGCTCCGTATTATCTGATTATTATGTAGTATTATTTCTCATACGTCCTAGAGGATGCTGGGGTCCACTTCATGACCATGGGGTATAGACGGTTCCGCAGGAGCCATGGGCACTCTTAAGACTTTTCAATGGGTGTGAACTGGCTCCTCCCTCTATGCCCCTCCTCCAGACCTCAGTTTTAGAAATGTGCCCAGGCAGACTGGATGCACTCTGAGGAGCTCTACTGAGTTTCTCTGAAAAGACTTATGTTAGGTTTTTTATTTTCAGGGAGAACTGCTGGCAACAGACACCCTGCTTCGTGGGACTGAGGGGGCAGAAGTAGGAACCAACTTCCTGAAGAGTTTCATGGCTCTGCTTCTGGCTGACAGGACACCATTAGCTCCTGAAGGGTACTGAACGCTAGCCGTGTCTAGATGCTCACTCCCACAGCACGCCATCACCCCCCTCACAGAGCCAGAAGTCAGAAGACAGGTGAGTAGAAGAAGACAGATCTTCTATCAAGAAAAGTGACGGCTGAGGTACAGCGCGGCTGGCGGGAGCGCAGCGCGCCATTGCTGCCCACACACACAGGCACTGCAGGGTGCGGGGGGGGGGGGGGGCGCCCGGGGCAGCAAAAACACCTCTATAAACTGGCAAAAAAATAAGAATTTACTTACCGATACCGATAATTCTATTTCTCGTAGTCCGTAGTGGATGCTGGGGACTCCGTCAGGACCATGGGGATTAGCGGCTCCGCAGGAGACAGGGCACAAAAGTAAAAGCTTTAGGATCAGGTGGTGTGCACTGGCTCCTCCCCCTATGACCCTCCTCCAAGCCTCAGTTAGGATACTGTGCCCGGACGAGCGTACACAATAAGGAAGGATTTTGAATCCCGGGTAAGACTCATACCAGCCACACCAATCACACTGTACAACCTGTGATCTGAACCCGGTTAACAGCATGATAACAGCGGAGCCTCTGAAAAGATGGCTCACAACAATAATAACCCGATTTTTGTAACAATAACTATGTACAAGTATTGCAGACAATCCGCACTTGGGATGGGCGCCCAGCATCCACTACGGACTACGAGAAATAGAATTATCGGTAAGTAAATTCTTATTTTCTCTGACGTCCTAAGTGGATGCTGGGGACTCCGTCAGGACCATGGGGATTATACCAAAGCTCCCAAACGGGCGGGAGAGTGCGGATGACTCTGCAGCACCGAGTGAGAGAACTCCAGGTCCTCCTCAGCCAGGGTGTGCCCCTGACCAAGTAGCAGCTCGGCAAAGTTGTAAAGCCGAGACCCCTCGGGCAGCCGCCCAAGATGAGCCCACCTTCCTTGTGGAATGGGCATTTACATATTTTGGCTGTGGCAGGCCTGCCACAGAATGTGCAAGCTGAATTGTACTACACATCCAACTAGCTTAGAAGCAAGAGCACCCAGTTTTTTGGGTGCATACAGGATAACAGCAAGTCAGTTTTCCTGACTCCAGCCGTCCTGGAAACCTATATTTTCAGGGCCCTGACAACATCTAGCAACTTGGAGTCCTCCAAGTCCCTAGTAGCCGCAGGTACCACAATAAGCTGGTTCAGGTGAAACGCTGACACCACCTTAGGGAGAAACTGGGGACGAGTCCGCAGCTCTGCCCTGTCCGAATGGACAATCAGATATGGGCTTTTGTGAGACAAAGCCGCCAATTCTGACACTTGCCTGGCCGAGGCCAGGGCCAACATCATGGTCACTTTCCATGTGAGATATTTCAAATCCACAGATTTGAGCGGTTTAAACCAATGTGATTTGAGGAATCCCAGAACTACGTTGAGATCCCACAGTGCCACTGGAGGCACAAAAAGGGGGTTGTATATGCAGTACTCCCTTGACAAACTTCTGGACTTCAGGAACTGAAGCCAATTCTTTCTGGAAGAAAATCGACAGGGCCGAAATTTGAACCTTAATGGACCCCAATTTGAGGCCCATAGACACTCCTGTTTGCAGGAAATGCAGGAATCGACCGAGTTGAATTTTCTTCGTGGGGCCTTCCTGGCCTCACACCACGGAACATATTTTCGCCACATGTGGTGATAATGTTGTGCGGTCACCTCCTTCCTGGCTTTGACCAGGGTAGGAATGACCTCTTCCGGAATGCCTTTTTCCCTTAGGATCCGGCGTTCAACCGCCATGCCGTCAAACGCAGCCGAGGTAAGTCTTGGAACAGACATGGTACTTGCTGAAGCAAGTCCCTTCTTAGCGGCAGAGGCCATGAGTCCTCTGTGAGCATCTCTTGAAGTTCCGGGTACCAAGTCCTTCTTGGCCAATCCGGAGTCACGAGTATAGTTCTTACTCCTCTACGTCTTATAATTCTCAGTACCTTAGGTATGAGAAGCAGAGGAGGGAACACATACACCGACTGGTACACCCACGGTGTTACCAGAACGTCCACAGCTATTGCCTGAGGGTCTCTTGACCTGGCGCAATACCTGTCCAGTTTTTTGTTCAGGCGGGACGCCATCATGTCCACCTTTGGTCTTTCCCAACGGTTCACAATCATGTGGAAGACTTCCCGATGAAGTCCCCACTCTCTCGGGTGGAGGTCGCGCCTGCTGAGGAAGTTTGCTTCCCAGTTGTCCACTCCCGGAATGAACACTGCTGACAGTGCTATCACATGATTTTACGCCAAGCGAAGAATCCTTGCAGTTTCTGCCATTGCCCTCCTGCTTCTTGTGCCGCCCTGTCTGTTTACGTGGGCGACTGCCGTGATGTTGTCCCACTGGATCAATACCGGCTGACCTTGAAGCAGAGGTCTTGCTAAGCTTAGAGCATTGTAAATTGCTCTTAGCTCCAGTATATTTATGTGGAGAGAAGTCTCCAGACTTGATCACACTCCCTGGAAATTTTTTCCTTGTGTGACTGCTCCCCAGCCTTTCAGGCTGGCATCCGTGGTCACCAGGACCCAGTCCTGAATGCCGAATCTGTGGCCCTTTAGTAGATGAGCACTCTGCAGCCACCACAGAAGAGACACCCTTGTCCTTGGAGACAGGGTTATCCGCTGATGCATCTGAAGATGCGATCCGGACCATTTTTCCAGCAGATCCCACTGAAAAGTTCTTGCGTGAAATCTGCCGAATGGAATCGCTTCGTAAGAAGCCACCATTTTTCCCAGGACCCTTGTGCAATGATGCACTGACACTTTTCCTGTTTTTTTAGGAGGTTCCTGACTAGCTCGGATAACTCCCTGGCTTTCTCCTCCGGGAGAAACACCTTTTTCTGGACTGTGTCCAGAATCATCCCTAGGAACAGCAGACGTGTCGTCGGAGACAGCTGCGATTTTGGAATATTTAGAATCCACCCATGCTGTCGTAGAACTACTTGAGATAGTGCTACTCCGACCTCCAACTGTTCTCTGGACCTTGCCCTTATCAGGAGATCGTCCAAGTAAGGGATAATTAAGACGCCTTTTCTTTGAAGAAGAATCATCATTACGGCCATTACCTTGGTAAAGACCTGGGGTGCCGTGGACAATCCAAACGGCAGCGTCTGAAACTGATAGTGACAGTTTTGTACCACGAACCTGAGGTACCCTTGGTAAGAAGGGCAAATTGGGACATGGAGGTAAGCATCCTTGATGTCCAGGGACACCATGTAGTCCCCTTCTTCCTGGTTCGCTATCACTGCTCTGAGTGACTCCATCTTGATTTGAACCTTTGTATGTAAGTGTTCAAATATTTCAGATTTAGAATAGGTCTCACCGAGCCGTCTGGCTTCAGTACCACAATATAGTGTGGAATAATACCCCTTTCCTTGTTGTAGGAGGGGTACTTTGATTATCACCTGCTGGGAATACAGCTTGTGAATTGTTTCCAATACTGCCTCCCTGTCGGAGGGAGACGTTGGTAAAGCAGACTTCAGGAACCTGCGAGGGGGAGACGTCTCGAATTTCCAATCTGTACCCCTGGGATACTACTTGTAGGATCCAGGGGTCCACTTGCGAGTGAGCCCACTGCGCGCTGAAACTCTTGAGACGACCCCCCACCGCACCTGAGTCTGCTTGTACGGCCCCAGCGTCATGCTGAGGACTTGGCTAAAGCGGTGGAGGGCTTCTGTTACTGGGAATGGGCTGCCTGCTGCAGTCTTCTTCCCTTTCCTCTATCCCTGGGCAGATATGACTGGCCTTTTGCCTGCTTGCCCTTATGGGAACGAAAGGACTGAGGCTGAAAAGACGGTGTCTTTTTCTGCTGAGATGTGACTTGGGGTAAAAAAGGTGGATTTTCCAGCTGTTGCCGTGGCCACCAGGTCCGATGGACCGACCCCAAATAACTCCTCCCCTTTATACGGCAATACTTCCATGTGCCGTTTGGAATCTGCATCACCTGACCACTGTCGTGTCCATAAACATCTTCTGGCAGATATGGACATCGCACTTACTCTTGATGCCAGAGTGCAAATATCCCTCTGTGCATCTCGCATATATAGAAATGCATCCTTTAAATGCTCTATAGTCAATAAAATACTGTCCCTGTCAAAGGTATCAATATTATCAGTCAGGGAATCCGACCAAGCCACCCCAGCGCTGCACATCCAGGCTGAGGCGATCGCTGGTCGCAGTATAACACCAGTATGTGTGTATATACTTTTTAGGATATTTTCCAGCCTCCTATCAGCTGGCTCCTTGAGGGCGGCCGTATCTGGAGACGGTAACGCCACTTGTTTTGATAAGCGTGTGAGCGCCTTATCCACCCTAAGGGGTGTTTCCCAACGCGCCCTAACTTCTGGCGGGAAAGGGTATAACGCCAATAATTTTCTATCGGGGAAACCCACGCATCATCACACACTTCATTTAATTTATCTGATTCAGGAAAAACTACAGGTAGTTTTTTCACACCCCACATAATACCCTCTTTTGTGGTACTTGTAGTATCAGAAATATGTAACACCTCCTTCATTGCCCTTAACATGTAACGTGTGGCCCAAATGGAAAATACGTTTGTTTCTTCACCGTCGACACTGGAGTCAGTGTCCGTGTCTGTGTCGACCGACTGAGGTAAATGGGCGTTTTAAAGCCCCTGACGGTGTTTGAGACGCCTGGACAGGTACTAATTGGTTTGTCGGCCGTCTCATGTCGTCAACCGACCTTGCAGCGTGTTGACATTATCACGTAATTCCCTAAATAAGCCATCCATTCCGGTGTCGACTCCCTAGAGAGTGACATCACCATTACAGGCAATTGCTCCGCCTCCTCACCAACATCGTCCTCATACATGTCGACACACACGTACCGACACACAGCACACACACAGGGAATGCTTTGATAGAGGACAGGACCCCACTAGCCCTTTGGGGAGACAGAGGGAGAGTTTGCCAGCACACACCAAAACGCTATAATTATACAGGGACAACCTTTATATAAGTGTTTTTCCCTTACAGCATCTTAATATATATAATCATATCGCCAAATTAGTGCCCCCCCTCTCTGTTTTAACCCTGTTTCTGTAGTGCAGTGCAGGGGTGAGCCTGGGAGCCTTCCCACCAGCATTTCTGTGAGGGAAAATGGCGCTGTGTGCTGAGGAGAATAGGCCCCACCCCCTTTTCGGCGGGCTTCTTCTCCCGTTTTTCTGAGACCTGGCAGGGGTTAAATACATCCATATAGCCCCAGGGGCTATATGTGATGTATCTTTTAGCCAGTATAGGTATTTCATTGCTGCCCAGGGCGCCCCCCCCAGCGCCCTGCACCCTCAGTGACCGCTGGTGTGAAGTGTGCTGACAACAATGGCGCACAGCTGCAGTGCTGTGCGCTACCTCATGAAGACTGAAAAGTCTTCTGCCGCCGGTTTCTGGACCTCTTCACTCTTCGGCATCTGCAAGGGGGTCGGCGGCGCGGCTCTGGGACCGGACTCCATGGCTGGGCCTGTGTTCGATCCCTCTGGAGCTAATGGTGTCCAGTAGCCTAAGAAGCCAATCCATCCTGCACGCAGGTGAGTTCACTTCTTCTCCCCTAAGTCCCTCGTAGCAGTGAGCCTGTTGCCAGCAGGACTCACTGAAAATAAAAAACCTAACAAAACTTTTACTCTAAGCAGCTCTTTAGGAGAGCCACCTAGATTGCACCCTTCTCGGCCGGGCACAAAAATCTAACTGAGGCTTGGAGGAGGGTCATAGGGGGAGGAGCCAGTGCACACCACCTGATCCTAAAGCTTTTACTTTTGTGCCCTGTCTCCTGCGGAGCCGCTAATCCCCATGGTCCTGACGGAGTCCCCAGCATCCACTTAGGACGTCAGAGAAAGGGGGCATAAGATGCCCAGGCACAGCCCTACCCCCGCCAGTATAAATATTATGAAAAGTTTCTGAGGTAAAAAGGGTGGAGCTTTTTCCTCAGGCCGCCAGCACACTGCTCAGTGCCATTTTCTCTCTGCAGAGACATCGCTGGTCCTCCTTCACTTCTGACTACAAGTATCAGGGTGCAAAACAGGGGGGGGGCACAAGCGAATTTGGTGCTTTACAAGTGTGTTTTACTGTGTAAAAAGCGTTGCATGTCAGTGGGCATTCTGTGTTCACAGGCATTAGATACTGGCGCTAAGGTTGTGTACTGGCTGCTCCTAAACTGTGTCCCTCTGACAGATTTTACTGTGGGTCTGTCCCCTATAAGTCCCAGTGTGTCTGTGTGTGTGTTGTACACGTGTGTAAGACATGTCAGAGGCAGGGAGTTGCTCCCCGTAGGAAACCATTTTAGGGACACAGAAGTGTAATGTGGTGGCGCTGCCGGCACACCAAGAGCCTGCATGGGTGAAAGAAATACGTGATAGTATGCATCATATCAATAGGAGATTAGATAAGTCTGAATCTCATGCTGAGTGCTGGAGAAAATCTGTGGAGGATGTGATTTTTCAGGGCTCTGTTCTTCCATCCACAGGTGACCCCTCTGGGTCACATAAGAGACCATTTGCGAATATTGTTAATACTGATACCGACACGGACACTGATTCTTGTGTCGACGATAGTGACTCCAGAGAAATAGATCATAAATTGGCAAAAAATATACAATATATGATTGTAGCTATAAGGGAAGTTCTGGATCTCATGGAAGCCACTCCTGTACCTCAGGAGAAGGCTTATTTCTATAAAGAAAAGAAATCTAAGGTCACTTTCCCTCCTTCCCACGAGCTTAATACACTCTTTGAAGGGATGTGGGTGAATCCCGAAAATAAATTTCGTATTCCCAAGAGAATTCACATAGCTTATCCTTTCCCGGTGGAGGACAGGAAAAAATGGGAGTCACCCCCTGTGTTAGACAGTGCACTGCCCAGGTTGACAAAGAAGGTAATTTTCCCTGCACCTGGCACGGCTTCACTAAAAGAGCCGGCAGACCGAAAGATGGAAACTACATTGAAATCCATTCATGTTGCCAATGGTACGCTGCTCAGGCCCACAATTGCTTGTGCGTGGGTGAGTCGCGCTATTGAAAAATGGTCAGAAAGCGTGTCATCAGAAATTGACACGATTGATAAAGATGAGATACTCCTTAAGTTAGGGAATTTTAAAGACGCTGCCGCATACATGCTAGAAGCGATGAAAGATATCGGACTCTTGAGTTCACAAGCAGCTACCATGGCAGTATCGGCTCGGCTGGCGTTGTGGATTTGCCAGTGGAACGCAGATTCAGATTCCAAAAGAAACATGGAGGCGCTCCCATATAAAGGTGAGGCCTTATTTGGCGATGGACTGGAGGCGTTAGTCTCTGCGGCTACCGCAGGTAAGTCGACATTTTTACCCTCTGCGCCTGCACCGGCAAAAAAGACATATCACCCGCACATGCAGTCCTTTCGGCCCAATAAATACAAAAAAGCGACAGGTTCCCCCTTCTTTGCGGATAGGGGAAAGGGAAAGAAGTCCACAGCAGCTTCAGGTTCCCAGGAGCAGAAGTCTACCCCTACTTCTGCCAAATCTTCAGCTTGACGCTGGGGCTGCTTTGCGGGAGGCCGCTCGGGTGGGGGCACGTCTCAAACTGTTCAGCCAAGGTTGGATTCTGTCTGGCCTGGATCCCTGGGTGTGGCAAATATAGTGTCCCAGGGATACAAGCTGGAGTTTCAAGACGTTTCCCCATGCCGATATTTCAAATCGACCTTGCCAGCTTCTCTTCCAGAAAGGGAAGCAGTAACAGCGGCAATCCAAAAATTATGTCAGGATCAGGTCATAGTCCTGGTACCTTTGTCACAACAAGGGGAGGGGTTTTATTCAAGCCTTTTTGTAGTTCCAAAGCCGGACGGCTCGGTCAGACCGATCCTAAACCTGAAAAATCTGAATCTCTACTTGAAACGGTTCAATTTCAAAATGGAAACACTGAGGGCAGTTATTTCCAGTCTGGAGGAGGGGTACTACATGGTGTCTGTAGACATAAAAGATGCTTACCTGCATGTTCCCATTTATCCTCCTCACCAGGCTTATCTGAGATTCGCGGTTCAGGATTGCCATTACCAATTCCAGATGTTACCTTTCGGTCTCTCCACGGCGCCGAGGGTATTCACCAAGGTGATGGCGGAGATGATGGTTCTCCTGCGTCAAAAAGGAGTCAATATAATTCCTTATCTAGACGATCTCCTGATAAAGGCGAGATCCAGGGAGCAGTTGTTACAAAACATCACACTCTCCCTGTCAATACTCCAACAACACGGTTGGATCATAAATTATCCAAAGTCACAGTTGGAACCGACAACAAGATTGTCTTTTCTCGGGATGATTCTGGACACAGAAGTTCATAGAGTATTTCTTCCGCTGGAAAAGGCTCTGGAAATCCAGAAAATGGTAAAACAGATATTGAAACCATCGAGTGTGTCGATCCATCAGTGCATTCGGTTGTTGGGGAAGATGGTGGCGGCCTACGAGGCCATACAGTTTGGCAGGTTCCATGCCAGGGTATTCCAGTGGGACCTGTTGGACAAGTGGTCGGGATCCCACCTACACATGCACCGGAAGATAATCCTGTCTTCAAAAGCCAGGATTTCACTCCTGTGGTGGCTACACAGTTCTCACCTACTAGAGCAGCCTTTTTCAACCAGTGTGCCGTGGCACACTAGTGTGCCGCGACCAGCTGCAAGGTGTGCTGCGGAGCCAGAGTCACTGCCTACACCTTCAGAGCAAACTGTGGCCCAGACTCTTCTTAGAGGATCAGTCATGCCCCGGGTGTGACCAATGCATTGAATACGCGGCAGTGTGACATCATAGGTCACGGCCGCATCGTCTCACCACCCAGCCAACTCACCCACCTGCATACACATCTTCCAGTTCCTGCCCGCGTCCACAACTTTCCCTGTCCACCCACAACCACAGCTGCCCGACCATCCGCTGCTCAGTATTCGCAGCACTCCACTATGAACAACCCCCGCCACTGAGAGACAGGGAGAAGGACAGCTGACAGGAAGGGGCTAATATTTATTTTATTTCTCCTGTGGGGAGCAAATGTATTTATGGGGGGAACAATGTGACTAATTCACGTAGGGATCAATAGGATTTATGTAAGGAGCAATGTGATTAATTTATGTGGGGAGCAACATGACTTATGTGGGGGGCAATGTGATTGTTTTTTCTGTGTAGGCCAATGTATGTGTGCATTATTTTTTACTCTGAGGGCCAATATGTGTGTTTTTTTTTCCGTGGGAAACTGATGGTGTGCCTTGTCAATTTTAAAATATTGTTTGGTGTGCCGCGAGTTTAAAAAGGTTGAAAATCACTGTACTAGAGGGACGCAGGTTCTGGATTCAGGACAGGCTCCTGATAACCACGGATGCAAGTCTCCGAGGCTGGGGAGCTGTCACTCAGGGAGAAAGCTTCCAGGGAAAATGGTCAAGTCAGGAATCCTGCCTTCACATAAACGTGTTGGAATTGAGAGCCATTTACAACGGCCTTCAACAAGTGGTACATCTTCTTCAAGATCATCCCGTGCAGATCCAGTCGGACAATGTAACAGCAGTCACGTACATAAACAGGCAGGGCGGAACGAAAAGCAGAGCAGCAATGGCAGAGGTGACGAAGATCCTCCTCTGGGTAGAAAGACATGTAAAGGCTTTGTCGGCAATTTTCATTCCGGGAGTAGACAACTAGGAAGCAGACTTCCTCAGCAGACGTGATCTCCATCCAGGAGAGTGGGGCCTACACCAAGAAGTCTTCACAGAGGTGACAAGTCTTTGGGGAGTTCCTCAAGTAGACATTATGGCATCTCGTCTCAAAAATAAGCTTCAGAAATATTGTTCCAGGTCGAGAGACCCTCAAGCAATAGCAGTGGATGCGCTGGTGGCCCAGTGGGTGTTCCGGTCGGTGTATGTCTTCCCTCCACTTCCGCTGATCCCAAAAGTGCTCAGGATCATAAGAAGAACAAGAATTCGAGCAATCTTCATTGCCCCAGACTGGCCAAGGAGGGCTTGGTACCCAGATCTTCAGGAGTTGCTCATGGAAGATCCTCGGCCTCTTCCTCTTCACGAGGACCTGCTGCAGCAGGGGCCGTGCGTGTATCAAGACTTACCGCGGCTACGTTTGAAGGCATGGCTGTTGAGCGCCGGATCCTAGCCCGAAAGGGTGTTCCCAAGGAAGTCATCCCCACCCTTATTCAGGCCAGGAAAGGAGTAACGTCGAAACATTACCACCGTATTTGGAGAAAATATGTGTCTTGGTGTGAATCCAAGAAGGCTCCTACGGAAGAGTTTGAGTTGGGACATTTTCTCCATTTTCTGCAGGCTGGTGTGGAGGCGGACCTACGATTGGGATCAATCAAGGTCCAGATTTCGGCCTTGTCAGTGTTCTTCCAAAAACAATTGGCCTCTCTTCCAGAGGTTCAAACCTTCGTGAAAGGGGTTCTGCACATCCAGCCTCCATTTGTGCCTCCAGTGGCACCATGGGACCTTAACGTGGTGTTGCAGTTCCTTCAATCAGATTGGTTTGAGCCTCTACAAGAGATAGAGTTGAAGTTTCTCACTTGGAAAGTGGTGATGCTTTTGGCATTGGCATCCGCGCGGCGGGTGTCTGAATTGGGGGCCTTGTCTCACAAGAACCCTTACCTGATCATCCATGAAGATAGGGCAGAGTTGAGGACTCGTCAACATTTTCTTCCGAAGGTGGTTTCATCTCTCCACATAAACCAACCTATTGTGGTGCCAGTAGTTACTGACACGTTCACTGAGTCAAAGTTTCTAGATGTGGTTAGGGCTTTGAAGATTTATGTCGCTAGAACAGCTTGAATACGGAAAACAGAGTCTTTGTTTGTCCTGTATGCTCCCAACAAGATTGGGTGTCCTGCTTCCAAGCAGACTATTGCGCGTTGGATCAGAAGTACGATTCAGCATGCTCATACTACGGCTGGATTGCCGTTACCGATGTCGGTGAAGGCCCATTCCACTAGGAAGGTGGGTTCATCCTGGGCGGCTGCACGGGGGGTCTCGGCATTGCAACTTTGCCGAGCAGCTACTTGGTCGGGGTCAAACACATTTGCTAAATTCTACAAGTTTGACACCTTGGCCGATGAAGACCTCAAGTTCGGTCAATCGGTGCTGCAGGGTCATCCGCACTCTCCCGCCCGTACTGGAGCTTTGGTATAAACCCCATGGTCATGAAGTGGACCCCAGCATCCTCTAGGACGTATGAGAAAACAGGATTTGATACCTTACCGGTAAATCCTTTTCTCATAGTCCATAGAGGATGCTGGGCGCCCGTCCCAGTGTGTACTTTACCTGCAGTTTTGTTATTAGAGTTACACAAGTTGTGTTATATTAGTTTCAGCATGTTGCTGTAATTGGTTCATGCCTGTTGGCGTGTGTTCTGTTGAATGCCATGTTGTGCGGCATGGTTGAGGTGTGAGCTGGTATGTATCTCACCACTAGTTTAAAGTAAATCCTTTCCTCGAAACGTCCGTCTCCCTGGGCACAGTTCCTATAACTGAGGTCTGGAGGAGGGGCATAGAGGGAGGAGCCAGTTCACACCCATTGAAAATTCTTAAGAGTGCCCATGGCTCCTGCAGTCTATACCGCATGGTAATGAAGTGGACCCCAGCATCCTCTACGGACTAGGAGAAAAGGATTTACCGGTAGGTATCAAAATCCTGTTTTTTCAGTCAGTGTGCATTAGGGAACACAAATTGTTTTTTCTTACACAGAATATTCAATCTGTCAGAGCTTTAGCTACTGTAAGTGCATATACTCAGGAGGAGAAGATTGGTAAGGTGAGCACCCTCTATCGTTTCAAAAATGTGTCTTCTATGCACAGTTATAAGATACATACTGTAGTTTGATATACAATGGTGTTTGCAATGCATTTGAGATTATTGTACATGTTCTACTACATTGCTGACACTGAAACAGAACAGGGCACAATGCACGTAGTAAAAAGTAGCACGTAGCAGCTTTTCAGTTTTCCTGATGGTTCCTTAAGGTCAAATAGTCCTTGTAGCGCCATAGTATTAAATCATGTAAAAAAAAAATTTTTTCATTTTGTAGGAATCAGTACTTCTTTTACTGTATGTAAATTTAGTTATTACTGATTTTATATGTCTTTAAAACTTTTAAATAAGATCTACATATCTGAATATGTGTCAAACACAGAATAAGGATTTTCAGTGAAAACCTTTACATTGTAGCTGAATCTGCCCCATACCTCTCCTCAGTGCAGAATGCTAAATGCTGTTTGGATGGGGCTTCTTGGAAAGGGCAATGACAGATTCAACCAACAATACTGTAGCTAGCGCATGAAACATGTTTTGTTATTTACTATTAAATTACATTAAGTTAATTTATGCTGGCAGGTTAATTTTAATAATCAAAAGATGTATTCATAGTAAAAAAATTTTTTATTAAATAGAAATAACTGCTGATTTTGTTTACACTATTTTTTATTGACTTTCTGTTTTACACAAGCAACATTGTGTTACGTTTATATTGTAGTGTCATGATGGCTCATTTTATCCTTTTTTTTTTAATTGGCAAAACCATATTAACTAGAATGCAGAGAAAACATTTGGTTATTGTTTCAGCCATTGTTAAAGCGAGGTTCTTAATTGTAAATGTACTTTTCATTCAATGAGATAAACTGTTTTGTTGACATGTAAAACTTAAATTGTGTCTAATTTTATGTTAAGTTCAAATAATTTCTAATAACGAATGCAAACAAGCCCATCTACACAAGATGGAAATGTTCCAGATTTTATAATACTATTATTGGTTAAATTACAGTACCCAGATTTAGCAACACAGCACATTGATTCCATGGACAAAACGATAGTTATATTTAGTCTGTTAACCTTTGATAATTCCTCCCACAGCTCTAAATTGTAGGACGGTTTTTATGCTAATTGTTGTCAGTGGGGTTTCTGCCATAGCCCCTCAGTAATTTAAACCCATTGCATCATAATGCAGGTGCTGATAATTGCAGAACTGCTTTATTATTGATGGATTGGCTGCATTTTATACTTGCGCTCTGTACAATTTATATTTAGATCACACTAGCAGATATGCTATAGAAGCTCCATTAAAAAAGAGACAATGTTGTTGACAAATACATAGGATAATTGGATTTAGTTTGTTAAATTTTTTTATGTTAGTGTGAATATTGTATGTCTAAATATTTCTATCCACTAATAATCATTAATAATGATCAATGCAGATTTGATTTTAGGTATCTTTTTAAAGTATTCAGCCAATTTAATTTACCATTACTTAAGCATTTCCGGTTTTGTCTGTGATAGTTCTGCATTTGATAATAAGCTTGTATACTCCATCATATTTCTCTTGTACGTTTAAAAACATATATATTATTACAACATTAAAGCTAGGTACACACTAGACATCGTGGATGATAGACCCGATTCCGACACATCGTTCACGTTATCGTCTAGTGTGTATGCACTATATTGTGTTCTCCCGCGTGTCATCATTGACATCCTCCATCAGACCTGCATACAGGTTTGACAGGCGACATCAACAGCGAGGACCATACTGCTGAATGTAGCATGGCCCCCGCTACTCCCCTCCCAACCACTGTCGCTCATCGCTGCCGGCTGATGTCATTGCGCTGGGTACACATCATTGAATGTGTACCCACCTTAAGCCTTAGATGGCATTACTATTTGTGACATATTATTCAACGGTATTCTGCTTGTTGTGCTTTTATTGAATTTTTAACTGCTAAAAATGTATATATTGGATTTAACTGCTTACAATTTTGATTGTGTATTATTGTGCACTGCTCACAATTTTTTAAAGAAAAATGTATCTATCAAAAAATCAGCAACATTTTGCTATACTAATATGCACATAAAAGTGTACCGCAAGTTTTTTGTTTTACTTACGATGAATACTGCAGGTAGCTCACTTGTGACTTCATTTTATGTACATTTTCATACTATTTATCTGATATGAAATAGTTTGTACAGATTTGTGAATATAGATATTTTCATGTCAGACAGGACTGCTTTAAAGTAAATTTACCCTTACACGTGTTGACAGAACGCTGTGCTTGTAATACGGATGTAAATACAAAATCAATGTAAATCAAGTTATCTTTCCAACCAAAAATAAAAACACTTGAAGATTGGAATTTACCTCTTTTGCGAAGTGTTATTTGCTTACAGTTATCTATTTGTTTATTCAGATTAGTCTGGTGTATAAGGTTCTGTGAAGTAGGTAAAGAAAGCCAGGTTTGCATCTCATAGATGTATCATCATTTTGGAAGAGCATCTTCTTTCTCAATTAACAATCAAGCACCAGATGCACAGTGGAGTACCATAACATGTTTGTTTTTTAATCACGGTATTACACAGGGGAGCCAGCCTGGCAGCATCTGCTTACATCCTTACCTGCTGCTACCTCCAAGACTACATTGTACGCAGTAGCTGTCAGCCTATGAAGGTAGCATGTGCCTTAGGTGAATTGTTTGCCTTCTCACATGGAGATGAGCCAGGCACTTGCACAGGAAAAATACCTAAAGTCAGAGTACTCAAGTGAGAAGAGGAGAGCTACAGTACAGTTCTATATGTGTATATTAAACAATGCATTGAATAGTTTATACAGTATTCACAAACACATTTATTTTCCTGCTAATTCCCTTAGTTTATTCAGCTGTAACAAGTTATTTTTTTTCCCCACGTTACTTTTTTTTTTTAACTCTAAGTAAATTTTCTCAGTGACTCAGGCAACCGTTTGCTTATAGGCCCCACTGGCTGTGTACATTTGGCTTTGTTGATTATCAGCAAGGGGTAGATGATAGCAGACCTAGGAAGCCACAGAGAGAAAACATGATCCAAATTCAGAGACACCAGAAGGCAATGTCAGGCCAGGTTCATCAGCATCCAATCACTTTTCGGGAGATAGTCCAAACGGTGAGGGCAGGCAGAGAAGGGGCTTGGACCAGAGGACCACAAGCACCCAGGAACATAAAGGGACCTATCACAGACATCACACAGCACATGCACTAGTCTTTTATAGTAGAATAAATGTATACGAGTACATTCATATTGTCAACATTCAGAATGTCCACAACATAATGTTGACAGACGATGTTAAGTGATTTTTAGGGTTAGGGTCAGCAATACTCACCACCACTACGGACATCCACATGCTCGACATGCTGCCTGCTGACAATGGCAGTGTCAACATTACAGATATGTCATTTACATGTGACATGTGGACCTCACGTGTCAACATCTGAATGCTAACATTATGGACATTGAAAAATTCTACCACACCCAGAATAACATCTATGGGCTTCAGCAATGGTAGCATGTCTGCCAATTGCCTGAGGTCAGATACACATGCACACAAACAGCTGAGTCATAAGCCTTCAGCTACAGGCATATACCCAAAGGTGCTATCTATGTGCCCTCTATGTGTTGTGTCATAGCTGTATTCAACTTGAATTACTGGAAATGCAAGCATCAAGTATGCAAAGGGACCTTATGGTAAAGGTAGTGTGAGTAAATATTGTTTTGTCTGTTTACGATAAGCGACTGGATTCTGACCAAGATTGTGGATCCATTCTAGCATCTCTGGGGCCTGTTACTGTGGTCAGAAACTGAGCACTCATGTTAGCTAATCACTTACTATATCATTTAACCAGTGAACCTATCAAATTTTCACTGGGATTATTGTAGGACATCAAGGTCATTTTAGGTCCACATGCTGTAATAATGCTCCACTTGCCTAATATAGCTGCAGTATGCGTGTGGCCAACATAACTTTATTACAGTCTACAAGTGACGTACACTGTTGTAAATTATAAGACATACTATATTACACAAGTCACCACGCCATTCTGTGACTTTTCTAAAACACCAAGACTGTTTTCTCATGCTTTTACAGTATATGTCTAGAGAGCTCTGTGATTTCTAATATACCTATAATTTATTGTAGGCAGTGTATTATCCTGTATTAATATAAATGGGTAAATTATTGTAAATAATAACACAGAATATTATAAGTAATATACAAAGAATACTGCACACTCACCTTTACATTAGAGATGTGCGCTGACCCCCATGTTTTGGTTTTGGATATGGATTTCTCTTCGGGTTTTGATTTTGCATAACCACCCTCACGTGTTTTGGTTTGTTTTTTGGGTCTGTATTATTTTTGATACAAATTGCTAAAAACAAATAAAATCATGTAATTTGGGTGTGTTTTTGTTCCTTCAGTATTATTAACTTCAATAACATTCATTTCCAGTCAATTTTAACCACTTCACAGCTCACAATATTGTTCACCAATATTGGCCAAAGGCTGGCTTGCTAAACAAAGCAACAGAGCAGAGGCACAAACACATGGCATTTACTTTAAGAATATACTGTACATCCGGAAAGTATTCACAGCGCTTCACTTTTTCCACATTTTGTTACTTTACAGCCTTATTCCAAAATGGAATAAATTAATGTTTCCCTCAAAATTTTACACACCCCATAATGACAACGTGAAAAAAGTTTTTTTGAGAGTTTTGCAAATTTATTAAAAATAAAAAATTAAGAAACCACATGTACATAAGTATTCACAGCCTTTGCTCAATACTTTGTTGATGCACCTTTGGCAGCAATTACAGCCTCAAGTATTTTTGAATATGATGCCACAAGCTTGGCACACCTATATTTGGGCAGTTTTGCCCATTTCTCTTTGCAGCACCTCTCAAGCTACAGCAGGTTGGATGGGGAGCGTCGGTGTACAGCCATTTTCAGATCTCTCCAGAGATGTTCAACCGGAATCAAGTCTGGGCTCTGGCTGGTCCACTCAAGGACATTCACAGAGTTGTCCTGAAGCCACTCCTTTGATATCTTGGCTGTGTGCTTAGGGTCATTGTCCTGCTGAAAGATGAACCATTGCCCCAGTCTGAGGTCAAGAGCGCTCTGAGCAGGTTTTTATCCAGGATGTCTCTGTACATTGCTGCATTCATCCTTCCCTGACTAGTCTCCAAGTTCCTGCTGCTGAAAAACATCCCTACAGCATGATGCTGCCACCACCATGCTCCACTGTAGGGATGGTATTGGCCTGGTGATGAGCGGTGCCTGGTTTCCTGCAAACATGACGACTGGCATTCACGCCAAAGAGTTCAATCTTTGTCTCATCAGACCAGAGAATTTAGTTTCTCATGGTCTGAGAGTACTTCATGTGCATTTTGGCAAACTCCAGACGGGCTGCCATGTGCTTTTTACTAAGGAGTGGCTTCCGCCTGGTCACTCTACCATACAGGCCTGATTGATGGATTGCTGCAGAGATGGTTGTCCTTCTGGAAGGTTCTCCTCTCTCCACAGAGGAATGCTGTAGCTCTGACTGAGTGACCATTGGGTTCTTGGTCACCTACCTGACTATTGCCCTTCTCCCCCGATTGCTCAGTTAAGACGGCCGGCCAGCTCTAGGAAGTGTCCTGGTGGTTCTGAACTTCCTCCATTTACGGATTATGGAGGCCACTGTGCTCATTGGGACCTTCAAAGCAGCAGATATTTTTCTGTACCCTTCCCCAGATTTGTACCTCAAGACAATCCTGTCGACTTCATGCTTGGTTTGTGCTCAGACATGCACTGTCAAGTGTGGGACCTTATATAGACAGGTGTGTGCTTTTCCAAATCATGTCCAATCAACTGAATTTACCACAAGTGGACTCCAATTAAACTGTAGGAACATCTCAAGCACGATCAGTGGAAACAGGATGCACCTGAGCTCAATTTTGAGCTTCATGGCAAAGGCTGTGAATACTTATGTACATGTGATTTCTTAGTTTTTTATTTTTAATAAATTTGCAAAAAAACTGAAAAAAACTTTTTTTCATGTTGTCATTATGGGGTATTGTGTGTAGAATTTTGAGGGAAAAAATTAATTTATTCCATTTTGAAATAAGGCTGTAACATAACAAAATGTGGAAAAAGTGAATGCTGTGAATACTTTCCGGATGCACTGTAGCAGATGTATTTTTTATTATTTACTAAGTTTCTTATATACCGTAGCAATTTCTGTTATGCTTTAGAAATCAAAACAACAATGATAAAACAAAACTGGGTAATAGTCATAGAGGTAGGAAGTCCCTGCTTGCAAGCTTACAATCTATTGGGAAATAGGCATTGATACACAAGGATAGGTGCTATCTATAGCATAATGGTCCACCTGAGTATAAAGGTTCTTGTGGAGCTGTATGATATATTCACACAGCAATGTGGAGGATGGGAAAGTGAAGAGAGAGAAAATATGTGAGGATATGTGTGAACTGTACAGTGGGTGTCACAACTGAGGGCCTGAGCTGACGGGAGGCAGCCTCAGTTGTAGGGGCTGAGATGTACCGGAACCTGGGAGGTTGTATCAGACCCCTGGACATGTAAGTAACATGAATAATAACTGCCCGAAGGCGTGACCACGACAACTTGGATAAAAGTCAATGATGTTTATTATGACAACTCCGCAACACAGCAGCAGTAAAAGAAAACGTAAAAGTCAGCAAAGAATAAATACAGTTCCTGGGTACTACAGGATGGCAGGAGCCACAGGGCACTGGTAGTGTGAGATAGTTCTTATGATCTTCTAGATGGAAAGTCCTTACCAGGCCCGACTGTAGCAATGGAGATAACCCAGGATTGTGCCAGCTGGTGTTCCAGGAAAAGCTGGGTTGCTGAAGATAAAACAGCTGCTGTGGATACTGGCTGGAACCAGACTGTTGTTAGCACGGAGTGGATACTGGCTGGAACCAGTTAAATAATAAATGAACTTGGGAGCGATGAAATATGAACTGAAATGTAGAACTTGAGAGCGGAGAAATAATAATACCGGTGGAGAGTGGTAAAGTGTAGAAAGGACACCGGCCCTTTAAGGGAAGCTGTACTCTGCTGGAAGCTGAGCTGGAAGCAGGTAATGTTGTAGCTGGAAACAGATGAATCCACAATGGATTGGAGAGTCAGGCTACACCGCAGGTGGAATGCTGGTGCGGATCTCTATGGTGGAAGTCTTGAGACAGGAGCTGGAACCTGGAAGACAATCACAGGAGAGAGACAAACAGGAACTAGGTTTGACAACCAAAGCACTGACGCCTTCCTTGCTCAGGCACAGTGTATTTATACCTGCAGCAAGGAAGGGATTGGCTAGGCAATTATGCAGATTAACAATACTGACAACAGATTGGAGGAAATGATCAGCTGACAGAATCCAAGATGGCTGCGCCCATGCAGACACTTGGAGGGAAGTTTGGTTTGTAATCCATGTGGTAATGAAAACAGTAATGGCGGCGCCGGCCACTGGAGACAGGAGACGCCAGGCTGACAAGTGCACATCCAACCACGCGGACACAGCGGAGGCCGCGGCTGACGTAATCGCCACTCTGACACTCTGCATGCAGAAGCTCAGGGACGGCGGCGGAGGCCGCGGGAGACGCCATGCCAGATGTAATAAGGCGTTACTGTGACAGCGTCTCAGAGAGACAGGAGAGGATGCAGGAATGTGAACATTAGGATAACAGATGGGATCCGGTCCTGGAGCGCTGAGCCAGCCTTAGGAGGCATCTGATGGGTAAGAAATGGCGTCCAGATACCCGGATCATGACAGCACCCCCCCCCCCTTTAGGAGTGGCCCCAGGACACTTCTTTGGCTTTTGAGGAAACTTGGAATGGAATCTCCGGACCAAGGCAGGAGCATGGACATCAGAAGCATTGGTCCATGAACGTTCCTCAGGGCCGTAACCCTTCCAGTCAATAAGATACTGTAGTTGACCGTAACGGTGACGTGAGTCCAGGATCTTGGCCACTTCATACTCAACGCCTCGTTGAGTTTGGACTTTCGGAGTTGGAGGAAGTGAGGAATGAAACCAATTCAAGATCAGCGGTTTCAACAGGGAAACATGGAATGTCCTGGGTATTTTTAAGAAGGGAGGCAACTGAAGTCTGTAAGCAACAGGATTGATGACTTGTTCAATCTTGAAAAGACCGATATAGCGAGGTGCAAACTTCATACTGGGAACTCTTAACCTCAGATTCTTCGTGGATAACCATACCCGATCACCCACCTTGAGAGCAGGAACTGCTCGACGCTTCTTATCCGCAAACTTCTTGTACCTGAACGATGCCTTGAGCAGAGCTGATCGTACGCTCTTCCAGATATTGGCAAACTGATGCAAGGTGATATCCACTGCGGGAACAGAAGTTGCTGGAAGCGGTTGGAACTCAGGGACTTTAGGGTGGAATCCAAAGTTAGTGAAGAATGGTGTTGAAGCAGATGAAGAATGATACTGGTTGTTATGACAGAACTCGGCCCAGGGAAGTAATTGAACCCAGTCATCTTGAGAGGAGGACACATAGATGCGGAGGAAGGCCTCCAAGTCCTGATTCACCCTCTCGGTTTGACCATTGGTCTGAGGATGGTAAGCCGTGGAAAACTTTAGCTTGACTTGGAGGACTTGACATAAACTTCGCCAGAATTTGGCTGTGAATTGAACTCCTCGATCTGAGATAATTTCTTCAGGAAGACCGTGGAGTCGCAAGATCTCTTGTATGAATACTTGAGCCAACTTGTAAGCTGACGGAAGACCGGTGAGAGGAATGAAGTGTGCCATCTTGGTGAACCGGTCAACTACCACCCAGATGGTATTGAACTTGTTGCACATGGGTAAGTCTGTAATGAAATCCATCGACAAGTGGGTCCATGGTCGACGGGGAACGGATAGTGGAACCAGTTGCCCCGCAGGCGACTGGCGGGATACTTTATGTTGGGCACACTTTGGGCAAGATGCAATAAACTCCAAGACGTCCTTTTTCAGAGTTGGCCACCAATAGGACCTAGAGATAAACTCCAGGGTTTTTTGGATACCTGTATGTCCGGCAAAACGGGAAGCATGGGCCCAATGCATGAGCTTCTTCCTTAGCATCGGCTTCACAAAACTTTTCCCTGATGGGGGCGTAGAGTCCATCCCTACCGTGGAGAATGCCAACGGATTTATAATAGGATGCTTGTCTGAAGACTCTGACTCATTTTCTTGCTCCCATGAGCGGGAAAGGGCATCGGCCTTGCGATTCTGAGAGCCCGGACAGAACTGGAGTTTAAAGTCGAACCTGGAAAAGAAAAGTGCCCATCTGGCCTGACGAGGGTTGAGACATTGTGCGCCCTTCAGGTATAAAAGGTTCTTGTGGTCTGTAAGTATGGTGATTGAATGAGAAGCTCCCTCCAACAGATACCTCCACTCTTCTAGAGCGAGCTTGATGGCTAGCAACTCCTGGTCGCCAATGGCATAGTTGCGCTCAGCTGTGGAGAACTTCCGGGAGAAGAAACTGCAAGGGTGTAAATGGCCATCTTTAGCCCTCTGAGATAACACCGCTCCTACTCCAACGGAGGAGGCATCCACCTCTAAGATGAAAGGAGAGTCGATGTCAGGCTGTTTCAGAACAGGCGCAGAGATGAACCTTTGTTTTAAAAGATGAAATGCTTGCATGGCTTCTTCAGACCACTTGGACGGGTTAGCACCCTTCTTAGTGAAAGCAGTAATAGGCGCCACAATGGTGGAAAAGTCTCGTATAAACTTTCGGTAATAGTTGGCGAACCCTAAGAACCTCTGGACCCCTTTGAGGGTTAAGGGTACCGGCCAATTTTGGATTGCTTGTAGTTTCTCAGGATCCATCTCTAGTCCGGAACCGGACACAATGTACCCTAGAAACGGAATGGACTTGACTTCAAAGACGCAGTTTTCTAATTTGCAATAGAGATGATTGACACGGAGACGGGACAGAACCTCTTTAACCCAAAAACGATGTTCCTCTAAATCGTTGGCAAAAATGAGGATATCGTCTAGATAGACCACGACATGACGGTATAGAATGTCTCTGAAGATCTCATTGACAAAATGCTGGAAGACAGCTGGAGCATTGCTCAATCCGAAGGGCATGACGAGGTACTCATAATGTCCGTCACGGGTGTTAAAGGCGGTCTTCCACTCGTCACCCTCACGGATCCGGATGAGATTGTATGCACCTCGCAAGTCCAGCTTTGTAAAGATGGTAGCTCCGCTAACTCTGTCAAAGAGCTCAGTAATCAGGGGTAAAGGATAACGGTTCTTGATGGTAATGTCGTTCAAACCTCTGTAGTCGATGCACGGCCGCAGACCACCATCTTTCTTTTTTACAAAAAAGAAGCCTTCGCCGGCTGGAGAAGAAGAAGGTCGAATGAACCCCTTTGCTAGGTTCTCTTTAATATATTCCTCCATAGAATGCGTCTCAGGCAGAGACAACGGATAAGTTCGGCCTCGAGGTGGAACCTTCCCTGGAACGAGATCAATCGGACAGTCCCATTCTCTATGAGGAGGAAGGATATCAGCAGAAGCTTTACTGAACACATCCGTGAAATCTTGATATGGAGGAGGTGGAACATCAGACGACCTGGGGGAGGAAGAACAGACAGGCAATACTTTAAACAAACATGTCTCAGCACAGGAGGAACCCCATGCCAGGATTTGCGTAGTCGTCCAATCAATTGTAGGATTGTGAAGACGGAGCCATGGAAGGCCCAGGACCACAGGATGTGTGGCTCTTGGAATCACTAAAAAAGAAATAAGTTCGGAATGAAGAACTCCCACTCTCAGACGAACTGGTAGAGTCCTTAAAGAAATAACTGCATCAAAAATTTTGCTGCCATCCACGGCAGTTAAAGAAATGGACGAAGGAAGTCTCTCGGTGGGTAGGGACCACCGTTTAACATAGGCTTCGGTAATAAAGTTCCCAGCTGCTCCGGAATCAAGGAGGGCAATGACGTTCCGATAACGTTGAGCAACTTGAAGCGAGACTGGGAGATTACAATCTTGAGGAGATGGAGAGGAGATCATTACTCCTAGCCGGCCCTCTCCTTGGCGAGCTAGGATTTGGAGTTTCCCGGACGTTTGGGACAGGCATTAATGGTGTGAGACGGAGCTGCACAATAGAGACAGAGAAACTCGGAGAGACGTCTTCGGCGCTCAGCAGGAGTTAAACAGGAACGGCCAAGTTGCATGGGCTCATCTTTAGATGGTGACAGTTGACGAGGAGGAGGAGCAGAAGATTTTGGAGCAGATGATCTTCCACGCTCAGTTGCTCTCTCTCTGAAACGTAAATCAACTTTCGTGCAGAGTGAGATTAGCTCATCTAACTTAGAAGGTAAGTCTCTGGTAGCTAACTCATCTTTAATACGCTCAGATAAGCCATGCCAGAATGCAGCATACAGGGCCTCGTCGTTCCATGCCAGTTCGGATGCCAGGATCTGGAACTGTATCAGATATTGTCCTACAGTACGTGACCCCTGGCGTAAACGGAGAATCTCGGATGAAGCTGAGGTTACCCGGCCTGGCTCGTCAAAGATGCGCCTGAATGTTGACACGAAGGCAGTGTAGGAAGATAGCAGGGTGTCGGACCTCTCCCATAACGGTGATGCCCAATCAAGGGCTGAGCCACTGAGAAGAGAAATAATGTAGGCAATTTTTGTACGGTCACTGGGAAAATTGCCAGGTTGTAGCTCAAACTGAATCTCACACTGGTTGAGAAATCCCCTGCAGAATCTTGGAGATCCGTCAAATTTTGCTGGCGTTGGAAGATGAAGACGTGGAGCAGAAATGGGTAAGGTGGGTGGGGTTATAGCTGGAGTCACTGTGGTTGACGCACCAGACGCGCCTGATCCACGGAGAGTTGTCTGAATCCCATCCAGCCGAGTAGAGAGATCCTGGAGACAGCGGATGATGTGGCCCTGTGCAGCCTCCTGATGTTCTAGTCGGGCTGCCAGTTCTTGCATCGGCCTGGCCGCTTGATCCTGGTCTCCGGCTGGATTCATTAGGTCAGTGCTTACTGTCACAACTGAGGGCCTGAGCTGACGGGAGGCAGCCTCAGTTGTAGGGGCTGAGATGTACCGGAACCTGGGAGGTTGTATCAGACCCCTGGACATGTAAGTAACATGAATAATAACTGCCCGAAGGCGTGACCACGACAACTTGGATAAAAGTCAATGATGTTTATTATGACAACTCCGCAACACAGCAGCAGTAAAAGAAAACGTAAAAGTCAGCAAAGAATAAATACAGTTCCTGGGTACTACAGGATGGCAGGAGCCACAGGGCACTGGTAGTGTGAGATAGTTCTTATGATCTTCTAGATGGAAAGTCCTTACCAGGCCCGACTGTAGCAATGGAGATAACCCAGGATTGTGCCAGCTGGTGTTCCAGGAAAAGCTGGGTTGCTGAAGATAAAACAGCTGCTGTGGATACTGGCTGGAACCAGACTGTTGTTAGCACGGAGTGGATACTGGCTGGAACCAGTTAAATAATAAATGAACTTGGGAGCGATGAAATATGAACTGAAATGTAGAACTTGAGAGCGGAGAAATAATAATACCGGTGGAGAGTGGTAAAGTGTAGAAAGGACACCGGCCCTTTAAGGGAAGCTGTACTCTGCTGGAAGCTGAGCTGGAAGCAGGTAATGTTGTAGCTGGAAACAGATGAATCCACAATGGATTGGAGAGTCAGGCTACACCGCAGGTGGAATGCTGGTGCGGATCTCTATGGTGGAAGTCTTGAGACAGGAGCTGGAACCTGGAAGACAATCACAGGAGAGAGACAAACAGGAACTAGGTTTGACAACCAAAGCACTGACGCCTTCCTTGCTCAGGCACAGTGTATTTATACCTGCAGCAAGGAAGGGATTGGCTAGGCAATTATGCAGATTAACAATACTGACAACAGATTGGAGGAAATGATCAGCTGACAGAATCCAAGATGGCTGCGCCCATGCAGACACTTGGAGGGAAGTTTGGTTTGTAATCCATGTGGTAATGAAAACAGTAATGGCGGCGCCGGCCACTGGAGACAGGAGACGCCAGGCTGACAAGTGCACATCCAACCACGCGGACACAGCGGAGGCCGCGGCTGACGTAATCGCCACTCTGACACTCTGCATGCAGAAGCTCAGGGACGGCTGCGGAGGCCGCGGGAGACGCCATGCCAGATGTAATAAGGCGTTACTGTGACAGCGTCTCAGAGAGACAGGAGAGGATGCAGGAATGTGAACATTAGGATAACAGATGGGATCCGGTCCTGGAGCGCTGAGCCAGCCTTAGGAGGCATCTGATGGGTAAGAAATGGCGTCCAGATACCCGGATCGTGACAGTGGGGATGTAATTGGATAGGAAAGTTTATGAAAGTTATGTCGGCAGGGCTGGCGCTACCACTAGGCAGCTTTAGGCAGTTGCGTATGGGCGGCGTCACTTGAGGAGCGGCAACGCTGAGAAGGATGAAATAAATGACAGCCTGGAGGATGTGTGTTGCGCTGGCCGGGAGGAATGCGAGTCACCTGCTCCATGCTCACCCTGGGTCGGATCTGCTGTGTGGGGGCTGTAGTGGAGCCGCATGTCTGAGTCCTGCACCGCCTCCCCCTCCTGCCTTGGCGCTCGTTCCACCGCTTCCTTCCCCGGACCTGATGACTGGGGAAAAGCCGCGATCGCGACCGCAGCAGGAACTCTTGGCAGTCAAGCCAGCCGGGAGAGAGAGGTAGCTGCTGCGCATACACAGCAACAGCAGCAACTCTCTTATATCCACACAAGTCACAATTAGCTGCCAGTGTCTCCCCTCTGTATCCCCAGGTATGTGTGCACTATATATGTGTGTTTGTATGTATAGTATATGTGTGTGTTGTGTAGTGTGTGCAGTCTGTGTATTCTATCTCTTCCCCCCCCCCCCCCATCCCCCTGCTCATAACACGGTAACTTTCCCAATAGTAGCACTCCAAGCGGGTTCAGTATGGCATGCCGGCGGTCGGGCTCCCGGCGACCAGCATACCGGCGCCGGGAGCCCGACCGCCGGCTTACCGACAGCGTGGCGAGCGCAAATGAGCCCCTTTCGGGCTTGCTGCGTTCGCCACGCTATGGGCACGGTGGCGCGCTACGCACGCCACTCTATTTTATTCTCCCTCCAGGGGGGTCGTGGACCCCCACAAGGGAGAATAAGTGTCGGTATGCCGGCTGTCGGGATTCCGGCGCCGGTATACTGTGCGCCGGGATCCCGTCAGTCGGCATACTGAAGACCACCCCTCCAAGCACAAACTGTAATAAGGCTTTCTGGTGGTCAGCTTGTAGTCGACGTTTCAATGCACTAATGTATTGCCATTTTCATCATGTCCTTGAAGCATTGACTACAAGCTGATTACCAGAAAGCCTTATTATATGGTTGGAGTGCCGCTATTTTGCAAGGATATACTGCGTGTGTATATATCTATATATATTTATATATCAAGTATGTAATGTTTGGCACTCCCAAATAAATTATGTTACCAGGTGCCATCCACAAAGTTGTACAGGTTGAGTATCCCATATCCAAATATCCGAAATACGGAATATTCCGAAATACGGACTTTTTTGAGCGAGAGTGAGATAGTGAAACTTTTGTTTTTTGATGGCTCAATGTACACAAACTTTGTTTAATACACACAGTTATTAAAATATTGTATTAAATGACCTTCAGACTGTGTATATAAGGTGTATATAAAACATAAATGAATTGTGTGAATGTAGACACACTTTGTTTAATGCACAAAGTTATAAAAAATATTGTCTAAAATTACATTCAGACTCTGTGTATAAGGTGTATATGAAACATAAATGCATTCTGTGCTTAGATTTAGGTCCCATCACCATGATATCTCATTATGGGATGCAATTATTCCAAAATACGGAAAAATCCAATATCCAAAATACCTCTGGTCCCAAGCATTTTGGATAAGGGATACTTAACCTGTATATATATATATATATATATATATATTGCAAGGAAGGCAGCTGCACTTCAGAATTTGTTGTGAGGAAAAATTTGTATTAAACGTTACACAAGCATAACCATACTTGTGTAACTTTTAATACAATTTTTCAGCACAACAAATCCCGCAGTGCCGCTGCCTTCCTTGGAATATATATATGCCGCCTGACTGCACCACTATATATATATATATATATATATATATATATATATTTATTTATTCGGAGTCTTGTAAGTCAGTGCAGTAATCAGTGTTTAATTATTAACATTTGCAGTGTATCCTGAAGATGGGGATACAGTCCCTGAATCATTGATAATGAAATGCTGATTTCTTTCACAGATCTACAAGACTCCGAGTGGAGGTATATATATATTTATATATACACCCCCCCCCCAGGAAATCCTGCATTTGCCCCTGCCATGGTGGTACCTTCAGCTGGGTGGCAAGGGCTTTCCCAACCACAAGCTGATCTGCCCCCTCTCCCAGCTTGCAGTGACCAGCAGCTACGATGGGGCGTCCAAGTCCGGCCGCCACTACCCATGCAGGAGTGCATCTGTAAGGGTAACATCTGCTGTCCTCTCTCAAACAGACCCACAGCCAGAAGGACAAACACGGTCAGTGCCTCAGCACTGATCGTCCTTCATGTGACTGACATGCCTAAACAGTAATGTGTGAATATATATATATATATATATATATATATATATATATATATTATGCTATATAGTCCGTGCCATCTGGGGCTTAGGGGAACTGGTGTAGGATGGGTCTAAATCACACACACACTCGCACACACGCACAAGTAACCATAGACAATCTCCTCCCTGGAGTTATCAATTCCACACATTCTACACATACGCAGAGATAGCTTTTCAGCATTTCAGATGCTTTAATATAGCATCTTGGGGGAATAGATGCAATATTAAAGATGCAATATTAAAGCATCTGAAAACATTGTAAACTATTTCTGCGTATGTGCATACTTTTTTTTAAATGCGTGGAGTGGCGCCGATTAGAACAGGAGTATACAGTATCTATCAATGTCTCCCTAATCATAACCCCTAACCCTAGTACCTCAACCTAAACTGATAAAGCAACAATAATATCCTATTCCTAATACCCTAAACCCATCCCCCATACCAACCCCAATACCTTAGCTAAAACCGCTAAAATAACCCTAATACCCTCACCTTAATATCCTAACCCAAACCAGTAACTAACCCTAACCCCTAACCTATCCTGAATACTCTAGTCTCTAACCATAGGAGCAGACTGGATAGGCCATAATGCTCTTATCTGCCGTCAAATTCTATGTGAAGAAAATATTCTTTGGCGCGGCACACACTTACATTTATCCGGCAGGTTGCTGTGGAACTTATTAGACACATTTTCACTTGAGGGGCTGGCTATTGAAGGGGTGGGGGGGGAGTGTGCTGACGATTTGCCTAGGGTGCCGAGAAACCTTGCACCGGCCCTGTATGTGGGTGGTTCCGGAATTTGATAAAATTGCCTGAAGAGGTGAGTTTTCAGAGAACACTTGAAGGTTTGGAAACTAAAGGAGAGTCTTATTGTGCATGGGAGGGAATTCCACAGACTGGGTGCAGCCCGGAGAAAGTACTGCAGTCGTGCATGGGAGCGAGTAATAAGTGTGGATGAGAGACGTACAGTGCCTTACTAAAGTATTCACCCCCACATTTTTCATGTTTTGTTGCCTCACAACCTGGAATTAAAATGGATTGTTTGAAGGTTTGTAGCATTTAATTCACAGAACATGCCTACAACTTTGAATATGTTTTTTTTTTGTGAAGCAAACAACAAATATGACAAAATACCAGAAATTCAGCGTGCATAACTATTCACCCCCCTAAAGTCAGTACTTTGCAGAGCCACCTTTTGCGGCAATTACAGCTGCAAGTCACTTCAGATAAATCTCTATGAGCTTGCAACATCTTGCCACTTTTATGCCCATTCCTCAAGGCAAAACTGCTCCAGCTCCTTCATGTTGGATGGTTTCTGCTTGTGAACAGCAATCTTCACATCTGACCACAGATTCTCAATTGGATTGAGATCTGGGCTTTGACTAGGCCATTCCAACACATTTAAATGTTTCCCCTTAAACCACTCGAGTGTTGCTTTAGCAGTATGCTTCCGATCATTGTCCTGCTGGAAGGTGAACCTCCATCCCAGTCTCAAGTCACAGGCAGACTGAAACATGTTTTGCTCAAGAATATCCTTGTATTTAGCACCATCCATCTTTCCCTCATCTTGAAACAGTTTCTCAGTCCCTGCTGCTGAAAAACATCCCCACAGCATGATTTTGCCACCACCATGTTTCACTGTGGGGATGATGTTCTTGGGGTGATGGGATGTGTTGGGCTTGCGCCAGACATAGCGTTTTCCTTGGTGGCCAAAAAGTTAAATTTTAGTCTCACCTGACCAGAGCACCTTTCTCCATACATTTGTGGAGTCGTCCACATGCCTTTTGGCAAACTCGAAACGTGCCTTCTTATTTTAAATACCAAGTATTGGCTGTTTTCTGGCCACTCTTCCATAAAGCCCAGCTCTATGGAGTGTATGGCTTATTGTGATCACATTCGAAGATACACCAGTCTCTGCTGTGGAACTCTGAAGCTCCTTCAGGGTTACCTTTGGTCTCTGTGCTGCCTCTCTGATTAATGCCCTCCTTGCCCAGTCTGTGAGTATTGGTGGCCGGCCCTCTCTTGGCAGGTTTGTTGTAGTACCATGTTCTTTCCATTTGAAGATGATGAATTTGATGGTGCTCCGGGGGATCATCAAAGATTTGGATATTTTTTTATAACCCAACCCTGACCTGTACTTCTCAACAACTTTGTCCCTGACTTGTTTGGGAAGCTCCTTGGTCTTCATGGTGTGATGCCTCTGCTTAGTGGTGTTGCAGCCTCTGGGGCCTTTCAGAAAAGGTGTGTTTATACTGACAGATCATGTGACACTTAGATTGCACACAGGTGGACTTCATTTCACTAATTATGTGACTTCTGAAAGTAATTGGTTGCATTGGAACTTTTGATGGGCTTCATAGCAAAGGGGGTGAATACATATGCACATGCCAATTTTCAAATCTTTATTTATAAAAATAATTTTTTATATACATTTTTCTCCTTTTACTTCACCAACTATTTTGTGCATATCCATCACATAAAATTCAGATAAAAAAAATTATATTAAATTACAGGTTGTAATGTAACAAAATAGGTAAAAAGCCAAGGGGGGTGAATACTTTACCATGGCACTGTACATCTTGTAAAGAATGAACAGGTCAGGTTGGGAGATATTTTGAGATAAACGAAGAGATATATGTTGATGTAGTTTGGTTAATGTCCTTGTGGGTGAGTAAAAGTGTTTATATTGAATACAGCAGAATACAGGTAATCAATTGAGGGACTGACAGAGTGGATCTGCAGAATGTCTAGTGAGGAAGATTAGTATCACAACTGCATTCATAATGGATTGTAGTGGTGAGAGTCTCTTTTGGCAATAATCAATGCGGGAGATAAGAGCATGGATTAGAGTTTTTGCAGTGTCTTGTGAAAGGTATGGTTGTATTTTGGATATGTTTTTTAGATGCATGTAATATGATTTTGAGACAGATTTAATGTGGGGAACAAAGGACAGTTCAGAGTAAAGGATTACACCTAGGCAGTGAGATTGTGAGAGATGACATCCAAGATGAAAGTGACAGTGACATTGACAGTCAGTGACATTGATCAATACAGATGATCACATGTATGAAAAATTGCAACACAGCAGTGGCAAGCAGGATGGCAGTTTAATATACTGTACTCCCCCATAAAGGGCTTTTAGTAGTACCTAGAATCTCTGGGAATTTATCCGTGTGTCGTGCATTTAGACATGCGGCTTTGAGTCTATGGAATTTGCTTCTCCACACAGTTCAAGAAGCCACCACTCTAGAATCCTTCAATAACAGACTATAGACTTTCCTGTTTATTCAAGCATTTCCTTAATGTTCCTTTAGTATCTCCATGCTCTCTGTATTCTATGAAAAGTTATTCTGTACTTCATTGTTTCTGTACTGTATTAAGTTTATTCTGTTAATTGCCTTGGGTCCTATATGTAGAAAGAGCGCTATATAAATAATATTATTTTAATAATAAAATCGTAATCTGTTTTCAGCCATTTGAGTACACTGTTAATAGCAAAGGATACCGGACAAGGGTTAAATAACTGATTAGTTTATTTTTTTATTACTTTCATTTAATTGATAACTGTAGAATTAAAAAATCACAATCTGCTTTGTAGCCTTGATTAATTGATTAATTTAGAATAAAAAAAATCACAATCACAAAAATCACACTGATAAATAATAGGAGGCTGACTCTATAGCCATACAACCCTCCTCCCTCCTCCTCCCTAATTGGTTATCAAACCCCATAGTAAATTTATAAGGTGCACCAGAGAGTCTGAGTATGAAGTATAATACCATGTTTTTTTCTCCTAAATATAGTCCACAAGTAGTGTAAGATGGCATTGTAGTTGGGTCCCCCCACCCTTATGTTGGATATTAAAAAGGTCATGCACAGTTTAACAAACCAAGCACTACAGCAACAGGGACTGCCTCTTTTATGGCTGAAGTGCTTGATTTGTTTGGGCTACCATAAAACAAATTTTTGGAAGGAATGCCTCCTATCATTACTGAGGAGGGTGATGATGAGGGTGTTGGAGGTGGAGATTGCATGTGCTGGTTCAAACTGCTCATTTTTGATACTGGACGGCTTGTTTTTATTTTACAGGATTTTGTTGTTTTCCAGACTTGATAAATACTGTAAGTTGCATGAAGTGCTGCAAATGACGTAACAAGATGGAGATGCCTAGATGGTTAACCTATACTAACTTTGGCCTCACAAATGGTACAGATGCCTTAACAAATGTCAGGATTTGGGTATAACTTATTCCACACCCAAGAAGTGTCTTTTTTTATTTTATGCCCAGACATTACAATGGCTTTCATTTTATCATGAGCAAGATCTGCTGCCACTGGTGGATGACTTAAATAACATTCTGATCATCAACATCCTCATTACCATCAAATCGTACACAAATATCCCCCTGATCCTGTTACACTTTCACACTAGCATCCTCAATTTCTTTTATGTCTATTTACTTGTACTGCTCATCCCCATATTTGCAGAGGGAGCAGAAATGGTAGAAGGAGGCTTCTGTATGAGTACAATGTCAGACTCATGCATAGCTAATGTGGACCGCTAAACTCTCCTCAGGGATTTGTAAACACACAGTTTGTTCTACAGCCTTTGTGTTCTTCTTTTTCTGAGCACTGATATATCTGTGTTAAAGGTGGCACCTCTACCTCTTTTCTTTACCATTGTGAAATATTTAGATTCCATGTGCCGTTTCTTAAAATTTCTGTCCATCTGATCCACGTCAACTGACAATGCTAGTAACAGTGGCACCTACTGAACATTATTTTTTAAGTCTAATTCCTGAACAACACATACAATTTATTATATATTTTTTAACACTGCTGTAAGTAATAGACGGGTAACACCTACTGAATTGTGTTTTGTAAGTATAGTATCTGAACTACAACAACACACTTCTTTGTTTTAAAATTAGTGTTTACGCTAGGCTATTTTAGCAGGGTGTCATGCCCTGCATGATTTTTAAAGGGAGCACCCTGCCCCTTTAGCAACGTCCTGCTAAAACAGCGTACCCTGTGCCATGCCGCCGCCGCTTGAATAGCTACCATTCGCACACGCACAGCATCTATTCACAAGTGAGAGCTTGGAGGAAGCCCAGCACCTTCCTAAGTGCTGTGCACGCCCACATTAATGACGTCGGCAGCTGGGTCATGCCTCGATTAGTAACATTAAGGGGGCCGCACCGACCCCATTAGTGATGCAGGCAGTGCTGCACCCTCCACTTCCCGGCCACCCGTGCCCCCTTTTTGAGCTCGCACTCATGCACACGGACGTCCTGCTGCAGCACCTTTGCACTCTGACCTGCCCGCATTCTAGAAGGAGCACTAAGAATCATGATTTTAGTAACACTGACACATTCACAGTGCTGCAGCCTACAACCCTTCACTGATGACACAGTGTGAGGGTGACACAGTATCCACTGCCCTTAATCACAGTAGCTCTTCTTAATTATTTATTACCAGTCACAGTACCCCTTAATCACACTGCAGCCCACAGTCCTTCACTGATGACACTGAGTCTTTGGGTGACACAGTATTCCAATGTCCTTAATCTCAGTCACAGAAACTCTTAATGAACAGTTGCAGTAGCCCTTAATCACACTACAGCCTGCTCCACACCCTCTCCTCCGGCATCCTGTGTGAAATGGCGCCTGTACCACGAGGGAGGGACTTCTATGACAATGACTTTTTGCCTTTCAGATCCGAGCTTGTCGGGAAATACTGAGCTGGGACTCGGAAATACTCTGAAACCGGAAGTTTGTGTGGTTTTTGTTTCCATGGAAACTGAACTGCACAT
The DNA here is from genome assembly GCF_028390025.1 of Pseudophryne corroboree. NCBI lineage: Eukaryota > Metazoa > Chordata > Amphibia > Anura > Myobatrachidae > Pseudophryne > Pseudophryne corroboree. The sequence continues at coordinate 217,383,209 of NC_086453.1, read as the reverse complement.
CTCTACTTTAAATCATTAAATATAGTAGAGGTCACCTTTTATTTTACTTATGACCTAATGATTTTTTTATGGTGACAGAACTCCAGAAAATATGGATTGCATTATCCACTATAATCTAGAATTGCTCACCACCAGGGGCACAGGAATGATTTGTGGTTGAGGGGGGCATAGCAAAATATAAATTTTGCCCCTCCCACCCCATACACCCCTCACCCCGTGGGGATCGCTTTCCTCCAGATCACCGCGGAGACTCCTACTGTAAAAAGGCTGCTGCAACCTGCTGCCGCATGTCCTGTCCTGGTTGGCTCTTCACTCTTAAGGGATGCATTACTGGGAGGAGGCATAGCCATGCTGGGCCTTCTGGGACGTCCCCACCTCCTCCCAGTGATGCATCAGTGAAAAACCGGCTAGGACAGGACAGGGTTCAGCACGATGTGGCGCCAGTGGCAGACTTTTAAAGTAGGAGTCTCAGCGGGGATCCGGAGGTAAGCGCTCCCCCTCCCCAGCGCCTGCACCTCTTTCATGTTTGGGGGGTGGGCATGCTGCCCCCTTACCCCGCCATTCCGATGCCTCTGCTCACCAATAAACCCTACAAACTATGCTTCCACTTGTGGTGCTGCTTGTGTTTTGTGAATACTCTTGTGTGATCACCTTGAAATGCTTTGGCATAGAGATTGTGAATCATGGCCCAATACCATAACAATAAATTGATTGTATGAAATGTATCATGAAACTTTATTTATATGTTAATAACCTAATCTTCAACTGCAGGAAATGATAGGCTACATTGTTGGGGTCATGCGTTCACAGGAATAACCACTTAACTATAACAATTGTGGTGAGATGGGTGGTCTCTCGGGTGGTCTTCTGTATGCCGGTGGTCGGGCTCCCGGCGCTCAGTATACAGGCGCCGGGAGCCCGACAGCCGGCATACCGACACTTATTTTCCCTCGTGGGGGTCCACGACCCCCATAGAGGGAGAATAAAATAGTGTGGCGCGCGTAGCGCGCCACCGTGCCCGTAGCGTGGTGAGCGCAGCGAGCCTGCAAGGGGCTCATTTGCGCTTGCCACACTGTCGGTAAGCCGGCGGTCGGCCTCCCGGCGCCGGTATGCTGGTCGCCGGGAGCCCGACCGCCGGCCAGCCGTAGTGAACCCGGTCTCTCACCTGATTTGTTCACATTCTGATGGGATCAGCTTCCTCCATGGGAGAGGAAAACAAGACCTGCACATTCTACGCCTGCAGTAGAAGTGTAGAACTCCAAGCTTTCTGGATTGCACAGCTCCAAGTGAAAAAATAGAAATACGGGTTTTCAAGCTTGCACAGATCCAGCAGGAAGTCAGAAGCAGGAGAGGGGTTTACAACTCCCAAACACCCACTGCACATTGCACTGATGCCTGTTAGAGGCCAGTGAGTAGCATGCCGTTTTGTAGTGCCAGGGACTATGGACGTTGGCTGTGCCAGGAGAGCATGGAAGATGGTGGCTGCAGGTCGTTGCAGCAGAATGACTGTTCAGCATGGGGAGTGCTGAGGCATTTACTTTCTTTTGTTCATTTTAAGTTATGTACCTGTGTATGCTATTCACAGTGTCTGATGCCAGTAAAGACACTGTGTTTTACCAGAAAACCTGCCTACCCAGCCCTTATTTCAAGTACCTGTACACAATACAACGCACATGCAAAATCTGAAAACTTTTTGATACCACTGGTGACCAGAGCCCTGCTCTTTCCTATAGGAAGGCGGTTCAGGGTTGAGAAGATTGGATCCCTCTGCCCCTGTTTGGATCCCTCAGTAGGATGACGGGATCTTCGTGCACATGTGTAAACCCAGGTTCTCAAGAACACATTTTCGCTGCTACATAAGTACCAGTGATAGAGCTTGTGGGGACAGCTGCGCTGGATACTTTTTTTTTTTCTTGGGGGGGGGGGGGGGGGGCATCCAGCCCTCAATAATAAATAGGCCCCTATATATCAATTTAAAACTAATATTTTTTGTCTTTATTTAAAATAGTCTGACTTAATTGTTTTTGTCTAGTACATTACAGTAGCTCATTTCCTAGCTATGCTAATTTCCTTCCATATCATCTTTCATCTTGTAGTTAGATGAAGTTCATATGAAGACAAGCTTTTTATTTGACTTTGCTTTATCCCCAGTTATTTCCCTTCTCCATTTATCTTGTAAATTGCAAATATTCAGCAATTATGTTTAACTTTCCATTGTCTAACCTCTAAATTTCAATGTACTACATTAATTGAGATCATTACACAATTACAGGTGATGTCTACACCATGCTAAATTCTCAGCCATACTTGTATTAAATTGTAATCTTTTTATCTTTTCTTTTCTATAAGTGGCTTTCTGGCTAATTGAGTCTGGCTTTAAAGACTAATGCGGTGTGTCTGGTCACCTTTTAAAGAGTGAAATCTATTATACTCTATGTATTACCCTCAGGACCCATAACACATTAATAAGAAAAGAGAAATGGTTTCTCGATGGGAAAAAATATTACAGTGCATAGACTAGGTTATAAACAGAATATCTATTTACAACCTTATATTAAGAATCACATTTCGCATTTTACGATGCGACTAATTCATTCTCTTAGTGAGATTTACTTATTCCGAGGGTTTCCCTTCCCCCGACTTGCACCTTGGTGTCCTACACAGCTGATTAGTGCAGTGTAATTGAGATAGTTGTAAAAAGATAATTAATTGACATTTTGCTTGCTGAGAAATCTGTCTGGCCTTTCTTGGTTTTAAGCCCTGTCATCCCGCTGCCTCTCACTCCCTATGGTAACAGTACGACCTTTATCTTGCTGATCATGTCATAATTGTTCTCATTAAAACAGACATGACAGGATTTAACAAGTAATTTAGTGACTGTGATTCTCTAGGAGCTTAGCAAGTTTATTATTTATTTTTATTGTTAACGATTCTGTCTTCTGAAAAAAATATAATATTATAGTATAAGTGATTGTATTAATTTTATAAGGAAAAGTGTTTTAAGAGGTTGAGAAAAGGAGATCTCGGAGTCCTTGGATAATGAAAACTTTATTTGGAAGGGGATGGGGTAGGCTGGGAAATCGCCATCTATGTAGGAAATATTAGAAAAGCACAAGATATATGAAATCCTTAGGTGAAATTAATATAAAACCTTTACTACAAATGGATGTTACTTATATTAAATCCCCCAACCCTCTCCACATGGTATTATTTCAGATGGGGTCTTGCACCTGAGAGCCACACTGTTTCATTCAATCCTGCTTGTTCAAATAAGCGGGGCTTCGGCTGACCAGCCTCTATAATCAAATGTAAATTTTGGAGAGGATGAGGAGCTGACACGCAGCTGGGTATGACAGCTGGATCCTGATTAGAAGAGTGTCGCAGTAAAGCGTATGAGGAAATCTATGTTTCCAACCTACTAAAGTGGAGAAGTTGCTCATACAGTAGCACACAAACAGTTTCTTGCCAACATTAATCCAGTACATTCTATAACATGATAGGTATACAGTAGGTTAATTGGTTGCAATGTGCAACTTCTCCACTTTTTAGGAGGTTTGCTATGTTAACCATGCCACATGCCGGACTTGTGGTCCCCGTTATTTTACTCGGTGCTGTCATCTGTCCCTGAAGTTGTCTGGATGTGTCACACGCTCTGCCACTGCTAGTTGTTTTCACATGTGGAGCCGCTGCTGGGACATGGGCACTGTCATCTTGCCTTCAGTCAGCTGATCGCTTTCCAGTTAAACCTGTACCTATTTCCTGCACATGACTCCAGTGTCTTATCAGCAGTCAGAGCACCCTATTTAAGTCTCTCCCTGACCATTGCTCCTTGCCAGAACAGCTTTACTAGTAGCCTGTATTCCTGGCTCCCACAAAGTGCTTATGTGTTCCCTGTGTTTGGCTACCTCAGACAGAATACATATGGATGGCCACCGGTAAGAATGCCTGTGGTCAGATTATTGACAGCGGCATCCCCAAGTATACTTACCCTACCCCCCAACACTAACACTCCCTTCCCGCAGTCTAACCATAAAATTGCATCCCCACTCTAACCCTTGCTGGTGGTGCCCATACTTAACCCCCCCCCCCCCCCCCCCACAGTCTAAACCTCACCCCCCCTCTTCCCCCCCATCCCGCAGCCTTACCCTAACCCTCCCTGGTGGTGCCTAAACCTAAACCTTCCTCCTTTTAGCAGAATCTGCGACTGAAGCTGAAGAGGGTTTTTAGTTGTTAGGGGTGTTCCCCCTGGGTTTGAGAAAAGTGCAACAGAATACTGGACACTACAGTTAAGATTAATGATCAAAACACACAGTCACATAAATAATATAATTGAAAATTCCCTATGGAGTAAGGCAGCGGTTCCCAAACTGCGGTGCCACTTGTTGCTGGTCTAGGATCAACACTTGCAGGGATGCCACTTGTCTGTGGTCCAGGACCAACTCAAATGTATGGTCAATGTGTTTGGAAGCCACAGGCACTGATTTTGCCTATCGTATAATATGTCGACGAACAGCAGTGCACCACCGCAGGACTGGATGACAGATAAGCACAATTTACTTAAGTTAGTAATCTTTGCTGAATAACTCAATAAGAGACTTTTAGCCTAGAGGTGATGTAAAAAAAAAAAACTTCTGATACTCTAGGGCGCCGTTATTCAAGAAATTTTGGGAACAAATCTCGTTGTTTGCGGATGATCTGCTGACACTCACACATCCCCAATCTTCCATTCTTGCTCTTTATGATTTCTCTAACGTCCTAAGTGGATGCTGGGGACTCCGTAAGGACCATGGGGAATAGCGGCTCCGCAGGAGACTGGGCACATCTAAAGAAAGCTTTAGGACTAACTGGTGTGCACTGGCTCCTCCCCCTATGACCCTCCTCCAAGCCTCAGTTAGATTTCTGTGCCCGACGAGAAGGGTGCACACTAGGGGCTCTCCTGAGCTTCTTAGTGAAAGTTTTAGTTTAGGTTTGTTATTTTCAGTGAGACCTGCTGGCAACAGGCTCACTGCATCGAGGGACTAAGGGGAGAAGAAGCGAACTCACCTGCGTGCAGAGTGGATTGGGCTTCTTGGCTACTGGACATTAGCTCCAGAGGGACGATCACAGGTTCAGCCTGGATGGGTCCCGGAGCCGCGCCGCCGGCCCCCTTACAGAGCCAGAAGAGCGAAGAGGTCCGGAAAAATCGGCGGCAGAAGACGTTCCTGTCTTCAATAAGGTAGCGCACAGCACTGCAGCTGTGCACCATTGCTCTCAGCACACTTCATACTCCGGTCACTGAGGGTGCAGGGCGCTGGGGGGGGCGCCCTGAGACGCAATAAAACACGATAAAAATACCTTACGTGGCAAAAAATGCATCACATATAGCTCCTGGGCTATATGGATGCATTTAACCCCTGCCAGAATATACAGAAAAACGGGTGATAAGGCCGCCGAAAAGGGGGCGGAGCCTATCTCCTCAGCACACTGGCGCCATTTTCCCTCACAGCTCAGTTGGAGGGAAGCTCCCTGGCTCTTCCCTGCACTACAGAAAGGGTTATAAAAAGAGAGGGGGGCACTAATTAGGCGCAGTATTAAAACATACAGCAGCTATAAGGGGAAAAACACTTATATAAGGTTATCCCTGTATATATATATAGCGCTCTGGTGTGTGCTGGCATACTCTCCCTCTGTCTCCCCAAAGGGCTAGTGGGGTCCTGTCCTCTATCAGAGCATTCCCTGTGTGTGTGCTGTGTGTCGGTACGTTTGTGTCGACATGTATGAGGAGAAAAATGATGTGGAGACGGAGCAGAGTGTCTGTAACAGTGATGTCACCACCTAGGGGGTCGACACCTGAGTGGATGTACTGTTGAAAATTACGTGACAGTGTCAGCTCTGTATAAAAAAACAGTGGTTGACATGAGACAGCCGGCTACTCAGCTTGTGCCTGTCCAGACGTCTCATAGGCCGTCAGGGGCTCTAAAGCGCCCGTTACCTCAGATGGCAGATACAGACGCCGACACGGATACTGACTCCTGTGTCGACGGTGAAGAGACAACCGTGATTTCCAGTAGGGCCACACGTTACATGATTGAGACAATGAACAATGTTTTATACATTTCTGATAATACGAGTACCACCAAAAAGGGGTATTATGGTGAGGGAAAAACTACCTGTAGTTTTCCTGAATCTGAAAAATAAAATGAGGTATGTGATGATATGTATACCCTTTCCCGCCAGAGGTTAGGGTGCGTTGGGAAACACCCCCTAGGGGGGATAAGGCGCTCACACGCTTGTAAGAACAAGGGCTCTACCTTCTCATGAGATGGCCGCCCTTAAGGATCCTGCTGATAGAAAGCAGGAGGGTATCCAAAAATGTATTCACACACATACTGGTGTTATACTGCGACCAGCAATCGCCTCAGCCTGGAGGTGCAGTGCTGGGTTGGCATGGTCGGATTCCCTGACTGGAAATATTGATATCCTAGATAAGGATAGTATATTATTGCCTATAGAGCATTTAAAAGATGCATTTCTATATATGCATGATGCACAGCGGAATATTTGCCGACTGGCATCAAATATAAGTGCGTTGTCCAATTCTACCAGTAAAATGGTCAGGTGATGCGGATTCCAAACGGCATTTGGAAGTATTGCCTTTAAAAAGGGACATTTGGGGTCGGTCTTTTAGACCTGGTGGCCACGGCAACAACTGGGAAATCCACGTTTGTACCCCAGGTCGCCTCTCAAAATAAGACGCCGTATTATCAGGCGCAGTCCTTTGTTGGCAAGCGGACAAAAGGTTCCTCTTTTCTGCTCGTGACAGAGGGAGAGGAAAAAGGCTGAAGAGATTACCCAGTTCCCAGGAACAGAAATCCTTTCCCGCCTCTGCAAAAGCCCTCAGTATGACGCTAGGGCCTTACAAACTCAGGCACGGTGGGGGCCCGTTCTCAATGAATTTCAGTGCGCAGTGGGCTCACTCGCAAGTAGACCCCTGGATCCTTCAGGTAATATCTCAAGGGTACATATTGAAATTCGAGACGTCTCCCCCTCGCCGTTTCCAAAAGTCGGCTTTACCGACGTCTCCCTCTGACAGGGAGGCAGTTTTGGAAGCCATTCACCCAGCAGGTGATAATCAAGGTACCCCTCCTGCAACAGGGAACGGGGTATTATTCCACACTATTGTGGTACCGAAGCCAGAGCCCGGTGAAACCGATTCTAAATCTAAAATCTAAAATCTTTGAACACTTACATACAGAGGTTCAAATTCAAGATTGAGTCACTCAGAGCAGTGATTGCGAACCTGGAAGAAGGGGACTACATGATGTCTTGGGACATCAAGGATGCTTACCTTCATGTAAAAGTTTACCCTTCTCACCAAGGGTACCTCAGGTTATGGTACAGAACTGTCACTATCAGTTCAGACGCTGCCGTAGGGATGGTCCACGGCACCCCGGGTCTTTACCAAGGTAATGGCCGAAATGATATCCCTTCGAAGGAAGGGAATTTTAGTTATCCCTTACTTGGACGATTCCCTGATAAGGGTAAGATCCAGGGAACAGTTGGAAGTCGGTGTAGCACTATCTCAGGTAGTGTTGCGGCAGCACGATTGGATTCTCAATATTCCAAAATCGCAGCTGGTTCCGACGACTTGTCTTCTGTTTCCTAGGGATGTTCCTGGACACAGTCCAGAAAAAAGGTGTTTCTCCCGGAAGAGAAAACCAGGGAGTTATCCGAGCTAGTCAGGAACCTCCTAAAACCGAACCAAGTCTCAGTGCATCAATGCACAAGGGTTCTGGGTAAAAATGGTGGCTTCCTACGAAGCAATCCCATTCGTTAGATTCCACGCAAGAACTTTCCAGTGGAACCTACTGGACAAATGGTCCGGGTCGCATTTTCAGATGCATCAGCGGATAACCCTGTCACCAAGGACAAGGGTATCCATCATGTGGTGGTTGCAGAGTGCTCATCTTCTAGAGGGCCGCAGATTCGGCATTCAGGACTGGGTCCTGGTGACCACGGATGCCAGCCTGCGAGGCTGGGGAGCAGTCACACAGGGAAGGAATATCCAGGGCTTAGGGTCAAGCCTGGATACATCACTTCACATAAATATCCTGAAGCTAAGGGCCATTTACAATGCTCTAAGCTTAGCAAGACCTCTGCTTCAAGGTCAGCCGGTGTTGATCCAGTCGGACAACATCATGGCAGTCACCCACGTAAACAGACAGGGTGGCACAAGAAGCAGGAGGGCAATGGCAGAAGCTGCAGGGATTCTTCGCTGGGCGGAAAATCATGTGATAGCACTGTCAACAGTATTCATTCCGGGAGTGGACAACTGGGAAGCAGACTTCCTCAGCACGACCTCCACCCGGGAGAGTGGGGACTTCACCCAGAAGTCGTCCACATGATTAAAAAACTCGACAGGTATTGCGCCAGGTCAAGAGACCCTCAGGCAATAGTTGTAGACGCTCTGGTAACACCGTGGGTGTACCAGTCAGTGTATGTGTTCCCTCCTCTGCCTCTCATACCCAAGGTACTGAGATTGATAAGATGGAGAGGAGAAAGCACTATATTCGTGGCTCCGGATTGGCCAAGAAGGACTTGGTAACCGGAACTTCAAGAGATGCTCACGGAGGATCCGTGGCCTCTACCTCTAAGAAGGGACCTGCTCCAGCAAGGACCCTGTCTGTTCCAAGACTTACCGCGGCTGCGTTTGACGGCATGGCGGTTGAACGCCGGATCCTGAAGGAAAAAAGGCTTTCCGGATGAAGTCATCCCTATCCTGATCAAAGCCATGAAGGTTGTAACCGCAAAAACATTATCACCGCAATTGGCCAAAATATGTTGCGTGGTGCGAGGCCAGTAAGGCCCGACGGAGGAAATTCAACTGGGTCGAGTCCTACATTTCCTGCAAACAGGAGTGTCTATGGGCCTGAAATTGGGGTCCATTAAGGTTCAAATTTGCGGCCCTGTCAATTTTCTTCCAAAAAGAACTAGCTTCAGTCCCTGAAGTTCAGACGTTTGTAAAAGGGGTACTGCATATACAGCCTCCTTTTGTGCCTCCAGTGGCACTTTCGGATCTCAATGTAGTTTTGGGTTCCAAAAGTCACATTGGTTTGAACCATTTAAATCTGTGGAGTTAAAATATCTCACATGGAAAGTGGTCATGCTGTTGGCCCTGGCCTGGGCCAGGCGCGTGTCAGAATTGGCGGCTTTATCCTGAAAAAGCCCTTATCTGATTTTCCATTCGGACAGGGCGGAATTGAGGACTCGTCCTCAGTTTCTCCCCAAGGTGGTTTCAGCGTCTTACCTGAACCAACCTATTGGTGGTGCCTGCGGCTACTAGGGACTTGGAGGCCTCCAAGTTGCTAGACGTTGTCAGTGCCCTGAAAATATGTTTCCAGGACGGCTGGAGTCAGGAAATCTGACTCGCTGTTTATCCTGTGTGCACCCAACAAGCTGGGTGCTCCTGCTTCTAAGCAGACTATTGCTCGTTGGATTTGTAGTACAATTCAGCTTGCACATTCTGTGGCAGGCCTGCCACAACCAAAAATCTGTAAATGCCCACTCCACAAGGAAGGTGGGCTCATCTTGGGCGGCTGCCCGAGGGGTCTCGGCTTTACAACTTTGCCGAGCAGCTACTTGGTCAGGAGCAAATACGTTTGTAAAATTCTACAAAATTAATATCCTGGCTGAGGAGGACCTGGAGTTCTCTCATTTGGTGCTGCAGAGTCATCCGCACTCTCCCGTCCGTTTGGGAGCTTTGGTATAATCCCCATGGTCCTTACGGAGTCCCCAGCATCCACTTAGGACGTTAGAGAAAATAAGAATTTACTTACCGATAATTCTATTTCTCATAGTCCGTAGTGGATGCTGGGCGCCCATCCCAGGTGCGGATTGTCTGCAATACTTGTACATAGTTATTGTTACAAAAATCGGGTTATTATTGTTGTGAGCCATCTTTCAGAGGCTCCTCTGTTATCATACTGTTAACTGGGTTCAGATCACAGGTTATACGGTGTGATTGGTGTGGCTGGTATGAGTCTTACCCGGGATTCAAAATCCTTCCTTATTGTGTACGCTCGTCCGGGCACAGTATCCTAACTGAGGCTTGGAGGAGGGTCATAGGGGGAGGAGCCAGTGCACACCAGTTAGTCCTAAAGCTTTCTTTAGATGTGCCCAGTCTCCTGCGGAGCCGCTATTCCCCATGGTCCTTACGGAGTCCCCAGAATCCACTACGGACTATGAGAAATAGAATTATCGGTAAGTAAATTCTTATTATTATCACTGTATACGGCCACTTATCTGGTTACATAATCAGTTTCTCTAAATCTGAGGCTCTGCCCCTCCACATTCTCCATGACTTAAAGAGTTCTTTATCCTCCTTATATCACTTTAAATGGCAGGAACGTAAAATTAAGTATCTGGTGTCACAACTGAGGGCCTGAGCTGACGGGAGGCAGCCTCAGTTGTAGGGGCTGAGATGTAACGGAACCTGGGAGGTTGTATCAGACCCCTAGACATGTAAGTAACATGTAGAATAACTGCCCGAAGGCGTGACCACGACAACCAGGATAAAAGTCAATGATGTTTATTATGACAAACTCCGTAACACAGCAGCAGTAAAAGGAAACATAAAAGTCAACAGAGGATAAATACAATTCCTGGGTACTACAGGGTGGCAAGGGCCACAGGCACTGGTAGTGTGAGACAGTTCTTATAATCTTCTAGTTGGAAAGTCCTTACCAGGCCTGACTGTAGCAATGGAGAGAACCCAGGATCGTACCAGCTGATGTTCCAGGAACGGCTGGGCTGCTGAAGGTAAAACGGCTGCTGTGGATACTGGCTGGAACCAGACTGTTGTTGGTACGGAGTGGATGCTGGCTGGAACCAGTTAAATAATAAACGAACTTGAGAGCGATGAAATAATAATGAAGTTTGGAGTTTGAGAGCGGTGAAATAATAATACCGGTGGAGAGTGGTAAACTGCAGAAAAGGACACCGGCCCTTTAAGAGAAGCTATACACTGCTGGAAGCTGGGCTGGAAGCAGGTGATTGTTTGAGAGCGGTGAAATAATAATACCGGTGGAGAGTGGTAAACTGCAGAAAGGACACCGGCCCTTTAAGAGAAGCTGTACACTGCTGGAAGCTGGGCTGGAAGCAGGTGATTGTTGTAGCTGGAAACAGGTGAGTCCAGAATGGATCGGAGAGTCAGGCTACACCGCAGATGGAATGCTGGTGCGGGTCTCTATAGCAGAAGTCTGGAGACAGGAGCTGGAACCTGGAAGACAACCACAGGAGAGAGACAAACTGGAACTAGGTTAGACAACCAAAGCACTGACGCCTTCCTTGCTCAGGCACAGCATACTTATACCTGCAGCAAGGAAGGGGTTGGCTAGGCAATTATGCTAAACAACAATACAGACAGCAGATTGGTGGAAATAATCAGATGACAAAATCCAAGATGGCTGCGCCCATGCAGACACTTGGAGGGAAGTTTGGTTTGTAATCCATGTGAGAATTGAAACAGTAATGGCGACGCCGGCCACAGGAGACAGGAGACGCCAGACTGACAAGCGCACATTTAACCACGCGGGCACAGCGGAGGCCGCGGCTGATGAAATCACCACTCTGACATTCTGCATGTGGAAACTCAGGAACAGCGGGATCCGGTCCTGGAACGCTGAGCCAGCCTTAGGAGGCATCTGAAGGGTAAGTAATGGCGTCCAGATACCCGGATCGTGACAGCACCCCCCCCCTTTAGGAGTGGCCCCAGGACACTTCTTAGGCTTTAAAGGAAACTTTGCGTGGAAATTTCGGACCAAGGCAGGAGCATGGACGTCTGAGGCATTGGTCCAAGAGCGTTCTTCAGGACCATAGCCCTTCCAGTCAATGAGGTATTGTAACTGACCGTAACGGAAACGTGAGTCCAAAATCTTGGCCACCTCGTACTCGACTCCCCGTTGAGTCTGAACTTTGGGAGCTGGAGGAAGTGCGGAATGAAACCGATTCAGGATCAGCGGTTTCAACAAAGAAACATGAAATGTCCTGGGTATTTTCAAGAAGGATGGTAACTGTAACCTGTTGGCAACAGGATTGATGACTTGTTCAATCTTGAAGGGTCCGATGTAGCGAGGTGCAAATTTCATGCTGGGAACTCTCAACCTCAAATTCTTCGTGGACAGCCACACACGATCATCCACCTTGAGAGCAGGAACCGCTCTACGCTTCCTATCGGCAAACTTCTTATACCTGAATGAGGCTTTAAGCAGGGCTGCGCGGACGTTCCTCCAGTTATTTGAAAACTGACGCAAGGTGACATCCACTGCTGGAACAGAAGTTGCGGGAAGCGGTTGGAATTCTGGGACTTTAGGGTGGAATCCATAATTAATGAAGAATGGTGTAGAAGAAGATGAGGAATGGTATTGATTGTTGTGGCTGAACTCGGCCCAAGGAAGGAGTTGAACCCAGTCATCTTGAGAGGAAGACACATATATACGGAGGAAGGCCTCCAAGTCCTGATTCACCCTCTCGGTTTGACCATTGGTCTGAGGATGGTAAGCCGTGGAAAACTTTAACTTGACTTGGAGGGCTTGACACAAACTTCGCCAAAATTTGGCTACAAATTGTACTCCACGATCCGAGATGATCTCTTCAGGAAGACCGTGAAGTCGGAAGATCTCTTGTATAAACACTTGAGCCAACTTGGAAGCTGACGGAAGACCGGTGAGAGGGATGAAATGTGCCATCTTGGTGAACCGGTCAACTACCACCCAGATGGTATTAAACTTGTTGCAGATAGGTAGATCGGAAACAAAGTCCATCGACAAATGGGTCCAAGGTCGACGGGGAACAGATAATGGAACCAGTTGCCTCGCAGGCGACTGGCGGGAGACTTTGTGCTGGGCACACTTTGGGCAGGAGGCAATAAATTCCATAACGTCCTTCTTCAGAGTTGGCCACCAGTAGGACCTAGAAATAAATTCAAGGGTTTTTTGAATGCCTGTATGTCCAGCAAAACGGGAAGCATGGGCCCAATGCATGAGCTTCTTCCTTAGAACTGGCTTAACAAAACTTTTCCCTGGTGGAGGCGTAGAGTCCATCCCTACCGTGGAGAATGCCAACGGATTAATAATAGGATGCTTGTCTGCAGACTCGGACTCATTTTCTTGCTCCCATGAGCGGGAAAGGGCATCGGCCTTACGATTCTGAGAACCCGGACAGAACTGGAGTTTAAAGTCAAACCTAGAGAAGAAAAGTGCCCATCTGGCCTGACGAGGATTCAGACATTGTGCGCCTTTGAGATATAAAAGATTTTTGTGGTCGGTAAGTATGGTGATTGAGTGGGAAGCTACCTCCAACAGGTATCTCCACTCCTCCAGAGCGAGCTTGATGGCTAGCAACTCCTGATCGCCAATGGCATAGTTGCGCTCAGCTGGGGAGAACTTCCGGGAGAAGAAACTGCAAGGATGTAGATGTCCATCTTTGGCCCTCTGGGATAACACTGCTCCTACTCCAACGGAGGAGGCATCTACCTCTAAGATAAAAGGAGAGTCGGTGTCGGGCTGTTTCAGAACTGGTGCAGAGATGAACCGTTGCTTCAGAAGGTGAAAGGCCTGTGTAGCTTCCTCGGACCACTTGGACGGATTAGCACCTTTCTTGGTTAATGCAGTGATAGGCGCCACAATGGTGGAAAAGTCTCGTATAAATTTTCTATAATAATTGGCGAACCCTAAGAACCTCTGGACCCCTTTGAGGCTTAAGGGTATAGGCCAATTCTGGATTGCTTGGAGTTTCTCAGGATCCATCTCTAGTCCGGAACCGGACACAATGTAACCTAGAAACGGAATGGTTTTAACTTCAAACACACACTTCTCCAATTTACAATAGAGGTGATTGACACGGAGACGGGAAAGAACCTCTTTTACCCAGAAACGATGATCTTCGAGATTATTAGCAAAGATGAGGATGTCGTCTAGATAAACCACGACATGGCGGTACAAGATGTCCCTGAAAATCTCATTCACGAAGTGCTGGAAGACTGCTGGAGCGTTGCTCAATCCGAAGGGCATGACGAGGTACTCATAATGTCCGTCACGGGTGTTAAAGGCGGTCTTCCACTCGTCACCCTCACGGATTCGGATGAGATTGTAGACACCCCTCAAGTCCAGCTTTGTGAAAATAGTAGCACCACTAACTCTATCAAAGAGCTCGGTAATCAGGGGTAAAGGGTATCGGTTCTTGACGGTAATGTCGTTCAGACCTCTGTAGTCGATGCACGGACGCAGACCACCATCTTTCTTCTTAACGAAGAAGAAGCCTGCGCCGGCTGGAGAAGAAGATGGTCGGATGAAACCCTTCGCCAGGTTCTCTTTGATGTACTCTTCCATGGAGTGTGTCTCAGGCAGAGACAACGGATAAGTTCGACCTCGCGGTGGAACCTTCCCTGGAATGAGGTCGATTGGGCAGTCCCATTCTCTATGAGGAGGAAGGATATCAGCAGAGGCTTTACTGAACACGTCCGTGAAGTCTTGATATGGAGGAGGCGAAACATCAGATGACCTGGGGAAGGAAGAACAAACAGGAAGAACTTTGGCTAAACAAGTCTCAGCACAGGAGGGACCCCATGCCAGTATTTGCGTAGTCGTCCAGTCAATTGATGGGTTGTGGAGACGGAGCCATGGAAGGCCTAAAACCACTGGATGTGTGGCTCTTGGAATCACTAAAAAAGAAATATACTCAGAATGAAGAACTCCCACTCTCAGACGAACTGGAAGAGTCCTTAAGGAAATGACTGCGTCAAAAATCTTGCTGCCATCCACGGCAGTCAAAGAGATGGACGAGGACAGTCTCTCGGTGGGTAGGGACCACCGTTTAACATAAGCTTCGGTTATGAAATTCCCAGCTGCTCCGGAATCAAGGAGGGCAATGACGTTCCTGTAACGTTGAGCAATTTGGAGCGACACTGGGAGGTTACAGTCATGAGGAGATGGAGAGGAGATCATTACTCCTAGCCGGCCCTCTCCTTGGCAAGCTAGGATCTGGAGTTTCCCGGACGTTTGGGACAGGCATTGATAGTGTGCGACGGAGCTGCACAGTAGAGACAGAGAGACTTAGAGAGACGTCTTCGGCGCTCAGCGGGAGATAGACGGGAACGACTAATTTGCATAGGCTCATCCTTGGATGGAGATGGTTGACGAGGAGGAGGAGCAGAAGATTTAGGAGTAGATGATCTTCCTCGCTCGGTTGCTCTCTCTCTGAAACGTAGATCAACCTTCGTGCAAAGAGAAATTAGCTCATCCAACTTAGAGGGCAAGTCTCTGGTAGCTAACTCATCCTTGATGCGTTCTGATAAGCCATGCCAGAATGCAGCATACAGGGCCTCGTCGTTCCATGCCAGTTCGGATGCCAGGATTTTAAACTGTATAAGATACTGTCCCACAGTACGTGTTCCCTGGCGTAAACGGAGAATCTCAGATGAAGCAGATGTTATCCGGCCTGGCTCGTCGAAGATGCGCCTGAATGTAGCTACAAAGTCAGTATAGGAGGATAGCAGGGGATCAGACTTCTCCCATAAAGGTGATGCCCAGTTAAGGGCTGAGCCACTGAGAAGGGAGATGATATAGGCAATTTTGGTACGGTCACTGAAGAAATTGCCAGGTAGAAGCTCAAAGTGGATTTCACATTGATTGAGAAATCCCCTGCAGAACCTTGGAGATCCATCAAATTTTGCTGGCGTTGGAAGATGAAGATGTGGACTGGAAATGGGTAAGGTGGGTGGGGTTACAGCTGGTGTCACTGTAGTGGACGCACCGGACGTGCCAGGTCCACGGAGGGTCGTTTGAATCCCATCCAGCCGTGTAGAGAGATCCTGGAGACAGCGGATGATGTGGCCCTGTGCAGCCTCCTGATGTTCAAGTCGGGCTGCCAGTTCTTGCATCGGCCTGGTCGCTTGATCCTGGTCTCCGGCTGGATTCATTAGGTCAGTGCTTACTGTCACAACTGAGGGCCTGAGCTGACGGGAGGCAGCCTCAGTTGTAGGGGCTGAGATGTAACGGAACCTGGGAGGTTGTATCAGACCCCTAGACATGTAAGTAACATGTAGAATAACTGCCCGAAGGCGTGACCACGACAACCAGGATAAAAGTCAATGATGTTTATTATGACAAACTCCGTAACACAGCAGCAGTAAAAGGAAACATAAAAGTCAACAGAGGATAAATACAATTCCTGGGTACTACAGGGTGGCAAGGGCCACAGGCACTGGTAGTGTGAGACAGTTCTTATAATCTTCTAGTTGGAAAGTCCTTACCAGGCCTGACTGTAGCAATGGAGAGAACCCAGGATCGTACCAGCTGATGTTCCAGGAACGGCTGGGCTGCTGAAGGTAAAACGGCTGCTGTGGATACTGGCTGGAACCAGACTGTTGTTGGTACGGAGTGGATGCTGGCTGGAACCAGTTAAATAATAAACGAACTTGAGAGCGATGAAATAATAATGAAGTTTGGAGTTTGAGAGCGGTGAAATAATAATACCGGTGGAGAGTGGTAAACTGCAGAAAAGGACACCGGCCCTTTAAGAGAAGCTATACACTGCTGGAAGCTGGGCTGGAAGCAGGTGATTGTTTGAGAGCGGTGAAATAATAATACCGGTGGAGAGTGGTAAACTGCAGAAAGGACACCGGCCCTTTAAGAGAAGCTGTACACTGCTGGAAGCTGGGCTGGAAGCAGGTGATTGTTGTAGCTGGAAACAGGTGAGTCCAGAATGGATCGGAGAGTCAGGCTACACCGCAGATGGAATGCTGGTGCGGGTCTCTATAGCAGAAGTCTGGAGACAGGAGCTGGAACCTGGAAGACAACCACAGGAGAGAGACAAACTGGAACTAGGTTAGACAACCAAAGCACTGACGCCTTCCTTGCTCAGGCACAGCATACTTATACCTGCAGCAAGGAAGGGGTTGGCTAGGCAATTATGCTAAACAACAATACAGACAGCAGATTGGTGGAAATAATCAGATGACAAAATCCAAGATGGCTGCGCCCATGCAGACACTTGGAGGGAAGTTTGGTTTGTAATCCATGTGAGAATTGAAACAGTAATGGCGACGCCGGCCACAGGAGACAGGAGACGCCAGACTGACAAGCGCACATTTAACCACGCGGGCACAGCGGAGGCCGCGGCTGATGAAATCACCACTCTGACATTCTGCATGTGGAAACTCAGGAACAGCGGGATCCGGTCCTGGAACGCTGAGCCAGCCTTAGGAGGCATCTGAAGGGTAAGTAATGGCGTCCAGATACCCGGATCGTGACATCTGGGAGTCTATATCACATCCCATTATGATCATCTCTATATGGAAAATGATCCCCGACTTATACATAAATTCAGACAGGATCTTAAACTCTGGAAATCCTATATAATTTTGTGGTTGGGCAGGATTATCACCGTCAAAATCACGATTCTGCCCCAACTCCTTTATTTATTTCAAACACTCCTGGTTAAAGTCCCTGAAAAAGTGTTGAAGGAAATTCAGTCTTATCTATCACGGTTTGTGTGGAATGATAAGCCCCATAGATTAGCCCTAGGTACTCTCAAGCTTCCTAGATCGTTGGGAGGTAGGGGGTTCCCTGATGTTAAGTTGTATTATCTGGCCAGTCAATTGAGCCATGTAGAGACCTCCTTTGCTCCTCTGGGTGCTATTGCATGGATTGATTCGGAGACTTACACGCTGGGAGTCCGCTCCCTAGCCTCCCTTTGGGGTCTAGATAAAACTTCTAAAAGCTCGCTACTTCATTTGATCCCCTCCCTTAAATTCTCCCTCTTACTTTGGGACTACTCTTCCAATAAATTTAAGCTGTCTTCCTCTATTTCCTCCTAACCCCCCTGTGGGATAATCCTGCTTTCCCTCCTGGTCTCTCTCCTACACATTTTAAATTGTGGTACAGGGCTGGTATTAGATTGGTGTCGGATCTCCGCTCCCGAGGATCGTGGGTTTCTCTCAATGAAATCAAGGTTAAGTTTCCCCCCTTTGAATTTCTCCAGATTCAACATTTCCTTCAATCACTTTCCTATACTGAGATAAGAGAGGATCCCACCCCTTTTGAACGTATTTGTTTGGAGAATCCTCTTGGTAAGGGTATGATTTCTCACATATAATCGTTTCTGATTGAGGCTGCCTCCCCTATGCGGACCCGCCATGAGCTGGAGTGGAAAAAAGATCTCGGCTTCCCTCCGGAGGACTCCTGTTGGGAGGAGGTGAGGGAGGGAATAGCTAAGAGCTCAATCTCAACTCGTATAAAGGAAACTTCCTATAAATTGTATTATCGGTGGTAGTATACCCCGGATAGACTGTCTAAAATCTTTCCCTCTGCTACTCTGGTTTGTGGCAGGGCTGTGGCCAGAGAGGTACCTTGTATCACATATGGTGGACTTGTCCTGTCATAGTCCCCTTCTGGAACAAGGTCCTTCATCTGTTACAATCTCTTTCTAGCATTCCGCTTGCCCTGGACCCTTGGGTATTTTTGCTAGCCCGCCCTTTCCAAGATGTTGACCCCGTTTTTAACAAATTAGTCTCCCATGTTTTGGCCGCTGCAAAATCCTTAATCGCCAGAAATTGGAAATCACCCTCGTCCCCTACTGTTCACGTACTGACCAATTATGTCTGGTTTAAAGCCACCATGAAGAATATTACATATTATCTCCATGATTGCCCCCATACATTGTATTTAGTCTAGGACCCCTGGGTGTCAACTAATTAGCCCTGTCCTAGTTTAGATCAGCACTTCTTTTAATCTATTTTTTATTTTTTGAACCTTTGACGATTTGACCTCGGGCCCTCCCCACGGCTTCCCACATTGTTGTTCTCATAAGCTACTGCTGAAACTTCTAATGCCAGTACTTGTATCCTCTGATATCTTGCTTTCTCTTTTCTTAGCTTTGTTTTGACCCTCTCCCCCCCTTCTTTTGTCTAGTTCTCTTTTATTTTATGTTATGTCTATTTTTTTTATGTAAAATTGAGAGTTGTTTGTTTATTGATATCTGCATATGTATCTATGTATGTCCATTTTGGCTCTTGTTATATAAATAAAAAGTAAAAAAGAAAGTTTGTGAACCACTGAAGTACAGTGGGTATGATAGCCTAATCCTGTTTTGGGTGAATATTTATATTCTTATCTCAGTTCCCCTTAGGGTAATTGGAGAAACACAGTAAGTGGAGAGAAAAACATTTAGCAAATCATTTTTTCATCTCCGCCGACCATAAACAAAATAAGCAATGAGTGAAATATTCTGTGTGAGTAATCACCATGTAAACGATTTTCCACCTGTAAATAATAAGGAATATGTTTTTGCTTTTGCACCAAGGGATATACAGAAAGTGTAAATACATTTCAAAAATAACAGTTATGTCTGATAAAATGGTTTACTCAATGCATTATTCAGGGTGCATCATTGCCATCTGTATCATGCTGCTAACACTCTCCTGCTGAAAAAAAAAAGTGTTTTTGCAGGTATATCCCCAATATATAAGTGTTCATCAGAGGTTAAAGAACATAACTCACAGCATGTGCCATTTCCAGATATTGAATTAGTTGTAAATGACGGACAGTGATCTAGACTAGACTATATAAGTATCTTCAGACAGACATATCTGCTGTAGAACACATGCATGTAGTAAAAAAAGAGAATAGAGTGGTAAGATTGGCTCCTTTAACCCCTCGCCGCCCTGCTATGTGACCGCAATTCAATTGCAATCGCATTGCAGAAACCTCAAGTAGAGGATGACCCTGACTACACAGCGTTTCTGCGTAAGCAGGCAGTCTGGCACCATGTTTCCTATTGCAGTAAATGCAGGCAACGTCATCGGGATGATCTTAAAAAAACATCCATGACACGCCTGCATTAGCTGCTCTCCTCCCCCCAATGCCCTGTCGCCGCCCCCAGATTCCTGTCACCTGTCAATCACTATGCGACCACATCCTTCCAAGATGCGAGTGCATACTGAAGGGTCGCACATTGTAGCTTGTGCACGTGCGCAGATGCCCGGAATGCTGCCTTGCTTGTGAACACATCAGATGCTTCCACCTCTGAATAAGGCCCTTAGTCTCTAACTGAAAAATGTCTACAAATGTGTATATACAGTACCTCCTCACATAAGTATAACCTGCTATATCACATGTAGGCATATGTGACATAAACTTTTCCTTTATTCTTATAAAGCCACTAACTTGAAAAAAAAATACTATGCCTCACTATGTCACCCACATATGGCAGTTGGGGCCTATGTACTAACCTAATGTCCAACCGATAATCATGCAGGTGTTTTCCACTTCCACATGAATAGAGTATTTAACAAAGCCTAAAGGCCCCCATCCACTAGCGAGATTTATCTGAGCAATGAGTTGGATCCTTTATTCCTGCAATCTGGCCGGCAGCTTCCCGGAACCCTACGATTGTGATTTGCTACTTGAGTGTATTTTTTACATGTGATTTATCGCACGCGATATAACGTATTGCACCTATTTCCGTGCGATTGAGATAAATATTATGGTCAGCCCATATGATCTGCGATGCGAGACACACGGAAATGTGCCTTGCATCGCAATTGCACGAAAAGGACATGCGGTGTGACACTTTTCATGCGATCCATCTCAGCAATTTGTCACAATTGCATAAAAAGAGCCCATATCGCACTAGTGGATGGGGGCCTTAAGATATCTCCTACTTTAGGCAAAGTAATGTTGCAAACTGCATTCCCCATGATTATTAGTGGAACCTTGCCTGTGCCACTGATAAAAACTATATTAAAAATCAAATTCTAAACCAAAGTGATAGACCGACTGGATTACTAAAGACATCTGCAGCTCCTAAGAGCACAATCTAAAACATTGTCAATGCATGTCTAGAGGAGCATATCATATTATGCAAGTTCTATGAAATTATACAAAACCGCTTCATAGATCAATAACAGTAACTATTGGACATATATGGTAAAGAAGCCAATAAACAGCATATATTGTATTTTTCAATATCAACAGCACAGTGGCGGCTCCAGGGGGTAAAAGGGCAGCACCAGGGCCGTAACTAGGGTGCCACTGTGCTGCAGGGTAGGGGGCGCTGTTGGCAGCACGTGGAAATTATCTGTTTTAATTACTTTCACTTATAGCTTAAGGCCAGTACACACTGGGAAGATGTTTGCTGAGCGATCTATCACAGACCGCTCAGCACACAGCGCGGTGTGCTGAGTGAGGGAAGGAGGGCGCTCATTTCACCCAGCGGTGAAATGAGCGACCTGCTAGATTGTGCCTGCAGGCCAATCTAGCACTGGCGATAGTGACGCACGTGGACGTGCATCACTATCACCGGCACCCCTACACACAGAGTAATGTGTTCTTCATTTCTAAGCAATCTAGTCAAATTGCTTAGAAATTAAGTGAACATTGCTCCATGTGTACCCCCCTTTACCCCTTTTTCAAGTCCAGTATCTCCTGATCGCCCATGTCTCCTAGGGGCAGATTTATTAAGCCTGGTGAAGTGATAAAGTGGAAGGTGATAATGCGCCAGCCAATCAACTCCTAACTGCCATGTTAAGGGCTGGGTTTGCAAAAGTGACAGTTAGGAGCTGACTGGCTGGTGCGTTATCACCTTCCACTTTATCACTTCACCAGGCTTAATAAATTTGCCCCATTGTTACAGCTCTGCCAGGGTTCCACCTATAACACTTATCCTCTCTGCCCAAACCATCTGCAGCAGCATCAATTGCATATCGGGCATTGAGAGAGAGGAAACGGTTGTTGCTGCAGAAGCTGTCTCCTCCATCTCACTGCCTGTTGGGACACTATGGCTGCGCTGCTATACAGATGCAGCTGCAGTGCTAGTGGGCAGAGAGAACTGTTACAGAAGTGATACAAGTTTATAGCAATCACTGATCTCGGTCCCTGCCAAGCCCCTCCAACTTGCCTGGACTAATTACTAGAGATGAGCGCCTGAAATTTTTCGGGTTTTGTGTTTTGGTTTTGGGTTCGGTTCCGCGGCCGTGTTTTGGGTTCGAACGCGTTTTGGCAAAACCTCACCGAATTTTTTTTGTCGGATTCGGGTGTGTTTTGGATTCGGGTGTTTTTTTCAAAAAACACTAAAAAACAGCTTAAATCATAGAATTTGGGGGTCATTTTGATCCCAAAGTATTATTAACCTCAAAAACCATAATTTACACTCATTTTCAGTCTATTCTGAATACCTCACACCTCACAATATTATTTTTAGTCCTAAAATTTGCACCGAGGTCGCTGTGTGAGTAAGATAAGCGACCCTAGTGGCCGACACAAACACCGGGCCCATCTAGGAGTGGCACTGCAGTGTCACGCAGGATGTCCCTTCCAAAAAACCCTCCCCAAACAGCACATGACGCAAAGAAAAAAAGAGGCGCAATGAGGTAGCTGTGTGAGTAAGATTAGCGACCCTAGTGGCCGACACAAACACCGGGCCCATCTAGGAGTGGCACTGCAGTGTCACGCAGGATGTCCCTTCCAAAAAACCCTCCCCAAACAGCACATGACGCAAAGAAAAAAAGAGGCGCAATGAGGTAGCTGACTGTGTGAGTAAGATTAGCGACCCTAGTGGCCGACACAAACACCGGGCCCATTTAGGAGTGGCACTGCAGTGTCACGCAGGATGTCCCTTCCAAAAAACCCTCCCCAATCAGCACATGATGCAAAGAAAAAGAAAAGAAAAAAGAGGTGCAAGATGGAATTGTCCTTGGGCCCTCCCACCCACCCTTATGTTGTATAAACAAAACAGGACATGCACACTTTAACCAACCCATCATTTCAGTGACAGGGTCTGCCACACGACTGTGACTGATATGACGGGTTGGTTTGGACCCCCCCCCAAAAAAGAAGCAATTAATCTCTCCTTGCACAAACTGGCTCTACAGAGGCAAGATGTCCACCTCATCATCACCCTCCGATATATCACCGTGTACATCCCCCTCCTCACAGATTATCAATTCGTCCCCACTGGAATCCACCATCTCAGCTCCCTGTGTACTTTGTGGAGGCAATTGCTGCTGGTCAATGTCTCCGCGGAGGAATTGATTATAATTCATTTTAATGAACATCATCTTCTCCACATTTTCTGGATGTAACCTCGTACGCCGATTGCTGACAAGGTGAGCGGCGGCACTAAACACTCTTTCGGAGTACACACTTGTGGGAGGGCAACTTAGGTAGAATAAAGCCAGTTTGTGCAAGGGCCTCCAAATTGCCTCTTTTTCCTGCCAGTATAAGTACGGACTGTGTGACGTGCCTACTTGGATGCGGTCACTCATATAATCCTCCACCATTCTATCAATGTTGAGAGAATCATATGCAGTGACAGTAGACGACATGTCCGTAATCGTTGTCAGGTCCTTCAGTCCGGACCAGATGTCAGCATCAGCAGTCGCTCCAGACTGCCCTGCATCACCGCCAGCGGGTGGGCTCGGAATTCTGAGCCTTTTCCTCGCACCCCCAGTTGCGGGAGAATGTGAAGGAGGAGATGTTGACAGGTCGCGTTCCGCTTGACTTGACAATTTTGTCACCAGCAGGTCTTTCAACCCCAGCAGACTTGTGTCTGCCGGAAAGAGAGATCCAAGGTAGGCTTTAAATCTAGGATCGAGCACGGTGGCCAAAATGTAGTGCTCTGATTTCAACAGATTGACCACCCGTGAATCCTTGTTAAGCGAATTAAGGGCTCCATCCACAAGTCCCACATGCCTAGCGGAATCGCTCCGTGTTAGCTCCTCCTTCAATGTCTCCAGCTTCTTCTGCAAAAGCCTGATGAGGGGAATGACCTGACTCAGGCTGGCAGTGTCTGAACTGACTTCACGTGTGGCAAGTTCAAAGGGCATCAGAACCTTGCACAACGTTGAAATCATTCTCCACTGCGCTTGAGACAGGTGCATTCCACCTACTATATTGTGCTCAATTGTATAGGCTTGAATGGCCTTTTGCTGCTCCTCCAACCTCTGAAGCATATAGAGGGTTGAATTCCACCTCGTTACCACTTCTTGCTTCAGATGATGGCAGGGCAGGTTCAGTAGTTTTTGGTGGTGCTCCAGTCTTCTGTACGTGGTGCCTGTACGCCGAAAGTGTCCCGCAATTCTTCTGGCCACCGACAGCATCTCTTGCACGCCCCTGTCGTTTTTTAAAAAATTCTGCACCACCAAATTCAAGGTATGTGCAAAACATGGGACGTGCTGGAATTTGCCCATATTTAATGCACACACAATATTGCTGGCGTTGTCCGATGCCACAAATCCACAGGAGAGTCCAATTGGGGTAAGCCATTCCGCGATGATCTTCCTCAGTTGCCGTAAGAGGTTTTCAGCTGTGTGCGTATTCTGGAAAGCGGTGATACAAAGCGTAGCCTGCCTAGGAAAGAGTTGGCGTTTGCGAGATGCTGCTACTGGTGCCGCCGCTGCTGTTCTTGCGGCGGGAGTCCATACATCTACCCAGTGGGCTGTCACAGTCATATAGTCCTGACCCTGCCCTGCTCCACTTGTCCACATGTCCGTGGTTAAGTGGACATTGGGTACAACTGCATTTTTTAGGACACTGGTGAGTCTTTTTCTGACGTCCGTGTACATTCTCGGTATCGCCTGCCTAGAGAAGTGGAACCTAGATGGTATTTGGTAACGGGGGCACACTGCCTCAATAAATTGTCTAGTTCCCTGTGAACTAACGGCGGATACCGGACGCACGTCTAACACCAACATAGTTGTCAAGGCCTCAGTTATCCGCTTTGCAGCAGGATGACTGCTGTGATATTTCATCTTCCTCGCAAAGGACTGTTGGACAGTCAATTGCTTACTGGAAGTAGTACAAGTGGGCTTACGACTTCCCCTCTGGGATGACCATCGACTCCCAGCAGCAACAACAGCAGCGCCAGCAGCAGTAGGCGTTACACGCAAGGATGCATCGGAGGAATCCCAGGCAGGAGAGGACTCGTCAGAATTGCCAGTGACATGGCCTGCAGGACTATTGGCATTCCTGGGGAAGGAGGAAATTGACACTGAGGGAGTTGGTGGGGTGGTTTGCGTGAGCTTGGTTACAAGAGGAAGGGATTTACTGGTCAGTGGACTGCTTCCGCTGTCGCCCAAAGTTTTTGAACTTGTCACTGACTTATTATGAATGCGCTGCAGGTGACGTATAAGGGAGGATGTTCCGAGGTGGTTAACGTCCTTACCCCTACTTATTACAGCTTGACAAAGGCAACACACGGCTTGACACCTGTTGTCCGCTTTTCTGTTGAAATACCTCCACACTGAAGAGCTGATTTTTTTGGTATTTTCACCAGGCATGTCAACGGCCATATTCCTCCCACGGACAACAGGTGTCTCCCCGGGTGCCTGACTTAAACAAACCACCTCACCATCAGAATCCTCCTGGTCAATTTCCTCCCCAGCGCCAGCAACACCCATATCCTCCTCATCCTGGTGTACTTCAACATCTTCATCTTCAATCTGACTATCAGGAACTGGACTGCGGGTGCTCCTTCCAGCACTTGCAGGGGGCGTGCAAATGGTGGAAGGCGCATGCTCTTCACGTCCAGTGTTGGGAAGGTCAGGCATCGCAACCGACACAATTGGACTCTCCTTGTGGATTTGGGATTTCGAAGAACGCACAGTTCTTTGCGGTGCTTTTGCCAGCTTGAGTCTTTTCAGTTTTCTAGCGAGAGGCTGAGTGCTTCCATCCTCATGTGAAGCTGAACCACTAGCCATGAACATAGGCCAGGGCCTCAGCCGTTCCTTGCCACTCCGTGTGGTAAATGGCATATTGGCAAGTTTACGCTTCTCCTCCGACAATTTTATTTTAGGTTTTGGAGTCCTTTTTTTACTGATATTTGGTGTTTTGGATTTGACATGCTCTGTACTATGACATTGGGCATCGGCCTTGGCAGACGACGTTGCTGGCATTTCATCGTCTCGGCCATGACTAGTGGCAGCAGCTTCAGCACGAGGTGGAAGTGGATCTTGATCTTTCCCTAATTTTGGAACCTCAACATTTTTGTTCTCCATATTTTAATAGGCACAACTAAAAGGCACCTCAGGTAAACAATGGAGATGGATACTAGTATACAATTATGGACTGCCTGCCGAGTGCAGACACAGAGGTAGCCACAGCCGTGAACTACCGTACTGTACTGTGTCTGCTGCTAATATAGACTGGTTGATAAAGAGATGTCTATGTAACTATGTATGTATAAAGAAGAAAGAAAAAAAAACCACGGTTAGGTGGTATACAATTATGGACGGACTGCCTGCCGAGTGCAGACGCAGAGGTAGCCACAGCCGTGAACTACCGTACTGTACTGTGTCTGCTGCTAATAATATAGACTGGTTGATAAAGAGATGTCGTAGTAGTATGTATGTATAAAGAAGAAAGAAAAAAAAACCACGGTTAGGTGGTATACAATTATGGACGGACTGCCTGCCGAGTGCAGACACAGAGGTAGCCACAGCCGTGAACTACCGTACTGTACTGTGTCTGCTGCTAATATAGACTGGTTGATAAAGAGATGTCTATGTAACTATGTATGTATAAAGAAGAAAGAAAAAAAAAACACGGTTAGGTGGTATACAATTATGGACGGACTGCCTGCCGAGTGCAGACACAGAGGTAGCCACAGCCGTGAACTACCGTACTGTACTGTGTCTGCTGCTAATATAGACTGGTTGATAAAGAGATGTCTATGTAACTATGTATGTATAAAGAAGAAAGAAAAAAAAACCACGGTTAGGTGGTATACAATTATGGACGGACTGCCTGCCGAGTGCAGACACAGAGGTAGCCACAGCCGTGAACTACCGTACTGTACTGTGTCTGCTGCTAATATAGACTGGTTGATAAAGAGATGTCGTAGTAGTATGTATGTATAAAGAAGAAAAAAAAACCACGGTTAGGTGGTATACAATTATGGACGGACTGCCTGCCGAGTGCAGACACAGAGGTAGCCACAGCCGTGAACTACCGTACTGTACTGTGTCTGCTGCTAATATAGACTGGTTGATAAAGAGATGTCTATGTAACTATGTATGTATAAAGAAGAAAGAAAAAAAAACCACGGTTAGGTGGTATACAATTATGGACGGACTGCCTGCCGAGTGCAGACACAGAGGTAGCCACAGGCGTGAACTACCGTACTGTACTGTGTCTGCTGCTAATATAGACTGGTTGATAAAGAGATGTCTATGTAACTATGTATGTATAAAGAAGAAAGAAAAAAAAACCACGGTTAGGTGGTATACAATTATGGACGGACTGCCTGCCGAGTGCAGACACAGAGGTAGCCACAGCCGTGAACTACCGTACTGTACTGTGTCTGCTGCTAATATAGACTGGTTGATAAAGAGATGTCGTAGTAGTATGTATGTATAAAGAAGAAAAAAAAACCACGGTTAGGTGGTATACAATTATGGACGGACTGCCTGCCGAGTGCAGACACAGAGGTAGCCACAGCCGTGAACTACCGTACTGTGTCTGCTGCGACTGGATGATAAATGATATAAAAAATATATATATATCACTACTGCAGCCGGACAGGTATATATTATATATTATATAATGACGGACCTGCTGGACACTGTCTGTCAGCAGAATGAGTTTTATTTTTATAGAATAAAAAAAACAACAACACACAAGTGAAGTCACACGACGAGTGTTTAACTTTTTCAGGCAATCACAATATAAGTATACTACTAACTATACTGGTGGTCAGTGTGGTCAGGTCACTGGTCAGTCACACTGGCAGTGGCACTCCTGCAGCAAAAGTGTGCACTGTTTAATTTTAATATAATATTATGTACTCCTGGCTCCTGCTATAACCTATAACTGGCACTGCAGTGCTCCCCAGTCTCCCCCACAATTATAAGCTGTGTGAGCTGAGCAGTCAGACAGATATATAATATATATAGATGATGCAGCACACTGGGCTGAGCCTGAGCAGTGCACACAGATATGGTATGTGACTGAGTCACTGTGTGTATCGCTTTTTTCAGGCAGAGAACGGATATATTAAATAAACTGCACTGTCTGGTGGTCACTCACTATATAATATTATGTACTCCTGGCTCCTGCTATAACCTATAACTGGCACTGCAGTGCTCCCCAGTCTCCCCCACAATTATAAGCTGTGTGAGCTGAGCAGTCAGACAGATATATAATATATATAGATGATGCAGCACACTGGGCTGAGCCTGAGCAGTGCACACAGATATGGTATGTGACTGAGTCACTGTGTGTATCGCTTTTTTCAGGCAGAGAACGGATATATTAAATAAACTGCACTGTCTGGTGGTCACTCACTAGTAAACTCTCTGCACTCTCTACAGTACTCCTCCTAGTCCTAAGCTCCAGTAAATCTCTCTCTCTTATAATCTAAATGGAGAGGACGCCAGCCACGTCCTCTCCCTATCAATCTCAATGCACGTGTGAAAATGGCCGCGACGCGCGGCTCCTTATATAGAATCCGAGTCTCGCGATAGAATCCGAGCCTCGCGAGAATCCGACAGCGTGATGATGACGTTCGGGCGCGCTCGGGTTAACCGAGCAAGGCGGGAAGATCCGAGTCGCTCGGACCCGTGTAAAAAAACATGAAGTTCGGGCGGGTTCGGATTCAGAGAAACCGAACCCGCTCATCTCTACTAATTACCTGAGTACAGGCTCGTTAGAGTGTCTCAGCCTGGGTCATTTGCTAAGGGGACAGCTGCGAGGAGGAGGAGACATTATGCTGGGGAGGGGGGGGGAGTGGGATGTCAAGAGGAAGGGCCACGACACATGCACGCTGGGCTCCTTGTTTATTTCTGCTCTGGGGCGCATAAAGCAGAACCTGGAGCAGAGTAGAATGTCGCTGTTCCCTCTTCAGGGCTGGCACCCAGAGGCGTCTGCTTTCTATTGTCTCCTATATTTACGTCCCTGGTGGATCAGTTGCTTGGCAGAGCAGGACCACAAATTGGTGGTTGACACCACTGCATTCCCTCTGTTGAGCCCTTCGTGTCCCAGTCCTACACTTTGGGGGTAATTCAGAGTTGATCGCAGCAGCAAATTTGTTAGCAGTTGGGCAAAACCATGTGCACTGCAGGTGTGGCAGATATAACATTTGCAGAGAGAGTTAGATTTGGGTGGGTTATATTGTTTCTGTGCAGGGTAAATACTGGCTGCTTTATTTTTACACTACAATTTCGATTTCAGTTTGAACACACCCCACCCAAATCTAACTCTCTCTGCACATGTTACATCTGCCCCCCCTGCAGTGCACATGGTTTTGCCCAACTGCTAACAAATTTGCTGCTGCGATTAACTCTGAATTGGTCCCTATACCTGTTAGAACCTAATACAGGTCAGTTATTCGAGCTTTGAATGCTATGGTTTGTCTAGCTTGTGAACAAAATAGGAAACAATTTGAATAAAATAAAAAATCTTGAATAGATTGTACTGTTTATCACCTAAAATATAGGCTTACTATACCATGATTTTAGTAAACTTATCTCCTAAAATATCTCAGTTGAAGCACAAGCTTTAATTGTGTTTAGTGCATGCATGATATAACACAGCCTTATAACAATGAGATTTTCAGACCATTACATAGGTGCCTTCTGGCACAAGCTGATAGGAGTTAGAAATATATCGCAATTTGTGCTGTTTTCAGCCTGGTGTATTTCTTATGTGCCTCCAGCTGATGATTCAGTATATTATCCAGACCTCACTCTTCAGGATTTCCAGGTAGAAAATGTTTACGTGTGCAGAAATCAAATAATGATAATTCAAATCTACTTTAGTCTGACTGGCAAGAGGTTTATTAGCTTGGTTCTAAAAGCAATCCTAATAAATTAGAATCTAATCAGGTCATATTTGATTGGAAATAATGGAAAATAAAGTCAACTAATGTGTGAGGTAGGGAAAATATTTCCAGGCGCTTGTAGTTAGTGTGTAATACCGTGCATGGTCTGTGCAGTACAGACCGAAGGACAGAGAAGGGGTATTCTCCAAATGCAGATAAATACACAGAACAGTTGTCAGACTGTTTGGTTGTCATTTTCTCTTCTTTTTGAAGAAAACTTTAAAGGTAAAAAAAATTTATGAAGCATTCTTTATCATTTTAAACTTCAATCTGATAAAATTAAGCTAAGGCTCGCTAAACAGAACTTTAGGAGAAAAACTGAAAAGCTCAAATTAATAAATGGGTCATCCTAAAGTAGCAATAAGTTGTTCTTTGAAATGATGTACAGGTTGAGTATCCCTTATCCAAAATGCTTGGGACCAGAGGTATTTTGGATATGGGATTTTTCCGTATTTTGGAATAATTGCATACCATAATAAGATATCATAGTGATGAGACCTAAATCTAAGCACAGAATGCATTTATGTTTCATATACACCTTATACACACAGCCTGAAGGTAATTTTAGCCAATATTTTTTATAACTTTGTGCATTAAACAAAGTGTGTCTACATTCACACAATTCATTTATGTTTCATATACACTGTCAGATTGTGTTTGGTCTGTGTCCCCGGAGGGGGCGCTAGTGGGTCAGTGGAGGTAGAAGGAAGGAAACGAGGAGGTTGGATAACGTTCCTGCGCATGAGCGCAATGGTATTTTTATTAAGCAGATGATATAACAGTATTAAAGCAGAAACAATAATAACAGATGAAAAGTCAATCGCTCAGTATGGTACTGAAAAGTCTATGGCAATGAATGGCAGATGAATTGAGAAATAATATCCGGAAATATAAATCAGCAGAACAAATGTTAATGGAATGGTTCTGGCTTGGAAACCAGTGCAGGGTTTTAAAACAGGAAACTTAGGCAGTAGATGGAAATGGCTAACCTGAGCATAAGCAGGAGTCCGACTCACAGTGCAGGTGATGAGGCACTGGCAGCAGCAAGCTGTGTCACAGGTGGAGGAATGAACACACCTGGAGTCAGTCTTCAACTGCAGGCTGAAGCACACAAGGTGGTGATGAGTGTGAAGCCTTATGCAGGTTGCAGGTATTGCTGAGCCTTGAAGTTCCACGGAAGAATGCAGAGTAACCAGGAGTACAAGTTCTTTAGCAGAGAACCAGGAACTCAGGAGAAACAGGAACCGATCCTTTCATGTAGGTCGCTGGAAAGACACAAAGTCCAGGATGCCTGTGGAGTGAACCTGTAGCCTCTTATGTACCCCATGGTGCGCAGGGATTGGATGAGTGAAGGAAAAGTGGGTGCGGCCAAGCACCGGATTGGCCGCAGTATACTGGCTGTTTGCAGACTGTCATGGCGGTGCCCACGCCGCGGCCCAGCGAGGACGCGGCGCGCTACACGCCCGCTGTTCCAGGAGTGCACCCAGGACCCTGATGTTGTCCCATGGCAGGGGCATAGGCGACAGGTGACCGCAGGGAGCCAGGACGGAGTCCGCAGCGGCGGACGGATGTCAGCCTGGTAAGTCGATTCCTGACAGTACCCCCTCCTTTAGGGGTGGACACCGAACACCCACGTGGCTTGGAGGGATGAGTGCTGTGGAAGACACGGACCAACCTAGGAGCATGGACATCAGATGAATTCACCCAGCTTCTCTCCTCTGGGCCATAACCGAACCAATCGACCAGGTACTGGAGACGTCCATACCGGCAACGGGAGTCCAGAATCTTGTTGATCTCGAATTCCACGCCCCGCTGAGTTCGAACCTTGGGACCTACTGGAAGAGTATTCTGAAAGCGGTTTAGGACTAGAGGTCTGAGGAGAGAAATGTGAAAAGCATTAGGTATACGAAGGGAAGATGGTAATTTCAACTTGTAAGCCACTGGGTTGATGACGCTCTCGATAGGGTAAGGACCAATGAAGCGTGGTGCAAACTTCATGGATGGGACCCTGAGACGAAGGTTGCGGGTTGATAACCAAACCTTGTCCCCAGGTTTCAAATGGGGAACCGCACGTCTCTTGCGGTCGGCGAAGATCTTGTATCGACTGGAGGCTTTTTTGAGGGAAACATGGATTTTTTTCCAAATGGATGAAAACTGAGTCAGAGCAGTAGTGGCAGCAGGAACATCCATATGAGGGAGTTCTTGGAATTCAGGTACACGGGGATGTTGCCCATATACTGCAAAGAATGGTGTCGTTTCAGTAGCAGTATGGTATCGAAAGTTATGGGCAAACTCGGCCCATGGGAGCAGATTGAACCAATCATCCTGGGAGGATGACACATATAACCTTAAAAAAGTCTCAAGTTCTTGATTGACTCTCTCTGTCTGCCCATTCGTCTGAGGATGGTAAGATGACGAGAATTTCAATTTAACCTGCATGGCAGAACAGAGGGCCCTCCAAAACCTCGCTACAAACTGTACCCCCCGATCAGATATTATTTCAGAGGGTAAACCGTGTAAGCGGAAGATCTCCTGTAGGAAGATCTGGGCAAGTTTCGGGGCAGAAGGGAGACCCTGGAGAGGAACGAAATGAGCCATCTTGGTGAATCTGTCCACTACAACCCAAATGGTATTATGTCCCTGAGAAGGAGGAAGGTCAGTGATAAAATCCATGGACAGGTGAGACCAAGGACGACTAGGGACAGACAAGGGTTGTAACTGACCTGCTGGAGACTGACGAGGAGTCTTGTGCTGCACACATTTAGGACAGGATGCCACGAAATCCTGGATGTCCATTTTCATCTTTGGCCACCAATATGACGCAGAAAGGAACTTGAATGTCTTCAGGACACCAGGATGACCAGTGAACTTGGATTGATGGGCCCAAGATAGCAACTTGGGACGGAGCTCTGGGGAAACAAAAGTCTTACCAGGAGGAGGAGCTGGGGAGACTTGAGAGGCAGCGAAAACCACGGGACTCAGGATGGTATGTGGCACAGAGTCAGATGTTCCCTCTTCAGATTCCATGGACCGGGATAATGCGTCGGCTTTCACATTCTGTGAACCTGGGCGGAAATGAAGCTTAAAATTAAAACGTGAGAAAAACATAGCCCACCTGGACTGGCGAGGGTTAAGGCACTGAGCTGCTTTTAAGTATAGCAGGTTTTTATGATCCGTGAAGATGTTAAACGGATGTTTGGCCCCTTCTAGGAGATATCTCCATTCCTCGAGAGCCAGCTTGATTGCCAGTAACTCTTGATCTCCCACGGAGTAGTTAGCTTCTGCAGGAAGAAACTTGCGAGAATAGAATCCACAAGGGTGGACTTTCCCATCAGATCCCTTCTGGGAGAGAACAGCTCCAACCCCAACTGTAGAGGCATCTACCTCCAACTCGAACGGTCTGTTGACATCTGGCTGCGACAGCACTGGAGCAGACATAAAGGCTAGCTTGATCTTCCGGAAGGCTGCCAAGGCTTCTTCTGACCAGTTGGAATGATCTGCCCCTTTCCGAGTCAGGTTGGTAATAGGAGCGATGAGAGTGGAGAATCCTCGAATAAATTTTCTATAGTAGTTGGCGAAACCCAGAAACCGCTGGATAGACTTGAGGGAATTCGGAATGGACCAATTGGCAATGGCTTCCAATTTTGTCGGGTCCATCTGAAGATCCGATCCGGAAATTATATAACCCAGGAAGGGTATAGAGGGAACTTCAAAGGTGCATTTAGATAATTTCCCGTAGAGACGGTTCTCACGAAGACGTCGGAGAACTTCACAGACTTGTAGGCGATGAGATGGAAGGTCTTGAGAAAAGATAAGAATATCATCTAAGTAAACAACGAGGTACTTATACAGGACATCACGAAAAATTTCGTTCACAAAGTGTTGGAATACCGCTGGAGCATTACTCAACCCAAATGGCATTACCAGGTATTCATAATGGCCATCTCGAGTGTTGAAAGCTGTCTTCCACTCGTCACCACTCCGGATTCTGATGAGATTATAGGCACCGCGGAGATCTAACTTGGTGAAGATGCGGGCCCCCTTAACTCTATCAAAAAGTTCGGTAATGAGTGGTAAAGGATAACTATTCTTGATGGTAATGTCATTGAGACCCCGATAGTCAATGCATGGACGCAGTCCTCCATCCTTCTTTTTGACAAAGAAGAAACCTGCACCAGCGGGTGATGATGACGGACGGATGAATCCTTTCTGAAGATTCTCTTTGATGTAATTACTCATCGCCTCTGTTTCAGGAACAGACAAAGGGTAGGTGCGCCCCCTAGGTGGCTTCTTGCCAGGAAGGAGATCGATGGGACAATCCCATTCCCTATGGGGCGGCAGAATATCAGCAGCCTTTTCACAGAAGACGTCTGCGAAGTCTTGATAAGCTGCTGGGAGGCTTAGCTGTGACTTTACTTCGGTAGATTTAATGGGACACACTTGGGCTAAGCAGGATTGATGACAGTGTGAACCCCATGAGATAAGCTGCAACGTTGTCCAGTCGAACTGTGGGTTATGTAGCTGGAGCCAAGGCATGCCCAAGACAATCTCCTGGGTGGCTTGAGGGATGACCAGAAACTTGATCAGCTCTGAATGGAGAAATCCAACTCCCAGAACCACTGGGGTAGTTTGATGTGAAATGTTCCCCTTAGAGATTCTACTACCATCCACAGCAGTAATGTATACAGGACAAGAAAGTTCACAGGTAGACAGGCAAAATCTATTTACCGCAGCTTGGGTGATAAAATTTCCTGCAGCACCGCAGTCCACTAATGCTGACGCAGACTGGAGCCCAACGGAAGTTTCTAGCGTCACTGGAAGAATGAGATCTTGTTGAGAAGGAGCTTGACTGAGAGATCCTAACTTGACTCCTCCCTTACAAGTCAGGATCTGGCGTTTCCCGAACGCATCGTGCAGGAGTTAATTTGATGGCCCGCAGCAGCACAGTATAGGCAGAGCCTCTCTCGTATTCTTCTTGCCCGCTCTTCAGGAGTTAGGCGGGACCTATTTATCTGCATAGGCTCGTCAGAAGAGGGAGACTGGAACTGTACAGAAGGTATGAACCTTAATCTGCGAGGCTCACTCCGAGCGCGTTCATTATTGCGTTCGCGGATGCGAGAGTCCAGCTTAATGCACAGGGAGATCAAATCAGATAGTTGAACAGGAATGTCACGGGTTGCCAGTTCGTCCTTGATCCGATCCGAGAGTCCGTGCCAGAAGGCTGCTACTAGAGCTTGGTTGTTCCACTGGATTTCTGCAGCCAACGTCTGGAACTGGATGACATATTGTCCCATGCTTCGGTTACCTTGACGAAGTTGGATCAGGTCTGCCGAAGCTGATGTTGCACGACCAGGCTCGTCAAAGATCCGTCTAAAGGTTGACACGAAGTCTGAGTAGTTGTTGATCAGAGGGTCAGCACGTTCCCACAGAGGAGACACCCAACTCAGAGCAGATCCAGAGAGCAAGGAAATGATGTAGGCAACCTTGGACCTTGGCGTGGGAAAGTTATGTGGCAATAACTCAAACTGTATTTCACACTGATTGAGGAACCCGCGACATAATTTAGGACTGCCATCATATTTGCTCGGCACGGGCAGGTGTAGACGTGACACTGGAGCTGATGCAGCCGACATAGAAGAACTTACAGCACTGGCAGGTGCTGGAGTAACAGGAACAGTAGGTGAGAGCACACTAGGCAGGGATTGCTGCAGTGTATCCAATCGGGAGGACATCCCTTGTAGGAAGTGAAGCATCTGCTGCTGCGCAACCTCTTGACCATCCAGACGGGAGACCAGATCTTGCAAGGCCTCTGACCCCACACTCCGTCCACCATCCGAGTCCATCGATCCTGGACTTACTGTCAGATTGTGTTTGGTCTGTGTCCCCGGAGGGGGCGCTAGTGGGTCAGTGGAGGTAGAAGGAAGGAAACGAGGAGGTTGGATAACGTTCCTGCGCATGAGCGCAATGGTATTTTTATTAAGCAGATGATATAACAGTATTAAAGCAGAAACAATAATAACAGATGAAAAGTCAATCGCTCAGTATGGTACTGAAAAGTCTATGGCAATGAATGGCAGATGAATTGAGAAATAATATCCGGAAATATAAATCAGCAGAACAAATGTTAATGGAATGGTTCTGGCTTGGAAACCAGTGCAGGGTTTTAAAACAGGAAACTTAGGCAGTAGATGGAAATGGCTAACCTGAGCATAAGCAGGAGTCCGACTCACAGTGCAGGTGATGAGGCACTGGCAGCAGCAAGCTGTGTCACAGGTGGAGGAATGAACACACCTGGAGTCAGTCTTCAACTGCAGGCTGAAGCACACAAGGTGGTGATGAGTGTGAAGCCTTATGCAGGTTGCAGGTATTGCTGAGCCTTGAAGTTCCACGGAAGAATGCAGAGTAACCAGGAGTACAAGTTCTTTAGCAGAGAACCAGGAACTCAGGAGAAACAGGAACCGATCCTTTCATGTAGGTCGCTGGAAAGACACAAAGTCCAGGATGCCTGTGGAGTGAACCTGTAGCCTCTTATGTACCCCATGGTGCGCAGGGATTGGATGAGTGAAGGAAAAGTGGGTGCGGCCAAGCACCGGATTGGCCGCAGTATACTGGCTGTTTGCAGACTGTCATGGCGGTGCCCACGCCGCGGCCCAGCGAGGACGCGGCGCGCTACACGCCCGCTGTTCCAGGAGTGCACCCAGGACCCTGATGTTGTCCCATGGCAGGGGCATAGGCGACAGGTGACCGCAGGGAGCCAGGACGGAGTCCGCAGCGGCGGACGGATGTCAGCCTGGTAAGTCGATTCCTGACATACACCTTATACACACAGTCTGAAGGTTATTTAATACAATATTTTTTTAATAACTTTGTGTATTAAACAAAGTTTGTGTACATTGAGCCATCAAAAAACAAAGGTTTCACTATCTCAGTCTAACTCAAAAAAGTCCGTATTTCGGAATATTCCGTATTTTGGAATATTTGGATATGGGATACTCAACCTGTATTACGTTTTCAACTGTGCTGTGTGAAGGTGTTAAGCTTTGCTATAAGATCAATCGGGTGTGGTATAACAGATAGACAGTGTCTAGTTAGACAGTCAGTAGATAGACACCACATGTTAGACAGTCAAAAGGTCGACAGGGTCAAAAGGAAGACATGAAAAATGTAGACAGTACAAAAGGTTGACAGGGTCAAATGGTAGACAGGGTCAAAAGGTCAACATGAAAATGGTCGACATAACAAAGGTAGACAACATGTTTTTTGTATTTTTGGGGTTTGTGTGGATAGTTTTGTCATCTGGGACCCCCAATTTTGGAAAAGCATCCATTTGCGGGGCTCACTTCGCACGCCATGCTTCGGGCTCGGTGGCTCGCTGTGCTCGCCACAAGGTTTATATCCAACTCTATGCGGACATGGATAGAGAAGGTATGAAAAAGTCCAAAAACATGTAAAATTGGAAAAAACCCTGTGTCTACCTTTTTTATGTCGACCATTTTCATGTCTACCTTTTGACCCTGTCAACATTTTGTACTGTCTACCGTTGTCATGTTGACCTTTTGACCCTAATGTCTGTCTAACATATGGTGTCTATCTATTGACTGTCTAACTAGACACTGTCTATATCATCCAGATACCAGATCAATTTGACTTACTACTGTAATTGTGAAATTAAATTTCCATTTTCCTTGGGTTTTGTTTTTAAGTTTGAGCTGCTCAGAAAAATATATTGATAGGCCTAATTGAGATGTGGATGGAGTGGCTGTCACTTCCTTGAAAGCAGCAGTGAAAGCGCTGTATGGTGATGAAGCAGGAGGTATCTTTTACATGAAGATGCCTCCTGCTGCAGTGTTCCGACGCTGTGTCCTAGGACACAGCGTCGGATCAGTCAGTCACCGTCGGGTGGCTTACAGCATCCATGGTGCTGCACAAACCACCTGTTGCAGAGGACAGGAAATCTCTGTCCAATGATGGCAATCCCTGACCTCTTCCCTCCCCCTAAATGGCGGTGACACGCCTCTGTCTTCACAAATGGAGGCCATTGCCACACCCTCCCCATCCCAAGATGGCAGCAGACTGTCAATCACTGACGGTCTGCTGCCATCTTGTGTCTCAGGACCCATTCACATGCAGAATGGGTCCTGCGCATGCGCAAAGTACCAAGGTACTTTTGCAGCACAGGGTGCAACTCCAACCACGTTTGAATTAGGCCCAATATGTGTCTATCGAAGTACAAAATAGTATGTAAACATTCCACGGGGAGTTATGTATCATAACATGAACAATGGGCTCATTTATAGTTTTGCGTATTTGCGGCCAGAATGCGATTGGGGAAAGTGTACTTATATATCTAGTCTGGATTGCAAGATTCATCCAGCTGAAAAACAGTGTGTTTCCATGTGCCTCATAACAGCCTACAGATGTGGTTTGATAGCATTACTAGTGAAAGCTAAAATCATGTTAGCCTATTTGTACTTGACATAATAATGTAATGAAGCGTCATATGCATGAGAGAGAATCTTGTCTTGACGTTCAATAATTAATGTGTAAACTGCATTTTAAATATTACATTTACTAAATATGACATTTCCACTTGTGTTGTTTTCCCTGTAAAAGAAAATGGTAATCTTCTTTTTTAGTCCAAAGGGAAATAATTGTCAGAGAAATAATTCAGAAAGACAGATGCAATTGTAGACGCCACACTAATTAAGTACTATCAGCTGGAAGTTCAATATGAAATCAGCCATCAGCAGAAGCTGATCATCATCTTCATCATCATCATGATTGTATGTTATACCAGCCCTCTAGTGCTGTTGTGGAAAGTTGTTTTCTACTGCTGGAATGGATCTATCCCATCTCTGCCCTCTCGGCATCCATCCCAGCTTGGGCTACTGTGGAGCCATGCCAGCATGGTCCACTGTGGAGCCATCTCAGCTTGGTCCACTGTGGAGCCATCTCAGCTTGGTCCACTGTGGAGCCATCCCAGATTTCTCTAACGTCCTAGAGGATGCTGGGGACTCCGTAAGGACCATGGGGATAGACGGGCTCCGCAGGAGACATGGGCACTTTAAGAAAGACTTTGGCTCTGGGTATGCACTGGCTCCTCCCTCTATGCCCCTCCTCCAGACCTCAGTTTGATACTGTTCTCAGTGGAGACTGGGTGCTTTCAGGGAGCTCTCCTGAGTTTCCTGTCAGAAAGTATTTTAGTTAGGTTTTTTATTTTCAGGGAGCCTGCTGGCAACAGACTTCCTGCATCGAGGGACTGAGGAGAGAGAAACAGACCTACTTCTCTGAGTTTCAAGGCTCTGTTTCTTAGGCTACTGGACACCATTAGCTCCAGAGGGATTGGTACGCAGGTCTCACCCTCGCCGTCCGTCCCAGAACCGCGCCGCCGTCCTCCTCGCAGAGCCGGAAGATAGAAGCCGGGTGAGTATGAGAAGAAAAGAAGACTTCAGAGGCGGCAGAAGACATCTTGATCTTCATAGAGGTAACGCACAGCAGTGAAGCTGTGCGCCATTGCTCCCATTCACCTCACACACATCTGTCACTGTAAGGGTGCAGGGCGCAGGGGGGGCGCCCTGGGCAGCAATATAAACCTCTCCTGTGGCAAAAGTACATATATACATGTACAGCTGGGCACTGTACATGTATATAAAGAGCCCCTGCCATGTTTTTAAGAATTTTGAGCGGGACAGAAGCCCGCCACCGAGGGGGCGGGGCTTCTCCCTCAGCACTCACTAGCGCCATTTTCTCCACAGCACAGCGCTGAGAGGAAACATAGAAACATAGAATTTGTCGGCAGATAAGAACCACTTGGCCCATCTAGTCTGCCCCC
Source organism: Pseudophryne corroboree (assembly GCF_028390025.1). NCBI lineage: Eukaryota > Metazoa > Chordata > Amphibia > Anura > Myobatrachidae > Pseudophryne > Pseudophryne corroboree. Next base: position 217,343,527 of record NC_086453.1, on the reverse strand, counting down.
TTTTTTTTTTATATTATTTTTATCTCTAACCTTATTTGATCCTTATTTCTTTGTAAGGATATCCTTATGTCTATCCCATGCATGTTTAAATTGCTCTACTGTCTTAGCCTCTACCACCTCTGATGGGAGGCTATTCCACTTGTCCACTACCCTTTCTGTGAAATAATTTTTCCGCAAATTTCCCCTGAACCTCCCCCCTCCAGTCTCAGTGCATGTCCTCGTGTCCTATTGCTTCTCTTCATTTGGAGAATGTTTCCCTCCTGGACTTTGTTAAAACCCTTGATATATTTGAAAGTTTCTATCATTTCCCCCCTTTCCCTTCTCTGCTCCAAACTATACATATTGAGATTTCTTAGTCTTTCTGGGTATGTTTTGTGATGTAGGCCATGCACCATTTTAGTTGCCCTCCTTTGTACAGTTTCTAATGTATTAATATCCTTTTGAAGATATGGCCTCCAGAACTGAATACAGTATTCTAGATGAGGCCGTACCAATGACCTATACAGTGGCATTATTACTTCTTTCTTTCTGCTGCTGATTCCTCTCCCAATGCAGCCAAGCATCTGACTAGCCTTCCTCATTGCCTTGTTACATTGCTTACCTGCCTTTAAGTCATCTGAAATAGTGACTCCTAGATCCCTTTCCTCCTCAGTAGTTTCCAGTATAGTGCCATTAATACTGTATTTAGCTTTAGGATTTTTGAGACCCAAGTGCATGATTTTGCATTTTTTGGCATTAAACTGTAATTGCCAGACTCTTGACCATTCCTCTAGTCTACCTAGATCCTCAATCATTTGTTTTACCCCACCTGGTGTGTCTACCCTGTTGCATACCTTAGTGTCATCTGCAAAAAGGCATACTTTCCCTTTAATGCCATTTGCAATGTCACCAATAAAGATATTAAAAAGCACTGGTCCAAGTACAGATCCCTGGGGTACTCCACTGGTAACATTTCCCTCCTGTGAATGCACTCCATTTACCACAACTCTGTTTTCTATCCTTCAACCAAGATGTTATCCATTCAATAATCCTAATATCCAATCCCAAACTTTCAAGTTTATTTAGCAGTCTGCGATGTGGAACTGTGTCAAAAGCCTTACTAAAGTCTAGATAAGCTATATCCATGGCTCCACCTTTATCCATCACTTTAGTCACACAATCAAAAAAGTCAATAAGATTTGTTTGACATGATCTCCCCCCAGTGAATCCATGCTGTTTGGGATCCAGTAAATTGCCGGATTTGAGATAATCTACAACTCTTTCTTTTAAGAGTGTTTCCATCAATTTCCCTACTACTGATGTAAGACTCACTGGTCTGTAGTTGTTTGCCTCTTCCTTGCTTCCACTTTTGTGCAGTGGGACTACGTTTGCTCTTTTCCAGTCCCTTGGAATTACTCCTGTAGCTAATGACTAGTTGAATAATTCTGTCAATGGTGCTACCAGCACCTCTTTAAGTTCTTTTAGTATCCTTGGATGTATCCCATCTGGCCCCATAGATTTGTCCACTTTCAGCTTTGAGAGTTCTGTTAGGACCTTCTCCTCTGTAAATGTACTTGTTTAATTTTCCTGAATATCCCTGCAACTTAACTGTGGCCCCTTCCCCTCTCTTTCAGTAGTAAATACTGAGCAAAAATAATCATTAAGATGATCTGCTATTAAATTGTCTCCTTCAACAAGACTCCCAGTGTCCGTCTTTAGTTTTATAATTCCGCCTTTTGTTTTTCTCCTTTCGCTTATATACCTAAAAAAAGTTTTGCCTCCTTTACCCACTGACTGGGCCATTTTCTCCTCAGCTTGTGCCTTTGCACATCTGATTACCTTCTTTGTCTCCTTCTGTCTAACAAGATATATCTTTTTGTCTTCATTATTTTGTGTCTGCTTATATTTCCTAAAAGCCATCTTTTTTGCTCTCACAATATTTGCTACTTCTTTTGCAAACCACACTGGCTTCCTTTTCCTTGTGTTTTTCCTAACAGTTTTGATTCAAAGGTCTGTTGCCTTCAATATTGCACATTTTAATGTTTCCCATCTCTCCTGCACTGTTTCCAAGTTCCTCCACTCTGCCAAAGAATCGCTTACACATTTTCCCATCCCTACAAAATCAGCCTTCCTAAGCTCCTCGGACTCTCCCCTGCTTACTCACGGTGACAGAGGGTTTTCAAGAGGGGGGGGGGCACATAATTGGCGCATATACATACATAAAGGCGCTACTGGGTAAACATTCTGTGTTTTTCCTGGATCATATAGCGCTGGGGTGTGTGCTGGCATACTCTCTCTCTCTGTCTCTCCAAAGGGCCTGGTGGGGAACCTGTCTTCAGAAAAGAGCTTCCCTGTGTGTGTGTGTGTGTGTGTGTGTGTGTGTGTGTGTGTGTGTGTGTGTGTGTGTGGTGTGTCGGTACGCATGTGTTGACATGTCTGAGGTTGAAGGCTCACCTAAGGAGGAGGGGGAGTGTATGAATATAAGGTCTCCGTCGGCAGCGCCGACACCTGACTGGATGGATATGTGGAATGTCTTAAGTGCTAATGTAAATTTATTGCACAAAAGATTAAACAAAGCTAAGGCTAGGGAACAGTCAGGGAGTCAAACCATGTCTGTCCCAATGTCGCCGGGACCTTCGGGGTCTCAGAAGCGCACACTATTCCAAATAGTTGACACAGATACCGACACGGATTCAGACTCCAGTGTCGACTACGATGATGCAAAATTGCAGCCAAAAGTGGCTAAATGTATTCGATATATGATTATTGCAATAAAAGATGTTTTGCATATCACAGAGGAACCCCCTGTCCCTGACACGAGGGTACACATGTATAAAGGAAAGAAGCCTGAGGTCACATTTCCATCCTCACATGAGCTGAACGAATTATGCGAAAAAGCTTGGGAAACTCCAGACAAAAAACTGCAGATTCCCAAAAGGATTCTTATGGCGTATCCTTTCCCGCCAAAGGACAGAATACGGTGGGAATCCTCCCCTAGGGTAGACAAAGTATTGACACGCTTATCAAAAAAATAGCGCTGCCATCCCAAGATACGGCTACCCGCAAGCAGGAGGTTACCTTGAAGTCCATTTACACACATTCTGGTACGATACTCAGACCGGCAATTGCGTCGGCCTGGGTTTGTAGTTCTGTAGCAGCATGGACAGATTCCTTATCAGCAGAAATTGAGACCCTAGATAAGGATACCATTTTAATGACCCTAGGGCATATAAAAGATGCTGTATTATATATGAGGGATGCTCAAAGAGACATTAGTTTACTGGGTTCCAGAATAAACGCTATGTCTATTTCTTCTAGGCGAGTCTTATGGACCCGACAGTGGACAGGTGATGCCGACTCAAAGAGGCATATGGAGTTTTTACCTTACAAGGGTGAGGAATTATTTGGAGAAGGCCTCTCGGACCTCGTCTCCACAGCTACGGCAGGTAAATCAAATTTTTTGCCTTATGTTCCCTCACAACCTAAGAAAGCGCCTCATTATCAAATGCAGTCCTTTCATTCAAATAAAAGCAAAAGAGTACGTGGATCGTCCTTTCTTGCCAGAGGTAAGGGCAGAGGGAAAAAGCTGCACAACGCAGCTAATTCCCAGGAACAGAAGTCCTCCCCGGCCTCTGCAAAATCCACCGCATGACGCTGGGGCTCCCCTGAGGGTGTCCGATCCAGTGGGGGTACGTCTTCGACTTTTCAGCCACATCTGGGTTCACTCACAGGTGGATCCCTGGGCAATAGAAATTGTTTCTCAGGGATACAAGCTGGAATTCGAAGAGGTGCCCCCTCGCCGGTTTTTCAAATCGGCGCTACCGACTTCTCCCCTAGAAAGGGAGATAGTGTTACATGCGATTCACAAATTGTGTCTTCAACAAGTGGTAGTCGAGGTTCCCCTGCTTCAAAGAGGGAAGGGATACTACTCAACTCTGTTTGTGGTCCCGAAACCGGACGGTTCGGTCAGACCCATTTTGAATTTAAAATCCCTGAACCTTTACTTAAAACGGTTCAAGTTCAAAATGGAATTGCCCAGAGCGGTCATCGCCAGCCTGGAAGGGGGAGATTTTATGATATCTCTGGACATAAAGGATGCATACCTGCATGTTCCCATATATCCTCCTCATCAGGCGTACAGGATTGTCATTACCAATTTCAGACGTTGACGTTTGGGCTTTCCACGGCCCGAGGATTTTCACCAAGGTAATGGCGGAAATGATGGTGCTCCTGTGCAAGCAGGGTGTCAAAATTATCCCATACTTGGACGATCTCTTCATAAAAGCAAGATCATGGGAGAAGTTGCTGAACAGCGTATCACTTTCACTGAAGGTGTTACAGCAACACGGCTGGATTCTCAATATTCCAAAGTCGCAGCTGAATCCTACGTCTCGTTTGACCTTCTTGGGCATGATTCTGGACACAGACCAGAAAAGGGTTTTTCTTCCGACAGAAAAAGCTCAAGAACTCATGACTCTGGTCAAGAGCTTATTGAAGCCAAAACAGGTGCCAGTGCATCACTGCACTCGAGTCCTGGGAAAGATGGTGGCATCATACGAAGCCATACCCTTCGGCAGGTTCCATGCAAGGACTTTCCAATGGGACCTACTGGACAAGTGGTCCGGGTCACATCTACAAATTCATCAGCGGATCACCCTGTCCCCCAGGGCCAGGGTACCTCTCCTGTGGTGGCTGCAGAGTGCTCACCTCCTAGAGGGCCACAGGTGCGGCATTCAGGACTGGATCCTGGTGACCACGGACGCGAGCCTCCGAGGTTGGGGAGCAGTCACACAGGGAAGAAATTTCCAAGGTCTTTGGTCAAGTCAAGAGACTTGTGTCCACATCAACATCCTGGAACTGAGGGCAATATACAACGCCCTACGTCAAGCGGAGGCATTACTTCGCGACCAACCAGTTCTGATCCAGTCAGACAATGTCACCACAGTAGCTCATGTAAACTGCCAAGGTGGCACAAGGAGCAGAGTGGCGATGGCGGAATCCACCAGGATTCTTCGCTGGGCGGAGAATCATGTAAGCGCACTGTCAGCAGTGTTCATTCCGTGAGTGGACAACTGGGAAGCAGACTTCCTCAGCAGACACGACCTACATCCGGGAGAGTGGGGACTTCATCAGGAAGTCTTCGCGCAGATTGCAAGTCAGTGGGGACTGCCCCAAATAGACATGATGGCGTCCCGTCTCAACAAAAAGCTACAAAGGTATTGCGCCAGGTCAAGAGACCCTCAGGCGGTAGCTGTGGACGCCCTAGTAACACCGTGGGTGTTTCCGGACGGTCTATGTATTTCCTCCTCTTCCTCTCATACCCAAGGTGTTGAGAATAATAAGAAAAAGAGGAGTGAGAACAATCCTCATTGTTCCAGATTGGCCACGAAGGACCTGGTATCCGGATCTGCAGGAGATGTTTACAGAAGATCCGTGGCCTCTTCCTCTAAGACAGGACCTGTTGCAACAGGGGCCCTGTCTGTTCCAAGACTTACCGCGGCTGCGTTTGACGGCATGGCGGTTGAACGCCGGATCCTAGCGGAAAAAGGTCTTCCGGATGAGGTCATTCCTACACTAATAAAGGCTAGGAAGGACGTGACATCAAAACATCACCGAATATGGCGAAAATATGTTTCTTGGTGTGAGGCCAGGAATGCTCCTACGGAAGAATTCCATCTGGGCCGTTTTCTTCACTTCCTACAAACTGGAGTGAATTTGGGCCTAAAATTAGGATCTATTAAGGTTCAGATTTCGGCCTTATCCGTTTTCTTTCAAAAGGAATTGGCCTCTCTCCCAGAAGTACAGACGTTTGTGAAGGGAGTACAGCATATTCAGCCTCCTTTTGTACCTCCGGTGGCGCCTTGGGACCTTAACGTTGTGTTAAGTTTCCTTAAGTCACATTGGTTTGAACCACTTAAAATGGTGGAGTTGAAATATCTCACTTGGAAGATGCTCATGTTGTTAGCCTTGGCTTCGGCTAGGCGAGTTTCGGAATTAGCGGCTTTATCACATAAAATCCCCTATCTGGTTTTCCATATGGATAGGGCGGAATTGCGGACCCGTCCTCAATTCCTACCTAAAGTGGTCTCATCTTTTCATATGAACCAACCTATTGTCGTGCCTGTGGCAACGCGTGACTTGGAGGATTCCGAGTCCCTTGATGTGGTCAGAGCTTTGAAAATTTACGTGGCTAGAGTCAGGAAGACAGAAGCACTTAGCCAACAAGGTTGGCGCTCCCGCTTCAAAGCAGACTATTGCTCGCTGGATCTGTAACACGATTCAGCAGGCGCATTCTACGGCAGGATTGCCATTACCAAAATCGGTTAAGGCCCATTCCACTAGGAAGGTGGGCTCTTCTTGGGCGGCTGCCCGAGGGGTCTCGGCACTACAGCTGTGCCGAGATGCTACTTGGTCGGGGTCAAACACCTTTGCAAAGTTCTATAAGTTTGATACCCTCGTAGTCCGTAGAGGATGCTGGGCGCCCGTCCCAAGTGCGGACTAATTCTGAAAGACTTGTATATAGTTGTTGCTTACATAAGGGTTATGTTATAGTTTCATCGGATTTTGGACCGATGCTATGTTTTTTCATATTGTTAACTAGATAGTATATCACAAGTTATACGGTGTGATTGGTGTGGCTGGTATGAATCTTGCCCTTGGATTAACTAAAATCCTTTCCTCGTACTGTCCGTCTCCTCTGGGCACAGTTTCTCTAACTGAGGTCTGGAGGAGGAACATAGAGGGAGGAGCCAGTGCACACCCAGAGCCAAAGTCTTTCTCAAAGTGCCCATGTCTCCTGCGAAGCCCGTCTATCCCCATGGTCCTTATGGAGTCCCCAGCATCCTCTACAGACTACGAGAAAAAGATTTACCGGTAGGTTTAAAATCTTATTTTTTCCACTCTGGAGTCATCCCAGCTTGGTCCACGGTGGAACCATCCCAGCTTGGCGCACTGTGGAGCTTTCTCAGCTTGGTCCACTTTGGAGCCATCCCAGCTTTGTCTACTGTTGATGTATTCTTGTTTTATCTCCTATGTCTTTTTATGCCTCATTTTGTGTGTATCTCTGTGTTTTTTTGAATGTGAAAATGTTATTGCTGATATTCACATTTCAAGAGTCATTACTACCAAAAAAATGGTCTTCAACCTTGGGAAGCTGCAAAAGGGCAGACTTAAATCATGACACAGATAATTGGAAGAAAAAAAAGTACAATAGCTGCAGTTTTTATCCATTCATCATCCATCCGCAGTATATCATTAAGAGATCTTGGGCAGAGGGGAATACACCTATGCAGTTGCCTTGAACCTTGTCCTAAGCCTTTGGGAAAATGAAAACAAGTGGGAAATTGTCAGTTTTCTTAGCATAAATACCCATGGTAAATTACCATTATGTCTGTGAGGAAGTGGGAAAATACAATATAAGCCTTTGGAACCTTTTTTCCATATTGCATCTATTCATGTGACAAGCCAAACAACAGACATATACGTGTCTAAGAGAGAGAGAGAACAAAGCCCAATGTCTAGCATTCAAATTACAGACTGTGACTGAAATGGACATGGATAATTGCAGCATATTGTTTTAATTGGAAACTGTTGTTTAACCCAATGGGATTTCATTTCAGACGGACTATGGCATCTAACATATGCTTTCCTGTTGAAGTGTTGTTTCTGATGCGTCTGGACATTGTGGATTGTAATTATTTGCTGCTGCTTTGTTTGAGTGTGCAGGGAAACAATATAGCTGCTGATTCATTGTTCCAAATAATACAACCTAATCTTCTCTCTTGTAGTTCAGTTCTAATTCATGAGCACTACTTATACACTGCGGATAGCATGAATGAGAAAAGACATTGTGATCAGCCGTCATGCCAGGTTTTTCTACTTGTGTGACAAATTAGTGCCCATTTGTTTTACATTACATGCTTATATCTAAGTTTTGTTATATCTTGAAAGAACTAAAGCAAACTATTATACAGCTTGTTGCTGTTTTATTTTGTCAACTTGCAGAGTATTGCTTGGGCCAAACAGTTGTGATCATCATTTGGCCTATTGTGAATTACAAACGAGCTTGTTAGTGTTTATATGAAATGAAGACTTGTTTGTGAGCAGTGGCTGCTCCTACCTGTAGACTTAAGGGGGGCTGCAGTTACCTAGCTACTGCTGCTAGCATGTGCTACCCCACATACTGATGATTACTTTAAATCACCTTAAACTATTGCATACAGCGACACTCCCATACCACGGCCTTAAGACAGTGCATCTCCGTACGTCTGAATATCCACCGCCAAGAACGCCCCAATACATTTCCAGTACATGTTTCAGCACGTGGGGTATATTTTGGAAGATGTTTAGTAGATTTTTGATCGATTTTATGTTTGAGAGTCTAAATCACACATTTACTAACAGATGATTTTTGACATTGTTTGAAAAAAAATTAGGTTACTTACCATCCTGGGGCTCGGCAACAAGTAGCAGCGGTAACCAGGAAACGGATGCAGCAACTCTCAGAGCGGAGGCATGGGTGACACGTGTGGCCACTTATCGGGGAGGACAGGGGACGGGTAGAAGGTGAATCAGTCCGGCAGGCAGGGGTGAGAGTAGACCCTGAGTGGGGTGAGCAGTGCAGTGACCGGGAAGAGGAGGGGTGGGTGCTGGGGCTGCAGATGATGCAGATAAGGAGGAGACAGATAACCGGATCAGCTAATTTATATATACTGCATGGGGTCCTGTGCTTGCCCCTCCAACACCCCGCACAGGCCATGCCCAGACCCGTCTGGCCAGCTGTTGGTGGCTGCTGGCCTCCTCTACCCACATACTGGCTAGGAGCTGTGTATGGTCTGGGGAGCTTACACGTGCCAGTACTGGTGTATATGGTACAGCATCATTATAGCCTGTCCATTACAGATATGCAGTATATATGGTTCACAATGCTCCTCACCTCTATGGTGCACCGGCGGCACACACACGTGTTCAGCATGACAGAGCCCCGGCTTCCACCAGCAGGAGTTCCAGAAACCTGACAGCTCCTGTGTGAGTAGCGACTGTCCACCCTATAATCCGGCCCTGGTGTCCATCGTTTTGACAAGCTTTTATCTAGTTAATATATGTATATATTTTAACTGCTTCAGGAAGAAGATAAAAATGTAGCATTGCAGCCATTGTCTGGCAATATCCTGACTTGCTCTCTTTTTAATTGCCAAATGTAGATACAGGTGTGTGTGTGTGTGTGTGTGTGTGTGTGTGTGTGTGTGTGTGTGTGTGTGTGTGTGTGTATATATATATATATATATATATATATATAGTAGTTTTCCAGGACTAGCTCCCAAGTAGGACAAGGGGCAGATAGGGTTAATAATTCTGCTGTTTCCTACAGCAAAGCTCTTACACACAGCTGCATTACCTGGTTGTGACTGATTTGGTCTGCGTGAATGTATAAAGAATTGTGGAAGCCTAACTTAGCCTTCCCACAGCCTAACTCACCCCCACAGCACCTAAACCTCTGCAGCCTGAATCCACCCTCCCGCGCAGCCAAAAGGTGCCCATACACCTAAAGATTTATCTTCCAATCTGTCGATAGTCAATGGATCACTGCATATTAATATCCGGTAAAAACATAGGGGGTAATTCCAAGTTGATCGCAGCAGGATTTTTGTTAGCAATTGGGCAAAACCATGTGCACTGCAGGGGAGGCAGATATAACATGTGCAGAGAGAGTTAGATTTGGGTGTGGTGAGTTCAATCTGCAATCTAAATTGCAGTGTAAAAATAAAGCAGCCAGTATTTACCCTGCACAGAAATAAAATAACCCACCCAAATCTAACTCTTTCTGCACATGTTATATCTGCCTCCACTGCAGTGCACATGGTTTTGCCCAATTGCTATCAAAAATCCTGCTGCGATCAACTTGGAATTACCCCCATACTGCATTTACAGTGACTGTATCTGATTGGAGAATGTCCTAGCCAAGCTTTTGGAACTATACATAGGAATGTATGAGTGGATTTACAACCAGGATTTAACATAGAGAGGTGGCTACAAATTATTTAAACTCCCCATATAACTATTGCATGTGAACTTTTAATTAGTGATGTGCACCGGACATTTTTCGGGTTTTGTGTTTTGGTTTTGGATTCGGTTCCGCGGCCGTGTTTTGGATTCGGATGCGTTTTGGCAAAACCTCACCGAAAATTTTTTGTCGGATTCGGGTGTGTTTTGGATTCGGGTGTTTTTTACAAAAAACAGCTTAAATCATAGAATTTGGGGGTCATTTTGATCCCATAGTTTTATTAACCTCGATAACCATAATTTCCACTCATTTCCAGTCTATTCTGAACACCTCACACCTCACAATATTATTTTTAGTCCTAAAATTTGCACCGAGGTCGCTGGATGGCTAAGCTAAGCGACACAAGTGGCCGATACAAACACCTGGCCCATCTAGGAGTGGCACTGCAGTGTCAGGCAGGATGGTACTTCAAAAAAATTGTCCCCAAACAGCACATGATGCAAAGAAAAAAAGAGGCGCACCAAGGTCGCTGTGTGACTAAGCTAAGCGACACAAGTGGCCGACACAAACACCTGGCCCATCTAGGAGTGGCACTGCAGTGTCAGGCAGGATGGCACTTCAAAAAAATTGTCCCCAAACAGCACATGATGCAAAGAAAAATTAAAGAAAAAAGAGGTGCAAGATGGAATTGTCCTTGGGCCCTTAGGACACTGCTGAGTCTTTTTCTGAGGTCTGTGTACATTTTCGGTATCGCCTGCCTAGAGAAATGGAACCTAGATGGTATTTGGTACCGGGGACACAGTACCTCAATCAAGTCTCTAGTTGCCTCTGAATTAACGGTGGATACCGGAACCACGTTTCTCACAGCCCAGGCTGCCAAGGCCTGAGTTATCTGCTTTGCAGCAGGATGACTGCTGTGATATTTCATCTTCCTCGCAAAGGACTGTTGGACAGTCAATTGCTTACTGGAAGTAGTACAAGTGGTCTTCCGTCTTCCCCTCTGGGATGACGATCGACTCCCAGCAGCTACAACAGCAGCGCCAGCAGCAGTAGGCGTTACACTCAAGGATGCATCGGAGGAATCCCAGGCAGGAGAGGACTCGTCAGACTTGCCAGTGACATGGCCTGCAGGACTATTGGCTTTCCTGGGTAAGGAGGAAATTGACACTGAGGAAGTTGGTGGTGTGGTTTGTAGGAGCTTGGTTACAAGAGGAAGGGATTTAGTGGTCAGTGGACTGCTTCCGCTGTCACCCAAAGTTTTTGAACTTGTCACTGACTTATTATGAATGCGCTGTAGGTGACGTATAAGGGAGGATGTTGCGAGGTGGTTAACGTCCTTACCCCTACTTATTACAGCTTGACAAAGGCAACACACGGCTTGACACCTGTTGTCCGCATTTGTGTTAAAATAATTCCACACCGAAGAGCTGATTTTTTTTTGTATTTTGACCAGGCATGTTAATGGCCATATTTGTCCCACGGATAATAAGTGTCTCCCCGGGTGCCTGACTTAAACAAACCACCTCACCATCAGAATCCTCCTTGTCAATTTCCTCCCCAGCGCCAGCAACACCCATATCCTCATCCTGGTGTACTTCAACAGTGACATCTTCAATTTGACTATCAGGAACTGGACTGCGGGTGCTCCTTCCAGCACTTGCAGGGGGCGTGCAAATGGTGGAAGGCGCAAGCTCTTCCCGTCCAGTGTTGGGAAGGTCAGGCATCGCAACCGACACAATTGGACTCTCCTTGGGTATTTGTGATTTAGAAGAACGCACAGTTCTTTGCTGTGCTTTTGCCAGCTTAAGTCTTTTCATTTTTCTAGCGAGAGGATGAGTGCTTCCATCCTCATGTGAAGCTGAACCACTAGCCATGAACATAGGCCAGGGCCTCAGCCGTTCCTTGCCACTCCGTGTCGTAAATGGCATATTGGCAAGTTTACGCTTCTCCTCAGACGCTTTTAATTTTGATTTTTGGGTCATTTTACTGAACTTTTGTTTTTTGGATTTTACATGCTCTCTACTATGACATTGGGCATCGGCCTTGGCAGACGACGTTGATGGCATTTCATCGTCTCAGCCATGACTAGTGGCAGCAGCTTCAGCACGAGGTGGAAGTGGATCTTGATCTTTCCCTATTTTAACCTCCACATTTTTGTTCTCCATTTTTTAATGTGTGGAATTATATGCCAGTAACTATCAATAGCAATGGCCTACTACTATATATACTGCGCACAACTGAAATGCACCACAGGTATGGATGGATAGTATACTTGACGACACAGAGGTAGGTAGAGCAGTGGCCTTCCGTACCGTACTGCTATATGTACTGGTGGTCACTGTCAGCAATCTGCAAAACTAAAATGCACCACAGGTATAGAATGTAGATGGATAGTATACTTAATGACGACACAGAGGTAGGTACAGCAGTGGCCTTCCGTACCGTACTGCTATATATAGTATACTGGTGGTCACTGTGTCAGCAAACTGCAAAACTAAAATGCACCACAGGTATAGACTGTAGATGGATAGTATACTTAATGACGACACAGAGGTAGGTACAGCAGTGGCCTTCCGTACCGTACTGCTATATATAGTATACTGGTGGTCACTGTGTCAGCAAACTGCAAAACTAAAATGCACCATGGTATATAATGAAGATGGATAGTATACTTAATGACGACACAGAGGTAGGTACAGCAGTGGCCTTCCGTACCGTACTGCTATATATAGTATACTGGTGGTCACTGTGTCAGCAAACTGCAAAACTAAAATGCACCACAGGTATAGAATGTAGATGGATAGTATACTTAATGACGACACAGAGGTAGGTACAGCAGTGGCCTTCCGTACCGTACTGCTATATATAGTATACTGGTGGTCACTGTGTCAGCAAACTGCAAAACTAAAATGCACCATAGGTATAGAATGTAGATGGATAGTATACTTAATGACGACACAGAGGTAGGTACAGCAGTGGCCTTCCGTACCGTACTGCTATATATAGTATACTGGTGGTCACTGTGTCAGCAAACTGCAAAACTAAAATGCACCACAGGTATAGAATGTAGATGGATAGTATACTTAATGACGACACAGAGGTAGGTACAGCAGTGGCCTTCCGTACTGTACTGCTATATATAGTATACTGGTGGTCACTGTGTCCGCAAACTGCAAAACTAAAATGCACCACAGGTATAGAATGTAGATGGATAGTATACTTAATGACGACACAGAGGTAGGTACAGCAGTGGCCTTCCGTACCGTACTGCTATATATACTGGTGGTCACTGTGTCAGCAAACTGCACAACTGAAATGCACCACAGGTATAGAATCTAGATGGATAGTATACTTAATGACGACACAGAGGTAGGTACAGCAGTGGCCTACTGTACCGTAATGCTATATATTATATACTGGTGGTCACTGGTCAGCAAAACTCTGCACTGTACTCCTCCTATATAATATTATACTGGTGGTCCCCAGTCCCCACAATAAAGCAGCACACTGAGCACAGATATGGAGTGTTTTTCAGGCAGACAACGTATACTGGTGGTCACTGTCAGCAAAACTCTGCACTGTACTCCTGCTATATAATACAGCTGCTCCCCAGTCCCCACAATTAAGCAGTGTGAGCACAGATATATGCAGCACACTGAGCACAGATATGGAGCGTTTTTTTCAGGCAGAGAACGGATAACTGGTGGTCACTGATCAGCAAAACTCTGCACTGTACTCCTTCTATATTATACAGCTGCTCCCCAGCCCTCCCCACAATTAAGCAATAGTGCACAATCAAGTTCAACAATAACGGAGAGGACGCCAGCCACGTCCTCTCCCTAACATTTCCAATGCACGAGTGAAAATGGCAGCGATGCGCGGCTGCTTATATTGAATCCGAATCTCGCGAGAATCCGACAGCGGGATGATGACGTTCGGGCGCGCTCGGGTTAACCGAGCCATACGGGAGAATCCGAGTATGGCTCGGACCCATGTAAAAAGGGTGAAGTTCGGGGGGGTTCGGTTTCCGAGAAACCGAACCCGCTCATCACTACTTTTAATATAGATATAATTTGCTATTTTTTGTGTAATAAATTGTGTTTATTTTTTACAAGACAAACCCTCCAATTGTTAGATATACTGTATTTTCTACAGCCAGCGCTGGTACACTTTTTTCCCCCACTACATACTGTATACAAGCGATTTTGACCATCCCTACACCAGCTGCTGTTGGTTGCGCACTTGTACATAACTCTGTATATATATTTGTTAGCTTCCAATATGGCTGGTTGGAAGGAAAATCTGGTAATGGATGAGAGCAAATGACAGTTGACCATTTGCTCTAATCCATTACCAGATTTTCGTTCCAACCAGCCAGATTGGAAGATTAATCTTTAGGTGTATGGGCACCTTAACTCCACCACGTGACCTTACTGAGCCCTCCCGCAGCCTAACTGAGCCCTCCCACAGTGTAACTCCCCGCAGCCTAACTCTTCCCAACGCCCGATGTCAGCGGATTAATAGAGGTGACGGATCACCTGCGTGAGTGTGTGTGTGTGTGTGTATATATATATATATATATATATATATATATACACAGCAATGGAAATAAGTGCGGCACTGGGAGTCTTGTAGTAGAGGTGAAGCAAAGCCGTGTCTTTATTAGATCTACGTTTCGGGGACGCAGCCCCTTCGTCAGGATAACCACTCAGTGCAAATAACAGTGTTTAAATAGCAAATACATGAAGAGGTACTCACCGCCGCCACCAGCCGCGCTGCCCGGGTCCCGGTCCTGACGTCACTACGTCCACCGGAAGTGACGCGGCTCCGGTCCGTGCGGCTAGCGCACTGGGGCTGGAGAACAAGTAACCATAGAAACAGGTTATAGACAACAACAAATGTTAAGAAAGTGCATCGTGCTGAACATATAAATAGAATCTGGTAGTAAGCATATACTACTAAATAATTATCTTGCGGCTTAACCACTGACAGAATAAAACATGGGGAACAATACGATATGTGAAGCATTACAAACAAATATTTAGAAAGTGCATCGTGCTAATTATATGGATGGAATCAGATAGTGAGCAAAAAATACTTGATATTTATCTTGCGGCGTAACCACAGACAGGGTAAAACATGTGAGACAATACAATATGTGAAGGCGTTAAAAACGAATGTTACAATCACGACATGAAATCAGTCCTGCTAAACGCAAGCTACTACAGGAGCATTTTTAAATATATAAACCCGTGTGGGTATTAGTTAATTAAATCTATCTTGGATTGCTCCATCAAGTGTTGTAGCAGCATAATGGGGGGGAGGACTCTATTCAGTGCATATCTAGATACATAATGCTGAACCAATGACCATGTACACACTATATTAGATACACTGAGGCTTAAAGTTACGGATCCCAAAACACTAAGAATTTAATAGAAGGGATATTAAGGAGAGGTCAAGGGGTAATGGTATCAATACAATGAGCTGCATCAACCTCCACTAGTACCCATTAATCTAATGCTCTCATAGAAAACATTTAAAACTAAGAGCCTCATTTAGGCCCCGAGGGGACTGGGTATTGAGTGTGTGGATCCATTTTGCTTCGGCCTGTAACAGTTTCCTCGAACGGTCACCACCTCGTAGTGATGGCGGGACTTGATCGATGATCTTGTACCGTAGAGTGGCCATACCGTGTTTAGCTGACGCGAAATGGCGTGCCACGGGTTGGTCACTGTCACCTTTTTTGATGGCCTCACGTATGGCATACCTATGTTGTGCCATCCTTGTCTTGAAGGCACAATCGGTCTTGCCCACGTAGGCCAACCCACAGGGACAGGTAAGGAGATAGACAACGAATTTTGAATCGCAGGATAGGGGGTATCTGATGTTATATTTCCTCCCAGTATGTGGATGCTGAAAACTATCACCCTGTAACATATAACCACAGGTGGTGCATCCACTGCATTTAAAGCATCCATTTCTACGTTTGAGAAAGTTTTTTGAATTGTTCCTATTGAACGTAGAGATGTCTGTTTTGACAACGAAATCTCTTATACTACGCCCCCTGGAGAAACTGGGCAGTAGTCTCGACTGGTAAACTTCACCCAGTTCCCTATCCGAAGCTAAAATCGGCCACAATTGTCTGGTATGTTTAATTAGCTGCGGGCTTTCAGTGTTAAATCTTGTAACCCATGGGAACCTTCCTTTGAGTTGTTTATGTGGCTTGGATTTCAATAGTTGTTGCCGTGTAACCTTCAATGCTTTTTGTTTGGCTTGCTCAAGCAGCCTTGTTGGATACCCCCTCTCCCTAAATTTTAAGAACATCTCGTCCAGTTGTACATCTCTAATTGCCTGTTGGCTATTGATCCTACATACCCTTAAAAATTGTGAATATGGAAGCCCTGTGATGGTGGATTTGGGGTGGAAACTGTCAAATCTTAAAAGGTTGTTCCTGTCAGTGGCCTTTGTAAATAATTCTGTGTTGATGGCTCCATCACTCAGTGATATGCGCACATCAAGGAAATTAATTACCTTTTCATTACACTCCATGGTGAACTTGATGGGACTAGCTGTGACATTGTGCTGTTCTATAATCTCATGTAAATTACTTTCCTCACCAGTCCAAAAGATGAGTACATCGTCAATATACCTCTGATAGAGGCATAACTTAGATGAGATATCTAGATCCTGGAAGAACAACTCCCTTTTTACTTCCCACATAAACGCATTGGCGAATGCCGGGGCTACAGCACTCCCCATGGCACAGCCAGTGCGTTGTATGTAGAAGTGGTTGTCATGTAGAAAGTAGTTGTGTGTTAGCGTAAATTCCAGTAGTGACAAGAAGAATTTAATATCAGGACCTGCATATTTAGGGTTATTGATTAGAAGATGTTCTACCGCTAGTAAACCTGCCCCATGAGGGATAGAGGTGTAGAGACTGGTCACATCAATAGATGCCAAGACTATGTTCTTGGGTAAAACGCCCAATCCCTCAAGGATACGCAGAAGTGATGATGTATCCTTCAAATGCGTGGGTGTATCTTGAATGCAGGGTTGTAAATAACTGTCACAGTAAATAGAAATAGCTTCACATAATGAGCCCCTGGCAGATATAATAGGTCTGCCAGGGGGATTCACAGCATCTTTGTGAATCTTGGGAATCACATAAAAAATGGGAACTACAGGGAAATCAACAGAAAGTGCCTTAGCTACATTAGGGGTGATAATAGCTATTTCCACCGCCTGTCTTAACATGTCGTCCAATTCCTTTTTAAACTGGCAGGTGGGGTCTCTAGACAACCTGGTATATGTAGAGCAATCTGCCAGTAACCTTGAGCATTCTGCCTTATACTTACTGGTATCAAGCACCACAATGCCTCCTCCCTTATCTGCCTGACGAATTATGATGTCCTCCCTTTTACCAAGGTCGATAAGGGCATCAAATTCGTCTTTGGCTAGATTTGGGTAAAATTTAGCACTGTTACTTGGCTCAGGTGTATCAATCATCCTGCTAAATGTTCTAATGGATGAATTCAAGGAATGTGGGTCAAACGAAGATTTGGTGAGTTTCCTCACCTGCGGTGGGAGAGAGGACGTCCCTGCAACTGGGATGCCCACATTGTCCTTCGCAAAATGTTCTTTAAGCAGGTGGGGTCTCTAGACAACCTGGTCCCTGTGTCCCTCGTACTTGGGTGGCTTGACTCCCCAGCCAAGAATAGACTTTGTGTTGGTCATAGTCCTGCTGGACCCGAACTCTCTTTTGCTTTTTAAACTTAATGAGGTTCGTTTTGTACATCTCAACATCATCTACCAGTTTACTGAGCCAATCCGGAGCTGGAGTTATCTTAAGGTTGTGTTCCACCTCAAATGCAACAATTTTGTTTCTTGTGATGTTTAGCTCACGAGTGGACTCCTCAATCACTAGTAGTAGCAGATCCATAGAGCACTTATTAAGCACCGCGATCCATTTTTTGCAAAAGTTCACGTCATACCGTCCAATAGTCGGCATATTGTGGATCCTAAATCCACGCGGGATCTGCTTGGCCCTATAGTAGTCGGACAGTGTCATGGCATGGTAGAGAAAATCAATCTCTCTTTTGCGTAGCTTGAGGAGATCCCAAGCTTCGAGGGACACAGCCACCTTTCAATAGACGGAGATTCCAACGTCCACAATATTCAAGCACATCAGCGAGTGAGACGGAGGAAGGAATACAGAGCACCCCACAAGACAGAAGGGAGATCCCTTTAGGGGTTCGCACCCGAGCAATTATAGCCGGAAGAGAAGTGCCCCAACGAGGCAAGGGGGGCAAACAAAGAGGCAGAAGGGGCGGCAACGCAGGCTCCAAACCCCCGAAGGGAAGGCGCAACTAGTGTTTGACCTCTCCTCAAAGCGTATCACTGAGATGGAGTCCAAAGTGTTAAGCAGAGGACTTTCTTTTATCCCGACATCCAAACCAGATCCGTTTCTACAGAAAGTCGAACAATACAAATTGATCAGATCTTTGAAGCTTAAAGAACATTTTGCGAAGGACAATGTGGGCATCCCAGTTGCAGGGACGTCCTCTCTCCCACCGCAGGTGAGGAAACTCACCAAATCTTCGTTTGACCCACATTCCTTGAATTCATCCATTAGAACATTTAGCAGGATGATTGATACACCTGAGCCAAGTAACAGTGCTAAATTTTACCCAAATCTAGCCAAAGACGAATTTGATGCCCTTATCGACCTTGGTAAAAGGGAGGACATCATAATTCGTCAGGCAGATAAGGGAGGAGGCATTGTGGTGCTTGATACCAGTAAGTATAAGGCAGAATGCTCAAGGTTACTGGCAGATTGCTCTACATATACCAGGTTGTCTAGAGACCCCACCTGCCAGTTTAAAAAGGAATTGGACGACATGTTAAGACAGGCGGTGGAAATAGCTATTATCACCCCTAATGTAGCTAAGGCACTTTCTGTTGATTTCCCTGTAGTTCCCATTTTTTATGTGATTCCCAAGATTCACAAAGATGCTGTGAATCCCCCTGGCAGACCTATTATATCTGCCAGGGGCTCATTATGTGAAGCTATTTCTATTTACTGTGACAGTTATTTACAACCCTGCATTCAAGATACACCCACGCATTTGAAGGATACATCATCACTTCTGCGTATCCTTGAGGGATTGGGCGTTTTACCCAAGAACATAGTCTTGGCATCTATTGATGTGACCAGTCTCTACACCTCTATCCCTCATGGGGCAGGTTTACTAGCGGTAGAACATCTTCTAATCAATAACCCTAAATATGCAGGTCCTGATATTAAATTCTTCTTGTCACTACTGGAATTTACGCTAACACACAACTACTTTCTACATGACAACCACTTCTACATACAACGCACTGGCTGTGCCATGGGGAGTGCTGTAGCCCCGGCATTCGCCAATGCGTTTATGTGGGAAGTAGAAAGGGAGTTGTTCTTCCAGGATCTAGATATCTCATCTAAGTTATGCCTCTATCAGAGGTATATTGACGATGTACTCATCTTTTGGACGGGTGAGGAAAGTCATTTACATGAGATTATAGAACAGCACAATGTCACAGCTAGTCCCATCAAGTTCACCATGGAGTGTAATGAAAAGGTAATTAATTTCCTTGATGTGCGCATATCACTGAGTGATGGAGCCATCAACACAGAATTATTTACAAAGGCCACTGACAGGAACAACCTTTTAAGATTTGACAGTTTCCACCCCAAATCCACCATCACAGGGCTTCCATATTCACAATTTTTAAGGGTATGTAGGATCAATAGCCAACAGGCAATTAGAGATGTACAACTGGACGAGATGTTCTTAAAATTTAGGGAGAGGGGGTATCCAACAAGGCTGCTTGAGCAAGCCAAACAAAAAGCATTGAAGGTTACACGGCAACAACTATTGAAATCCAAGCCACATAAACAACTCAAAGGAAGGTTCCCATGGGTTACAAGATTTAACACTGAAAGCCCGCAGCTAATTAAACATACCAGACAATTGTGGCCGATTTTAGCTTCGGATAGGGAACTGGGTGAAGTTTACCAGTCGAGACTACTGCCCAGTTTCTCCAGGGGGCGTAGTATAAGAGATTTCGTTGTCAAAACAGACATCTCTACGTTCAATAGGAACAATTCAAAAAACTTTCTCAAACGTAGAAATGGATGCTTTAAATGCAGTGGATGCACCACCTGTGGTTATATGTTACAGGGTGATAGTTTTCAGCATCCACATACTGGAAGGAAATATAACATCAGATACCCCCTATCCTGCGATTCAAAATTCGTTGTCTATCTCCTTACCTGTCCCTGTGGGTTGGCCTACGTGGGCAAGACCGATTGTGCCTTCAAGACAAGGATGGCACAACATAGGTATGCCATACGTGAGGCCATCAAAAAAGGTGACAGTGACCAACCCGTGGCACGCCATTTCGCGTCAGCTAAACACGGTATGGCCACTCTACGGTACAAGATAATCGATCAAGTCCCGCCATCACTACGAGGTGGTGACCGTTCGAGGAAACTGTTACAGGCCGAAGCAAAATGGATCCACACACTCAATACCCAGTCCCCTCGGGGCCTAAATGAGGCTCTTAGTTTTAAATGTTTTCTATGAGAGCATTAGATTAATGGGTACTAGTGGAGGTTGATGCAGCTCATTGTATTGATACCATTACCCCTTGACCTCTCCTTAATATCCCTTCTATTAAATTCTTAGTGTTTTGGGATCCGTAACTTTAAGCCTCAGTGTATCTAATATAGTGTGTACATGGTCATTGGTTCAGCATTATGTATCTAGATATGCACTGAATAGAGTCCTCCCCCCCCATTATGCTGCTACAACACTTGATGGAGCAATCCAAGATAGATTTAATTAACTAATACCCACACGGGTTTATATATTTAAAAATGCTCCTGTAGTAGCTTGCGTTTAGCAGGACTGATTTCATGTCGTGATTGTAACATTCGTTTTTAACGCCTTCACATATTGTATTGTCTCACGTTTTACCCTGTCTGTGGTTACGCCGCAAGATAAATATCAAGTATTTTTTGCTCACTATCTGATTCCATCTATATAATTAGCACGATGCACTTTCTAAATATTTGTTTGTAATGCTTCACATATCGTATTGTTCCCCATGTTTTATTCTGTCAGTGGTTAAGCCGCAAGATAATTATTTAGTAGTATATGCTTACTACCAGATTCTATTTATATGTTCAGCACGATGCACTTTCTTAACATTTGTTGTTGTCTATAACCTGTTTCTATGGTTACTTGTTCTCCAGCCCCAGTGCGCTAGCCGCACGGACCGGAGCCGCGTCACTTCCGGTGGACGTAGTGACGTCAGGACCGGGACCCGGGCAGCGCGGCTGGTGGCGGCGGGGAGTACCTCTTCATGTATTTGCTATTTAAACACTGTTATTTGCACTGAGTGGTTATCCTGACGAAGGGGCTGCGTCCCCGAAACGTAGATCTAATAAAGACACGGCTTTGCTTCACCTCTACTACAAGACTCCCAGTGCCGCACTTATTTCCATTGCTGTATACGGGACCTAGGTCCTAGGAGGTGAGGGCACGGGAGCACTTAGCCGTTACGCTGGGGAGCGAGAGGAGTGCCGGGTCTTCTACCCTATATATATATATATATATATATATATATATATATATATATATATGTTCCAAAAATGACCGGCACTCCTGATCTGGATTACAGCTAGCCTTGGTGCCCTTCAGTAAAATCAATAGAACCTGGGAAGATGGTGGCACTCACAGGACTTTAAAGGGGTGTAGTACGGCTGACCAGCGATCTCCTGACCGCCGGTCAGCTTACCGACGCCGGGATCCCGGCAGCATACCGACGCCGGGATCCCGGCGGGGAGGGGCGAGTGCAGCAAGCCCCTTGCGGGCTCGCTGCGCTCGCCACGCTGTGGGCTCGGTGGCGACCTGCGGTCGCCACGGGTTCTATTCCCACTCTATGGGTGTTGTGGACACCCACGAGTGGAAATAGTCCCTGTTTGTCGGCATGCCGACCATCGGGACAGTGACCCGTTGGGCTGGTGGAGGAGGTCATGTGACTGTCGGTCAGCTGACCGGGGGTCACATGAATACCACCCCTTTAAAGCATACAGTAGTAGAATCCGCTATTAGGTCATCAACGTTTTTTAGATACATTTTCGTCAGGACATCGTCAGGATGTACTGACGAAATTTTATCTAATAAATTTAAACATTGACGACCTAATAGAGGATGCTCAGACCCGGGTTTTTCACTGCAGCAAAATCCCAGGTTTTTGCTGGAGACCCTTCACACTACACCTGAGACCAGGGAAATTCCTGGGTTGTCCCGTTTCAGACATAAGCCTGGTCTGACTGGCATTCTACAAGCTAGGGCTGACAGATCTACTTGGTAATTATTGCAGACCATTGCTTCTCTTTTAGTAAAGATCTACTTGGTAATTATTGCAGACCATTGCTACTCTTTTAGTAAAGATCTACTTGGTAATTATTGCAGACCATTGCTACTCTTTTAGTAAAGATCTACTTGGTAATTATTGCAGACCATTGCACATTACATTGCATGTTTAGAAAATTGTTTTATGTGGATTAATATCTGTAGTGTGCAAAAACTTATAGTGATTAACTGGGGTTTACAAACCTCACATTTGGTAGTTGATTAACACCTTTTGGTGGGAGGGTTGCTGTGTGTGTGGGAGAGGACATGTGTTTGTAGACTCTGGAACTTTATGTGGCCTCTCCAAGACCAGGCTTACCACCTCTCTGGCTGAGAACATCAAGTCTGCCCCTGGGCCTAACCATCAAGATGAACAGGGAACTGTGGGGGCACAGCACCAGGACCAGGCTCAG
Source organism: Pseudophryne corroboree (assembly GCF_028390025.1). NCBI lineage: Eukaryota > Metazoa > Chordata > Amphibia > Anura > Myobatrachidae > Pseudophryne > Pseudophryne corroboree. The sequence goes on along the minus strand of NC_086453.1, from coordinate 217,320,665 downwards.
CAGGGACATCCCCATTGCTTCTCAGTATGCCCCCCACATTATCCTACCCACCCGTACTAAGATCTGATCAAAATGTTATCCCAATCCTACTTCTGCCACTAGTTACCTGCTATTGTCTTTTTCTCTGACATCCTAGTGGATGCTGGGTACTCCGTAAGGACCATGGGGAATAGACGGGCTCCGCAGGAGACTGGGCACTCTTAAAAGAAAGATTAGGTACTATATCTGGTGTGCACTGGCTCCTCCCTCTATGCCACTCCTCCAGACCTCAGTTAGAATCTGTGCCCGGCCAGAGCTGGATGCACCTAGTGGGCTCTCCTGAGCTTACTAGAAAAGAAAGTATTTGTTAGGTTTTTTATTTTCAGTGAGATCTGCTGGCAACAGACTCACTGCTACGAGGGACTGAGGGGAGAGAAGCAAACCTACCTGCTTGCAGCTAGCTTGTGCTTCTAAGGCTACTGGACACCATTAGCTCCAGAGGGATCGAACACAGGGCCCGACCTCGATCGTCCGTTCCCGGAGCCGCGCCGCCGTCCCCCTTGCAGAGCCAGAAGACGGAAGAACCAGGAGAAAATCGGCGGCTGAAGACTCCGGTCTTCAATAAGGTAGCGCACAGCACTGCAGCTGTGCACCATTGCTCCCACAGCACACCACACGCTCCGGTCACTGGTGGGTGCAGGGCGCTGGGGGGGCGCCCTGGGCTGCAATAAGTATACCTTTTGGCAAATGTGCACATAATACAGTTATAAACTGTATATGTGCCTAATCCCTCGCCATTAACATTATTAAAAAAGTGGGAGAAGGGGGCGGGGCTATCTCCCTCAGCACACCGACGCCATTTTCTCTTCACAGCTCCGCTGGAAGGACGCTCCCCAGGCTCTCCCCTGCAGTATACACTACAAGAAGGGTAAAAAAGAGAGGGGGGGCACATAAATTTAGGCGCAAAAGGTGATATAAGCAGCTATTGGGGGAAAATTCACTTTGTGTTAGTGTAAATCCCTCTGTTATATAGCGCTCTGGTGTGTGCTGGCATACTCTCTCTCTGTCTCCCCAAAGGACTTTGTGGGGTCCTGTCCTCAGTCAGAGCATTCCCTGTGTGTGTGCGGTGTGTCGGTACGGCTGTGTCGACATGTTTGATGAGGACGCTTACGTGGAGGCAGAGCAAGAGCCGATAAGTGTGATGTCGCCCCCTGCGGGGCCGACACCAGAGTGGATGGATATGTGGAAGGTATTAACCGACAGTGTCAACTCCTTGCATAAAAGGTTCGATGACGTAACAGCTTTGGGACAGCCGGCATCTCAGCCTGCGCCTGCCCAGGCGTCTCAGAGGCCATCAGGGGCTCAAAAACGCCCGCTACCTCAGATGGCAGACACAGATGTCGACACGGAGTCTGACTCCAGTGTAGACGAGGATGAGACAAATGTACAGTCCACAAGGGCCATCTGATGCATGATTACGGCAATTAAAAATGTGTTGCACATTTCTGACATTAACCCGGTTACCACTAAAAAGGGTATTATGTTTGGGGAGAAAAAGCAGCCAGTGACTTTTCCCCCATCTGATGAGTTAAATGAATTGTGTGAAGAAGCGTGGTGTTCCCCAGATAAGAAATTAGTGATTTCTAAGAGGTTACTAATGGCGTACCCTTTCCCGCCAACGGACAGGTTACGTTGGGAAACTTCCCCTAGGGTGGACAAGGCGCTCACACGCTTATCAAAAAAGGTGGCACTGCCGTCTCAGGATACGGCCGCCTTAAAGGAGCCTGCAGATAGAAAGCAGGAGGCTATCCTGAAGTCTGTGTATACACACTCAGGTACTATACTGAGACCTGCAATTGCTTCAGCATGGATGTGTAGTGCTGCAGCTGCTTGGTCTGATACCCTGTCAGATAACATTGATTCCCTTTACAGGGATAATATTTTGCTAACCATAGAGCATATTAAAGACGTCGTCTTATATATGAGGGATGCACAGAGAGACATTTGCCGGCTGGCATCTAGAATTAATGCAATGTCCATTTCTGCCAGGAGAGTATTATGGACTCGGTAGTGGACAGGTGATGCTGATTCTAAAAGGCACATGGAGGTTTTGCCTTATAATGGTGAGGAATTGTTTGGGGACGGTCTCTCGGACCTCGTATCCACAGCAACAGCTGGGAAGTCGACTTTTTTACCTCATGTTCCCTCACAGCCTAAGAAAGCACCGTATTATCAAGTACAGTCCTTTTGGCCTCAGAAAGGCAAGCGGGTCAGAGGCGCGTCCTTTCTGCCCAGAGGCAGGGGTAGAGGGAAAAAGCTGCACCAGACAGCCAGTTCCCAGGAACAAAAATCCTCCCCTGCTTCCACTAAGTCCACCGCATGACGCTGGGGCTCCACAGGTGGAGCCAGGTGCGGTGGGGGGCGCGTCTCCGGAACTTCAGCGACCAGTGGGTTCGCTCACAGGTGGATCTCTGGGTTCTACAAGTGGTATCTCAGGGATACAAGCTGGAGTTCGAGGCGTCTCCGACTCGCCGTTACCTCAAATCAGCCTTGCCAGCTGCTCCCAAGGAAAGGGAGGTAGTACTGGCGGCAATTCACAAGCTGTACCTTCAGCAGGTGATAATCAAAGTTCCCCTCCTTCAACAGGGACGGGGTTACTATTCCACAATGTTTGTGGTACCGAAACCAGACGGTTCGGTGAGACCATTCTAAATTTGAAATCCTTGAACACTTATATAAGGAAGTTCAAGTTCAAAATGGAATCGCTCAGGGCGGTTATTGCAAGCCTGGAAGAGGGGGATTTTATGGTGTCACTGGACATCAAGGATGCTTACCTACATGTCCCCATTTACCCACCTCACCAGGAGTACCTCAGGTTTGTGGTACAGGACTGTCATTACCAATTCCAGACGTTGCCGTTTGGTCTGTCCACGGCACCGAGGGTATTTACAAAGGTAATGGCCGAAATGATGATACTCCTTCGAAAGAAGGGAGTTATAATTATCCCGTACTTGGACGATCTCCTTATAAAGGCAAGGTCCAAGGAGCAGTTGTTAGTCAGAGTAGCACTATCTCGGGAAGTGCTACAACAGCACGGCTGGAGTCTGAATATCCCAAAGTCGCAGCTGATTCCTACGACGCGTCTGCTGTTCTTGGGCATGATTCTGGACACAGAACAGAAGAAGGTGTTTCTCCCGGAGGAGAAGGCCCAGGAATTGTCATCTCTGGTCAGGGACCTCCTGAAACCAAAACAGGTGTCGGTGCATCACTGCACGCGAGTCCTGGGAAAGATGGTAGCTTCTTACGAAGCAATTCCCTTCGGCAGGTTCCATGCAAGGTTCTTTCAGTGGGATCTGTTAGACAAGTGGTCCGGATCGCATCTTCAGATGCATCGGTTGATCACCCTGTCCCCGAGGGCCAGGGTGTCTCTGTTGTGGTGGCTGCAGAGTGCTCATCTTCTCGAGGGCCGCAGATTCGGCATTCAGGACTGGGTCCTGGTGACCACGGATGCAAGCCTCCGAGGTTGGGGGGCAGTCACTCAGGGAAGAAACTTCCAAGGACAGTGGTCGAGTCAGGAGACTTTCCTACACATAAATATTCTGGAACTAAGGGCCATTTACAATGCCCTGAGTCAAGCAGAACCGCTGCTTCAAAACCAACCGTTGCTGATTCTGTCAGACAACATCACGGCGGTCGCCCATGTAAACCGACAGGGCGGCACAAGAAGCAGGATGGCGATGGCAGAAGCCACAAGGATCCTTCGATGGGCGGAGAATCACGTGCTAGCACTGTCAGCGGTGTTCATTCCGGGAGTGGACAACTGGGAAGCAGACTTCCTCAGCAGGCACGACCTCCACCCGGGAGAGTGGGGACTTCATACAGAAGTCTTCAAGCTGATTGTAAATCGTTGGGAAAAGCCGCAGGTGGACATGATGGCGTCCCGCCTCAACAAAAAGCTAAAAAGATATTGCGCCAGGTCAAGGGACCCTTAGGCGATTGCTGTGGACGCTCTAGTGACACACTGGGTGTACCAGTCGGTTTATGTGTTCCCTCCTCTGCCTCTCATACCAAAGGTACTGAGAATAATAAGAAGGCGAGGAGTAAGAACGATACTCGTGGTTCCGGATTGGCCAAGAAGAGCTTGGTACCCAGAACTTCAAGAAATGATATCAGAGGACCCATGGCCTCTACCGCTCAGACAGGATCTGCTACAGCAGGGGCCCTGTCTGTTCCAAGACTTACCGCGGCTGCGTTTGACGGCATGGCGGTTGAATTCCGGATCCTAAAGGGAAAGGGCATTCCGGAGGAAGTCATTCCTACGCTAATAAAAGCCAGGAAAGAAGTAACCGCAAACCATTATCACCGTATTTGGCGAAAATATGTTGCGTGGTGTGAGGCCAGGAAGGCCCCTACAGAGGAATTTCCGCTGGGTCGCTTTCTGCACTTCCTACAGTCGGGAGTGACTATGGGCCTAAAATTGGGTTCCATTAAGGTCCAGATTTCGGCTCTGTCGATTTTCTTCCAGAAAGAACTGGCTTCACTGCCTGAAGTTCAGACTTTTGTAAAGGGAGTGCTACATATTCAGCCCCCTTTTGTGCCTCCTGTGGCACCTTGGGATCTCAACGTGGTGTTGAGTTTCCTGAAATCACATTGGTTTGAGCCACTTAAAACTGTGGATCTGAAATATCTCACGTGGAAAGTGGTCATGTTATTGGCCTTGGCTTCGGCCAGGCGGGTGTCAGAATTGGCGGCTTTGTCATGTAAAAGCCCTTATCTGATTTTCCATATGGATAGGGCAGAATTGAGGACTCGTCCCCACTTTCTCCCTAAGGTGGTATCAGCTTTTCACTTGAACCAACCTATTGTAGTGCCTGCGGCTACTAGGGACTTGGAAGATTCCAAGTTACTGGACGTAGTCAGGGCCTTGAAAATTTATGTTTCCAGGACGGCTGGAGTCAGGAAAACCGACTCGCTTTTTATCCTGTATGCACCCAACAAAATAGGTGCTCCTGCTTCTAAGCAGACTATTGCTCGCTGGATTTGTAGCACAATTCAGCTGGCGCATTCTGCGGCTGGATTGCCGCATCCTAAATCAGTAAAAGCCCATTCCACAAGGAAGGTGGGCTCATCTTGGGCGGCTGCCCAAGGGGTCTCGGCTTTACAACTTTGCCGAGCTGCAACTTGGTCAGGGGCAAACACGTTTGCAAAATTCTACAAATTTGATACCCTGGCTGAGGAGGACCTTGAGTTTTCTCATTCGGTGCTGCAGAGTCATCCGCACTCTCCCGCCCGTTTGGGAGCTTTGGTATAATCCCCATGGTCCTTACGGAGTTCCCAGCATCCACTAGGACGTCAGAGAAAATAAGATTTTACTCACCGGTAAATCTATTTCTCGTAGTCCGTAGTGGATGCTGGGCGCCCATCCCAAGTGCGGATTGTCTGCAATACTTGTATATAGTTATTGCCTAACTAAAGGGTAATTGTTGAGCCATCTGTTGAGAGGCTCAGTTATATTTCATACTGTTAACTGGGTATAGTATCACGAGTTATACGGTGTGATTGGTGTGGCTGGTATGAGTCTTACCCGGGATTCAAAATCCTTCCTTATTGTGTCAGCTCTTCCGGGCACAGTATCCTAACTGAGGTCTGGAGGAGGGGCATAGAGGGAGGAGCCAGTGCACACCAGATAGTACATAATCTTTCTTTTAGAGTGCCCAGTCTCCTGCGGAGCCCGTCTATTCCCCATGGTCCTTACGGAGTTCCCAGCATCCACTACGGACTACGAGAAATAGATTTACCGGTGAGTAAAATCTTATTTTTACACTGTACCTGCTCATTTTTAAAGGGTTGTTTCATGCTGCTGACCTGCTCCCTCCACTGCCGCTGTGCCATTTTTTGGCTCCTCCATCTGGGCTTCGTCTTAAATGTCCTTACCAAAATGGGCACCACCTCCTCAAGCATCCTTGAAAACTGTTTTCGGCCATTATGGGAAGGACGTTTTCACAGTATTCTATGTGGCCAGCAGGCCGAATAGAATACTGCAGCAGTGTGCAGCAGCCCGGCCCTAGAAACGGCACTGTTTATCAGGCCCTGCAGGGCCCATGATGTGTACAATGTGTACAAATAAGATAAACCCGCAGAGAGGCTTGCTTTTATCTTGTGTCTGCATAATTTTTGTATTACACTTGCTTTGCTTGTGAATTGTAAGTGCCGCCTTTTGCACATCAAGGGACTGCTAGTGTTAGATATGTACAGCTGTAGATTCTGTCACAAATTATGTGCAGCAAATGTTACGCCACATTCATATTTACGTAGTGCAAGGCACTTCTGTCCAACTCTGGCTTACTTTTATAAGGATTTGCATAACAATTACTATTAAGTTGCTCCTTTAAATGACAGAAAAATAGCAGACCAGCATCTAGTAATTAGTCTATCTGCCTGTGTGTTCTAGATATTCAAAAGTACATATCTGTCATAGGAGTCTCTGAAGCCTTGTTATTCTTTGTCTGTCTCTTAAATTATATAGAAAGTGCAGAGATTGCCCACAGCCTACGCCGGAAGATCAAAAGATACTTGTATTGTTGATTTGACAAGAGTATTGAAATTTCTAAAAACATTGAAAGAAGAGACAAAGGAATCGTATATTCCCCAACCGAGATAGACATGTAAACATTTAATGTTGGAGGATGGTAATTGGAAAGTGGGCACAACGTGATGTCTTTGCTTGTCTTTTACATTCGGTGAAACACAACAATCTCCAGCCATGCCAAAATGCATAGTTGCCTGTATTTTATTACTGTATATTCCAGTGGCCCCTTTATAGTGTATATATCTGCGAGATGCCCACAGTACAATCTCTCAGCAGATCTTGGAGAACTACAATCCCCATTATTTCATTTCCGCCGATTGTGACAATAGTGTCCTTGCTGCATTATAAATATTAACTTTTAGAGCCTAGAGCAGTGGGTCTCAAACTGTGTGCGGTGGCACCACGGGGTGCCTCAGAGCACTTGCGGGGGTGCCTTGGATTGATGATCCAGGACCAATTAAAATTATTTGTGTTCAATGAAATAGGCAAAATCAGTGCAGGTGGCTGCTACAATATTTGGCTAAACAGAAGCAAATCTTATACCTTAAAACTAGAGATGAGCGGGTTCAGTTCCCTGAGAACCGAACCCTCCCGAACTTCACTACCCGAGCCCGGATCCGAGTCAGGCTCGGGTTTTCCGCCTGACTCGGAAACCAGAATGAGACAAAACGTCATCATCCCGCTGTCGGATTCTCGTGGGTTTGGATTCCATATAAGGAGCCGCGCGTCCCCGCCATTTTCACTCCGGCATTGGAGAGTGTAGAGAGAGGACGTGTCTCCGTCCTCAGTGTCCTGCATCAGTTCAGTGTTAGTGTCTTGTGCTGCATCAGTCCAGTCACAGTGGTTGTGTCCTCTGCCGCCATATGTCCAGTACTGCTGTATAAATCCAGTCCAGTGGTGCTGTGTTGTGCTCAGTTCAGTGGTGGTGTCTTGTGCTGCATCAATCCAGTCACAGTGGTGGTGTCTTCTGCCGTCATATGTCCAGTACTGCTGTATAAATCCAGTCCAGTGGTGCTGTGTTATGCTCAGTTCAGTGGTGGTGTCTTGTGCTGCATCAATCCAGTCACAGTGGTTGTGTCCTCTGCCGCCATATGTCCAGTACTGCTGTATAAATCCAGTCCAGTGGTGCTGTGTTATGCTCAGTTCAGTGGTGGTGTCTTGTGCTGCATCAATCCAGTCACAGTGGTGGTGTCCTCTGCTGCCATATGTCCAGTGCTGCTGTATAAGTCCAGTAAATTGCAGTGGTGCTGTGTTGTCCTGCATCAGTCCAGTGGTGGAGTTCCTGTGCTGCGGTATATGTCCAGTGGTACTGCCGTATATGTCCATTGATACTGCCGTATAAATCCAGTGATCCTCCCGTATAATTCCAGTGATCCTGCTGTATAATTCCAGTGGTACTGGCGTATAAATCCAGTAATCCTGCCGTATAATTCCAGTGGTACTGGCGTATAAGTCCAGTCCACTGGTACTGCCTTATAAGTCCACTGGTACTGCCTTATAAGTCCACTGGTACTGCCTTATAAGTCCACTGGTACTGCCTTATAAGTCCACTGGTACTGCCTTATAAGTCCAGTGGTACTGCCTTATAAGTCCAGTGGTACTGCCTTATAAGTCCAGCGGTACTGCCGTATAATTCCAGTGATCCTGCCGTATAATTCCAGTGGTACTGGCGTATTATTCCAGTCCAGTGGTACTGCCGTATAAATCCAGTGATACTGCCATATAATTCCAGTGATCCTGCCGTATAATTCCAGTGGTACTGGCGTATAAGTCCAGTCCAGTGATACTGCCGTATATGTCCAATGGTACTGCCGTGTAAGTCCATTGATACTGTTGTATAATTCCAGTGGTACTGCCGTATAATTCCAGTGATCCTGCCGTATTATTCCAGTGATCCGGCCATATAAATCCAGTCCAGTGATACTGTCGTATATGTCCAGTGGTACTGCAGTATAAATCCAGTGATACTGACGTATATGTCCAGTGGTACTGCCGTATAATTCCAGTGATCATGCAGTATAATTCCAGTGGTACTGGCGTATAAGTCCAGTCCAGTGGTACTGCCATATAAGTCCAGTGATACTGGCGTATAATTCCAGTGGTACTGGCATATAAATCAAATGATCCTGCCGTATAATTCCAGTGATCCTGCTATATAATCCCAGTGGTGCTCGCTTATATGCCCATTCCAGTGATACTGCCGTATATATGTCCAGTGGAACTGCCGTATAATTCCAGTGATCCTGCCGTATAATTCCCGTGGTACTGGTGTATAAATCCAGTGATACTGCCGTATAAATCCAGTGATACTGCCTTATAATTACAGTGGTACTGGCGTATAAATCCAGTCCAGTGATACTGCCGTATATGTCCAGTGGTACTGCCATATAATTCCAGTGATACTGCCGTGTATATATATATATATATATATATATATATATATATACCCTGTTGCAAAGCGGATTACTGAGGCCATAACAACTATGCTGGTGTTAGACGTGCGTCAGGTATCCGCCATTAGTGCAGTGGGACTGCAATGCCACTCCTAGATGGGCCAGGTGTTTGTGCCGCACACTTGTGTTGCTTAGCTTAGTCATACAGCTACCTTATTGCACCTCTTTTACTTCTTTGCATGATGTGCTGTTTGGGGTCTAGTTTTTTAATCTGCCATCCTGTCTGACACTGCAGTGCCACTCCTAGATGGACCAGGTGTTTGCGCCACACACTTGTGTCGCTTAGCTTAGTCATACAGCCAAGCCGGTGCAACCTTTTGGCCTAAAAACAATATTGTGAGGTAATCAGAATAGACTGGAAATGAGTGGAAATGAATGTTATTGAGGTTAATAATACCGTAGGATCAAAATTACCCCCAAATTCTGTGATTTTAGCTGTTTTTATGTTTTTTCCAAAAATCATCTAGATCCAAAACCAAAACACGAAAGGGTGGTTTTGGCAAAACCAATCCAGATCCAAAACACGAGCATGGAACCAGAACCAAAACCAAAATACGAAAAAGTGCCTGCCGCACATCTCTACTAAAAACACAATTAAACCTAAGGATGACATATAAACACAATCAATTAATTTAATATTTCTTTCTAATTTTCTCAAACCACTTTTGGACTAAGGGTGCTGTGAAAAAAAATTCTAATACTTTAGGGCGCCGTAATTCAAAAAAGTGTGTGAACCACTAGTCTAGAGTATAAGAATAGATGGTAAAAAATCTGACGACTAACATGCAGAAAAAGAGGAATTTTATTGTTTGAATGAGCATTACTAAAACACAGGAACATTTCTACAGAAGATTTTTAACACCTGGCAACTTATTTTGGGACTCATGATGGTGGAACAGCACCCCTAGTGGCCAAATGATACTTAAAACAGTAGGGTAGTACTGAATGAAACCAAATATTGTATTTAGATGATCTAGGGCCTGATTCCGATTTGTACGCACATGCCTACACAGCTGCAATTTTTTCAGCCTACGGACTTGCTAATTATCGAGAGTAGAGCAGCCGCCCAGAAAAGAATAGAGACGCCCACCAGGGCCATCACAAAGTACTCAGCAACTGCGTACACACTCTTAGGTCATTTAGATCAAGGAGACTAGTGCCACAGCTTTGTCATGTTCCAGGCTGAGCCATACCGCCGACCCCCACTTTTTTTTATATATTGTTGTAACTATTTCTCCCCAGAGTTTGTTCATAAGCCTAGATCTCTCATATGTCTTTGTGGGTTCATTTCAGCTTCAGGGATCTCAGTGGATACAGTGATTTAATGTAATAAATCGTCACATTTTACCCAAAATTATCTTTTTAAGTTGTACTTTAAAATATTACTATCATTATTATTATTATTTTATATTATTATTATTATTATTATTATTATATTGTAATACAAGCCTAAACCAGTTTAAAGAGAAAGTAACAAGTGGGTAGCAAAATGGACATGAATGACACATGAATGAAATTTACAAAGTGTGAAATAGTATTTTCACCTTATAGCTGCAGTGAAATTTTTTTCCAGTAATTAGTAGTGATGTGCACCGGAAATTTTTCGGGTTTTGGTTTTGGGTTCGGTTCCGCGGCCGTGTTTTGGATTCGGACGCGTTTTGGCAAAACCTCACCGAAATTTTTTTGTCGGATTCGGGTGTGTTTTGGATTCGGGTGTTTTTTTTCAAAAAACCCTCAAAAACAGCTTAAATCATAGAATTTGGGGGTCATTTTGATCCCAAAGTATTATTATCCTCAATAACCATAATTTCCACTCATTTTCAGTCTATTCTGAACACCTCACACCTCACAATATTATTTTTAGTCCTAAAATTTGCACCGAGGTAGCTGTGTGACTAAGCTAAGCGACCCAAGTGGCCGACACAAACACCTGGCCCATCTAGGAGTGGCACTGCAGTGTCAGACAGGATGGCACTTGAAAAAAATACTCCCCAAACAGCACATGACGCGAAGAAAAAAAGAGGCGCACCAAGGTCGCTGTGTGACTAAGCTAAGCGACACAAGTGGCCGACACAAACACCTGGCCCATCTAGGAGTGTCACTGCAGTGTCACGCAGGATGGCCCTTCAAAAAAATACTCCCCAAACAGCACATGACGCAAAGAAAAAAAGAGGCGCAATGAGGTAGCTGTGTGACTAAGATAAGCGACCCAAGTGGCCGACACAAACAACTGGCCCATCTAGGAGTGGCACTGCAGTGTCACACAGGATGGCCCTTCAAAAAAATACTCCCCAAACAGCACATGACGCAAAGAAAAAAAGAGGCGCAATGAGGTAGCTGTGTGACTAAGATAAGCGACCCAAGTGGCCGACACAAACACCTGGCCCATCTAGGAGTGTCACTGCAGTGTCACGCAGGATGGCCCTTAAAAAAAATACTCCCCAAACAGCACATGACGCAAAGAAAAATGAAAGAAAAAAGAGGTGCAAGATGGAATTGTCCTTGGGCCCTCCCACCCACCCTTATGTTGTATAAACAGAACATGCACACTTTAACGAACCCATCATTTCAGCGACAGGGTCTGCCACATGACAGTGACTGAAATGACTGGTTGGTTTGGGCCCCCACCAAAAAAGAAGCAACACCCATATCCTCATCCTGGTGTACTTCAACACTGACATCTTCAATTTGACTATCAGGAACTGGACTGCGGGTGCTCCTTCCAGCACTTGCAGGGGGCGTGCAAATGGTGGAAGGCGCAAGCTCTTCCCGTCCAGTGTTGGGAAGGTCAGGCATCGCAACCGACACAATTGGACTCTCCTTGGGGATTTGTGATTTCGAAGAACGCACAGTTCTTTTGCTGTGCTTTTGCCAGCTTAAGTCTTTTCTTTTTTCTAGCGAGAGGATGAGTGCTTCCATCCTCATGTGAAGCTGAACCACTAGCCATGAACATAGGCCAGGGCCTCAGCCGTTCCTTGCCACTCCGTGTCGTAAATGGCATATTGGCAAGTTTACGCTTCTCCTCAGACGCTTTTAATTTTGATTTTTGGGTCATTTTACTGATCTTTTGTGTTTTGGATTTTACATGCTCTGTACTATGACATTGGGCATCGGCCTTGGCAGACGACGTTGATGGCATTTCATCGTCTCGGCCATGACTAGTGGCAGCAGCTTCAGCACGAGGTGGAAGTGGATCTTGATCTTTCCCTATTTTTTTAACCTCCACATTTTTGTTCTCCATATTTTAATGCGCACAACTAAAAGCCACCACAGGTATACAATGTAGATGGATGGATAGTATAGTATTATATTACTTATGGAGGACGAGTGCACTGACGACACAGAGGTAGGTACAGCCGTGGCCTACCGTACTGCTATATATATATAATATACTGTATAATAATAACGGACCTGGTGGACACTGTCAGCAGACTGCTAAACTAGTATGAAGAAAAAAAAAAGCCACCACAGGTATACAATGTAGATGGATGGATAGTATAGTATTATATTACTTATGGAGGACGAGTGCACTGACGACACAGAGGTAGGTACAGCCGTGGCCTACCGTACTGCTATATATATATATATATATATATATATAATATACTGTATAATAATAACGGACCTGGTGGACACTGTCAGCAGACTGCTAAACTAGTATGAAGAAAAAAAAACCCACCACAGGTATACAATGTAGATGGATGGATAGTATAGTATTATATTACTTATGGACGACGAGTGCACTGACGACACAGAGGTAGGTACAGCCGTGGCCTACCGTACTGCTATATATATATATATATATATATATATATAAATACTGTATAATAATAATAACGGACCTGGTGGACACTGTCAGCAGACTGCTAAACTAGTATGAAGAAAAAAAAAGCCACCACAGGTATACAATGTAGATGGATGGATAGTATAGTATTATATTACTTATGGACGACGAGTGCACTGACGACACAGAGGTAGGTACAGCCGTGGACTACCGTACTGCTATATATATATATATATATATATATATATATAATATACTGTATAATAATAACGGACCTGGTGGTCACTGTCAGCAGACTGCTAAACTAGTAGTATGAAAAAAAAAAGCCACCACAGGAGTGTTTTTCAGGCAGACAAACGTATACTGGACTGGTGGTCACTGTCAGCAAAACTGTGCACTGTACTCCTGCTATAACTGCTCCCCAGTCCCCACAATTAGGCAGTGTGAGCAGTGCACTCAGCACAGATATATCATGCAGCAGTGCAGCACACTGAGTGAGCACAGATATGGTGGAGCGTTTTTTTCAGGCAGAGAAACAACGGATTAAACTCACTGGTGGTATTATAATCAAAACCCTGCACTGTACTCCCTAACAGCTGCTCCCCGTCCCCAATCCTCCCCACAATTATAACTAAGTCACTCAGTCTTTTCTACTATAACGGAGAGGACGCCAGCCACGTCCTCTCCCTATCAATCTCAATGCACGTGTGAAAATGGCGGTGACGCGCGGCTGCTTATATAGAATCCGAATCTCGCGAGAATCCGACAGCAGGATGATGACGTTCGGGCGCGCTCGGTTTACCCGAGCCACACGGGAGAATCCGAGCACGGCTCTGACCCGTGTAAAAAGGCTGAAGTTCGGGTGGGTCGGTTTCCGAGAAACCGAACCCGCTCATCACTAGTAATTAGCAGCAGAATATGCTCCCACTTTACCCTAGGTAGACATTACAGACACGTACAACCTTCTTCAAGCACCAGTGTTTTGGGGGCATTTGCAAACAACCAATGAAAAGGAGTTGTAGTCAGTGGCGAATTTCCCATGAGGCTTGTTGGGCACGTGCTTAGAGGTAGCACTTGGATGCTTCTGTTGGTACTCTCAGCCCATAAAGTACCAGTAACTGAAAATGTTTCCACTATGCTGTACCATATGCCACCTTGAATGTTGTATAAATGGGTAGGACATGCACATACTGCCCCTGTAAGCTGTCCTACTTTGTAAATATGTACACATAATTAAAAATAATTATGCATCTTACGTCCTAGAGGATGCTGGGGTCCACATTAGTACCATGGGGTATAGACGGGTCCACTAGGAGCCACTGGTACTTTAAGAGTTTGAGAGTGTGGGCTGGCTCCTCCTTCTATGCCCCTTCTACCAGACTCAGTTTAGAAAATGTGCCCGGAGGAGCCAGTCACAGCTAGGGAAGCTCCATAGGAGTTATTTTAGTTTTATTATTTTTAAGAGTTTAGGCACAGGGAGGTTGCTGGCAACAGCCTCCCTGCTTCGAGGGACTAAGGGGGGGGAGTAGTGTCCACCCTGCGGGGTATGAGCCACTATCTCCGCTGACAGGACACTGAGCTCCTGAGGGGATCGAACGTTCCCCGCCACAGGGGATCGCTCACCCCAGCAGCATGCCGCCACCCCCTTACAGAGCCAGAAGATTTGTGGCGAGTTAGTCACCGCCCCCCTGGCAAGTGGGGAGCTGGTGTGAAGATGGCGGCAACAGGGTATGTGCTCCGGGGCTCAGTGATACATGGTGCAGCGCTGTGAGGGGTGCCCTGAGCCAGCGCCTACACCATACACTGACCTCCAAACCTGTCAGGGTCCCAGGATCGCTGCCAGCACAATTCCTCAGGCCAGTATAATCTTCAGAAAAGCGGGAAGACCGCGTCATTGAAGGGGGCGGAGCTTCTCCTCAGAGCGGACCCAGCAGCATTCAGTGCCATTTTCCTGCCTGCAGAAGCACTGTCAGTGAGAGCTGTCCTTCCAAATCAACTACAGCTATCTTATACGGTACCAGGGGGTTGTAGAAGGGGGCGGGGGTGTGTGTGTGTATAAATCTGTACTGTGCAACCTATTAAGGTGCACAGTAAGCGCTGGATAAGGGTTTTCCTATATCCTGAAGTGCTGTGTGTGGGTTGGCTCCAATCTCTGCGTCTCTCTTGCCATTCTTAGGGGGGAAACTCTCTCTGCCCCTTCCCTGTGTGTGTGTGTGGAATGTTTGTGGTCTACATTAAGCTATGTTTAGGGACTCTGTGTCATATGCTGCAGAGGATAGGTCCTCTCAGGATGATCCCAAACTATGCGATTGCCTAGGGCATTGGGTATGCCTAGGGTCACCCGCAGCTTCTGATGATTAATGTTATGCGTCATGCCTATATTCTGTGTGTGACTGTGGCTGTATCTGTCTACAAAATGCTACATTACAGTGTATTACTGGAAATCACTGTAACGAAGCATTTCGTATGCAGATGCAGCCACAGTCGCACACAGAATATAGACATGCTGCATATCATTTTAATCAGCAGAGGCTGCTTGTGTATCCTAGCCACATAGTAATGCAAATAAGACGCATTTTCGTCAAACAAAGGTGTCCAGCGCTGACTCAGACATCTTTTGCTGCATGGCGTTTTAAGGCAGGATGTATGAGGACACATCTCTATTCAAACAGAGGCAGAGGTCACAGTGTTAGCGGCCATGTGAGTGCTGTGTGCGAGTGGGTTGGTTGTGCAGTAGTGTTTGGCATATGTGTAAGGGGCGCTATGTGTCATTATGTGTATAAGTGCACTAATAATGTGTGGCATATGTGAAAGGGACATTATGTGTGTCATGTGTATAAGGGCACTGATAATGGGCGGCATATGTGTAAGGGACATTATGAGTATGAGGGCATTAATGAAGGTTGGCATAATGTGTAAGGTGCATTATGTTTTTAAGGAAATTAATAATGTTTGTCATATGTGTAAGGGGCACTACTGTGTGGTATTATGTGTATAAATGCATTACTAATGTGTGGCATTATGTGTATAAGGTGCTCTACTGTGTGGCGTAATGTGTAGAAAAGGCACTACTGTTTGGTCTAATGTGAATAAAGAGCAATATGGTATGGTGTAATGTGAATAAGGAACAATTCAGTGTGATGTAATGTGAATAAGGGGCACTACTGTGAGGAGTAACATATATGGTAAAGTGGTACTACTGTGTGATGTAACGTGAATAAGGGACACTGTCGCATGATATAATGTGAATAAAGTTGCACTACTGTATGGCGTAATTTGAATTGGGGGTACTATTATGTGGCTATGCCCCTTCCCAGCATGAACACACCCCTTTTTGAGTTGTGCGCCGAATGTGCGCACTGTTACTTTTTAAAATATAGGGGCTAGGAGCACCAAAATGAGGACTGCTATAGGTGAGGGGTGGTGGTGCTGGGAAAGGGGTGCAGGCTCAGAGGCGGAGCTAGCAGCGGTGCCGGGGGCACCAGGCAAAATCTTGCCTAGGGCATCATATTGGTTAGGGCTGGCTCTTGGGGTACAGGCTGGAGTTTCAAGATCTCCCTCCTCACCGGTTCTTCAAAGCAGGCTTGCCAGCTTTGCTGGCAGACAGGGCTATCCTACAGGAAGCCATCCAGAAGTTGGTGGAGTCACAGGTCATTGTTCCGGTTCCACTCCAATTGCAAAACAAAGGTTACTATTCGAACCTTTTCGTGGTACCGAAACCGGATGGTTCGGTCAGGCCCATTTTGAACTTAAAATCGCTAAACCCCTTTCTGAGGGAGTTCAAGTTCAAAATGGAGTCTCTGAGGGCGGTGATATCAGGCCTGGAGGAGGGGGAATTCCTGGTATCCCTGGATATCAAGGATGCGTACCTCCACATTCCGATTTGGCCGCCGCATCAAGCTTTTCTCCAATTCGCACTGTTAGACAGTAATTTTCAGTTCCAGGCCCTGCCATTCGGCCTCTCCACAGCACTGAGGGTATTCACCAAGGTGATGGCGGAGATGATGGTTCTCTTCCGCAGACAGGGGGTGAACATAATTCCATATCTGGACGATCTGCTGATAAAGGCATCATCCAAGGGGAAGCTGTTACAGTCCATTGTTCTCACGACCCATCTACTCAGGGAACACGGTTGAATACTGAATCTTCCAAAATCGCTTTTGGAGCCGACCAGGAGGTTGTCTTTTCTGGGAATAATCCTCGACACGGAAGTGCAGAGGGTGTTTCTTCCGGAGGAGAAAGCATTGGTGATACAAACAATGGTCCGGGATGTCCTGAAGCCAGCCCGGGTGTCGGTTCATCAGTGCATTCACCTTCTGGGGAAGATGGTGGCCTCTTACGAGGCTCTGCAGTACGGGAGGTTTCATGCTCGACCCTTCCAACTGGATCTCCTGGACAAGTGGTCGGGATCTCATCTACACATGCACTAAAGAATACGTCTGTCGCCAAAGGCCAGGATTTCACTCCTCTGGTGGCTACAATTACCTCACCTTCTGGAGGGCCGCAGGTTCGGGATTCAGGACTGGATCCTTCTAACCACGGATGCAAGTCTCCGGGGTTGGGGCGCAGTCAGTCAAGGGGAAACCTTCCAAGGAAGGTGGTCAAGTCTGGAAGCCGGCCTACCAATAAACATTCTGGAACCAAGAGCCGTCTCCAAGCGGCACATCTCCTGCGGGATCGAGCCATTCAAGTGCAGTCGGACAATGTAACGACAGTGGCTTACATAAACCGACAGGGTGGAACGAAGAGCAGAGCTGCAATGTCAGAGGTAACAAGAATCATCCTCTGGGCGGAAAAACACGCGTTGGCGCTGTCAGCAATCTTCATTCCGGGAGTAGACAACTGGGAAGTGGACTTCCTCAGCAGACACAATCTCCATCTAGGGGAGTGGTGACTCCATCCGGAGGTGTTCGCGGAGGTAACAGATCTTTGGGGTGTACCTCAAATAGACATGATGGCCTCTCGTCTCAACAAGAAGCTTCGGCAGTATTGTTCCAGGTTGAGGGACCCAAAGTAGTGGCGGTGGACGCCCTAGTGACTCCGTGGATGTTCCAGTCGGTGTACGTGTTTCCTGCACTTCCACTCATTCCAAGAGTTCTCAAACTCATAAGGAGAACAAACGTTCAGGCAATCCTCATTGCTCCGGACTGGCCAAGAAGGGCTTGGTACGTGGATCTTCTGGATCTACTGCTAGAAGAGCCGAGGCCTATTCCTCTTCGGGAGGACCTGCTGCAGCAGGGGCCGTTCGCTTATCAAGACTTACCACGGCTACGTTTGACGGCATGGAGGTTGAACACCAGATATTAGCTCGGAAGGGCATTCCGAACAAGTTTATTCCTACCCTGATACAGGCTAGGAAAGGAGTAACGTCTAAATATTACCATCGTATTTGGAAAAAATATGTATCTTGGTGTGAGTCCAAGAAATTTCCTATGGTGGAGCTTCAATTGGGACGGTTTCTCCTCCACCTGCAAGCAGGTGTGGATATGGGCCTCAGGTTGGCATCTGTAAAGGTCCAGATTTCAGCCCTATCCATTTTCTTCCTGAAACAATTGGCTTCCCTCCCTGAGGTTCAGACTTTTCTGAAAGGGGTTCTGCACATCCAGCCTCCCTTTGTGCCGCCTATGGCGCCCTGGATCTTAACGTGGAGTTACAGTTCCTCCAATTGGATTGGTTCGAGCCTCTACCGGAGGTTGAGGTTAAGTTTCTCACGTGGAAGGCTGTCACTTTGTTGGCCTTAGCTTCTGCTAGACGTGTGTTGGAGCTGGGGGCTTTGTCTTGTAAGAGCCCCTACTTGATCTTTCATGAAGATAGAGCTGAGCTCCGGACACGTCCGCAGTTCCTTCTGAAGGTTGTGTCGGCATTTCATATCAACCAACCTATTGTGGTGCCAGTTGCTATTGACTCCTCAGTTTCATCAAAGGCCTTGGAAGTTGTAAGGGATCTGAAAATCTATGTGAAGAGGACTGCTCGTCACAGAAAATCGGACTCTCTGTTTGTCCGGTATGATCCCAAGAAATTTGGGTGTCCTGCTTCTAAGCAGACGATCTCTCGCTGGATCATGTTCACTATCCAGCATGCGTTTTCTACGGCTGGATTGCTGTGTCCTACGTCTGTTAAGGCCCACGCTACTCGTAAGGTGGGTTCTTCCTGGGCTGCTGCTCGGGGTGCCTCGGCTTTACAGCTTTTCTGAGCGGCTACTTGGTCTGGGTCGAAGACGTTTGCAAAGTTCTACAAGTTCGATACTTTGGCCTCTGAGGACCTGAAGTTTGGTCAATCGGTTCTGCAGGAGCCTCCGCGCTCTCCCTCCTGTTTTGGGAACTTTGGTACATCCCCATGGTACTAATGTGGACCCCAGCATCCTCTAGGATGTAAGAGAAAATAGTATTTTAATTACCTACCGGTAAATCCTTTTCTCGTAGTCCATAGAGGATGCTGGACGTCCGCCCAGCGCTTCGTGATCCTGCAGTGGTTACTTAGTTCAGTACTGCTTAGTTCTTGGTTAAGTACTGTTTTGTTACCTGGTAAGTAATATGGTTCAGCCGTTGCTGATGTTTCAAGCTAGTTAGCATGGTTTGCCTTGTGTGTTAGCTGGTGTGAATGTCGCCACTATCTGTGCAAAATCCTTCTCTCGAAGTTGTCCGTCTCCTCGGGCACAGTTTCTAGACTGAATCTGGTAGGAGGGGCATAGAGGGAGGAGCCAGCCCACACTCTCATACTCTTAAAGTGCCAGTGGCTCCTAGTGAACCTGTCTATACCCCATGGTACTAATGTGGAATCCAGCATCCTCTACGGACTACGAGAAAAGGATTTACCGGTAGGTAATTAAATTCCTATTATTACACCATTAAATTGGCTATAATCAAATGAAGGCTTCTAAGTGATCAATAAAAATAATAAAATTAGGAAGGTGGGGGGCTGCCATTGATGTTGTGCCTATGGGCATCCTCGCCCTTAAATTCGCACCTGGTTCTAGTGCCATCGATTGCAATCGTCCTGTGACCCTGATTACACGCAAAAGATATGACTTTCCCAGGCATAATACTACTTCTCTCTAATTCTGCATATGTTTGCATTTGCATGAACACACTTTTACTTTGTTTGGCCTATGTTACAACACCCAGATTACGCCCATCCAGGTCAGGTGCAGGCTGTTGGAGACAGGCGTAAGTGACTGGATGACTGAAATCTACATGGGTACATACGCATACGTAAACTGTTCTATGTAAAAGACTCTCATGTGACATATTTCCTCCCTTCTATCATTACAGCAGCTAGTCTGCAAAGTTCACTCTCTGCTATGTAAGTCTATTGACAACACAGTGCTGTCACATAGATGCAAACTTCTCTATACACAGGTCAATATAAGCACAGAATTGCAGCAGACTTTTGTTCTTCTCTGCATTTTCCCCGACATGTGATAACTACAACCAGAGCCGCATCTGTTTATTTTGCACCATAAGCATACTTGCCTACCCTCCCGGAATGGCCGGGAGGCTCCCGAAAAACGGGTGACCCTCCCGGCCCCCCGGAAGAGCAGGCAAGTCTCCCGATATCCGCGGGTCACCCCCTGCCCGCCGCCCACTTAACGAGTAAAGTGGGCGGTCCGGGCAGGCGATGACGCGATTCTTGTTGAATCGCGTCATCGTAACCACGCCCCCTGCTGTATAATGCCGTTAATTGCTGCATTACACAGCGGGGGCGTGGCTTAAATGACGCGGTCCAGAAGCCACGCCCCGTTCCACCTTTGGTCCGCCTCTGGCCCGCCCCCTGTCACGTCACCTCACTGCCCGCCCTCCCTGCTGAGCCGACGGGCTGCTCTCTCCCGGAGAGAGCAGCCCAGAAGTCGGCAACTATGACCATAAGTAGTCCAGGCATCCCCAACTCCATGCTTATCACTGCCATTTCCACATCTGCCTCATTTCCAACCCAGCACCCTGTCCTGTTTCACCGTGCTATCTCTAATTGCCCCCCAATTCTCTATGGCACCTTGATTCCACTGTTGCAGTGATTGTTTCCTATTGGCTCTGCTCCACTGACTGAGTTGTAACGTTTGAGAAAGCAGATGGCTGACGGCAGGAACCCTCTTTAGGGACCAAGGATGGGCAACTGTGCCACCCTCTTGTCCTTGGACCATGCACATAAAGAGCTACAGTTTCCCTGCATCTTTAGAAGTGTAGTTTGCAGTGTCTGTGGAGGGACTTTTTGACTTTTATAATAGGTTTTATTGAAAATCACAATAAAATACTCAGCAATCTCATTAATTGTTTAAAGAGCGCCATATACATATCAAGAGAGAGACTAAATTACTTAGTCATTAAAAAATAATAGTCCAATTAAGGTACTTTTGTGACATTATCTTAATTGGCATAACACACAGTTAATGATGCACTCATTTCCATTCAGATTAAGTGAAAGGGAATGTATCATTAACAATGTGGTACTTTATTGTATGTTGTTAAATGTAGTAGCCACTATAACACACACAATGGTATAGGAACAAGGTTTTGTGATCTATAGATTTTTAATAAAATTCACAGACAAAATTGTGATACAATCCATTGAGCTACATAGCAAAAAAACATGAATGTCACAAAACAAAAAAGATTTAGGTTTAATAAAACCATATAAAGGCAAAATAATAAACATTACTTGAAGTTTCAGTATTATCATTATTATTACATTGTATTTATAAGGCGCCACAAGTGTTTTGCAGCGCCGTACAAAGGACAGCACAGGGAGACAAAACTTAACATTACAGTAAATAAATAACAAAAATAGAGTACAGGTAACAAAGAGCACCACAATTCTCAAAACATAATACAGCTTAGATGTAAGTAGCGAGGGAGTAATCGGCGTACTATTAGGAGCTGGCGGCCATAGATAGAGATGAGCCTTTACCAGCAGGAGAAAAAGCGGGTAAAGATGGTCGCTGAGGAGGAGAGAGCTGTGAGTGAAATGTGCAGAGAAGAGGGTTTTGACAACAAGAGGAAAGAGGGCCCTGCTCTAAGGAAGGGGCGACAGCAGTGACGTAAGTTTGTCCCAGACGCCCGGAGGCAAGATAAATACCGGTGCCCCCACCCCTATATATAGAACAAAAGACTATTATTTTGAACTTTCAATTCCCTGGAGTTGAGCACCATCGCTTTGGATTCTTTGTATACAGCTCTGTGCGGATGTCCACAATATATATATATATATATATATGTGAAGGGGCAACAATATTTATCTTGCCGAATATATATATCCCACCATTCTTCACAAGCATAACGGCGTATGCTTGAAGAAAATTCCAAAGGACAGCTCTTGAGGTAAGAGCTGTTCTTTGCTATGATAAGATTTCCTGGAGTCCTATCTACGCATGCGTGGGCTGATGCATGCCGCTCGGAGGGATCCAATTGAATCCCTCTCAGTGGATAAATGCGAGAGAAGCCTATAGCCACCATCTTATCAAGGGAGGGCAGATGGAGGCAACGGAGGTCAGGGGGTCAGGGGGGGGGGAGGGGGGCAGACCAGAGTGGAGGACAGGATGAAGCAGAATAGGGGTCATTGGTGACTAGTGTATATATATATATATATATATATATATATATATAAAATATACACCAGCATATACTACACACACACACACACACACACACACACACACACACACACACACACACACACACACACACACACACACACACACACACATCACAATATATTTACTAGAATATGGCAGTGCACTCACAGAGGGAGAGAGGGAGCATACCTTTTATATAGGCACGTGCAGAACACAGACACCTTGTTCCCAATTTTCTCCAGGTGCCCCTTCTACTCCTCCTCCTCTGCACTATTGAGAGAATGCTCTGCTCTCCCCGCAGAGTGCCAGCCACAATAGGGAGTCCGAGGTGAGCACTGTAGCTGTATCGTCTGTCCTTATCATAACAGTGCCTCGTACGTTCCCCACCTCCACCCCCACGTGCGCAGAAGCGGCAGCAGCAGAAGCTCCTTTCTCAACTTTCACAGCCACTGCAGTCGCGCACAAGTGCTGTGCCTTCCTGGAGGTGAGCGCTGGAGGGACCGCGTCACAGCCTGCAGCCGGCGGACTTACAGGAATGAGTCAGTTTGACTCATTGCTGCCATCACGGAACTGGAGACAACGGAGGCGAGGTGCCCCCTTTAGGGCAGGAGCCCGGCGGCAGCCGACTCCGTTGCCTCCCAGAGTTCCGCCTCTGGGCGACAGACAGATGACATGAGGTGCAAGCAAGCGGGAGGAAGCCTGATGGCAGGATGTAAGGAAAGTAGAGATGGTCAAGGCATGAGGCAGGGGGATGGAGGAGCAGCCTCAGGACTAGGTTATGCTCTTACTTGTACTTATGACAAAGATACAAGTAAGAGTAGAGGACAAGAATAGTAGTAGTAGTAATAATAATAATAATAATAATAATAATAATAATGAGAATGACTTTGTGTGAAGCGACTTCCCTATACGAGTCTGTTTGTCCAATACAGTATGTGGTGGTAAGGAGTATTGGCAGGGAAGTATCTACAGTCAGAAGGGGTTGGTTCCTAGAAGTACTTCCTGGCTGTATCAAGAGGTAAGTTAGAAACCCTTTTGAGGACTTATTTATGTAATTCAGTAGATTCTGAATACAAGGTAAATGTATCAGCACATTGAGGTCTATGTACTAAGCTTTGGATGGAGATAAAGTGGACGGAGATAAAGTACCAGCCAATCAGCTCCTGTCATTTTTCAAACACAGCCTGACATGGCAGTTAGGAGCTGATTGGCTGGTAGTTTACCTCCATCCAATGCTTAGTAAATAGACCCTATTGTTCTTTATTGCCAATCATTTCAATGTAGTCTATCTGGAATACGGATGCTAGTCTATTCACTGCCAGCCTGGGTACAGTTGTCTCTATCCACTGTAACCAGAATTGCCTTTTTGGCTGCTGCTGCTACCTACAAAATAGTTTATTTCTGTAGCAGGTTACATTGGTTTACACAGGGAAACATCGGGGTAGAGTGGATCTTGATCCAGAGGCACCAACAAGCTAAAGCTTTAGGCTGTACCAGGATACATTGGGGCCTCCTCTATAATCCCGCCTCCAGGCACTGTGAGCTTAGTTTCAGTTGGTGTCTGCAGCAGCAGGCCAATACTCAGGTGGGCAGCCCTGTAAAAGCTTTTTCTGATGGAAAATGTATTCAAAACTGAGCTGTCAGCGCCGTATGTCTGTGTGACATTTAGCGCTGCGGCTCCATCACCTCCCAAGCGGCGTCGCATACTCCCGCGGTCTGTTCCCGGGTACTTGCGGTGGAAACGCTCCGGCTTTAGGCACACGGTCGCAGTCGCTCTCCTGGTTCACGTGGCTGCTACGAGGAGGAGGTAAGAGTATCCCCCAGGCAAGAACCGCCATTAAATCGCATTCCGTCCACGACCTAGGGTGACGGGTCGTGGCGCTGGCGTGAACACTGTCACAGAGCAGGGACACCACTAGACCACCAGGACAAAAGAGCACGGGTCGGGTGTACTAACGCCCCATTTAATAAGGCTCGCTAGTACCTGGGGTGGAAGTCCAGCTAAGGGGAGCCGGCGCTTGACCTGTAGCCTCTCCACAGCCCAGGGCGACATCTACTGTAGATTTTCCCGCACTGGAGCTGCCTCACACTCTCCCTCACTCCCTGACTGAAATGTTGGGCGCCATTTTCTAAGCATAGTTGCGGCTGGTCTCTGGGACTGCAGGGCAAGGTCTCCCTTGTAAAGCCACCTGTATACAGTGCTATGAATTTACAAACAGTTGAGTATTCTACATGTCTTTATACAGACAGCATTAGTTAAGAAAAAGTGTACCTATTACAGGATATATTATATACTGCACATGTCTGTGTTGTGGAACGCACGCCAGCGGTCAGGTTGGACAGGTACTATGTCTTGAATGGCGCGGAGGGCAGCCGAAGTCGACCGACACATACACTGTTTGGTGTTTAAGCCTAAAGACACTATTATTATGAACTGTGATAAATGCTTTTGTGTAACAGCAACAGATGACACATGCTACTATTGATGGACACTAATGGAAATTACTCCGAATGAGTACAAGCCTTGTTAGGCACAAATAATGTTTGGCTGTGTGATATATAATGCCATGTAAAATCCATTGTAACATGTATGTAGAAAAGTCTGTTTCGCTGATAGAAAATTGAGTAATTATCACTTAGTGGATGAATCCTCCTCATATGGAGAGGTGGTATTAAAAAAGCTTTAAGTAATTTGATGATAGTGGAGAGTGCGACTTGTTATTTCTTATATATATATATATATATATATATATATATATATATATATATATATATGATTTTTATGAAGAGAGCACTCACCAGTCTTCTTAAAGATGAATTTGAACAGTTTATTTACTATCAACAAGTCTAAAGGCACACATGTCGACGTTTCGGGCCCAGCATGTCCCTTTTTCAAGACCTAAATGCCCAGATGAGAATCTAACCACCCAGGTCTGGTTAAATACCACTTCAGACGCATTGGTACGGGAAGTTGTCTCTCATGGGTATGCAGTCTCTTTCAAGAGACGTCCCCCTTGCCAGTTTTGCACCACGGTTATCCCTTCGGATCCGTTAAAGGCACAAGCTCTGCAAAAGGTTGTGGGTTCCCTCCTGAATACAGGAGTGGTAGTGCCGGTTCCTCTGGCCCAGAGAGGCAGTGGTTAATACTCGACCCTGTTTTTAGTTCCGAAACCCAATGGGTCTTTCTGGCCTATACTCAACCTCAAATCACTGAACAAGTTTCTGAGAGTGTCCAAGTTCCGTATGGAAACACTGCGCTCAATTGTACTGGCTATGGAACCCAGAGACTATATGGTATCCCTGGATATACAGAATGTGTACCTGCATATACCTATTGCCATGTCGCATCAGCAGTATCTGCGGTTTGCTATTGGCAACCTCCACTATAGTTCCAGGCTCTGCCATTTGGACTGGCTACGGCTCCTCGGATCCTTCACCAAGGTCATGGCCGTAATGATGGCTTATCTCCGTCGCCAGGGAGTCAGGATCCTGCCGTATCTGGACAACTCGCTGATTCTGGCAACCTCCCACGATGTCCTCCTCAGTCATCTGCAACTGAAGGTAACCTTCCTACAAGCCAACAGGTGGCTCATCAGTTGGAATAAATCCTCGCTGGTCCCAGCTCTGAGCATGGTGCACCTGGGGGCACTCCTGGACACACACTGTCAACTACTGTTTTTGTCTCCAGAAAAAGTCCTGAGACTTCAAGACAGGATAAGATGCTTCCTTTGTCGCCCCAGAGTGTCGATACACTTGGCGATGCAAGTACTTGGCCTGATGGTGTCGGCATTCGACATGGTAGAATATACTACATTTCATTCTCGCCCTCTGCAAAGGTTAATCCTTTCCAAGTGGGACAGCCTACCTCATCGGATTAGATCTCTCATGATCACTTTGACTCCGGAGGTTTGTCTGTCGCTGACCTGGTGGCTTCAGGATCAGCAATTGAGCAAGGGCCGTCCCTTCTGGATCCCTGACTGGGTCCTGCTGAAAACAGACGCCAGTCTAAGTGGATGGGGTGCATTG
The DNA here is from genome assembly GCF_028390025.1 of Pseudophryne corroboree. Classification (NCBI taxonomy): domain Eukaryota; kingdom Metazoa; phylum Chordata; class Amphibia; order Anura; family Myobatrachidae; genus Pseudophryne; species Pseudophryne corroboree. The sequence goes on along the minus strand of NC_086453.1, from coordinate 217,294,269 downwards.
ATGGAGCAACACTCTTTTCAGGGTCGCTGGACCAAGAAGGAGTCACTCCTCCCAATAAACATTCTGGAGTTGCGGATGGTGTTCAGTGCGCTATCTCTCACCCTGCCTCTGGTACAGCACTCGAAGCAGCATGGCAATGATGGAACTGTCAAAAATCCTTTGTTGGGCGGAACGCTATCTGCCAGCAATATCAGCAGTGTTCATTCCGGGTGTCCTGAACTGGGAAGCGGACTTCCTCAGTCGACAGGATGTGCACGCCGGCGAGTGGAGTCTTCATCCAGAAGTCTTTCAACTCCTAGTGGACAAGTGGGGCCTACCAGACGTAGACCTGATGGCGTCTCTGCACAAGGTTCCGGTCTTCGGATCAAGGACCAGGGATCCTCAAGCAGCGTTCGTGGATGCACTGGCAATTCCATAGAACTTTCAGCTGCCTTACATGTTCCCTCCAGTGTTAGTCCTGCCCAGGTCCTGTGGAAGTTCAATCAAGAAGGAGGATTTCTACTTCTAGTTGCTCCAGCGTGGCCCAGACGGCATTGGTTCTCAGACCTGCAGCGTCTATCGCCAGAGCGTCCTCTTCTACTTCCTCAGCACCCAGACCACCTCGTACAGGACCCTTGTCTTTATCTGGAACTGGCCAGGCTGGCTTTGACAGCGTGGCTCTTGAAGCCTCACTCCTGAGAGCCAAAGGATTCTCTGAGGCGGTCATCAAAAGTATGTTAAAAACCCGTAAACCGGCTTCAGCTCGGATTCATTACAGGGTCTGGAATTCTTACTTCACCTGGTGTGCTGATAAGAATTATGATGCATACAGATTCAGAATTCCAGAATTCTGGCTTTTCTGCAAAGAGGCCTGGACTTAGGCCTTCATCTGGCCTCCCTCAAGGTTCACATATCTGCCTTGTCGGTATGGTTTCAGAGAAAAATTGCGCCTATACCTGACGTTTATATATTCACTCAGGGTGTCAGCCTCCCTATTTCCCTCCTGTGGCTCCATGGGATCTTTCGGTTGTCCTGAATGCCCTGCAAGAGTCTCCATTTGAACCTCTTGAGACGGTGGACCTTAAATGGCTCACGGCCAAGGTCTTGTATTTACTGGCTATTGCCTCTGCTAGAATGGTGTCAGACTTAGGCTCATTGTCCTGTCATCCACCCTTTCTAATGTTTCATTGTGACCGGGCAGTTCTTAGACCTCACCAGGGCCGGTGCAAGGGTGTTTGGCGCCCCCCTGCAAACTATAAATTTGCGCCCTCCCTACCATACTCAATAAAGGGACAGTGCACGCCAAAGTCGCACGCCTCAAATGGGTGGGGCAATGCCACACAATAGTACCAATTGCAAAATTGCTAATGATAAAATCGCATGCTGGGTGCTGCCCAGCACAGGGCTGATTTGTGGATGCCCCCTGCCTCTGCAGCCAGGCAGCAAAGGCAGACGCAGAGCTGCCCCGAACATGCCTCTGTTTCCCACGCCCGATCAAACGCGCGCCACCTCCCCTTCAACGCCACGTTGCTGCCCCGTACCACCCCGCAAATGCCTCTGCCTGTCAATAGAGGCATTTGCATAACTGAGATGTGATCGCATCTCCCCACCTGCACAGAGTGGGTCTTGTGTATGTGCACTGTGGGGGAAAGAGGGGAGATCTCAATAGTGACTGCTACTGAATACCCCTTCAGTTGTCTTGCCTTGTCCCCCCGTCTTAACTTAACTTACCTTTCTGCCAAACGCGGATCCTCTTTGCCTCCGATGTGTGCGGCATCACTGGTATGTGTGCTGGAGCTCCCTTTCTGCTGGGTAGGGGCTTGGAGCCTCTTCTCGCAATATGGATGGACTGCTCTAATAGTTGTGCCAGTAGGCTGCCTGTAATGCAAGAATGCTGTGATGGGTAATATGCTTAGGGGGATAGGGCTACAGATGACAAGTGGCCCCACAGAAAATCTTCCCGCTATAGGTGACCTGCCAGTGCTCAAAGTGGCTGCTGTATACCGCCCCACTTTGAGCAATATATATACACACACACACACACACACACACACACACACACACACACACACACACACACACACACACACACACACACACAGTATATACATATAAACACACATATAGTCATGCGATGGTTCCCTAGTATGGGACTGGCATATCCTTGTAGAAGAAACCAGGCAGCACTCAGCGGACTTGATGAAATACATTTTTAGTGTATTATGATACAAAAGAAGGCATTGTGCACCGACAATTCAACACCGAGCAGGCCATTTTTTCTTAAGGAGACATTCCAGTCCCATCCCAGGGAACCATTGCATGACTAGATTATCCATAAGGAGGGCACCGTGGCATTCATTTCCAACCACAGTGGGTGCCCACTCACAATTATCTGTCAATATATATATATATATATATAAAATGGAAATCCACTCCCGCATATATAGAGATAGATAGATAGATAGATAGATTAAAATTGGACACACACAGACACACAGAACCGATACCGGTTACTGGAACAGCACGTGTATGTCTGAATGTACAGTGTTTCAGGCGCAAAATAAATTAAAATTTATAGCAAAACACAACAATATAACCTGGCTAAATGTGCTGGTCACCTGACAGTTAAATTATCAATTGCTGCTCCCACTTTATAGCCTGAAGTTACGCTCTATAGATTTCACAAGTATGTATAGATAAGAGAACGCATACATTTTAAACACATTTGTTACACAATAAAAATGTTTTTCCCTTATAAAAGATACATTTTACCCATTGGTTATTCACATGTATACATATTAGTACTGGAGGCTAATGTTCGGTCTGTTGGACCTTCTTGGGCAGCTCGCCATGGCGCGTCCGCAGAACAGTTGTGCAAGGCGGCTACGTGGTCCTCTGTGAACACGTTTATTAGGTTCTATGCCTTTGATACTTCCACCTCCCAGGATGCCTCCTTTGGATGCCGGGCTCTCATACTCGCTAAGGCACGTCCCCTCCCTTGAGGAACTGCTTTAGAACATCCCCGATGTTTCCCTGTGGAAACCAATGTAACCTGCTGCAGAAAAGGAGAGTTATGGTAGACTTACCATTGTTAACTCTCTTTCTGCGAGGTATATTGGGTTCCACAGGGCGCCCGCTTCTATGGGTTTGTATGGCAGTAGCCGCTGGTCCCTTCTCCTGTTGTGAGAATGTGGTTCTATGTGACTAACCTTCTCTCTTACCTGGTCCTGCATTGGACTGGTTAACGAAACTGAGCTCACAGTACCTGGAGGCGGGGTTATAGAGGAGGCCCCAGTGCATCCTGGGACAGCATAAAGCTTTATCCTGTTGGTGCCTCTGGATTAAGATCCACTCTACCCCGATATTTCCCTGTGGAACCCAATGTACTTCGCAGAAAGAGAGTTAACAATGGTAAGTCTACCATAACTCTCCTTTTTTCCATTGTTTAACCTGTTGGGCCATATCTGGTGTATGAATGTCCCAAAGTGCCCAGTCACACGTTAATGTGAATGATGGTATTCAGTATTTTATTAATGTAATCCAGTTTTATATGCCAAAATACCTGTAATACTGGGAATGACCTCAGACAGTGTGTCAGCTCAGCATCCCGTGTCTTACATTTATAACACTAAGGGGCATATTTATCATTAGTATTTTTTACTAAAATAATGTGAAATTGGATGTACAGTATTCACACCATTTTCTCATTATTTTATTATCACTGAAATGTAAATTCTCCTCCAAGCCTTTAATTATGTATTATTTTTAGTAAGCAGATTGCATTTATCATACTTGTTGTGGGAAATTCAATTTGTTCAAATTTATTAAAGTCAAATTGTAAACAAAAAAACGGAGGGAGCCTTGTGAAAATAACGTTATCTTTAATTGAAGTAGAGTGGCTCCCTCCGTGCTGCAGGTGAGAGAAGTGTGCAGTGAGGGAGGGATAGTTGGACATCTTTCCACCCGTTCTCCTCCTCTGCTGGACTCCATTACATTCCTCCGCAAATGTTTATCTGCATTAAAGATATCCTTGAGCTCTAGATGCAGAAAGTAGTTCCGCCATCATGCAAACTCTCCCTTAATGGTTTCTAAATATACCTTACTCCTAGTATGAGAGTAGATTAGTGTGTTGTGGAAGGATAGTGAAGGGAGAGTGCCGTAGCACAGCAAATCACATTCAGATTGTGGAGAGTTAAAATGTTTCCTCACTTTGTGAGGGAAGTAGTGAAGATACCGCCGCATGGGATCCTGGTGATCACAATGCCAGTGGCGGGATCCCACACAGTGGTACAATGCTGCAATGAGCCCGCAAGGGGCTTACTAGCGCTCGCCCCACTACCGGCATTCCCTTTGTGAATATATATACACTGCTCAAAATAATAAAGGGAACACTAAAATAACACATCCTAGATCTGAATGAATGAAATATTCTTATTAAATACTTTGTTCCTTACATAGTTGAATGTGCTGACAACAAAATCACACAAAAATTATCAATGGAAATCAAATTTATTAACCCATGGAGGTCTGAATTTGGAGACACACTCAAAATTAAAGTGGAAAAACACACTACAGGCTGATCCAACTTTGATGTAATGTCCTTAAAACAAGTCAAAATGAGGCTCAGTAGTGTGTGTGGCCTCCACGTGCCTGTATGACCTCCCTACAACCCACACAAGTGGCTCAGGTAGTGCAGCTCATCCAGGATGGCACATCAATGCGAGCTGTGGCAAGAAGGTTTGCTGTGTCTGTCAGCATAGTGTCCAGAGCATGGAGGCGCTACCAGGAGACAGGCCAGTACATCAGGAGACATAGACGAGGCCGTAGGAGGGCAACAACCCAGCAGCAGGATCGCTACCTCCGCCTTTGTGCAAGGAGGAACAGGAGGAGTACTGCCAGAGCCCTGCAAACTGACCTCCAGCAAGCCACAAATGTGCATGTGTCTACTCAAACGATCAGAAACAGACTCCACAGGTATGAGGGCCCGACGTCCACAGGTGGGGGTTGTGCTTACAGCCCAACACCGTGCAGGACGTTTGGCATTTGCCAGAGGACACCAGGATTGGCAAATTCGCCACTGGTGCCCTGTGATCTTCACAGATGAAAGCCGGTTCTCACTGAGCACTTGACAGACGTGCCAGGGTCTGGAGACGCCAAGGAGAACGTTCTGCTGCCTGCAACATCCTCCAGCATGACCGGTTTGGCAGTGGATCAGTAATGGTGTGGGGTGGCATTTCTTTGGGGGGCAGCACAGCCCTCCATGTGCTCGCCAGAGGTAGCCTGACTGCCATTAGGTACCGAGATGAGATCCTCAGACCCCTTGTGAGACCATATGCTGGTGCGGTTGGCCCTGGGTTCCCCCTAATGCAAGACAATGCTAGACCTCATGTGGCTGGAGTGTGTCAGCAGTTCCTGCAAGACGAAGGCATTGATGCTATGGATTGGCCCGCCCATTCCCCAGACCTGAATCCAATTGAGCACATCTGGAACATCATGTCTCGCTCCATCCACCAACGCCACGTTGCACCACAGACTGTCCAGGAGTTGGCGGATGCTTTAGTCCAGGTCTGGGAGGAGATCCCTCAGGAGACCATCTGCCACCTCATCAGGAGTATGCCCAGGCATTGTAGTGAGGTCATACAGGCACGTGGAGGCCACACACACTACTGAGCCTCATTTTGACTTGTTTTAAGGACATTACATCAAAGTTGGATCAGCCTGTAGTGTGTTTTTCCACTTTAATTTTGAGTGTGACTCCAAATCCAGACCTCCATGGGTTAATAAATTTGATTTCCATTGATAATTTTTGTGTGATTTTGTTGTCAGCACATTCAACTATGTAAGGAACAAAGTATTTAATAAGAATATTTCATTCATTCAGATCTAGGATGTGTTATTTTAGTGTTCCCTTTATTTTTTTGAGCAATGTATATTATGCATACACAGGGCCGGATTAACAATGGGGCGGGTGGAGCTGCAGCTCCAGGCCCCCCATGAAAATAGGCCCAGACAGTCCTGGTAGATATTGGTGACAAGAAAATTTACTTTTTTTCTGTTACCATCGGCGGCTGTCCAATGCCCCGCTCACTCACTCCCCCCTCACCCCTATCTAGTACACATACACACTGACTAGTGCAGCGCAATGCAGTAGAACGCACTCCATGCGCCTCGGTGCGGATCCAGTGCTAAGAGGCTGGCCGCTGGCCGAGGCAGTCCAGCCTTACCACTCTTGGTTCCTCCCCCTACTCTCACCTTCTTCCCTCGTGCGCTGCTTGCTGTTGCCGGGGCTCAACAGCGCTAAAACCAAATAACGCGACTCACTGCTGCCAGTGCTAATGACGGGGACTCGCCGCACTGCTGCCGGGGGCTAATAACGTGGACCTGCTGCTGTCAAAGGTACAAGGGGGGGAGGGGAGGGGAGGGGGTTGTTGGTACACAGTGCTGCCTGTATTGGATGGGGGGGTTGGTACTCAATGCTGCCTGTATGAGGTTTGAGTGTGTGTGAGTGTGTGTGTGGGGTGGGGAGGTGGTGTGTGTGTGTGTGTGTGTGTGTGTGTGTGTGTGGGGGGGGGGGTTACACAGTGCTGCCTGTTTGGGGTGGGTGTACACAATGCTGCCTGTATGAGGGAGGGGGGGTTACACAGTGCTGCCTGTATGGGGTGGGGAAAAGGAACACAGTGCTGCCTGTACGGGGTGGGGGAGGGGAGGTACACAGTGGTGCATTTATTGGGTGGGGGGGTACACAGTGCTGCCTGTATGGGCTGTAACACATGCGCCGGCTCCCGCCGCCCGGCAGGCCCCAGCACGGCTGCTGGGTTGCAGCCGGAAATATCCACTGGAAGGTCCGGCTGCCGGGCCGTCTTTGTAGGCAGTGAGCCATGTATGTGTGAAGGGGAGCTTTCACGCACAACGGGTTTTTTAGCCGCCGCTGCGCATGCGCCCAGCATTACACACGTTTTAAAGCTGTTGTGTGCGAAAGACCCTCCCGGATGGCAAAAAGTCGGACTGCCAGCGTGTTTTACAGCCCTATGGGGTGGGGGGAGGTATACAGTGCCGCCTGTATGGGGTGGAGGGGAGGTACACAATGCCGCCTGTATGGGGTGGGGGGAAGGTACACAGTTCCGCCGGGGTGGTACACAGTGCCACTTGTATGGAGGGGCTACACAGTGCCGCCTGTACGAGGGGGAGGAGGTACTCAGTGCCACCTGTAGCGGAGGAGGTACACAGTGCTGCCTGTAGCGGAGGAGGTACACAGTGCTGCCTGTAGCGGAGGAGGTACACAGTGCTGCCTGTAGCGGAGGAGGTACACAGTGCTGCCTGTAGCGGAGGAGGTACACAGTGCTGCCTGTAGCGGAGGAGGTACACAGTGCTGCCTGTAGCGGAGGAGGTACACAGTACTGCCTGTAGGGAAGGAGATACACAGTGCTGCCTGTAGGGGGGGTTAGGGGATGCCTATTTCAACCCTTTTTTTCTCTGTCTCCCCTCTCTCTTTCTCTTTCTCTCTGTATCCACCTTCTCTCTCTCTGTGTGTCTCCCCGTTCTCTCTCTGTCTCACCCTTTCTTTCTCTCTCTGTCTCCCCTTCTCTCTCAGGATATATTAAAATAAAAATATGGGATGCTAATCGCATATTTACTAACATATGCGATTAACATCGCAATACGTGACAGAGGCCCCCTGCGATACCTGTGAAAAGGTTTGCATGGGATCTCTGTGGGGTCTGTCACCTCCCAGCCCTGGGAGGAGACATGTGCTGGGAGTCCCTGGGCTCCTCCTCCTTGCAGCCAGAAGGAGACATGGCTGTGATGCGGGGAGGAGGAGGTAGGGGATCGTGGAGCAGGTGAGGGGAGGTCGGCGTAAGCGACCGGTGTGGTGCTGTGCGACGGGTTGCGGAAAGAAGCCCATAGGCTTCTATAGGGTTTCGACATAAAAAGATGGCGATACCCTCCACGACGATATGTGTGCGGCCGGGTCTTAGGACATTTGAAAATGCGGGGGGTTTCATCACATTTTTCCCCTAGTACATCCCGCTGTAAGTGTGTGTCTCCCACCCTTCTTTCTCTTTCTTTCTCTGTCTCCCTCCTTCTTTCTCTCTCTCTCTCTCTCTCTCTCTCTCTCTCTCTCCCCCTTCTCTTTTTTCTCTCTCTCTCTGTCTCCCATCCTTCTCTCTCTCTCTCTCTCTCTCTCTCTCTCTGTCTTCCACCCTTCTCTCTCTCCCCCTTCTCTTTTTTCTCTCTCTCTCTGTCTCCCATCCTTCTCTCTCTCTCTCTCTCTCTCTGTCTTCCACCCTTCTCTCTCTCCCCCTTCTCTTTTTTCTCTCTCTCTCTGACTCCCCCATTATCTCTCCTCTCTCACTCTCCACCCCTCTCCCTCTCTCTCACATCCCCCTCTGTCTGTCTCCCCCTTTTTCTCTCTCCCCTCCCCTCTCTCTCTCTGTCTCCCCCTTCTGTCTATCTATTTCTGTCTCCCCCTTCACTCTCTCTCGGTCTCCTCCCCTTCTCTTTCTCTCTGTATGTCTCTCTCTATGTCCCTCCTGTCTTCCTCCCCATCCCCCTTTCGCTCTCCTCTCCCTCCCCCAATCTCTCACTGTCTCTCCCTTCATTTTCTGTCTCTCCCCCTTCTCTTTCTTCTTTCTCCCCCTTTTCTCTCCTCTCTCTCACCCTCACCTCTCTCTCTGTATCTTCCCCCTTCTCTCTCTCTCTCGCTCTCTCTGTAACTTCCCCCTTCTCTCTCTCTCTCTGTTCCCTTCTCTCTCTGTCTCTTCCCCCTTCTCTCTCATCCTTCTCTCTCCCCTTTCTCTCTCTCACCCCATATCTCTCTCGCTCTCTGTTTCCCCACTCTTTTGTCTATATGTCTACCCCACTTCTCTCACTGTGTGCCTCCCCCTTCTCTCTCTCTCTCCCTCTCTCTCTCTGTCCCCTTCTCTATTGTCTCTCCCCTTCTCTGTCTCCCACCCTTCTCTCTCTCTCTCTCCCCTTTTCTTTTTTTCTCTCTCTTACTCCCCCACTCTCTCACCTCCCCCTTTCTCTCTTTCCCCTCCCTTCCTCTCTCTCTCTCTCTGTCTCTCCCTTCTGTATATTTATGTCTCCCCCTTGACTCTCTCCCCTTCTCTTTCTCTGTCTGTCTCTCTCTATCTCCCTCCTATCTTTCTCCCCAGCCCCCTTCTCTCTCCTCTTCCTCCCCCCTCTCTCTCACTGTCTCTCCCTTCTCTCTCTCTCTGTCTCTCTTTCTCTCTGTGTCTCCCCCTTCTCTCTTTCTCCCCCCTTTTCTCTCTCTTCCCCTCCTTTCTCTCTCTCTGTATCTTCCCCCTTCTCTCTTTCTTTCTTTCTTTCTTTCTCTCTCTCTGTCCCCTTCCCTCCCTCCCCCTTCTCTCTTTCATACTTCCCTCTCTCCTTTCTCCCTCTTACCCCGTCTCTCTCGCGCTCTCTGTGTCCCCACTCTATTGTCTATCTGTCTACCCCACTTCTCTCACTGAGTGTGTCTCCCCCTTCTCGCTCTCTCTCTGTGTCCTCTTCTTTCTCGTCTCTCTTTGTTTCTCCCCCTCTCTCTGTCTCCCCTTCTCTTTTTTTCTCTTTCTACTCTCTCTCTCTCTCTATCTCCCCTTCTCTCTTAGTATGCCAGGCAGGGTTAGGGTTTGGCTGCAGGAGGGGAGGTTAGGGTTAGGCACTAGGGTGAAAGTTAGTGTTAGGTTGTGGGAGGGGAAGGTTAGGGTTAGGCTGCATGAAGTGAAGGTTAGGCTGTGGGAGGGTTAGGGGTAGGGTTAGTTAACTTACCAAGAAGTGTCAGTATTCTGACCAACGGCATCCTCACTGTCAAGATCACGTACCCAACCCGTAGAGTGACACATATAGATATAGGTACATACCGACATAGCGGAGCACATACAGACATAGGTACATATGGACATAGAGGAGCACATTCAGGCATAGGCACATAAAGACATAGAGGCACACATATAGGCATACTACAGGCACATATGGACATACAGAAGCACATACGGATGTAGAGGAACACATACAGACAAAGGCACATCCGAACATAGAGGAGCACATATGGACATAGAGGAGCACATCCGAACATAGAGGAGCACATATAGACATAGAGGAGCACATATGGACATAGAGGAGCACATCCGAACATAGAGGAGCACATATGGACATAGAGGAGCACATCCGAACATAGAGGAGCACATATGGACAAAGAGGAGCACATATGGACAAAGAGGAGCACATATGGACATAAAGGAGCACATATGGATATAGAGGAGCACATCCGAACATAGAGGAGCACATATGGACATAGAGGAGCACATATGGACATAGAGGAGCACATATGGACATAGAGGAGCACATATGGACATAGAGGAGCACATCCGAACATAGAGGAGCACATATGGACATAGAGGAGCACATCCGAACATAGAGGAGCACATCCGAACATAGAGGAGCACATATGGACATAGAGGAGCACATTCAGGCATAGGCACATAAAGACATAGAGGCACACATATAGGCATACTACAGGCACATATGGACATACAGAAGCACATACGGATGTAGAGGAACACATACAGACATAGGCACATCCGAACATAGAGGAGCACATATGGACATAGAGGAGCACATCCGAACATAGAGGAGCACATATGGACATAGAGGAGCACATATGGACATAGAGGAGCACATATGGACATAGATGAGCACATATGGACATAGAGGAGCACATCCCAACATAGAGGAGCACATATGGACATAGAGGAGCACATCTGAACATAGAGGAGCACATATGGACATAGAGGAGCACATATGGACATAGAGGAGCACATATGGACATAGAGGAGCACATCCGAACATAGAGGAGCACATATGGACATAGAGGAGCACATCCGAACATAGAGGAGCACATACGGACATAGAGGAGCACATCCGAACATAGAGGAGCACATATGGACATAGAGGAGCACATCCGAACATAGAGGAGCACATACGGACATAGAGGAGCACGTACAGACATAGGCACATACAGACATAGAGGAGCACATATGGACATAGAGGAGCACATCCGAACATAGAGGAGCACATATGGACATAGAGGAGCACATATGGACATAGAGGAGCACGTACAGACATAGGCACATACAGACATAGAGGAGCACATACAGACATAGAGGAGCACATATGGACACATGGGGTGGTGGGGGTATTCAAATGTTTGAAAAGTCGGTTGGGTGTCTGTTTTTTCCTGTCTATTAGAAAAAACAGACACCCAACCGACTTTTCAAACATGAATTCCCCGCATTGGGTCATGTACAGACATAGAGGAGCACATGAGCGCCAAATTCTAACTTGCCACTGGAATGACTATACACTCCTGGATGCTGCCCCACAGCACAACCCCACATCACTTAATCTGGCACTGTGCATACATACTCACAGAAACTCCCCTGAGTAAATCCTGTGTTTGCCCCTGGCTCCTTCTTCCAGCTGTGATGTCATATTTGTTATAGCTTGTAACATTTGTTGATGTTATCACAGGTATTTCTTTATTTGATTACATGTATTGAATTACATTATGTGTTGGTGTATTGATTTAGGTTGAAGGTTCAGCCATAGTGGCCTATGAAGTGTATAGGGTTGACTATAACTGATCTAAATAAATAACTATTCTCTTTTTTTTAATAAAGTGGTAGTACCATACCTTTCCCTACTACTATTGAGTGACACAATGAGAGCTTGTATCTATGTCTTGCTTGTTTCATTATTAATTGTATGGTGTTATTTATGTATTATTTATTTATTTATTTATTTTATTTTTAGTTCTATTTTAGTTGGTATAGTGTTATTTGTTTCCTTGTTTTCTTCCTTTTCCAATTTTAAGTAGTTTCTTTTATTATTAACATATATCTTTCTGAACGTACTAAACATAAAGTCACCCTGAATAACATATGATTACTACTGTTAGTCTAGCAAACAGTCACTTCTCTATGAATACTTTAGGAATTGGACAATAACTTATATTGTCTCTTGAAATGCATATTCCATATTTTGTTATTAAGCGAACACTATTGTTAATAGAAATACAAGCCATTATAATGCTCCAACCTCTCTCTTTTTATTACCGACTAGAAAGAAACTGTAACATCTCCTTGGACTTTAGAGTGCATTAAGAAATTACAATTATGCTGCCAGCAATTTGGTTCCTATTCATTGCCCAGGGCATTAATAGTGCTACCTCAGCTAAAGCTAATGCTGAGACGGAATGTCCTTGTAGTTGTAAAATGCTTAACTCTCTTCTAATGTATTGCAATTAGAAAATAAAGACCTTTCATGGAGAAAGATGGATTTTTAACATATAAAACCAAGTAGTGTAATTTCAGGTTCATTTCAGCTGTAAATGCTTTAAAGTTCACAATCATATACTGCAACAAGTATCCTCTAAGTGGGTGCTTATAGACTGTTTAATTGCAGTCTTACCATCTCTACTGATGATAGAGTGATGCGGAAGGGTTCCCTCTGTTAATATCAGGGTGGCTTTTAGCTGCATGAACTGCATGAAGCTGCTTGAAGTGTAGACTGCTTATGACAACTTTCACCCATTCCTTTTCTTCACCTGATTTCTTTTTTTTTTTTCTGTCTCAGAGTGCATAGGCAAATGCAGAGGGGGTTTCCAGTTGCCCAGAAACCCCCCCTACTCTTGGACAGTGGCTCATATTTTGGTAACAATACCAATAGTATATAATATGATTACTAGAGCTGCTGCAACATGCAGTTTAACCTCTTCAGCGGTATGCCCGGAAATCTTCCAGGGTAGCCAGCGCTTTCAGTGCTGGCTACCCCGGAAGATTTCCGGGTGTGTTACTAACTGATTCCTCGGGGACAGCTGTGCAGCGTGATGGAGCCCGGGAATCAGCATAAGCTATTATGGAGTTAAACCCGCCCCCGGGCTCCTATTGGCTAGGGGACGGACTTAACTGCGTAATGGTTTATGCTGATTCCCAAGCACCACAAGGCGTCAGGGAATTAGCGCTGAAGCTGGTGTTCCCGGCAGGTGTTCCCCCGCATTTGATCGCCCTCCTGCACCCCCCCACCAGAATTTTTAACCCCTGCACTGCCTAATTACAGCACTCGCTGAATTAAAAAACACACCCTGGGAGGTGTGTATTTAAAAAAAAAAAAACTAATGATGTATGGTAAGGTATAGAATAATTGTTTATGATGCTGGTGATGCCCGCGGGTATTCCCCCGCGGGCGATTGCCCTCCTGCACTCCCCCCTGCACTTTAACCCCTGCACTATCTGATTTTAACCCCAGCACTACCTGATTTTAACCCCAGCACTACCTGGGAGGTGTGTATTATTTAAAAAAAAAAACACCACTGAAGGGGTTAAGGGACAGAGTGGAGCTGCTGCACATATCCAGTAAGATTACTGATCAATCAGTGCACTGGACCAGAGAGTAACTGCCAAGAAGAAGAGACAGGCGCCTTACCATGAGGTGGGAGAATGTGTGCTTAGAAAGTGCAGTTCTGTCTCCTACTGGTTCTATTATGTTAATATATGTATTTATTTATTGTGGGATGTTTAACCTTTTCCTGGCCACTTATGCCATTTATATTAGTTAAATATGTTTGATACACCCTATACCACAGGTTCTCAAACTCGGTCCTCAGGACCCCACACGGTGCATGTTTTGCAGGTCTCCTCACAGAATCACAAGTGACATAGTTAGCTCCATCTGTGGGCCTTTTAAAATGTGTCAGTGAGTAATTAATACACCTGTGCACTTGCTGGGTTACCTGCAAAACATGCACCGTGTGGGGTAGTGAGGACTGAGTTTGAGAACCACTGCCCTATGCTATAGACCAGAGCTGGCCAAACCAGTCCTCGAGAACTACCAACAGTTCACATTTTCCAGACCACCTACTTTATGCACAGGTATAGTCATTACTAATTAAGATGTGCTGCATTCATTCCTAACTGACTATTCTACAGATCTCCAGGAGGCCTGAAAAACATGAACTGTTGGTAGATCTCGAGGACCGGTTTGGCCAGCCCTGCTATAGACCATCAATAGTGTTAATTATTAATAATGTATTTCAACAACTATCCAGTGTATAAAAAGACCAAGACTCCTCCAGACTCCCACACTTGCATTGGGAAACCCCCCTTTAGAAATCCTGCGTTTGCTCCTGGAGTCATAGGCGTGCGCACGGGGGGTGCCTGGTGCGCACAGGCACCCTCTAATGTCCGGCACCCCCCACATGTCACGCCTTCAGCATAGTGATGATAACAGCGGCCCGCTTGCTGTCCTGATGGCACTGTGTCTGCTTCTCCCACCGCCGCCAGGATATTCAGTATGCATGCTGAGCTCTGTCACTGCTGTCCGCCTCGCGATGGGACATGATGATGTCACACCGCGCGCCCTCCCTCTCTCCTCCCCCGCCCGCGCTCCCCGCCCGCACTGTCAATTCATTGTGTGCTTATGCCGCAAGCCACTCAGGAGGAATCGGAGCGACTGCCGGAAGACACAGCTGTCTTCATTAAAGACTCTCTGTCACCGAGACAGTAAGTCACTCCTGCTGCAGGGGAAAGAGAGGGGTAGGGCGGGCAAGAGGAGTAAAATTATGTGTATATATATATATATATATATATATATATAGTGCTGGTACGAACCGCTTGTTAGCTACTTTCATTAAGCATTTCATGCCTGCCTTGAAAACGGTGCTTGCAGCACCGAAACGTCGGCCTTGTTCAGGCATTCTGTAATCCTTTAATATGCTTCAGTAAAAACATCTATTTGAATTTGAGTGCCGCAGTCTCCACGCTTGCTATATATATATATATATATACATAGTACATCCATGTTAGTTACCCAATAAAAAAGGGGGAAAAAATAGATCTGTGCGTGCACTAATAAAATAAAAAAAGTAAAGAAGGGTTTTATATAGTTATATATATATATATATATACATATCTATATATATATATATATATATATATATATATACTGTATATATATACCCACAATGGCGTTCTCTTTGTATTGCAGTAAGGAAAGCAGGCGGCACTCACCGAACTTGAATTTAGCTCACACTGTATGGGGTAATGTGAATTTCAGCTCATACTGTGTGGCGTGATGTGAAATTCGGCTCATACTGTGTGGGGTAATGCGAATGTCGGCTCATACTGTGTGGCGTGGTGTGAATGTCGGCTCATACTGTGGGGTAATGTGAATGTCGGCTCATACTGTGTGGCGTGATGTGAATGTCGGCTCATACTGTGTGGCGTGATGTGAATGTTGGCTCATACTGTGTGGCGTGATGTGAATGTCGGCTCATACTGTGTGGTGTAATGTGAATTTCGGCTCATACTGTGTGGGGTAATGTGAAATTCGGCTCATACTGTGTGGCGTGATGTGAATGTCGGCTCATACTGTGTGGTGTAATGTGAATTTCGGCTCATACTGTGTGGGGTAATGTGAAATTCGGCTCATACTGTGGGGGGTAATGTGAATTTTGGCTCATACTGAGTGGGGTAATGTGAAATTCGGCTCATACTGTGTGGGGTAATGTGCATTTTGGCTCATACTGTTTGCTGTAATGTGAATAAGGGGCACTACTGTCAGTAGCTGGTGAGCATGGGGACATGTATGACAAATGCTGGTGTCCTGCGGAGGAGGAGTCTATTGGCATAGAAAGAGGCAAATGTAGATCTGATGGGGTATGTGTACATTTTAAACTTTAGTTGTGTTATATTAAAACTCAAATATTTGGTCCCCTAAATCTCAGTACTTTTTAGAGTGGCCAACTCAAAATCAGGGTGTAGGTGCTGTCGGATGCAAGGGGTGGGGTGGTGGGGGGGAGTGGAATGCATATGAGCCAAGGCCCACCACTCTTTAGTTCCGCCACTAGGTCAGGGGTAGGTTGGAGAAGTGTAAGCTGCGATAGGGTGCAGCGGCAGCTAGGACTCGGGGTTATGCAGTACCGGCCAGTGGTTTCAGAAGGCGGTGCTAGATACGCCCCTACTGCAATGCACCCCCTAATAAAATTAGCTGCGCATGCCTATGCCTGGAGTGTGTAACTTATCCTTATCCATACCACTTGCCACATAGACATCAGCATAGCAATGGACACATGCCAGCTGAGCTGTGCAGTATTTTATCATTTGCTTTAACCTGGTAAATAAAATAGGGAACCATAAAGGGTTCAGAGCATTGCAAAATAAAAGCAAGTAACTTTGTATCTAGAACAAACCATTATGCAATGGAAGGGGTGCAAATATATTTTCTTTTATATGGAAAATAATGGTTACTTTTGCATGTACTGTAGTCCGCAAATATTGGACAACTTTATTTTTACACATATTAAATTTGCCATACCTGCAGTGCGACATGGTTTTACCAAGGTGCTAAGTTACTTGTTCTTTTTTGCTTTGTTCCTAATCAGCATGAAGGTGAACTCAGTCTCATAACAGGTATACAAATCAGGGTCATTTCTTCAACCAAGGCAGTTCTATAATGCAGAGACCATTCTGGTGGCATATATGCAAAGCAGAACCCATGGCCAATCCACAATAAATAGCCTCTTCTGATGGAAGGCATGTAAAAATAATTGTGAATAGTTCCCAATACAGATTGTAGGTAACCCCATTCATAATACATATAAAGTAAAACAGATCAGAGCATGTATGTAACCCTAGCACAGCAGAACGCACAAACTACAATTGTTAATTACCAGTACGCAGCTCTATAATGTTTTACAGGAACTTGGGCTTCAATTAATAGAAGCAGCTTTTCAGAGTTTAATGACGTTAGTTAGACTAATAAAATAGTTTTGTCCAAAGTATATTCCTCTGATAATCAGATAGCATCAGTGATACCAGTGGTCTGACACAATGCACTGTTTGAAATTACTGGTCTACAGGGATTTCCCTCTCCTCTCTAGTGCTTGGTGCCGAAGGTTCTTGATAAAGCTAATTTTTTACATTCTTTGTATGACTGTCATGAGCTAATTCTTCAAAAAAAAAATATTTCTTTATCAAAAAATGACAGGTCTGTACATTTTTCACATTGCTTTATAGCACCATGTTGTAAATCTGTTAATTGCCTTTGGGAATTGTTATTGCAATGATAACATAATATACTGTATTTATAAATACTGCTTCTTATTAATACTGCTCTGTCTCAGACAAATATGACAATTACATTTGTAACATATTCTGTTTATTTAAACTGGAGTCAAGTTGGTAAAATGCAACAGATTTTTTGAGCAGACTTAAATGTGAGCTTAGTCATTATTGTACCTAGGGAGTCAGTTTTGAAAACCATAGTTCAAATATTTTAATTCAAATAATACTGTTAGTTGTTTGTTGAGAATTGTACATAAATGTAAACCTTTGTTCTTACAACCTGTTAAAATACTTCCCAACTGTCCCGATTACAGCGGACCCGCCCCCCGCCGGCCATTTGCAAGACTGGATACCAGCGTCGGTACGGGGACCACCTGACACATACCCAACCCAAAGTAACATCAACAACCAAAGAGAACGTTATCTATTGGAATATATAGGGATTCTATCACAGAGATAGATCTGGAGGATATTATGCATTGTATAGAATGCACAAGTTTAGTTTCAAGTTCTCAAAGTGGTAATCACTTCCTCTGGAGTAATTTCTAGAACCCATAGCTGCTTTTTTTTTTTTTTTTTTTTATGTCTTATATATGTTATATTGAAAGTTTATGTACAGTACTTGATTAAAAGATATGCTGAAAGAACTTTGCGGGTGATTCAGACCTGATCGCTGGGCTGCAAACTTTGCTGTCCTGCGTTCAGATAGTCGCCGACAAGGGGGAGTGTAAATTCGCCGTGCAAGTGTGCGATCCCATGCGTACATCGAGCCACAAAAATCCACTGTGTGCAGTCTCTGCGCAGCCCAGGACTTTCTCCTTCAGTGCGATGAGAACAGGCTGATCGGGGCCAGAGCTGAAGTCAGACACCCTCCCTGAAAACGCTTGGGAACGACTGCGTTTTCAAGGACACTCGCCGTAAATTGTCAGTTACCACCCACAAATGGCCTTCTTCTGTCAATCACCTTGCGAACGCCCGTGTGATCGAAATTTTAGAACCATCCCGTCGCAGCAGCGATCAGGAAGGAATCAGGCCCTTTGTGTTTGCTGAATCGTGCCTTCTTAGGTCTTACTGAGCAGCTAGGCAGTAGATAGTAAAATTAAGCTAAAAGTTCTATGCATCGTATACAGTGGTTATAAAAGTATACTTAGTCACATGCTTGGCGTTTTCACATTTGTAATTCGCATATTGTGCAATCGAAATGGATTTATTTAGAAGTGTTTAGCTGCTGCTACCATATTAGATAAAAACAACAGCTTTAAATATTTTTCTTAATTAAAAGTTAGAAAAGGCAATAATTCAGAAGGTAACTATTCACCCCCTTTGCTAAACCACACCTAAGTATGTTTTGCCATCAAGCATGTTGGTAATTCACACTGAAAGAAGCAGATAATTATTTGTTCTGAAGAGACCAAGGGGTATATAGATGTGGAGATGTTGCCCAAAGCAACCAATCAGATCCCACTTATTATTTATCCAGCACCTTCTAGAAGATAATAGCTAGAATCTGATTGGTTTCTATGGGCAACATCCCACTTTTATAAACCCGCACTTTAGTAAATATACCCCCAAGGAGTATATTAACTATTTGTTGGTTTCTAAAATTCACTGATCTTCAGTGGCTTTGACAGATAGCTTTAAAATAGAAATAGGACTGTATGCTAAATAAGCCTTTGATAAATCGACGGACAGTAAATATCAGAATCGGCTTTATTGGCCAGGTGTACTCGCGTACACTAGGAATTTTTTGCGATACAGTGCATCGCCAATCAGCAACATGAAGGGGGAAAGCATAGCATAAGAAGGGGGAAAATCGTAGTATGAGTTCATACTGCACATTGCAACTGTACGATAGACTCGACATATTAGACATGTTAGACTTTTTATATATTGTTCAGCTGGTGGACAGCTAGTGGGAAGAAGCTTTTAATGGATCTGGTCGACTTCGCAGGAATGGACCTGTAGCGTCTGCCTGATGGAAGCGGTTCAAACAGTTTGTGACCTGGGTGCTGCATATCTGCCACAATTTTCTCCGCTCGCTTCCTGACCATTGACTGGTATAATTCCTGGACGGGAGGGAGGTCAGCCCCAACATTCATTTCAGCTGTCCTCACCACCCTTTGCAGCCTCCGTCTGTCACTCTCATTGACAGCTCCATACCAGACTGTGATCGAGGAACAGAGGACCGATTCTACGATCGCTGTGTAGAAGATGAGCCACAGCTTCTGCGGGATGTTGAATTTCAGGAGTTGCCTCAGAAAGAACATCCGCTGCTGGGCCTTCATTACGGCAGTGCTTATTTTGGGTCCCCATTTGAGGTCTCGGGAAATTTTTGACACTAGGAATTTGAAGGAGTCGACCCACGAATCCACGCTGTAGGCTATTACGAGTGGTTGCATGCCTTTGGGTGTCTTCTGAAGTCCACCACCATCTCAACTGTTTTGAGGGGATTTAGGTCAAAGTTGTTCCTGCCGCACCACTGCATTACCTGTTCCACTTTGCGTCTGTATGCAGATTCGTCTTCGTCCTTTATTAGCCGATGACTGTGTCGTCTGCAAATTTAATATACCCGCAGGATTGATCTTTTTGGACATAATGGGCCTAATTTAAGTCCCGATGCAGGAGCTTCATACATCGCTAACTAGTGATGTTCAGTATTTTGCACATGTGCCGGACTTGTACTGCTCATGTGCAGTATGGGTCCTGCAATGACAGTAGCAGATCAGCTGCAGACGTCCGTTGATTGACAGTCTGCAGCCATCTGGGGACGGGGAGGGGGTGGCGATGGCCTGTTTCCCAAAACGGAGGAATGATGGGGCCAGGATCTCCATCGGAAGTTGGAGATTTCCTGGCCTCTATGTAGGAACTGCAGCGGCCGGCTTGCATGACCTCATGGGTCACACAGCCGGACGATGATGCCGCAGGTGATCTGAGGCTGCATTCTAGGAAGCAGCACGGATCATTAATGCAAGCAGGAGGTGTCTATATCAGATGCCTCCCACTGCATTACCATGTTAGTGCATTGCTGCTGCTACCAAGTAAGCAGCAGTGATGCCTCCTTCAGCCATATCTGAATCAGGCTCAATTATTGGTGCAATGCTTGGCACAAGTATAAAATTGGGTATAATCCCAAATAGACTATTCCTACTGTCAAAGACGTAACCCTGGGATGTAATGTGTCAGTGCAAGGTTGGAGAGAGGCAAAGCCTTAGGCATCAGATTTGTGATTTTCTCTTACGTCCTAGAGGATGCTGGGGTCCATTTTACTACCATGGGGTATAGATGGTTCCGCAGGAGCCTTCGGCATTTTAAGACTTTTTAACAGTGTGAACTAGCTCCTCCCTCTATGCCCCTCCTCCAGACCTCAGTTTAGAAAATGTGCCTGGGAGACTGGATGCACACCAGTGGAGCTCTACAGAGTTCTTCTGGAAAAGACTTTGTTAGGTTTTTTATTTTACAGGGAAGCTGCTGGCAACAGCTTCCCTGCTTCGTGGGACTTAGGGGGGGAAGTAGGAACCAACTTCTCAGTTTAATGGCTCTGCTTCCGCTGACAGGACACCATTAGCTCCTGAAGGGTACTGAACACAGCCCTTGTCTGGCTGCTGCTCACTCCCACAGCACTGCCGCCACCCCCAAACAGAGCCAGAAGTCAGAAGGCTGGGGAGTATTTACCGGAGACCTGCAGAGAGGGGCCCTCCTGTCATCATGGCGGCATAAAGGTACCAGCACAGCGCGGGACGCTGTGCAGCAACATGTCTCTCAGCACAGGGAGCAGAGCGCGCGGGGGGTCGCGCTCTGAGGGACATGACAAATCCTTACTCTCACTGGCAAAATGTATATACATGTGAGCCGCTGATGTACACTACCCCCGCCAGTATAAATATTACTGTGGCTGAACCGCAGGGCTTCACTACCCCCGCCAGTATAAATATTACTGTGGCTGAACCGCGGGGCTTCACCTCAGAATTGCTTGTAACACTCAATTGGTGCCATTTTCTCCTCACAGAGACGCCGGAGTGCTGATCCTGCAGGCTACTTCTCCTCACACATCGCTGATACAAGTACCAGGGTGTTATAGAAGGGGAGGGGAGCACATAATTTATTGAAGTCTGCGGGCTTCACATTGGATAAAAAAGCGCTGTTTTGGTATATATGTATATTCATTGTATGTAATATATATAGGGCGCATGGTGTGGACTTTCAGTTCCCCTGGGTCCCTCTGACAGACATTAGTGTAGGTCTGTCCCCGTTAGCTCCCATGTGTGTGTGAGTGGTGTGACTATACATGCGTGTAACATGTCTAGAGAAAGTTCTTCCCCAGAGGAACCCATGTTAGAGGCACAAGAGTGTTCTGAGCCTGTGTGGGCGAGAAAGCTGCAGAGTAATATGGCTAAACTAGCGAAGAAATTCTCTGAGTCTGAGGAACAGACAAAGCATTGGAGACAGTCTGTGGAAGATGCTCTATTTGCTGATTGTTCCACATCAGCCACTCGGGACCCCTCCAGTTCCCAGAAAAGGTCCCTGGCCCAAATTATGCAAAGGGACACTGACACAGATTCCGATACTGACGTCGACACTGGGGATTTGAGGGGGGTAGACCCCAAACTGGCTAAGAGCATTCAATGTATGATAGTTGCTATAAAAGAGGTGTTGGAATTTCCTGACACAACACCTCCACCTGAGGAAAAAGATTATTTTAAATTAAATAAAAAACAGATGGTGACTTTTCCTCCATCTAAGGACTTAAATAAATTTTTTGAGGAATCCTGGACTAACCCGGAAAATAAATTTGCTATCCCTAAAAGGATGCGGGTAGCGTACCCTTTCCCAGAAGAGGATAGGCGTAAGTGGGAGTCACCCCCAATGATAGACACCTCAGTTTCTAGGTTGTCAAAGAAAATTATTTTTGCCTGCCCCAGGGTCAGCTTCATTAAAACAACCTGCTGACCGCAAATTAGAGTCGACTTTAAAGTCCATCTATGTTGCTACGGGTGCTTTACTCAGGCCCACAATTGCTTCTGTGTGGGTATGTAACGCAGTCGAAAAGTGGGCAGATAACTTATTTGTTAATATTGACACAGTCAATAAAGATGACATGCTGCAAATTCTAGGTCATATCAAAGATTCTGCAGATTTGGTTGAGGCTATGAAGGACGTAGGCTTACTGGGCTCATGTGCCTCTGCTATGGCGGTTTCAGCCCGCAGGGCGCTCAGGATACGCCAATGGAATGCTGACGCAGAATCCAAAAGAAATATTGAGGCACTCCCATACAATGGTGAGGCCCTCTTTGGAGAGAAATTAGATGCCATGATATCAACTACTACATCTGGCAAGTCAGCATTTCTGTCGTCGGCAGCTACGCCGGCTAAAAAAGTATATCATTCTCATACTATGCAGTCCTTTCGGCCCAACAAGTACAAAAAGGCTAAAAGTACCCCTTTTTTCACAGGAAAAGGGAGAGGAAATGGTAGAAAACCTACAACACTCTCAGGCTCCCAAGAGCAGAAGTCAGCAACTACTTCTGCAACAACCACAGCATGACGCTGGGGCTCCTCTGCGGGAGTGCGATCGGGTGGGGACACGTCTACTATTTTTCAGCCAGGTCTGGCTTCGCTCAGACCTGGATCCTTGGGTTTTACAGATAATATCCCAAGGTTACTAGTTGCAATTTCAAGACCTTCCACCATGCCGATGTTTCAAATCAGCCTTACCAGTTTCTGCTCAGGACAGCGCAAATGTCCTGAACGCAATACACAAATTATGTCAAGACAAAGTAATTGCCTTGTTTCCTGCCGAACAAAGGAATCAAGGCTTTTATTCAAGCCTGCTTGTAGTATCGAAGCCGGATGGCTCGGTCAGGCCGATTTTAAACCTAAAATCTCTAATCTTTATTTAAAAAGATTCAAATTCAAGATGAAATCCTTGAGAGTGGTGATTTCCAGCTTGGAAGAAAAGGAATTTCTGGTGTCAGTGGACATCAAGGATGCTTACTTGCATGTCCACATTTACCCGCCACATCAAGCATATCTGAGGTTTGCATTTCAGGATTGCCACTACCAATTCCAGACATTACCGTTCGGGCTCTCCACGGCTCCGAGAATATTCACCAAGGTGATGGCGGAGATGATGGTTCTCCTTCGCAAACAAGGAGTCAACATAATTCCATACTTGGACGATCTCCTCATAAAAGCGAGATCCAGGGACAAGCTAATCCAAAACATAGCGTTATCCCTGACGGTACTTCAACAGCACGGTTGGATCATCAACTTTCCAAAATCTCAGTTGGAACCAACGATGAGGTTATCATTTTTGGGAATGATACTGGACACCGAGGTACAGAGAGTATTTCTACCGGTGGAAAAGGCTCAGGAGATCCAGAGCATGGTCAAACAACTTTTGACACCAAGAGCAGTATCAATTCATCAGTGCATTTGCCTGTTGGGGAAAATGGTAGCGGCTTATGAGGCGCTACAATATGGGCGATTCCATGCCAGGGTCTCCCAGTGGGACCTACTGGACAAGTGGTCCGGGTCACATCTCCACATGCATCAAAAGATAATCTTGTCAGCAAAAGCCAGAATTTCGCTCCTGTGGTGGCTACAAATGTCTCACCTCCTGGAGCGACGCAGGTTCGGGATTCAGGCCTGGATCCTGGTGACCACGGATGCAAGTCTCCGAGGATGGGGAGCAGTCACGCAAGGCAAAAGCTTCCAAGGAAGATGGTCAAGTCAAGAAACTCGCCTTCACATATACATTCTGGAGTTGAGAGCTGTGTACAACAGTCTTCATCATGCGGCACACCTTCTTCAAGGTCGTCCCATACAGATCCAGTCAGACAAAAAAAAGCAGAGCGGCAATGGCAGAGGTGACATAGATACTCATCTGGGCAGAAAGACATGCAAAAGCTCTGTCGGCAATTTTCATTCCGGGAGTGGACAACTGGGAAGCAGACTTCCACAGAAGACACGATCTCCATCCAGGAGAATGGGGTCTCCACCCAGAAGTCTTTGCGGAGGTGGCAAGTCATTGGGGCGTTCCTCAAGTGGATATGATGGCATCACGCCTCAACAAGAAGCTTCAGAAATATTGTTCCAGGTCGAGAGACCCACAAGCAATTGTGATAGATGCACTGGTGACCCAGTGGGTGTTTCAGTCGGTGTATCTGTTCCCTCCACTTCCACTTATTCCAAAAGTTCTCAAGATCATCAGAAGAACAAGAGTTCGAGCAATACTCTTTGCTCTAGACTGGCCAAGGAGGGCTTGGTATCCAGATCTTCAAGAGTTATTACTGGAAGATCCTCTGCCTCTACCTCTTCGCGAGGACCTGCTTCAGCAGGGGCTGTTAGTTTATCAGGACTTACCGCGGCTGCGTTTGACGGCATGGCTGTTGAGCGCCAGATCCTAGCCCGTAAGGGTATTCCCAACACTTATTCTGGCCAGGAAAGGGGTAACGTCCAAACATTACCATCGTATTTGGAGAAAATATGTATCTTGGTGTGAATCCAAGAAGTCTCCTGCGGTGGAGTTTCAATTAGGACGACTTCTCCTATTTCTGCAGGTGGGTGTGGATGCTGGATTAAGATTAGGATCTATCAAGGTTCAGATTTCGGCTTTGTCAGTTTTCTTTCAGAAACAATTGGCTTCTCTTCCTGAGGTCCAGACGTTCGTGAAGGGTGTTCTGCGCATCCAACCTCCCTTTGTGCCTCCTGCGGCGCCATGGGATCTTAATGTGGTGTTGCAGTTCCTTCAATCGGACTGGTTTGAGCCTCTACAAGAGGTAGAGTTGAAGTTTCTCACTTGGAAAGTGGTCATGCTGTTGGCCTTGGCCTCAGGCAAACGATTGTCTGAGTTAGCAGCTCTGTCACACAAGAGTCCTTATTTAATATTTCATGAAGATAGGGCTGAACTGAGAACACATCAGAACTTTCTTCCGAAGGTTGTGTCTTCTTTTCATATCAACCAACCAGTGGTGTTGCCAGTGGCTTCTGACACCTCAGCCGTCTCAAAGTCCTTGGATGTCGTCAGAGCGTTGAGGACTTATGTTGCAAGAACGGTTAGGATGAGGAAAACAGAATCTTTGTTTGTCCGCTATGACCCCAACAAGATTAGGGTCCTGCTTCTAAGCAGACTATTGCGCGCTGGATCAGCGGTACCATTCAGCACGCTCATTCCACGGCAGGATTGCCGTTACCGACTTCGGTAAAAGCCCACTCTACAAGGAAAGTGGGTTTGTCCTGGGCAGCTGCCCGGGGTGTCTCGGCTTTGCAAATCTGCCGAGCTGCTATTTGGTCAGTTGCAAACACGTTTGCTAAGTTTTATAAGTTTGACACCTTGGCTGCTGACGACCTAAAATTTGGTCAGTCAGTTCTGCAGGAACATTAGCACTTTCCCGCCCGTACTGGGAGCTTTGGTACATCCCCATGGTACTAAAATGGACCCCAGCATCCTCTAGGACATAAGAGAAAATAGGATTTTAATAACCTACCGGTAAATCCTTTTCTTGTAGTCCGTAGAGGATGCTGGGCGCCCGCCCAGTGCTCATTTTTTCCTGCTGATTACGTTTATCTTTTTGCACACATGTGTTTAGATGTTGACAGCTGTTGCTGTTGCGTTATACATGCTGGTTGGCATGAGTTATGTTAAAGGCCATGTTAGCCGACATGTTTTTTGTGTATGGTGTGAGCTGGTGTGAATCTCGCCACAAGTTTTAGTAATTCCTCTCTCGAAAATGTACGTCTCCTCGGGCACAGTTCCTATACTGAGGTCTGGAGGAGGGGCATAGAGGGAGGAGCCAGTTCACACTGTTAAAAAGTCTTAAAGTGCCGAAGGCTCCTGCGGAACCGTCTATACCCCATGGTACTAAAATGGACCCCAGCATCCTCTACGGACTACGAGAAAAGGATTTACCGGTAAGTTATTAAAATCCTATTTTTGCTTCTCTATATTATTTTTGGGGGCCCATAATTGATATGTTTAATGTAACTTAATTTTGTTCGGCCTGGACAGATAGCTGAAAACGCTTGGAGTCCTCTCTGGCCAGGGCTAGTTTCTGATAGGTTTCTGGCAAGTTTTCTGCAAGTTTCTGATAAGTTAGCCCTTTCTTACTTGCCACAAATCACTGAAACCCACAGTTAATTTTCTTATTAGTCCTCAAAATAGCTTGTTAATGTATTACATCTGTTGATATTGTATGGAAAGTCACCCGCATCTCACAGGGATTTACAGCAAGTTTAAACAAACATTCACAACCTATTGCATTTCCCCCATGGTGTCCTGGAATAGGGGTGAGTGGAGGTTTTGTGGGTGAGATGTGATGTCAGGGAGTGGTGGTAGGTAAAGGGTATTATAGTGGGTAAGGCATGGTGAGAGGTGACACGTGACGCAGGGATGTGTGGTGAGGTAAATGGCTCAGGAGACATTGGCTAGTACCAGAGCCAGATTTACACACAATATATGAGCCAAAGGGTGCATGTGGGCATTGGGGGTAATTCAGAGTTGATCGACGCAGCAAATTTGTTAGTAGTTGGGCAAAACCATGGGGGTAATTCTGAGTTGATCGCAGCAGTAAGTTTGTTAGCAATTGGGCAAAACCATGTGCACTGCAGGGGGGGCAGATATAACATTTGCAGAGAGAGTTAGATTTGGTGGGTTATTTGGTTTCTGTGCAGGGTAAATACTGGCTGCTTGTTTTTACAGTGCAATTTAGATTTCAGTTTGAACACACCCCACCCAAATCTAACTCTCTCTGCACATGTTATATCTGCCTCCCCTGCAGTGCACATGGTTTTGCCCAACTGCTAAAAACTTTCCTGCTGCGATCAACTTGGAATTACCCCCATTATTCATTATTAGATTATTATCGCAACTAAAGATATCACTACTAATTGTAAACCAAAGGGGAGTATGTGTGGAATCTGCTTGATGCCTGTTCATGTCCCATGCTATGGATTCGCACAGTAATTTGAGAGGCCATATTTTACATACAAAATTGCTGTAGATGTGGCTCAGGCTCTGATCAACTAATGGGGACTGTTTCAATATCTGGTTTGATGGTGACTGATGGCCTAATTCAGCATGCTGTTGTAGATGTGCAAAAAATTGCACACCTACAACCCATTACTCTAATATGCAGGGGGGGGGGGCAGCACAGGGCAAGTCCACCCCGTATGCCGGGTTCTGCCCCCACCCCCTCGCAAACCTGCCCCCCCATGCCTAGGCAAAGGCAGACGGCTGCCCACCATCTTTTTGATTGTTGCGGCTAGGGTGTGACGTCACAGAGCCACAAAGATCCGTCCCAGCAACGGTCCGGACCGCGCCTCTTGAATGGAACATTGACGCCCACAAAATGTGGCATCGATGCGGATGCGCATGCACTGATGTGCTGATATCGTAACACAGCGATTTCAGCAGATCATCTTATGAAGCTGAATTAGCCCCTGAATGTGTACTGTGTGCAGTTATCAATGATTTCACTTGGTATTATGTTATTGAGTCTTTACCCTGGGAGCCAAGGGCCCAAATCCATACACTTTTCAGTCTATTCTGAACACCTCACACCTCACAATATTATTTTTAGTCCTAAAATTTGCACCGAGGTCGCTGGATGGCTAAGCTAAGCGACACAAGTGGCCGACACAAACACCTGGCCCATCTAGGAGTGGCACTGCAGTGTCAGACAGGATGGTACTTCAAAAAAATAGTCCCCAAACAGCACATGATGCAAAGAAAAAAAGAGGCGCACCAAGGTCGCTGTGTGACTAAGCTAAGCGACACAAGTGGCCGACACAAACACCTGGCCCATCTAGGAGTGGCACTGCAGTGTCAGACAGGATGGCACTTCAAAAAAATAGTCCCCAAACAGCACATGATGCAAAGAAAAAAAGAGGCGCACCAAGGTCGCTGTGTGACTAAGCTAAGCGACACAAGTGGCCGACACAAACACCTGGCCCATCTAGGAGTGGCACTGCAGTGTCAGGCAGGATGGCACTTCAAAAAATAGTCCCCAAACAGCACATGATGCAAAGAAAAAAAGAGGCGCACCAAGGTCGCTGTGTGACTAAGCTAAGCGACACAAGTGGCTGACACAAACACCTGGCCCATCTAGGAGTGGCACTGCAGTGTCAGACAGGATGGCACGTCAAAAAAATAGTCCCCAAACAGCACATGATGCAAAGAAATAAAGAGGCGCACCAAGGTCGCTGTGTGACTAAGCTAAGCGACACAAGTGGCCGACACAAACACCTGGCCCATCTAGGAGTGGCACTGCAGTGTCAGACAGGATGGCACTTCAAAAAAATAGTCCCCAAACAGCACATGATGCAAAGATAAAAAGAGGCGCACCAAGGTCGCTGTGTGACTAAGCTAAGCGACATAAGTGGCCGACACAAACACCTGGCCCATCTAGGAGTGACACTGCAGTGTCAGACAGGATGGCACTTCAAAAAAATAGTCCCCAAACAGCACATGATGCAAAGAAAAAAAGAGGCGCACCAAGGTCGCTAAGCGACACAAGTGGCCGACACAAACACCTGGCCCATCTAGGAGTGGCACTGCAGTTTTCTAGCGAGAGGATGAGTGCTTCCATCCTCATGTGAAGCTGAACCACTAGCCATGAACATAGGCCAGGGCCTCAGCCGTTCCTTGCCACTCCGTGTTGTAAATGTCATATTGGCAAGTTTACGCTTCTCCTCAGACGCTTTTAATTTAGATTTTTGAGTCATTTTACTGAACTTTTGTTTTTTGGATTTTACATGCTCTCTACTATGACATTGGGCATCGGCCTTCGGAGACGACGTTGATGGCATTTCATCGTCTCGGCCATGACTAATGGCAGCAGCTTCAGCACGAGGTGGAAGTGGATCTTGATCTTTCCCTATTTTACCCTCCACATTTTTGTTCTCCATTTTTTAATGTGTGGAATTATATGCCAGTATCAATAGCAATGGCCTACTACTATATATACTGCGCACAACTGAAATGCACCACAGGTATGGATGGATAGTATACTTGACGACACAGAGGTGGGTAGAGCAGTTGCCTTCCGTACCGTACTGCTATATATACTGGTGGTCACTGTCAGCAAACTGCAAAACTAAAATGCACCACAGGTATAGAATCTAGATGGATAGTATACTTGACGACACAGAGGTAGGTAGAGCAGTGGCCTTCCGTACCGTACTGCTATATATACTGGTGGTCACTGTCAACAAAACTCTGCACTGTACTTCTCCTATATAATACTGCTGGTCCCCAGTCCCCACA
Organism: Pseudophryne corroboree; assembly: GCF_028390025.1. Lineage (NCBI taxonomy): Eukaryota > Metazoa > Chordata > Amphibia > Anura > Myobatrachidae > Pseudophryne > Pseudophryne corroboree. Next base: position 217,264,905 of record NC_086453.1, on the reverse strand, counting down.
ATAAAGCAGTGTGAGCACAGATATATGCAGCACACTGAGCACAGATATGGAGCGTTTTTCAGGCAGACAACGTATAATACTGGTGGTCACTGGTCAGCAAAACTCTGCACTGTACTCCTCCTATATAATACTGCTGGTCCCCAGTCCCCACAATAAAGCAGTGTGAGCACAGATATATGCAGCACACTGAGCACAGATATGGAGCGTTTTTCAGGCAGACAACGTATAATACTGGGGGTCACTGGTCAGCAAAACTCTGCACTGTACTCCTCCTATATAATACTGCTGGTCCCCAGTCCCCACAATAAAGTAGTGTGAGCACAGATATATGCAGCACACTGAGCACAGATATGGAGCGTTTTTCAGGCAGAGAACGGATAAAACTGGTGGTCACTGATCAGCAAAACTCTGCACTGTACTCCTATATAATACAGCTGCTCCCCAGTCCCCACAATGAAGCAATAAGCACAAATATTTGCAGCAACATTAATAAACGGAGAGGGCGCCAGCCACGTCCTCTCCCTAACATTTCCAATGCACGAGTGAAAATGGCGGCGACGCGCGGCTCCTTATATAGAACCCGAATCTCGCGAGAATCTGACAGCGGGATGATGACGTTCGGGCGCGCTCGGATTAACCGAGCCATACGGGAGAATCCGAGTATGCCTCGGACCCGTGTAAAATGGGTGAAGTTCGGGGGGGTTCGGTTTCCGAGGAACCGAACCCGCTCATCACTAATTTTGATCCTACAATTGTGAATCAGATAACTGATCTCTTTTTGGTATTTCTTGTCTTTCTTTACAGTAGAATACCCCAAGTTCTCAATAAGTGAGGAAGACATCTCTGTACCCCCTCCTACCAAGAGAGTTGAAATGGGCCAAGCTGTATTTGAAGATATCCTATTTGGCCCACCATCAGCCAAGTTTCTCAATGCTTGGGAGAATACGGAAAAGGTAAGCAGTATTGCAGCATTTCTTATCACCTTTCAGTTTGGAATGAACATATATATTTGTGGAATTCCACTGAATAAAATATAAGTCTTCGTGCAGCTACAGTAGTATATGTAGCTTTCACAATTGTTTATAACAATCCCCCCTCCCGACTACATATCAAAAAGCATGTGTCTTCATAGAAATAAAAAAGTGTGCTTTGAAGAAAGTCTGTGTGAAACAACATGGTTGTTTTTTTTGTCCTGTTACCTACAAAGGATTATTCAGATAATAAACAGGAGACACATCACCACAGCAGTTGGCAGGTGTCAAAAAAGAGATAATTGACTGAATGAGTACAAAGAAGTCACTATTTCTGCTTCTTTGTATAACAGCAAAAAGGCTCATTTTACTAGCATGGATATTTTCTTTTCCATTAGCTGAAGAGAGAAATGAAGCATGAAAAGAGGAGAATGTTTGTATTTAAGAGAAGAAAACAATACAATTTTTTTTAAAGAACTGTTGCAGCAAGTTTCACATGATAATAATTTTGGTATAAGAGCACGATCTGGTTTAATAAGGCTTATAGGCACTGGCATCAATATGGTCAACACAAATTAACATTTCTATTACAGTAGCACACAACCTGCTACTTACTAATAAAGCAAAGACATTTATTGTCTGAGTATTTGATTTCAAATGTAATTGCTGATTGGAATTGTACCTATTGCCTATTTGCGCACTTTTATGAACCCCCTATTTGAGATCCCAGAGTGGAAGTCCGAGGAGTAAGTGTGGATGGTGTGGTGAGTAATAAATGGCAATGCACAGTGGTGGATTGGGCTATGATGAAAAGAATTGGATTGAATTGCTTTATCACAGCCCCGCCCACTTCACCAGTAGGATGGTCTATTATGCCAGGAAAACAGGTGAACTCCACAAAATTTGGGAGTTCCAGTAGATTAGTCTTATACACAATGATGAAGGCTGAACCAAAGCCCATTAATAGACATTGGTCCAGTGCACAAACTGCCTGCACTTAACTGTTGTAGGCGACAGGTGCAATTTAACTTATATTTTTCACTGTTACATTGTGTGTGTGTATGTATATATATATATTGTATATATTGTATTGATGACATTTGAACTACAGTCTGTAATTCGTAAATTACACTTTGAAACATGCACATATAGGTTAGTGGATCTATAGCCTGATATTTGAAAATAACCTTTTAATAGCCATACATATCTCCACACAGACTTTTTTTTAAAAGAGATAAGTGAAAAGTGGCATAAAAACATCACTCCTTTTCCTTTTATCTACATATTTTCATTTCTTTTGCTGCTGGGACAGACCTAGTGGTAAAGGCATACCTCCCAACATGACCCTCTCCCGAAGGGACAGAATGCTCTGCTCCTGGACTTCCCTCTTAATGTATGCTTGCCATCACCTGTGGTGAAACACCTTTCTTATCCATTAACCTGTTCAACACAGGTGCTGGAAATCATACATTAAGAGGAAAGTCCAGGAGCAGAGCATTGTGTCCCTCCTGGAGAGGGTCATGTTGGGAGGTATGGTAAAGGTCATCCCAACAGGGAGATTAAGGAGCCAGTGCCAGTGCCTACCATCTTTTGCAGAGGTGTAAGTCGGAAAGTGCCGTGTGGGGTGCAAATCACGTCCGAAGGGCGCAATGCCATTTAGGAGAAAGCAGGATAAGAAAGATCTTTTCCTGCTTATCTCCTGTAAGCGTGCACATAATGCCATCCTGAGTTGACATTGTGTTGTAGAGAGAAGCTTTGCTTCTTTCATTAAATACAGTTTGTACCTAGATCCCATTGAGACCTATGGGGGCTGCAGTGCTGTTATTAGAGAATGTGATTTCTCTGCACTTTTCTTTCTTTTAAATAGCGAGAAACAATAGTGAGAAACAAGTTAGTGAGAAACAAAATTAAAGGCTTTCTCTAGCAAAAATGCTGGAGAAAAATCTTAATTTCTTTACTAAATAGACCCCATACACTCATATACAGTATTTATAGATGGATTAAAAAAATAAAAAACCCACTTAAGTTTCCCAAAATTCTGTGTCATGTATCTGCCCCTTTGTCTTTTTTTTTTAAAGTTTCTAGACGGCACACGGTTGTTGGGTAGTGCTATAGCTTCACCTGGCTGCCGGACCCGCAATGGTTAATGGGCACCGGCAGCTAAAGTACATGCTGAGCATCGGGAGCTGGGCACACTGACTGCACACAAGTGCAGTGCATTACTGGGAGCTGATGAAGTCCCAGGAGACTTTGAACTAAAGGTCAGAGAGGCATATGCTAATGCTGAGCTCTGATTGGTGGAGCTCATCACATGCTTCTCTGGCCCGTGGAGGAGATCTGCAGCAGCCTCATCATGGGAGGGTCTCATCAAAGTCAGTGAGTGACTGTTTGCTGACTGACTGATCCTGTGTTCTTCTACAGAGCAAGGTATAGAGGGACAAACACAGGCTTTTCTTGAGGGTATGGAGTTTTTTTTAATAAATAAATAAATACATAGGTAGATATATATATATATATATATATATCTACCTATCTATACATATATCTATATCTATCTATCTATATCTATCTATATATATATATATATTTCTCTAACGTCCTAGTGGATGCTGGGGACTCCGTCAGGACCATGGGGAATAGCGGCTCCGCAGGAGACAGGGCACAAAAGCAAGCTTTTAGGATCACATGGTGTGTACTGGCTCCTCCCCCTATGACCCTCCTCCAAGCCTCAGTTAGGTTTTTGTGCCCGGCCGAGAAGGGTGCAATCTAGGTGGCTCTCTTAAAGAGTTACTTAGAAAAAGTTTTTAGGTTCTTTATTTTCAGTGAGTCCTGCTGGCAACAGGCTCACTGCATCGAGGGACTTAGGGGAGAGATTTTCAACTCACCTGCGTGCAGGATGGATTGGATTCTTAGGCTACTGGACATAGCTCCAGAGGGAGTCGGAACACAGGGCTCGCCCTGGGGTTCGTCCCGGAGCCGCGCCGCCGACCCCCCTTGCAGACGCTGAAGATGAAGAGGTCCGGAACCAGGCGGCAGAAGACTCTCAGTCTTCATCAGGTAGCGCACAGCACTGCAGCTGTGCGCCATTGTTGTCAGCACACTTCACACAGCGGTCACGGAGGGTGCAGGGCGCTGGGGGGGGGCGCCCTGGGCAGCAATGTATAATACCTGTATGGCGAAAAATACATCACATATAGCCCTTGAGGCTATATGGATGTATTTAACCCCTGCCAGATATCTAAAACTCCGGAGAAGAAGCCCGCCGAAAAGGAGGCGGGGCCTATTCTCCTCAGCACACAGCGCCATTTTCCCTCACAGAAAGGCTGGTGGGAAGGCTCCCATGCTCTCCCCTGCACTGCACTACAGAAACAGGGTTAAAACAGAGAGGGGGGGCACTGATTTGGCGATATGTATATATATTAAAATGCTATAAGGGAGGAACACTTATATAAAGGTTGTCCCTGGATAATTATAGCGTTTTGGTGTGTGCTGGCAAACTCTCCCTCTGTCTCCCCAAAGGGCTAGTGGGTCCTGTCCTCTATCAGAGCATTCCCTATGTGTGTGCTGTATGTCGGTACGTGTGTGTCGACATGTATGAGGAAAATATTGGTGAGGAGGCGGAGCAAATTGCCTGTAATGGTGATGTCACTCTCTAGGGAGTCGACACCGGAATGGATGGCTTATTTATGGAAATTACGTGACAATGTCAACACGCTGCAAGCCGGTTGACGACATGAGAGGGCCGGCGAACAAATTAGTATCTGTCCAGGCGTCTCAAACACCGTCAGGGGCTGTAAAATGCCCATTTACCTCAGTCGGTCGACACAGACCCAGACACGGACACTGATTTCAGTGTCGACGGTGAAGAAACAAACGTAGTTTCTTTTAGGGCCACACGTTAAGGGCAATGAAGGAGGTGTTACATATTTCTGATACTCCAAGTACCACAAAAAAGGGTATTATGTGTGAGGTGAAAAAACTACCTGTAGTTTTTCCTGAATCAGATAAATTAAATGAAGTGTGTGATGATGCGTGGGTTTCCCCCGATAGAAAATTATTGGCGGTATACCCTTTCCCGCCAGAAGTTAAGGCGCGGTGGGAAACACCCCTCAGGGTGGATAAGGCGCTCACACGCTTATCAGAACAAGTGGCGGTACCATCTACGGATAGGGCCGTACTTAAGGAGCCAGCTGATAGGAGGCTGAAAAATATCCTAAAAAGTATACACACACATGCTGGTGTTATACTGCGACCAGCGATCGCCTCAGCCTGGATGTGCAGAGCTGAGGTGGCTTGGTCGGATTCCCTGACTAAAAATATTGATACCTTTGACAGGGACAGTATTTTATTGACTATAGAGCATTTAAAGGATGCATTTCTATATATGCGAGATGCGCAGAGGGATATTTGCACTCTGGCATCAAGAGTAAATGCGATGTCCATATCTGCAAGAAGATGTTTATGGACACGACAGTGGTCAGGTGATGCAGATTCCAAACGGCACAAAGATGTATTGCCGTATAAAGGGGAGGAGTTATTTGGGGTCGGTCCATGGGACCTGGTGGCCAGGGCAACTGCTGGAAAATCCACCGTTTTTTACCCTAAGTCACATCTCTGCAGAAAAAGACACCGTCTTTTCAGCCTCAGTCCTTTCGTCCCTATAAGAGTCATATCTGCCCAGGGATAGAGGAAAGGGAAGAAGACTGCAGCAGGCAGCCCATTCCCAGGAACAGAAGCCCTCCACCGCTTCTACCAAGTTCTCAGCATGACGCTGGGACCGTACAGGACCCCTGGATCCTACAAGTAGTATCCAAGGGGTACAGATTGGAATGTCGAGAGGTTTCCCCCCTCGCAGGTTCCTGTAGTCTGCTGTACCAATGTCTCCCTCCGACAGGGAGGCAGTATTGAAAACAATTCACAAGCTGTATTCCCAGCAGGTGATAATAAATTTACCCCTCCGACAACAAGGAAAGGGGTATTACTCCACACTATATGGTGGTACTGAAGGCTAGGTGAGACCTATTCTAAATCTGAAAAATTTGAACACTTACAAGGGTTCAAATCCAGATGGAGTCACTCAGAGCAGTGATAGCAAAGAACAAGGGGACTATATGGTGTCCCGGGACATCAGGGATGCTTACCTCCATGTCCCAAAATTTGCCTTTTCTCACCAAGGGTACCTCAGGTTCGTGGTACAGAACTGTCACTATCAGTTTCAAGACGATGCCGTTGGATTGTCCAAGGCACCCCGGGTCCTTACCAAGGTAATGACCGAAAGGAGGATTCGTCTTCAAAGAAAATGGACGACCTCCTGATAAGAACAAGGTCCAGAGAACAGTTGGAGGTCGGAGTAGCACTATCTCAAGTAGTTCTACGACAGCACGGGTGGATTCTAAATATTCCAAAACCGCAGTTGTTCCGACGACACGTCTGCTGGTCCTAGGGATGATTCTGGACACAGTCCAGAAAAAGGTGTTTCTCCCAGAGGAGAAAGCCAGGGAGTTATCCGAGCTAATCGGGATCCTCCTAAAACCAGGAAAAGTGTCAGTGCATCATTGCACAAGAGTCCTGGTAAAAATGGTGGCTTATTACGAAGCGCTTCCATTCGGCAGATTTCACGCAAGAACTCTTCAGTGGGATCTGCTGGACAAATGGTCCGGATCGCATCTTCAGATGCATCAGCGGATAACCCTATATCCAAGGACAAGGGTGTCTCTCCTGTGGTGATTACAGAGTGCTCATCTTCTAGGGGGGCGCAGATTCGGCATTCAGGATTGGATGCTCGTGACCACGGAGGCCAGCCTGAGAGGCTGGGGAGCAGTCACACAAGGAGTGTGATCAAGTCTGGAGAATTCTCTCCACATAAATATACTGGAGCTAAGAGCAAATTTATAATGCTCTAAGCTTAGCAAGACCTCTGCTTCAAGGTCAGCCGGTATTGATCCAGTGGGATAACATCACGGCAGTCGCCCACGTAAACAGAAAGGGCGGCACAAGAAGCAGGAGGGCAGTGGCAAAACTGCAAGGATTTTTCGCTAGGCGGAAAATCATGTGATAGCACTGTCAGCAGTGTTCATTCCGGGAGTGGACGACTGGGAAGCAGACTTCCTCAGCAGGCACGACCTCCACCCGGGAGAGTGGGAACTTCATCGGGAAGTTTTCCGCATGATTGTGAACCGTTGGGAAAGACCAAAGGTGGACATGATGGCGTCCCGCCCGAACAAAAAAATGGGACAGGTATTGCGCCAGGTCACGAGACCTTCAGGCGATAGCTGTGGACGTCCTGGTAACACCGTGGGTGTAACAGTCGGTGTATGTGTTCCCTTCTCTGCTTCTCATAACCAAGGTATTGAGAATTATAAGACATAGAGGAGTAAGAACTATACTCGTGGCTCCGGATTGGCCAAGAGGGACTTGGTAACCGGAACTTCAAGAGATGCTCACAGAGGACTAATGGCCTCGGGAGCTAAGAAGGGATTTGCTTTCAGCAAGTACCATGTCTGTTCCAAGAGGAACCGTGGCATCGGCCTTTAAGAAAGGACCTGCTCCAGCAGGGACCTTGTCTGTTCCAAGACTTACCGCGACTGCGTTTGACGGCATGGCGGTTTGAACGCCGGATCCTAAGGGAAAAGGCATTCCGGAAGAGGTCATACCTACCCTGGTCAAAGCCAGGAAGGAGGTGACCGCACAACTTTATCACCACATGTGGTAAAAATATGTTGCGTGGGTGAGGCCAGGAAGGCCCCACGAAAAAATTTCAACTAGGTCGATTTCTGCACTTCCTGCAAACAGGAGTGTCTATGAGCCTCAAATTGGGGTCCATTAAGGTTCAAGTTTCGGCCCTATAGATTTTCTTCCAGAAAGAATTGGCTTCAGTTCCTGAAGTCCAGACGTTTGTCAAGGGAGTATTGCATATACAGCCCTTGTGTGCCTCCAGTGGCACCGTGGGATCTCAACGTAGTGTTGGGATTCCTCAAATCATATTGGTTTGAACCACTCAAATCTGTGGATTTGAAATATCTCACATGGAAAGTGACCATGCTGTTGGCCCTGGCCTCGGCCAGGCGATTGTCAAAATTGGCGGCTTTGTCTTACAAAAGCCCATATTTGATTTTCCATTCGGACAGGGCAGAACTGCGGACTCGTCCCCAGTTTCTTCCTAAGGTGGTGTCAGCGTTTCACCTGAAACAACCTATTGTGGTGCCTGCGGCTACTAGGGACTTGGAGGACTCCAAGTTGCTAGACGTTGTCAGGGCCCTGAAAATATATATATATATATAATTCCACGACGGCTGGAGTCAGAAAGTCTGACTTGCTGTTTATATTGTAGGCACCCAAAGAGCTGGGTGCTCCTGCTTCTAGGCAGACTATTGCTCGTTGGATTTGTAGTACAATTCAGCTTGCACATTCTGTGGCAGGCCTGCCACAGCCAAAATCTGTAAATGCCCATTCCACAGGGAAGGTGGGCTCATCTTGGGCGGCTGCCCGGGGGGTCTCGGCTTTACAGCTTTGCCGAGCAGCTACTTGGTCAGGGGCAAACACGTTTGCTAAATTCTACAAATTTGATACCCTGGCTGAGGAGGACCTGGAGTTCTCTCATTCGGTGCTGCAGAGTCATCCGCACTCTCCCGCCCGTTTGGGAGCTTTGGTATAATCCCCATGGTCCTGACGGAGTCCCCAGCATCCACTAGGACGTTAGAGAAAATAAGATTTTACTTACCGATAAATCTATTTCTCATAGTCCGTAGTGGATGCTGGGCGCCCATCCCAAGTGCGGATTGTCTGCATTACTTGTACATAGTTATTGTTACAAAAAAATCGGGTTATTATTGTTGTGAGCCATCTTTTTTAGAGGCTACTTCATTGTTATCATACTGTTAACTGGGTTCAAATCACAAGTTGTACGGTGTGATTGGTGTGGCTGGTATGAGTCTTACCCGGGATTCAAGATCCTTCCTTATTGTGTACGCTCGTCCGGGCACAGTACCTAACTGAGGCTTGGAGGAGGGTCATAGGGGGAGGAGCCAGTACACACCATGTGATCCTAAAAGCTTGCTTTTGTGCCCTGTCTCCTGCGGAGCCGCTATTCCCCATGGTCCTGACGGAGTCCCCAGCATCCACTACGGACTATGAGAAATAGATTTATCGGTAAGTAAAATCTTATTATATATATATATATATATATTTTTTTTTTTTTCAGAATATACCTTACATATAGCGTACATACTGCATAGCGGGGTAGATGTATGCTATAGTATGGGGAGGGGAGTGACATCAGCACAGGTTATGATACGGCTTTTCCACCATGTATTATAGCGGCGGTGTGCCCAGTGATAGCTGCAGGTGACGATGGCTTAACTCCACAGCAGGGACAGAGCTCTACCTGGCTGCAGCGGGTGCTGGCACTCAGCAGCATGTGAGGTCTTACAAGATTTTTCGCATGCCCAGTGAGCCGGCTGGAAGGGATAGATAGTACAACGCATCAGCACTAGGCTGATGCGCAGTGGCCACCGACAGGCATCGCCAGAAAACTCCCCCTCTCTGGCAGCCAAGATGTTAATACATCTTGGCGCTAGTGCTTCCCGCTTCGCCTTGGTAAAGAGCCGAAGTGGGCAGTGTGATAGCGGCCTGATATGTGCCAATATCATACATTTACCCCAGTATACCTTATACACACGCATCACTGACAAGGCTGTCTCCATCGCTGGGGAAAAAAATGTGGTTTAACAGGAGAGGGGTTTTGGGTACTCAGGACGTGTGGGGTGAGGGGGTACACATAAAGCCGGCACAGCCAGGCGGGCAGTGGTGACAAGAGGTGGTGGGCCCCCCTTAAGTGACTCGGGCCCCCCAAATGCTTAATCGGCCCTACACACACACACACACACACACACACACACACACACACACACACGAATGTGGAGTGCCGGTTTAGTTTTCTCTCTCTCTCTCTCTCTCTCTCTCTATAGGTGTGTGTGTGTGTGTGTGTGTGTGTGTGTGTGTGTGTTGAAAGATAAACAGTGGCACCCAGGGACTGAATATAAATAAATGTATTAGATCATTTCCAAAACACACCAAAACAACCATCTTCTCTGGTTCCACCTTGACAAAGGGGCTTGCGAAACCTAAAACGTTTGTGTGTTTTGGAAATGATCTCATACAGTCCCTGAGTGCCGCTGTTTATTTTTCAACCTGTTTCTACTCTACACAGAGGGCATGGGTGCAGAGTGTCAGGCTAGACTCACTTGTGTGTACATAGCAGTGGTGTGCGGTGAGGTCAGAATTTTTGTCTGTTTCTCTTTTCTTTCTGGTATAACGCAAAAACTACTGGATGAATTTGAATCATGTTTTCACTGTTGTATAGCTGAAGGTGCATACACACTGGGCGTGTTTGCCCAGCGTGTATGCACAGCGATGATCGTGGACATCCCTGGCAGGAAAATAGCTCAGTGCATACACACTGTGCTATTTTCCCTGTGCCAGCGATGTCCATGGGGGGAAAGAGGGGGGGGGGGAGTGGATGAAGCACTTTTCACAGTAGGCAGCGATGATGCGGGAGCACGCACAAGAAAGTGTTAAAATGTCCCCCTCAGAAGCATAACTAGCCTCGGGCTCTTTGAGCCGGTCCTGCTTGCAAAAATACAGGGAAAAAATTGATTGGAGGTTCACCGTATTTAAATAAATAGCACCGGACTCTTGGACCAGTTCTGGTTCCAAAAATACGGGGGATAAAAGAAGTAGGGGTCCCCCATATTTTTGAAACCAGCACCAAGCTCCACTAGCCAGGGAGGTGATGCCGCAGCCGGGGTACCCTTTTATATAGGTCCCTGCGGCCAAACCATCACTCCCCCCAACTAGTCACCCATGGCTGTCCTTCCCATCCCTGGGTGGTGGATGGGGGGCTGATAGCCAAAATTGTGTCAAAATAAAGACACTGTTTTTTTTTGTGTGCAACTACAAGTCCCAGCAAGCCTCCCTCGCTTGCTGGTACTTGGAGAACCACAAGTACCAGTATGCGGGGAAATAACGGGCCCGCTGGTACCTGTAATTCCACAACAAAAGAAATATCCAAATAAAAACACAACACACACTGTGAAAGTACTCACTTTGTGACTAAAATCTCGCTGCAACCGCACTTGCAAATCACTTGCTGCGCTGTGTGCACTGCAGCTCATACACAAGTGCAGTATGAAAACATCAATTAATATGCATACAACCACCACTTTGCATCCACACCTGAATGATCCCCATATTGCACACCCCGAACGCAAAAAGTTATATATGTATGCAAATATAAATACATAACTATGTATACCGTAGATAAACAAGATCTATTTTGTGTGAAAAGCTAGCTATGTATCAATCACTAATCAGGCAGGTTATCTTGACTCATGAAGTGTCAGTTACACATCAATCCAGTAGATGGTGCACCAAGACAAATACTACACCCTATGGTTACACATAATGCGAGTTGATATATATCATAGAGTCGCTGGTCATGTTACTTGCAACCTTTCACTGTTAGGTTAATTAGCAGCAGATTTTTTATCTATAAGATAAGGTATCCGGATGGTAGGTCGACACTACTTGGGTTGACCATTGATATGGTCGACATAGGACACATTAAAATAGTGGTCGACCTAATGACTGTCGACCTTAACTAGGTCGGCTCTTTATACCATAACAGATCATAATTGTTTGACTAAAGTGAATTTATACTGGACTGTGATCATCACAATATTGGGGCGAATTCAGACCTGATCGCTGCTGTGCGTTTTCGCACAGCGGGCGATCAGGTCTGAACTGTTCATGCGCAGGCACTGCAGTGCGCCGGCGCATGCCAGAGATGCGATCGGCATCTCAGCCCAGTGATCACCTCTGCCTGATTGACAGGCAGAGGCATTCGCTGGGCGGGAGAAGGTGGACCGGCGGCGTTGGGCCGCCGTTTTGGGGGCACGGTCTGGGCAACACGAGCATGCCCGGACTGTGTGGGGAACAGGCTGCGGAGGCTGTGTGGTGTTACACGCAGCCGCTGTGACCTGGAGAGCGGTGAGTAGCTCCCTGCCAGCGTGCAGGAGCTGCGCTGGTAGGGAGCTACTCTTCAGGTACAAAAGCATCACTGCCGTGCAATGCTTTTGTACCTGTGTGGGGTGGAGGGCAGAGCTAGACATGCGGGACGGACTGCCCCTGTGCTGGGGTAGTCTGTGATTACCCCCATTAGATGGTACTACCGTCTTTGTGAAATAAAGTCTGCTGAACAATAACAGACATCTGCGGGCAAACGATAGTGTATATGTATATATATCTATATGTATCTATATATCTCTATATATATCTCTATATCTATATATCTATCTATATATATATATATATATATTTCTCTTACGTCCTAGAGGATGCTGGGGACTCCGTAAGGACCATGGGGTATAGACGGGCTCCGCAGGAGATAGGGCACCTAAAAAGAACTTTGACTATGGGTGTGCACTGGCTCCTCCCTCTATGCCCCTCCTCCAGACCTCAGTTAGATCTTGTGCCCAGAGGAGAATGGGTGCACTGCAGAGAGCTCTCCAGAGTTTTCTGTGGAAAAATAATTTTGTTAGGTTTTTTATTTTCAGGGAGTCCTGTTGGCAACAGGCTCCCTGCATCGTGGGACCGAGGAGAGAGAAGCAGAGCTGGCTTGTCAAGTTGGGCACTGCTTCTAAGGCTACTGGACACCATTAGCTCCATAGGGAGTCGGAACACAGGTCTCACCTGGGGTTCGTCCCGGAGCCGCGCCGCCGTCCTCCTCACAGATGCCGAAGATAGAAGCCGGGTTAGTATGAGAAGGCAGAAGACATCAGATCTTCATGAGGTAAGGCGCACAGCGGTAAGCTGCGCGCCATTGCTCCCATTCACACACACAGAGCAGCACTGAAGGGTGCAGGGCGCAGGGGGGGGCGCCCTGGGCAGCAATAAACCTCACATTTGGGCACTGACAAGGTAGATTAGGCTGCTGGGCAGTAATTCTACAATCCCCCGCCATTTTCTATAAAAAAATCACCGGGACCGAAGCCCGCCGTCGGGTGGGCGGAGCTTGATCCCCAGCACTAACCAGCTCCATTTTCTCCACAGAAGCTGCATGAGAAAACGCTGGCTCCCTGGTCTCTCTCCTGCTGAACATTCAGGCTGGAAAAAAGAGGAGGGGGGCATTTTGAGCGCAGTGAGTGGAAATCTGGTCATGTTATATATATATATATATATATATATATATATATATAAAAGCGCTATCTGGTCATATTTATCCAGTGTTATTAAGCGCTGGGTGTGTGTTGGCATACTCTCTCTCTGTCTCTCCTAAGGGCCTGGTTGGGGTTTTGTCCCCTTATAGGTTAATCCCTGTGTGTGTGGGGTGTCGGTACATGTGTGTCGACATGTCTGAGGTGGAAGGCTTCTCCAAGGAGGAGGTGGAGCAAATGAGTGGTGTGTTCCCGTCGGTTGTGCCGACTCCAGATTGGATGGACATGTGGCATATGTTGAATGCAAGTGTGGCATCTTTACATAAAAAGCTTGATAAGGCTGATTTAGGGGGGACATCAGGGGGTCAATCCTCAGATTGGACCGACTCACAGGGCCCGTCGGGGTCTCAAAAGCGTCCCTTAACACAAGACACTACTACCGACACGGATTCTGATTCCAGTGTCGACTATGACGAAGTAAAATTGCACCCTATGGTGACTAAAACCATTCAGTGTATGATTGTGGCAATAAGGGATGTGTTGCATATTGTGGATGAACCCTCTGTCCCCGACACAAGGGTACACATGTTTAAGGAAAAGAAACAGATTATTAACTAAGTCCTCCCCGGCTGCTCCAAAACCCACAGCATGACGCTGGGGCTCCCCCGAGGGAGTCTGCACCGGTGGGGGCACATCTTCGACTTTTCAGTCAGGCCTGGGTCAGTTCGGACCTGAATCCCTGGGTGTTGGAAATAGTTTCCCAGGGTTACAAATTGGAATTCGAGGAGGTGCCCCCGCGCCGATTTTTCAAATCGGCCCTACCAGCTTCCACATCGGAAAGGGATGTAGTGTTAGCTGCAATTCAAACGCTGTGTATACAGCAAGTGATAATCAAGGTACCCCTGCACCAGCAGAGAAGAGGTTACTACTCAACCCTATTTGTGGTCCCGAAACCGGACGGTTCGGTCAGACCTATTTTGAATCTGAAATCCCTAAACCTGTACATAAGAAGATTCAAAATGGAATCTCTCAGAGCGATAATAGCCAACATGGAGAAGGGGGAGTTTATGGTGCCTCTGGACATAAAGGATGCGTACCTTCATGTCCCCATATATGCCCCCCATCAGGAATACCTGAGATTCGCTGTACAGGATTGTCATTACCAATTTCAGATGTTGCCGTTTGGACTCTCCACGGCCCCGAGGATTTTCACCAAGATAATGGTGGAAATGATGGTGGTCCTGCGCAAACATGGAGTCACAATTATCCCATACTTGGACGATCTCCTGATAAAAGCGAGATCAAGGGAGAAATTGCTGAACAGTGTGGCGCTCTCGTTGAGAGTGCTCCAGCAACACGGTTGGATTCTAAATCTACCGAAGTCACAGTTGATTCCGACAACTCGACTACCGTTCCTAGGTATGATACTGGATACGGAACAAATGAAGGTTTTCCTCCCAATAGAGAAAGCCCAAGACATACAGAACATGGTCAGAGACCTGCTAAAACCGAAAAGGGTGTCAGTTGACCAATGCACTCGAGTTCTGGGGAAAATGGTGGCGGCCTACGAGGCCATTCCCTTCGGCAGGTTCCATGCAAGGACTTTTCAATGGGACCTTCTGGACAAGTGGTCCGGGTCCCATCTGCACTTACATCGGAAAATAACTCTGTCCCCAGGGACCAGAGTGTCCCTCCTGTGGTGGTTGCAAAGTGCTCTCCTCCTGGAGGGTCGCAGGTTCAGAATTCAGGATTGGATCCTGGTTACCACGGACGCGAGCCTCCGAGGATGGGGAGCGGTCACACAGGGAAAACATTTTCAGGGTCTTTGGTCAGACCAGGAGTCCTGTCTACACATCAATGTGTTGGAACTCAGGGCCATTTACAACAGCCTTCGACAAGCGGAGAGTTTTCTTCGAAACCTACCGGTTCTGATTCAATCAGACAATGTCATAGCAGTGGCTCATGTGAACCGCCAAGGCGGGACAAAAAGCAGAGTCGCGATGGCGGAAGCCACAAGGATCCTTCGCTGGGCGGAAAATCATGTAAGCGCTCTGTCGGCTGTCTTCATTCCGGGAGTGGACAACTGGGAAGCAGACTTCCTCAGCAGACAAGATCTCCATCCAGGAGAGTGGGGACTTCATCAAGAAGTCTTTGCAGAAGTTACACGTCTTTGGGGAACTCCTCAAATAGACATGATGGCGTCACGCCTCAACAAAAAACTTCAGAGGTACTGCGCCAGGTCTCGGGACCCTCAGGCAATAGCAGTGGACGCTCTGGTAACACCGTGGGTGTTCAAATCGGTCTACGTGTTTCCTCCTCTTCCTCTCATCACAAAAGTGTTGAGGATCATAAGACGAAGAAGAGTACGAACGATACTCGTTGTCCCAGACTGGCCTCGAAGGGCCTGGTACTCGGATCTACAAGAGATGCTCACAGGAGATCCCTGGCCTCTTCCTCTGAGGGAAGACCTGTTGCAGCAGGGGCCCTGTGTATTTCAAGACTTACCGCGGTTACGTTTGACGGCATGGCGGTTGAACGCCGAATCCTAGCGAAAAAGGGGATTCCGGAAGAGGTCATCCCTACGTTAATAAAGGCTAGGAAGGAGGTGACGATAAAACATTACCACCGTATCTGGCGAAAGTATGTGTCTTGGTGTGAGACCAAGAATGCACCTACGGAAGATTTTCATCTGGGTCGTCTTCTCCACTTCCTACAGACAGGAGTGGATATGGGCCTGAAATTAGGCTCGGTTAAGGTACAGATTTCGGCCCTCTCGATTTTCTTTCAGAAGGAATTGGCCTCTCTTCCAGAAGTCCAGACGTTTGTAAAGGGAGTGCTGCACATCCAGCCCCCTTTTGTGCCTCCAGTGGCACCATGGGACCTGAACGTGGTGTTGCAGTTCCTAAAATCACACTGGTTTGAACCGCTAAACAAGGTTGAGTTGAAATTTCTTACCTGGAAGGTGGTCATGTTGTTGGCCTTAGCATCAGCAAGGCGAGTGTCAGAATTGGCGGCTTTGTCACACAAGAGCCCCTACTTGATTTTTCATGTGGATCGAGCTGAATTGAGGACACGTCCGCAATTTTTGCCTAAAGTGGTTTCTTCGTTCCATATGAATCAACCTATTGTGGTGCCTGTGGCTACAAGTGACCTGGAGGATTCCAGATCCCTGGACGTAGTCAGGGCCTTAAAAATTTATGTAGCCAGGATGGCTAGAATTAGGAAAACAGAGGCTCTGTTTATCCTGTATGCGGCCAATAAGATTGGCGCTCCTGCTTCGAAGCAGACTATTGCTCGCTGGATCTGTAATACGATTCAGCAGGCTCACTCTACGGCTGGATTACCGGTACCAAATTCGGTAAGGCCCATTCCACTAGGAAGGTGTGCTCTTCTTGGGCGGCTGCCCGAGGCGTCTCGGCTTTACAACTTTGCCGAGCGGCGACTTGGTCGGGGTCAAACACTTTTGCTAAATTCTACAAGTTTGATATCCTGGCTGATGAGGACCTAGCGTTTGCTCAGTCGGTGCTGCAGAGTCATACGCACTCTCCCGCCCGATTGGATCCTTTGGTATAAACCCCATGGTCCTTACGGAGTCCCCAGCATCCTCTAGGATGTAAGAGAAAATAAGATTTTAAACATACCGGTAAATCTATTTCTCCTAGTCCGTAGAGGATGCTGGGCGCCCGTCCCATTGCGGAAACTCTGCAAGACTTGTATATAGTTGTTGCTTACATAAGGGTTATGTTACAGTTGACATTGGTCTTGGACCGTTACTGTCGTTTGTTCATACTGTTAACTGGTTATGTATGTTCCAGGTTACATGGTATGATTGGTGTGGGCTGGTATGAATCTTGCCCTTGGATTGCTAAATCCTGCCTTGTATTGTCCATCTCCTCTGGGCACAGTTCTCTAACTGAGATCTGGAGGAGGGGCATAGAGGGAGGAGCCAGTGCACACCCATAGTCAAAGTTCTTTTTAGGTGCCCTATCTCCTGCGGAGCCCGTCTATACCCCATGGTCCTTACGGAGTCCCCAGCATCCTCTACGGACTAGGAGAAATAGATTTACCGGTGGGTTTAAAACCTTATTTTATATATATATATACACATTTCTGCTGCGGGGTACACTGGGCTCCACAAGTCTGGACAATGGGGTGTAGAGTAGGATCTTGATCCGAGGCACCATCAGGCTCAAAGCTTTGACTGTTCCCAGAATGCACAGCGCCGCCTCCTCTATAACCACGCCTCCCAGCACAGGAGCTCAGTTTGTCAGTTGGTGCTGCAGTAAGCAGGCACTTAACAGAGGGGCTGCTCCAGGCAGCCCTAAGAAAAGCTTTTTATGAGGTAAAAAGTGAAGACTTCAAGGGCAGCAGCAGGGGTAAATGTCTTCTGACATTCTCTGCTGCAGCTCCAGCTCTCCCCAGCGGCGCTGTACACTCCCGAGCCCTGGTTGCCGGGTACCTACAGCGGAGGCTCCGGTTTACTTCACGTTAGGCACACACGGCTGGGGCTCTCCAGGATCGCGTGGCCGCGCTTCGGGAGGTAGTAAGTGGGTCCCGCTCGCGGGACCCGGTCTTTATCGCAATCCGGCGCGGTCAGTGGGAGGCGGGCCGCGCGCGCTGGGGGTGGACACTGTGGATACAGGCGATCCCACTAGATCACCCGGTGGTTTTGCCAGCAAGGGGGATAAGGCTTAGACCTGAAGCCCCTCCCCCAGCCCCAGGGCGCCATTTCCCAGCAAGTGTTCCCGCCCTGGAGCTGCATCTCTGTCTTTCCTCACTCCCTGTCAGTGTCTGCGGCGCCATTACTCCTCAGCTCACTGTTCCTGGGACTGCTTGGGCAAATCCTCCTATGTAAAGCCGCCTGGTTGTCAGTGCTGTGACTTTACATGACACTTAAGTATTCTACCTGCCTTTTTAGTCAGTGTTAGTAAGAAAGAGTGCATTTAGTCAGGGGTTTATAGTACAATTACCCTGTGATATACATCCAGTTTCCTACTGTGTAGTGTTATATCTATTGACTATATAGCTGTGTAAGCTAGTCCAGTGCAGTATTATTGTCAGTAATAACCTCTGCATTGTACAAACTGTGACTATTTGTGTGTGCATTGATAGCTGAGTGGTGTCCATCTCGTGTCTTTCACTCAACTTGCTATCCCTATATTCTATAACCTGAGGGGGCTTGGTGCGTCAGGTGTTATTTAATATAGGATTTTCACAAAGATATACTGTATTACGTATTTTTCTCTGTGATTTAGTCACCATATCTCTCCTTTATCTCTGCTGGTGCTGACTACACTGCGCAGGGGTTTGGGTTTAGGGATATAGTGCTGCTAATAATTGTACTGTGTTACCTCATACTCAGTGGCGTAAGTTCGTCCCAGTTGCCCGGAGGCAAGATAAATATTGGCGCCCCCCCTATTTCCTATATTAAGATAAATAAATGTATGTATGTGTGCGTGCGTATATGTGTGTGTGTGTGTGTGTGTGTGTGTGTGTGTGGTGTTCTGAAAAAAATGTATATACTGCATTTATACATTTAATTGTCTTTTATTTTAAATCACACAATTCTTAGCAGTCATACCCAGGATTAGAACCCATGACTTGTTACACTAACAGCAGACACTTTACTGATGGAGCTATTTGCTCCTGTAGAGGAAGCATGAGAATTCTAACTATATGAAGGTACGTGTAATTGTCAGAGAAATAACTTCATATAGTTAGAATTCTCATATTTCCTATACAGGAGCAAACATCTTCATCAGTAAGGTTTCTGCTTCTAGTGTAATAGGGTGTGGTTTCTAATCCTGGGTGTGATACCTGTAAAATGTGTATATTCAGTATAATAAAGAGGGTGTGATTTGTAAGGTGCAGGGACCAGTGAGGAAGTCGGCTACTGAAAAGACAGCGACAGATATCAATTAACTTAATTCAATGGTGTCACAGAATGGGAGGAGAGGTGTCCCCCTTCAGAGCAGGAGCCCGGCGGCAGATGACTCCGTTGCCTCCCAGAGTTCTGCCTCTGCTCATACTGCAAGTTATATCATGTCTGCTTCTGAGGGTAATGGTTCTGGGGCGGAACACACTGCTGGTGTTGCTGAAGCCACAGGCACATATGGGGAGAATATAGCAGCTGTGGGCTCTGGTTCTGGGGGCTGCTTGCCCCCCAGTGGGACTGTGGCAACGGAGGCACATACTGACCCTCCGTGGGCCGCTTTTTCCACGCTTCTGCATACGCTAGTTCATAAACTAACACCCCCTATGGGACCCCCAATGCTGGTACAACCGTATGTGGTCCCTGCAGCTAACCCGCCGTGGGCGGATGATTTATCAGCTCAATTAAAGAAGTTGAACCAGTCCCTGACTACTAAAAGTCTGACCAACGCTCGCCTAAGTCCAAGAGGTCCTCTAAGCGAGCGCTCGTCTCCTCACAATCCACTGCTGTCACTGACACCTCGTCTGATGAAGACAGCACATAAACTGACCCCACAGGTTCTGACTCAGATATGGCTGATGGGTTCACATGTGGATGTTCCTGATCTTTTGGAGGCTATTAAATTAATTCTGCAGATTACGGATAATACCGAGCCATCCGTTCCTCCTAAGAAACCAGATAGGTTCAAGCGTCAGAAGGTGATTAAACAAGTTTTACCTCACTCTGACCACCTAGTGGATATACGTCAGGAACCCTGGCAAAGCCCGGGTACGAAGTTTGTGCCTCAAAAGAAGATGCTGGCTCGCTATCCCCTCGCGCCAAAGCTGTCTAAGAATTGGGAAACGCTTCCTCCAGTAGACTCACATGTGGCTAGGATGGTGGTTTCCTCAGCTCTACCTGTCACTACCATCACATCTCTAAAAGAGCCTACGGATAAACATGTCGAGGGTTGTCTAAAAGCGATTTACACCCTCACGGGTGCTGCACAAAGGCCCACTATTGCAGCTACATGGGCGGCAGAGGCTATTGAAGCATGGGCCTTGGAGTTAGAGGCTGAAATCTCCTCTGACCATGCTAGACAATGCTTGTCATATATCGTCACAGCTTCTCGCTATATTAAAGAGGCGGCTTCTGATGCCGGTATCCTAGCAGCCAAGGCCTCTACTACGTCAGTCCTGACTCGCAGGATATTGTGGCTGAGATCCTGGTCTGTGGATCTGGACTCTAGAAAAACCCTGGAGGTACTCCCTTTCAAGAGGGATATTCTGTTTGGGGAGGACTTAAATAAGATAGTGGCTGACTTGGCTACTGCCAAAACTGCCTGTCTGCCTAATACAGCTCCTTCTGGGTCGAAGGCCAAAGGCACGTCCTTTCGCCCCTTTCGTCCTTCAGGTAAAGCAAAAGGTCAGGCGTACCATAAGCAGGCCCGCACTTCCAAACATGGTAAGCCGAAGCCCAAAAGAGCCTGGGCTGCCCGTCAGCCAGCAGCCAAGACCAATAAGCCTGCTGCATGACGGGGCGGGCCTCCCCTTGGGGGATCCCAGGGTGGGGGGCCGGCTTCTAGGGTATACCCAGGAATGGTTGAAGACCACTTCAGATGCCTGGGTACGGGAAGTCGTCACTCGAGGTTACGCTATAGCCTTCAAAAACCGACCCCCTCATCCATTTTGCCAGACAGACGTCCCGTCGGACCAGACTAAGGCAAACACTCTACATTCGGTGGTACAGACCCTCCTGGATACAGGAGTCGTAGTACAGGTGCCTCTTGCTCAGAGGAGCTGGGGGTACTATTCTCCACTGTTTCTAGTCCTGAAACCAAATGGGTCCTCCCGGCCCATTCTCAACCTCAAGGCACTGAACAAATTTGTGAAGGTTTCCAAGTTCTGTATGGAAACCCTTCGCTCTATAGTTCTGGCCTTGGAACCTGGGGATTATATGGTCTCCCTGGATATACAGGATGCTTACCTGCATATTCCTATAGCAGCGTCGCATCAGCAATACCTGAGGTTTGCGGTTGGCAACCTCCATTACCAGTTTCGGGCATTACCTTTTGGTTTAACCACGGCTCCGCGAGTCTTCACCAAAGTTATGGCGGTGATGACGGTGGTACTCCGCCGTCAAGGGGTCAGGATACTGCCATATCTGGATGACTTGTTAATCCTGGCAAATTCCCCAGATCTTCTCCTGCGTCATCTTGATATGACGGTCCGGTTTCTACAAGCCCACGGGTGGCTCATCAACTGGAAGAAATCCTCCCTGGTCCCTGCTCAGAGCATGGTGCATCTGGGAGCGCTGTTGGACACTCACAACCAGAGGTTATTCTTGTCTCAGGAGAAAGTCCTGAAACTTCAGGACAGGATTCGTTGCTTCCTTTCTCGTCCGCAAGTGTCGATACATTCGGCAATGCAGGTGCTGGGCCTCATGGTGTCAGCATTCAACATGGTGGAGTATGCTCAATTCCATTCTCGCCCCTTCCAGAAGCTGATTCTAGCCAAGTGGGATGGCCTGCCTCACCGGATCAGGTCTCACATGATCTCTTTGACTTCAGAGGTCCGTTTGTCGCTGCTCTGGTGGCTCCTGGACCGACAATTGTGCAGAGGCCGTCCCTTCTGGATATCCAACTGGGTCCTGTTGACGACAGATGCCAGTCTAAGAAGTTCGGGTGCAGTGCTGGAGCAGCATTCCTTGCAGGGTCGGTGGACCAAGGAGGAATCTCTCCTCTCGATCAACATTCTGGAATTGCGGGCGGTCTTCAATGCGTTGAACCTAGCCCAGCATTTGATTCAGAACCGTCCTGTTCAAGTACAGTCGGACAACGCCACCACAGTGGCTTACATAAATCATCAAGGCGGCACTCGAAGCCGTTTGGCAATGAAGGAAGCCTCACGGATTCTACGTTGGGCAGAACGCCATCTACCGGCAATATTCATTCCGGGAGTCCTGAATTGGGAAGCGGACTTTCTCAGTCGTCAGGACGTGCATGCCGGCGAGTGGGGCCTCCATCCAGAAGTGTTTCAACTCCTCATGGAAAGGTGGGGTCTTCCAGATGTGGATCTGATGGCGTCTCGACACAATCACAAGGTTCCGGTCTTCGGAGCAAGTACAAGGGATCCTCAAGCAGCATTCGTGGATGCGCTAGCAGTGCCGTGGAGGTTTCGGCTGCCATACGTGTTCCCTCCGGTGTCACTCCTGCCCAGGGTAATTCGGAAGTTCAAGCAAGAAAAAGGAAATCTGCTTCTCATAGCTCCGGCGTGGCCCAGACGGCACTGGTTCTCAGACCTGCAAGGGCTATCGTCAGAGCGTCCACTTCTACTTTCACAACGCCCAAACCTCCTCGTTCAGGGCCCCTGTGTCTACCAGGACCTAGCCCGGCTGTCTTTGACGGCGTGGCTCTTGAAGCTTCCGTCTTAAGAGCTAAGGGTTTTTCTTAAGAGGTCATTAAAACTATGTTGCGGGCCCGGAAACCGGCCTCTGCTCGGATTTACCATCGGGTCTGGCATTCCTACTTTGTTTGGTGCGCATCTAACCATTATGACGCTTCCAAGTTTAGTACAGCCAAACTTTTGGCTTTTCTACAGCAGGGCCTAGATTTAGGCCTGCGTCTGGCCTCCCTCAAGGTTCATATTTCTGCCTTGTCGGTGTGGTTTCAGAGAAAAATTGCGACTTTACCTGATGTTCATACTTTCATTCAGGGTGTGTTGCGTATCCAACCTCCCTATGTCCCGCCTGTGGATCCTTGGGACTTGTCAGTGGTTTTGGAGGTGGTACGGGCTCTCCGTATCTATGTGAAGAGAACTGCTTCTATTCGAAAGTCTGATTCTCTCTTTGTTTTGTTTGGATTTCACAAACATGGCTGGCCTGCTCACAAGCACACCCTGGCCAGGTGGATTAGAATGGTTATTGCGCATGCTTATGTGAAGGCTGGTTTGTCAGCTCCTGTTCTCATTACGGCCCATTCTACTCGGTCTGTTGGACCTTCTTGGGCGGCCCAACGTGGTGCGACCCTTGACCAATTGTGCAAGGCGGCTACGTGGTCCTCCAGGAACACGTTCATAAGGTTCTATGCCTTCGATACTGCCGCTTCCCAGGATGCTTCCTTTGGACGCCGGGTTCTTGTGCCCGCAACAGTGCGTCCCATCCCATAAGGAACTGCTTTAGGACATCCCCATTGTCCAAACTTGTGGAGCCCAGTGTACCCCGCAGCAGAAAACGAGTTTTATGGTAAGAACTTACCCTTGTTAAAACTCTTTCTGCGAGGTACACTGGGCTCCACAAGGCACCCACCCTGACGCACTTAGCTTCTTTGGGTTGATATGGCATTAGCCGCTGACACTTCTCCTGTCGTGAGAGTGTGGTGTATGTGGCTACTAACCGTTGTCGTCTCTTTTCCTGCTACTGCATTGGGCTGGTTAACTAAACTGAGCTCCTGTGCTGGGAGGCGGGGTTATAGAGGAGGCGGCGCTGTGCTTTCTGGGAACAGTCAAAGCTTTGAGCCTGTTGGTGCCTCGGATCAAGATCCTACTCTACACCCCATTGTCCAGACTTGTGGAGCCCAGTGTACCTCGCAGAAAGAGTTTTAACAAGGGTAAGTTCTTACCATAAAACTCGTTTTATATATATATATATATATATATATATATATATATATATGTACACAGTGCATCCAGAAAGTATTCACAGTGCTTCACTCTTTCCACATTTTGTTATGTTACAGCCTTATTCTAATATGGAATAAATTCATTTTTCTCTCAAAATTCTACACACAATACCCCATAATGACAACATGAAAAAAGTTTGTTTGAGATTTTTGCAAATTTATTAAAAATAAAAAAACGAAGAAATCACATGTATATAAGTATTCACAGCCTTTGCCATGAAACTCAAATTGGAGCTCAGGTGCATCTTGTTTCCATTGATCATCCTTGAGATGTTCCTACAGCTTAATTGGAGTCCACCTGTGGTACTGTAAATTCAGTTGATTGGACATGATTTGGAAAGGCACACACCTGTCTATATAAGGGCCCACACTTGACAGTGCATGTCTGAGCATAAACCAAACATGAAGTCAAAGGAATTGTCTGTTGACCTCCGAGACAGGATTGTCTTGAGGCACAAATCTGGGGAAGGGTACAGAAAAATATCTGCTGATTGGAAGGTCCCAATGAGCACAGTGTCCTTCATTATCCGTAATGGAAGAAGTTTGGAACAACCAGGACTCTTCCTAGAGCTGGCCGGCCATCTAAACTGAACCATCATATGTTTGTCCATGGACTGGCACTCCATTTTGCTGCCGGTGCCCTCACAAAGGGATAAATACCACCAATACAGGTGCGGCATTCAAAGGCAATCATTCTCAAAGAAATACAGAACCGGTAATGCTGTTTCAATGTTTCAATATTCATATATTGTCATCAGGATAATACAACTGTAACAGTCACATACCTTATATAGCACCCATCCACCACGTGAAATGCCAAGATGGCGGCGGGGACCTGGCCAAGTTTTAGGAGGGTTAGTGTCCCGGTCGGACCTCATGGTGGTATGCGCCATGAGGAACTTTGACCCAGGAAACCTGTTTTGGCCCTTAAACTGGATAGATTTCAAAGAAAACTTCACAGAGTGGTAACATTGGATCCCAGAAAATATACTAGGGAGTTGTGGTCCCATTCAGACCTCCTGTTGGTGTCCACAGTACAGAACTTTGACTCGGGGAGCCTGTTCTGGGTCTTCCAACTGGATGGATTTGGATGAAAACTTTAATGAACTGTAATAACAGACAGAAATTATCATTCAGTGACCTGAAATACCTGACTTAAATAACCAAAAATCAAGGAACTAAAATAACCAACAAATGAAGGTGGGAACACAAAACATTTTGCGCAGGCAAAAGCCTTGGAATAGCAGCATTGATAACAGAAGGAAAACTTTAAACCCATTTTGCAATGTAAAAGTGATTATAACACTAAATAAAGAAAAGCTGGGGATGAGGGCTACTGGCGACCTCCAAAAACAAAAATGACTATGGGCAGCCACCTCATGGGTGTGTTGGAAAATGTACTGAGCTACTAATTATTTTTAATATGTTGACAGTTACAGTAAAATCATAGATAACTTAATAATTGGAAAGTTTTATGCAAACAACAGGTGTCTGAAACTCCAATAGTAGAGGTAGCCATACATATATTTCTCTGACGTCCTAGTGGATGCTGGGAACTCCGTAAGGACCATGGGGAATAGACGGGCTCCGCAGGAGACTGGGCACTCTAAAAGAAAGATTAGGTACTATCTGGTGTGCACTGGCTCCTCCCACTATGACCCTCCTCCAGACCTCAGTTAGATTTCTGTGCCCGGCCGAGCTGGATGCACACTAGGGGCTCTCCTGAGCTCCTAGAAAGAAAGTTTATTTTAGGTTTTTTATTTTACAGTGAGACCTGCTGGCAACAGGCTCACTACATCGAGGGACTAAGGGGAGAAGAAGCGAACCTACCTGCTTGCAGCTAGCTTGGGCTTCTTAGGCTACTGGACACCATTAGCTCCAGAGGGATCGACCGCATGGAACTGGCCTTGATGTTCGTTCCCGGAGCCGCGCCGCCGTCCCCCTTACAGAGCCAGAAGCAAGAAGAGGTCCGGAAAATCGGCGGCAGAAGACTTCGGTCTTCACCAAGGTAGCGCACAGCACTGCAGCTGTGCGCCATTGCTCCTCATGCACACTTCACACTCCGGTCACTGAGGGTGCAGGGCGCTGGGGGGGGGCGCCCTGAGGGCAATATATGACACCTTGGCTGGCAAATCTACATCATATATAGTCCTAGAGGCTATATAGATGTAAAATTACCCCTGCCAGTATTCCAGAAAAAGCGGGAGAAAGTCAGTTGAAAAAGGGGCGGGGCTTCTCCCTCAGCACACTGGCGCCATTTTCTCTTCACAGTGCAGCTGGAAGACAGCTCCCCAGGCTCTCCCCTGTAGTTTTCAGGCTCAATGGGTTAAAAAGAGAGGGGGGGCACAACATTTAGGCGCAATATTGTATATACAAGCAGCTATTGGGAAAAATTCACTCAATATGGTGTTAATCCCAAAATTATATAGCGCTCTGGTGTGTGCTGGCATACTCTCTCTCTGTCTCCCCAAAGGGCTGTGTGGGGTCCTGTCCTCAGTCAGAGCATTCCCTGTGTGTGTGTGCGTTGTGTCGGTACGGCTGTGTCTACACGTTTGATGAGGAGGCTTATGTGATGGCAGAGCAGATGCCGATAAATGTGATGTCGCCCCCTGTGGGGCCGACACCAGAGTGGATGGATAGGTGGAAGGTATAAACCGACAGTGTCAACTCCTTACATAAAAGGCTGGATGACGTAACAGCTATGGGACAGCCGGCTTCTCAGCCCGCGCCTGCCCAGGCGTCTCAAAGGCCATCAGGGGCTCAAAAACGCCCGCTCCCTCAGATGGCAGACACAGATGTCTGACTCCAGTGTTGACGAGGTTGAGACATATACACAATCCACTAGGAACATCCGTTACATGATCCCGGCAATAAAAAATGTGTTACACATTTCTGACATTAACCCAAGTACCACTAAAAAAGGGTTTTATGTTTGGGGAGAAAAAGCAGCCAGTGTTTTGTTCCCCCATCAAATGAGTGAATGAAGTGTGAAAAAGCGTGGGTTCCCCCGATAAGAAACTGGTAATTTCTAAAAAGTTACTGATGGCGTACCCTTTCCCGCCAGAGGATAAGTTACGCTGGGAGATATCCCCTAGGGTGGATAAGGCGCTCACACGTGTCAAAAAAGGTGGCACTGCCGTCTTAGGATACGGCCACTTTGAAGGTACCTGCTGATAAAAAGCAGGAGGCTATCCTGAAGTCTGTATTTACACACTCAGGTACTAGACTGAGACCTGCAGATAGTGCTGCTGCAGCGTGGTCTGTAACCCTGTCAAACAGGGATACTATTTTGCGAACATAAGACGTCGTCTTATATATGAGGGATGCACAGAGGGATATTTTGCCGACTGGCATCCAGAATTAATGCAATGTCCATTCTGTCAGGAGGGTATTAGAGACCCGACACTGGACAGGTGATGCTGACTTTAAAAGGCACATAGAGCCTTATAAGGGTGAGGAATTGTTTGGGGATGGTCTCTGGGACCTCGTATCCACAGCAACAGCTGGGAAGAAAATTTTTTACCTCAGGTTTCATCACAGCCTAAGAAAGCACTGTATTATCAGGTACAGTCCTTTCGGCTTCAGAAAAGCAAGCGGGTCAAAGGCGCTTCCTTTCTGCACAGAGACAAGGGAAGAGGGAAAAAGCTGCACCAGTCAGCCAGTTCCCAGAATCAAAATTCTTCCCCCGCTTCCACTGAGTCCACCGCATGACGCGGGGGCTCCACAGGCGTAGCCAGGTACGGTGGGGGGCCGCCTAAAAAATTTCAGCGATCAGTGGGC
Source organism: Pseudophryne corroboree (assembly GCF_028390025.1). NCBI lineage: Eukaryota > Metazoa > Chordata > Amphibia > Anura > Myobatrachidae > Pseudophryne > Pseudophryne corroboree. Next base: position 217,237,353 of record NC_086453.1, on the reverse strand, counting down.
TCGCTCACAGGTGGATCCCTGGATCCTTCAAGTAGTATCTCAGGGGTACAAGCTGGAATTCGAGGCGTCTCCCCCCCGCCGTTTCCTCAAATCTGCCTTGCCGACAACTCCCTCAGGCAGGGAGGCTGTGCTAGAGGCAATTCACAAGCTGTATTCCCAGCAGGTGATAGTCAAGGTGCCCCTACTTCAACAAGGACGGGGTTACTATTCCACACTGTTTGTGGTACCGAAACCGGACGGTTCGGTGAGACCCATTTTAAATTTGAAATCCTTGAACACATACATAAAAAAATTCAAGTTCAAGATGGAATCGCTCAGGGCGGTTTTCTCTGACGTCCTAAGTGGATGCTGGGACTCCGTAAGGACCATGGGGAATAGCGGCTCCGCAGGAGACAGGGCACAAAAGTAAAGCTTTAGGATCAGGTGGTGTGCACTGGCTCCTCCCCCTATGACCCTCCTCCAAGCCTCAGTTAGATTTTTGTGCCCGAACGAGAAGGGTGCAGGCTAGGTGGCTCTCCTGAGCTGCTTAGAAGTAAAGTTTAAATAGGTTTTTTATTTTCAGTGAGACCTGCTGGCAACAGGCTCACTGCTTTGAGGGACTAAGGGGAGAAGAAGCGAACTCACCTGCGTGCAGAGTGGATTGGGCTTCTTGGCTACTGGACATTAGCTCCAGAGGGACGATCACAGGTACAGCCTGGATGGGTCCCGGAGCCGCGCCGCCGGCCCCCTTACAGATGCTGAAGAGTGAAGAGGTCCAGAAATCGGCGGCAGAAGACGTTCCTGTCTTCATTAAGGTAGCGCACAGCACTGCAGCTGTGCGCCATTGCTCCCAGCACACTTCACACTGCGGTCACTGAGGGTGCAGGGCGCTGGGGGGGGGGGCGCCCTGGGCAGCAATGTAAATACCTCCTATGGCAAAAAAATACATCACATATAGCCCCTGGGCTATATGGATGTATTTAACCCCTGCCAGTTTTCCAGATAAAAGCGGGAGAAGAGCCCGCCGAGAAGGAGGCGGGGCCTATCTCCTCAGCACACGGCGCCATTTTCCCACACAGCTCCGCTGGTAGGAAGGCTCCCAGACTCTCCCCTGCACTGCACTACAGAAACAGGGTACAACAGAGAGGGGGGGCACTTATTTGGCTAAAAATATATATAAGCAGCTATAAGGGATAGACACTTATTATAAGGTTGTCCCTATACAGTTTATAGCGCTTTGGTGTGTGCTGGCAAACTCTCCCTCTGTCTCCCCAAAGGGCTAGTGGGGTCCTGTCCTCTATCAGAGCATTCCCTGTGTGTGTGCTGTGTGTCGGTACGTTTGTGTCGACATGTATGAGGAGAAAAATGATGTGGAGACGGAGCAGATTGTCTGTAATAGTGATGTCACCCCCTAGGAGGTCGACACCTGAGTGGATGTACTGTTGAAAATTACGTGACAGTGTCAGCTCTGTATAAAAGACAGTGGTTGACATGAGACAGCCGGCTACTCAGCTTGTGCCTGTCCAAACGTCTCATAGGCCGTCAGGGGCTCTAAAGTGCCCGTTACCTCAGATGGCAGATACAGACGCCGACACGGATACTGACTCCTGTGTCGACGGTGAAGAGACAACCGTGATTTCCAATAGGGCCACACGTTACATGATTGAGGCAAGGGAAAATGTTTACACATTTCTGATAATATGAGTACCACCAAAAAGGGGTATTATGTTTGGTGAGGAAAAACTACCTGTAGTTTTCCTGAATCTGAGAAATAAAATGAGGTGTGTGATGATGCGTGGGTTTCCCCCCGATAACAATTGATAATTTCTAAAAAGTTATTGGCAGTATACCTTTTCCCGCCAGAGGTTAGGGTGCGTTGGGAAACACCCCCTAGGGGGGATAAGGCGCTCACACGCTTGTAAGAACAAGGGCTCTACCCTCTCCTGAGATGGCCGCCCTTAAGGATCCTGCTGATAGAAAGCAGGAGGGTATCCTAAAATGTATTTACACACATACTGGTGTTATACTGCGACCAGCAATCGCCTCAGCCTGGATGTGCAGTGCTGGGTTGGCGTGGTCGGATTCCCTGACTGGAATTATTGATATCCTAGATAAGGACAGTATATTATTGCCTATAGAGCATTTAAAATATATGCGAGATGCACAGCGGAATATTGCCGACTGGCATCAAGTATAAGTGCGTTGTCCAACTCTACCAGTAAATGGTCAGGTGAGGCGGATTCCAAACGGCATTTGGAAGTATTGCCTTAAAAAAGGGGACATTTGGGGTCGGTCTTTCAGACCTGGTGGCCACGGCAACAGCTGGGATATCCACGTTTGTACCCCAGGTCGCCTCTCAAAATAAGACGCAGTATTATCAGGCGCAGTCCTTTGTTGGCAAGCGGACAAAAGGTTCCTCTTTTCTGCTCGTGACAGAGGGAGAGGAAAAAGGCTACAGAGATGAGCCAGTTCCCAGGAACAGAAACCCTTTCCCGCCTCTGCCAAGCCCTCAGTATGATGCTAGGGCTTTACAAGCTCAGGCACGGTGGGGTCCCGTTCTCAATGAATTTCAGTGCGCAGTGGGCTCACTCGCAAGTAGACCCCTGGATCCTTCAGGTAATATTTCAGGGGTACAAATTGGAATTCGAGACGTCTCCCCCTCGCCGTTTCCAAAAGTCGGTTTTACCGACGTCTCCCTCTGACAGGGAGGCAGTTTTGGAAGCCATTCACAAGCTGTATTCCCAGCAGGTGATAATCAAGGTACCCCTCCTGCAAAAGGAAACGGGGTATTATTCCACACTATTGTGGTACCGAAGCCAGACGGCTCGGTGAGACCGATTCTAAATCTAAAATCTTTGAATACAGAGGTTCAAATTCAAGATTGAGTCACTCAGAGCAGTGATTGCGAACCTGGAAGAAGGGGACTACATGATGTCTCGGGACATCAAGGATGCTTACCTTCATGTCAAAAAAAAAATGTACCCTTCTCACCAAGGGTACCTCAGGTTATTGCACAGAACTGTCACTATCAGTTCAGACGCTGCCGAAGGGATGGTCCACGGCACCCCGGGTCTTTACTAAAGTAAGGACCGAAATGATGATATTCCTTCGAAGGAAGGGAATTTTAGTTATTCTTTACTTGGACGATTCCCTGATAAGGGTAAGATCCAGGGAACAGTTGGAGGTCAGTGTAGCACTATCTCAGGTAGTGTTGCGGCAGCACGATTGGATTCTCAATATTCCAAAATCGCAGCTGGTTCCGACGACTTGTCTTCTGTTCCTAGGGATGATCCTGGACACAGTCCAGAAAGAAGGTGTTTCTCCCGGAGGAGAAAGCCAGGGAGTTATCCGAGCTAGTCAGGAACCTCCTAAAACCGAGCCAAGTCTCAGTGCATCAATGCACAAGGGTTCTGTGTAAAAATGGTGGCTTCCTACGAAGCAATCCCATTTGGCAGATTCCACGCAAGGACTTTCCAGTGGGAACTACTGGAAAAATGGTCCGGGTCGCATCTTCAGATGCATCAGTGGATAACCCTGTCACCAAGGACAGGGGTATCCCTCCTGTGGTGGTTGCAGAGTGCTCATCTTCTAGAGGGCCGCAGATTCGGCATTCAGGACTGGGTCCTGGTGACCACGGATGCCAGCCTGCGAGGCTGGGGAGCAGTCACACAGGGAAGGAATATCCAGGGCTTATGGTCAAGCCTGGAGACATCACTTCACATAAATATCTGAAGCTAAGGGCCATTTACAATGCTCTAAGCTTAGCAAGACCTCTGCTTCAAGGTCAGCCGGTGTTGATCCAGTCGGACAACATTACGGCAGTCACCCACGTAAACAGACAGGGTGCCACAAGAAGCAGGAGGGCAATGGCAGAAGCTGCAAGGATTCTTCGCTGGGCGGAAAACCATGTGATAGCACTGTCAGCAGTATTCATTCCGGGAGTGGACAACTGGGAAGCAGATTTCCTCAGCACGACCTCCACCCGGGAGAGTGGGAACTTCACCCAGAAGTCCTCCACATGATTATAAACCGTTGGGAAAAACTCGACAGGTATTGCGCCAGGTCAAGGGACCCTCAGTCAATAGCTGTAAAGGCTCTGGTAACACCGTGGGTGTACCAATCAGTGTATGGGTTCCCTCCTCTGCCTCTCATACCCAAGGTACTGAGATTGATAAGATGGAGAGGAGTAAGCACTATATTCGTGGCTCCGGATTGGCCAATAAGGACTTGGTAACCGGAACTTCAAGAGATGCTCACGGAGGATCCGTAGCCTCTACCTCTAAGAAGGGACCTGCTCCAGCAAGGACCCTGTCTGTTCCAAGACTTACCGCGGCTGCGTTTGACGGCATGGCGGTTGAACGCCGGATCCTGAAGGAAAAAGGCATTCCGGATGAAGTCATCCCTATCCTGATAAAAGCCAGGAAGGATGTAACCGCAAAACATTATCACCGCATTTGGCGAAAATATGTTGCGTGGTGCGAGGCCAGTAAGGCCCGACGGAGGAAATTCGACGATTCCTACATTTCCTGCAAACAGGAGTGTCTATGGGCCTGAAATTGGGGTCCATTAAGGTTCAAATTTCGGCTCTGTCAATTTTCTTCCAAAAAGAACTAGCTTCAGTCCCTGAAGTTCAGACGTTTGTAAAAGGGGTACTGCATATACAGTCTCCTTTGGTGCCTTCAGTGGCACCTTGGGATCTCAATGTAGTTTTTGGGTCCCAAAAGTCTTGGTTTGACCCACTTAAATCTATGGAGTTAAAATATCTCACAGGAAAAGTGGTCATGCTGTTGGCTCTGGCCTGGGCCAGGCGCGTGTCAGAATTGGCGGCTTTATCCTGTAAAAGCCCTTATCTGATTTTCCGTTCGGACAGGGCGGAATTGAGGACTCGTCCTCAGTTTCTCCCTAAGGTGGTTTCAGCGTCCACCTGAACCAACCTATTGTGGTGCCTGCGGCTACTAGGGACTTGGAGGACTCCAAGTTGCTAGACGTTGTCAAGGCCGGAAAATATATGTTTCCAGGACGGCTGGAGTCAGAAAATCTGACTCGCTGTTCATCCTGTATGCACCCAACAAGCTGGGTGCTCCTGCTTCTAAGCAGACGATTGCTCGTTGGATTTGTAGTACAATTCAGCTTGCACACTCTGTGGCAGGCCTGCCACAGCCAAAATCTGTTAAAGCCCATTCCACAAGGAAAGTGGGCTCATCTTGGGCGGCTGCCCGAGGGGTCTCGGCTTTACAACTTTGCCGAGCAGCTACTTGGTCAGGGGCAAACACGTTTGCTAAATTCTACAAATTTGATACCCTGGCTGAGGAGGACCTGGAGTTCTCTCATTCGGTGCTGCAGAGTCATCCGCACTCTCCCGCCCGTTTGGGAGCTTTGGTATAATCCCCATGGTCCTTACGGAGTCCCAGCATCCACTTAGGACGTCAGAGAAAATAAGAATTTACTTACTGATAATTCTATTTCTCGTAGTCCGTAGTGAATGCTGGGCGCCCATCCCAAGTGCGGATTGTCTGCAATACTTGTATATAGTTATTGTTACAATAACATCGGGTTGTTTATTGTTGTGAGCCATCTTTCAGAGGCTCCTACGTTTTATCATACTGTTAACTGGGTTCAGATCACAAGTTGTATGGTGTGATTGGTGTGGCTGGTATGAGTCTTACCCGGGATTCAAAATCCTTCCTTATTATGTACGCTCGTCCGGGCACAGTATCCTAACTGAGGCTTGGAGGAGGGTCATAGGGGGAGGAGCCAGTGCACACCACCTGATCCTAAAGCTTTACTTTTGTGCCCTGTCTCCTGCGGAGCCGCTATTCCCCATGGTCCTTACGGAGTCCCAGCATCCACTACGGACTACGAGAAATAGAATTATCGGTAAGTAAATTCTTATTATTGCAAGCCTGGAGGAGGGGGATTACATGGTATCCCTGGACATCAAGGATGCTTACCTACATGTCCCCATTTACCATCCTCACCAGGAGTACCTCAGATTTGTGGTACAGGATTGCCATTACCAATTCCAAACACTGCCGTTTGGACTGTCCACGGCACCGAGGGTCTTTACCAAGGTAATGGCAGAAATGATGATACTCCTTCGAAAAAAGGGAGTTTTAATTATCCCGTACTTGGACGACCTCCTTATAAAGGCGAGGTCCAAGGAGCAGTTGTTGGTCGGAGTAGCACTATCTCGGGAAGTGCTACAACAGCACGGATGGATTCTATACATTCCAAAGTCACAGCTGGTTCCTACCACACGCCTACTGTTCCTGGGGATGGTTCTGGACACAGAACAGAAAAAAGTGTTTCTCCCGCAGGAGAAAGCCAAGGAGCTGTCATCTCTAGTCAGAGACCTCCTGAAACCAAAACAGGTATCGGTGCATCACTGCACACGAGTCCTGGGAAAAATGGTAGCTTCTTACGAAGCAAAATTCCATTCGGCAGGTTCCATGCAAGAACCTTTCAGTGGGACCTCTTGGACAAGTGGTCGGGATCGCATCTTCAGATGCATCGGCTGATAACCCTGTCTCCAAGTACCAGGGTATCTCTACTGTGGTGGCTGCAGAGTGCTCATCTTCAAGAGGGCCGCAGATTCGGCATACAGGACTGGGTCCTGGTAACCACGGATGCCAGCCTTCGAAGCTGGGGGGCAGTCACACAGGGAAGAAATTTCCAAGGACTTTGGTCAAGTCAGGAGTCGTCCCTACACATAAATATTCTGGAACTGAGGGCCATTTACAATGCCCTAAGTCTGGCAAGTCCTCTGCTTCAACACCAGCTGGTACTGATCCAATCAGACAACATCACGGCAGTCGCCCATGTAAACCGACAGAGCGGCACAAGAAGCAGGATGGCGATGGCAGAAGCCACAAGGATTCTCCGATGGGCGGAAAATCACGTCTTAGCACTGTCAGCAGTGTTCATTCCGGGAGTGGACAACTGGGAAGCAGACTTCCTCAGCAGACACGACCTACACCCGGGAGAGTGGGGACTTCATCCAGAAGTCTTCCAACTGTTGGTAAACCGTTGGGAAAGGCCACAGGTGGACATGATGGCGTCCTGCCTAAACAAAAAACTAGATATTGCGCCAGGTCAAGGGACCCTCAGGCAATAGCTGTGGACGCTCTAGTGACACCGTGGGTGTACCAGTCGGTTTATGTATTCCCTCCTCTGCCTCTCATACCAAAGGTACTGAGAATAATAAGAAAACGAGGAGTAAGAACGATACTCGTGGTTCCGGATGGGCCAAGAAGAGCTTGGTACCCAGAACTTCAAGAAATTATATCAGAGGACCCATGGCCTCTACCACTCAGACAGGATCTGCTACAGCAGGGGCCCTGTCTGTTCCAAGACTTACCGTGGCTGCGTTTGACGGCATGGCGGTTGAATTCCGGATCCTAAAGGAAAAGGGCATTCCGGAAGAAGTCATTCCTACGCTGATAAAAGCCAGGAAAGAAGTAACCGCAAACCATTATCACCGTATTTGGCGAAAATATGTTGCGTGCTGTGAGGCCAGGAAGGCCCCAACAGAGGAATTTCAGCTGGGTCGTTTTCTGCACTTCCTACAGTCAGGGGTGACTATGGGCCTAAAATTGGGTTCCATTAAGGTCCAGATTTCGGCTCTGTCGATTTTCTTCCAGAAAGAACTGGCTTCACTGCCTGGAGTTCAGACATTTGTAAAGGGAGTGCTACATATTCAGCCCCCTTTTGTGCCTCCTGTGGCACCTTGGGATCTCAACGTGGTGTTGAGTTTCTTAAAATCACATTGGTTTGAGCCACTTAAAACTGTGGATTTGAAATATCTCACGTGGAAAGTGGTCATGTTATTGGCCTTGGCTTCGGCCAGGCGTGTGTCAGAATTGGCGGCTTTGTCATGTAAAAGCCCTTATCTGATTTTCCATATGGATAGGGCAGAATTGAGGACTCGTCCCCAGTTTCTCCCTAAGGTGGTATCAGCTTTTCACTTGAACCAACCTATTGTAGTGCCTGCGGCAACTAGGGACTTGGAAGATTCCAAGTTACTGGACGTAGTCAGGGCCTTTAAAATTTATATTTCCAGGACGGCTGGAGTCAGGAAAACTGACTCGCTTTTTATCCTGTAGGCACCCAACAAAATAGGTGCTCCTGCTTCTAAGTAGACTATTGCTCGCTGAATTTGTAGCACAATTCAGCTGGAGCATTCTGCGGCTGGATTGCCGCATCCTAAATCAGTAAAAGCCCATTCCACGAGGAAAGTGGGCTCATCTTGGGCGGCTGCCCGAGGGGTCTCGGCTTTACAATTTTGCCGAGCTGCAACTTGGTCAGGGGCAAACACGTTTGCTAAATTCTACAAAATTGATACCCTGGCTGAGGAGGACCTTGAGTTCTCTCATTCGGTGCTGCAGAGTCATCCGCACTCTCCCGCCCGTTTTGGAGCTTTGGTATAATCCCCATGGTCCTTACGGAGTTCCCAGCATCCACTAGGACGTCAGAGAAAATAAGATTTTACTCACCGGTAAATCTATTTCTCGTAGTCCGTAGTGGATTCTGGGCGCCCATCCCAAGTGCGGATTGTCTGCAATACTTGTATGTAGTTATTGCCTAACTAAGGGTTATTGTTGAGCCATCTGTTGAGAGGCTCAGTTATATTTCATACTGTTAACTGGGTGTAGTATCACGAGTTACACGGTGTGATTGGTGTGGCTGGTATGAGTCTTACCCGGGATTCAAAATCCTTCCTTATTGTGTCAGCTCTTCCGGGCACAGTATCCTAACTGAGGTCTGCAGGAGGGTCATAGTGGGAGGAGCCAGTGCACACCAGATAGTACCTAATCTTTCTTTTAGAGTGCCCAGTCTCCTGCGGAGCCCGTCTATTCCCCATGGTCCTTACGGAGCTCCCAGCATCCACTACGGACTACGAGAAAATAAGAATTTACTTACCGATAATTCTATTTCTCATAGTCCGTAGTGGATGCTGGGGACTCCGAAAGGACCATGGGGAATAGCGGCTCCGCAGGAGACTGGGCACAAAAGTAAAAAGCTTTAGGACTACCTGGTGTGCACTGGCTCCTCCCCCTATGACCCTCCTCCAAGCCTCAGTTAGGATACTGTGCCCGGACGAGTGTACACAATAAGGAAGGATTTTGAATCCCGGGTAAGACTCATACCAGCCACACCAATCACACCGTACAACTTGTGATTTGAACCCAGTTAACAGCATGATAACAGAGGAGCCTCTGAAAAGATGGCTCACCACAATAATAACCCGATTTTTGTAACAATAACTATGTACAAGTATTGCAGACAATCCGCACTTGGGATGGGCGCCCAGCATCCACTACGGACTATGAGAAATAGAATTATCGGTAACTAAATTCTTATTTTCTCTAACGTCCTAGTGGATGCTGGGGACTCCGAAAGGACCATGGGGATTATACCAAAGCTCCCAAACGGGCGGGAGAGTGCGGATGACTCTGCAGCACCGAATGAGAGAACTCCAGGTCCTCCTCAGCCAGGGTATCAAATTTGTAGAATTTTGCAAACGTATTTGCCCCTGACCAAGTAGCTGCTCGGCAAAGTTGTAAAGCCGAGACCCCTCGGGCAGCCGCCCAAGATGAGCCCACTTTCCGTGTGGAATGGGCTTTTACAGATTTTGGCTGTGGCAGGCCTGCCACAGAATGTGCAAGCTGAATTGTACTACCAATCCAACGAGCAATCGTCTGCTTAGAAGCAGGGGCACCCAGCTTGTTGGGTGCATACAGGATAAACAGTGAGTCAGATTTTCTGACTCCAGCCGTCCTGGAAACATATATTTTCAGGGCCCTGACTACGTCCAGCAACTTGGAATCCTCCAAGTCCCTAGTAGCCGCAGGCACCACAATAGGCTGGTTTAAGTGAAATGCTGAAACCACCTTAGGGAGAAATTGAGGACGAGTCCTCAATTCTGCCCTGTCCGTATGAAAAATCAGGTAAGGGCTTTTATAGGATAAAGCCGCCAATTCTGATACACGCCTGGCTGAAGCCAGGGCTAACAGCATTACCACTTTCCATGTGAGATATTTTAAGTCCACAGTGGTTAGTGGTTCAAACCAATGTGATTTTAGGAATCCCAAAACTACATTGAGATCCCAAGGTGCCACTGGAGGCACAAAAGGAGGCTGTATATGCAGTACCCCCTTGACAAACGTCTGAACTTCAGGAACTGAAGCTAGTTCTTTTTGGAAGAATATTGACAGGGCCGAAATTTGAACCTTAATGGACCCTAATTTGAGGCCCATAGACAGTCCTGTTTGCAGGAAATGCAGGAATCGACCCAGTTGAAATTCCTCTGTAGGGGCCTTCCTGGCCTCACACCACGCAACATATTTACGCCAAATACGGTGATAATGTTGCACAGTTACATCCTTCCTGGCTTTGATCAGGGTAGGGATAACTTCATCCGGAATGCCTTTTTCCTTCAGGATCCGGCGTTCAACCGCCATGCCGTCAAACGCAGCCGCGGTAAGTCTTGGAACAGACATGGTCCCTGCTGGAGCAGGTCCTTTCTTAGAGGTAGAGGCCACGGGTCTTCCGTGAGCATCTCTTGAATTTCCGGGTACCAAGTCCTTCTTGGCCAATCCGGAGCCACGAGTATAGTCTTTACACCTCTCCTTCTTATGATTCTCAGTACCTTGGGTATGAGAGGCAGAGGAGGGAACACATATACTGACTGGTACACCCACGGTGTTACCAGAGCGTCCACAGCTATTGCCTGAGGGTCCCTTGACCTGGCGCAATATCTGTCCAGTTTTTTGTTGAGGCGGGACGCCATCATGTCCACCTTTGGTTTTTCCCAACGGTTCACAATCATGTGGAAGACTTCTGGGTGAAGTCCCCACTCCCCCGGGTGAAGATCGTGTCTGCTGAGGAAGTCTGCTTCCCAGTTGTCCACTCCCGGAATGAACACTGCTGACAGTGCTATCACATGATTTTCCGCCCAGCGAAGAATCCTTGCAACTTCCGTCATTGCCCTCCTGCTTCTTGTGCCGCCCTGTCTGTTTACGTGGGCGACTGCCGTGATGTTGTCCGACTGGATCAACACCGGCTGACCCTGAAGCAGAGGCCTTGCCTGACTCAGGGCATTGTAAATGGCCCTTAGTTCCAGGATATTTATGTGAAGTGACGTTTCCATGCTTGACCACAAGCCCTGGAAATTTTTTCCCTGTGTGACTGCTCCCCAGCCTCTCAGGCTGGCATCCGTGGTCACCAGGACCCAATCCTGAATGCCGAATCTGCGGCCCTCTAGGAGATGAGCACTCTGTAACCACCACAGGAGAGACACCCTTGTCCTTGGAGACAGGGTTATCCGCTGATGCATTTGAAGATGCGATCCGGACCATTTGTCCAGCAGATCCCACTGAAAAGTTCTTGCGTGGAATCTGCCGAATGGAATCGCTTCGTAGGAAGCCACCATCTTTCCCAGGACCCTTGTGCATTGATGCACTGACACTTGGCCTGGTCTTAGGAGGTTCCTGACTAGGTCGGATAACTCCCTGGCTTTCTCCTCCGGGAGAAACACCTTTTTCTGTACTGTGTCCAGAATCATCCCTAGGAACAGCAGACGTGTCGTCGGAATCAGCTGCGATTTTGGAATATTTAGAATCCATCCGTGCTGTCGTAGTACTACTTGAGATAGTGCTACTCCGACCTCTAACTGTTCTCTGGACCTTGCCCTTATCAGGAGATCGTCCAAGTAAGGGATAATTAAGACGCCTTTTCTTCGAAGAAGAATCATCATTTCGGCCATTACCTTGGTAAAGACCCGGGGTGCCGTGGACAATCCAAACGGCAGCGTCTGAAACTGATAGTGACAGTTCTGTACCACAAACCTGAGGTACCCTTGGTGAGAAGGGCAAATTGGGACATGGAGGTAAGCATCCTTGATGTCCAGAGACACCATATAGTCCCCTTCTTCCAGGTTCGCTATCACTGCTCTGAGTGACTCCATCTTGAACTTGAACCTTTTTATGTAAGTGTTCAAGGATTTCAGATTTAAAATGGGTCTCACCGAGCCGTCCGGCTTCGGTACCACAAACAGCGTGGAATAATACCCCTTTCCCTGTTGTAGGAGGGGTACCTTGATTATCACCTGCTGGGAATACAGCTTGTGAATGGCTTCCAATACCGCCTCCCTGTCGGGGGGAGACGTTGGTAAAGCAGACTTCAGGAACCGGCGAGGGGGAGACGTCTCGAATTCCAATTTGTACCCCTGAGATACTACCTGCAGGATCCAGGGGTCCACTTGCGAGTGAGCCCACTGCGCGCTGAAATTCTTGAGACGGGCCCCCACCGTGCCTGAGTCCGCTTGTAAGGCCCCAGCGTCATGCTGAGGACTTGGCAGAAGCGGGGAGGGCTTCTGTTCGTGGGAAGAGGCTGTCTGCTGCAGTCTTTTTCCCCTTCCTCTGCCCCGGGGCAGATATGAGTGGCCTTTTGCCCGCTTGCCCTTATGGGGACGAAAGGACTGAGCCTGAAAAGACGGTATCTTTTTCTGCTGAGAGGTGACCTGGGGTAAAAAGGTGGATTTCCCAGCCGTTGCCGTGGCCACCAGGTCCGATAGACCGACCCCAAATAACTCCTCCCCTTTATACGGCAATACTTCCATATGCCGTTTGGAATCCGCATCACCTGACCACTGTCGCGTCCATAACCCTCTTCTGGCAGAAATGGACATCGCACTTACTCTTGATGCCAGAGTGCAAATATCCCTCTGTGCATCTCGCATATATAGAAATGCATCCTTTAAATGCTCTATAGTCAATAATATATTGTCCCTGTCCAGGGTATCAATATTTTCAGTCAGGGAATCCGACCAAGCCACCCCAGCACTGCACATCCAGGCTGAGGCGATTGCTGGTCGCAGTATAATACCAGTATGTGTGTATATACTTTTTAGGATATTTTCCAGCTTCCTATCAGCTGGTTCCTTGAGGGCGGCCGTATCAGGAGACGGTAACGCCACTTGTTTTGATAAGCGTGTGAGCGCCTTATCTACCCTAGGGGGTGTTTCCCAACGTGCCCTAACCTCTGGCGGGAAAGGGTATAATGCCAATAATTTTTTAGAAATTAGCAGTTTTTTATCGGGGGAAACCCACGCTTCATCACACACCTCATTTAATTCATCTGATTCAGGAAAAACTACGGGTAGTTTTTTCACACCCCACATAATACCCTTTTTTGTGGTACTTGTAGTATCAGAAATGTTCAAAACCTCCTTCATTGCCGTGATCATGTAACGTGTGGCCCTACTGGAAAATACGTTTGTTTCCTCACCGTCGACACTGGAGTCAGTGTCCGTGTCAGTGTCTGTATCGACCTGAGGTAACGGGCGTTTTAGAGCCCCTGACGGTGTTTGAGACGCCTGTACAGGTATTAACTGATTTGTCGGCTGTCTCATGTCGTCAACAGTCTTTTGTAAAGTGCTGACACTATCACGTAATTCTTTCCATAAGACCATCCAGTCAGGTGTCGACTCCCTAGGGGGTGACATCACTAACACAGGCAATTGCTCCGCCTCCACACCATTTTCCTCCTCATACATGTCGACACAACGTACCGACACACAGCACACACACAGGGAATGCTCTGGGGAGACAGAGGGAGAGTTTGCCAGCACACACCAGAGCGCTATATATATATATATATAGGGATAACCTTATATAAGTGTTTTTCCCTGATATAGCTGCTGTATATATTTATCTGCCAAATTAGTGCCCCCCCTCTCTTGTTTTACCCTGTTTCTGTAGTTCAGGACTGCAGGGGAGAGTCAGGGAGCCTTCCTCCAACGGAGCTGTGAGGAAAAAATGGCGCCAGTGTGCTGAGGAGATAGGCTCCGCCCCCTTCTCGGCGGCCTTTCTCCCGCTTTTTTATGGGAAAATTGGCAGGGGTTAAATGCATCCATATAGCCCAGGAGCTATATGTGATGTATTTTTTGCCAAAAAAAGGTGTTTTTATTGCGTCTCAGGGCGCCCCCCCCCCAGCACCCTGCACCCTCAGTGACCGAAGTGTGCTGAGAGCAATGGCGCACAGCTGCGGTGCTGTGCGCTACCTTATTGAAGACAGGACGTCTTCTGCCGCCGATTTTCCGGACCTCTTCAGTCTTCTGGCTCTGTAAGGGGGCCGGCGGCGCGGCTCTGGGACCCATCCATGGCTGGGCCTGTGATCGTCCCTCTGGAGCTAATGTCCAGTAGCCTAAGAAGCCCAATCCACTCTGCACGCAGGTGAGTTCGCTTCTTCTCCCCTTAGTCCCTCGATGCAGTGAGCCTGTTGCCAGCAGGTCTCACTGAAAATAAAAAACCTACTTTAAACTTTTACTCTAAGCAGCTCAGGAGAGCCACCTAGATTGCACCCTTCTCGTTCGGGCACAAAAATCTAACTGAGGCTTGGAGGAGGGTCATAGGGGGAGGAGCCAGTGCACACCAGGTAGTCCTAAAGCTTTTTACTTTTGTGCCCAGTCTCCTGCGGAGCCGCTATTCCCCATGGTCCTTTCGGAGTCCCCAGCATCCACTAGGACGTTAGAGAAATAGGTTTACCGGTGAATAAAATCTTATTATATAGTATATATATATACAGTCTATGTAATAGATGTGATGAGGATTTTAAGTTGGATAAGAAAGGGCATGTGTAACTGTTAATAATTTTTATTTTCATCTGACTCTCATTAATCACGCTCGCTCCAGATATGGCCCTGTCACTGAAAGGGGTGGATTTTTTCACTTGAAATCCCGTCAACAATTCAGGTATAAAGGGTATGTGGACCAAGTTTGTTCCAGATCCATCAAGCCATGTTGGAGCTTATGAAGAACATACATACAGTATATACATACTTTGACTTTTAGCTATATATGGATGTTTGGCTATTGCCCTGAAAGGGGTTGATTTTTTAAATTGAGCCTTGTAAGTATTTTAAGTTGGATAATTAAGGGTACGTGTAACGGTCAATAATTTCTGTTTTCCTCTCACTCCCTTTAATCACACTCTAAGTCTGTGGCTGATGCATTGCACTGAGCTGCTTTCATCTTTGTCCAGTCACAAACCTTATGTGGGTAGCTTTTCCGGTGATATCGCCTACTGCTGGTGCGCCGCGTGTTGCCAGGGCTCTGGAGGAGATTGAGACAGGGTATCAGCCGGAACGTCCTGGTATAAGCAGTTGTTACCATTATGAAATGTATTATTTATTAACAGTTTCTTATATAGCGCATCATATTCTGCTGCATTTTTCAATTGGAACAACAGTAATAGAACAGAACTTGGTAAAAACAGATGTTGGAGGTTGGAAGGCCCTGCTCGCAAGTTTACAATCTATAGGGAATTAGGCATTGATACACAAGAATAGATGCTACCTATTGCATAATGGTCCACCAGCTTGCAAAGGTTCTTAATGGACTGTAAGATATGGTCACCCAGCAATGTTGGCCAAGGGTCAGGAGGGTGTGAAAGTGAACAAAGACAAAATATGTGAGGTTATGTGTGGACTGTACAGAGGGGAATTAATTAGATAGGGAGGAATTGAAGGTTATGTGGGTGGGTCCGGAATTTGATAAGCTTGTCTGAAGAGGTGAGTTTTCAGGGAACATTTGAAGGTTAGGAGACTAGAGGTGAGTCTTATTGTGCATTGGAGGACATTCCACAGAGTAGGCACAGCCCAGATAAAGTCCTGTCATTTTGAGTGGGAGCAAATAATGCATGTGGATGAGAGACTCAAATCTTTTGCAGAGCGGAGAGGTCGTGTAGGGAGATATTTTGAGATAAGTGAAGAGATGTATGTTGGTGCAGTTTTGTTAATAGCTTGTATGTAAGTAAAAGTATTTTATGTTAAATACGGTAGAATTCCGGTAACCAATGGAGTGATTGACAGAGTGGACCCACAGAAGATGAACGTCTAGCGAGGAAAATCAGCCTCGCAGCTGCATTCAAAATGGATTGTAGTGGTGAGAGCCTGTTTTTGGGAAGACCAGTCAGGCAACTATTGCTATAATCATTGCAGGAGATAATGAGTACATGGATTAGAGTTTTTGCTGTGTCTTGTGTAAATATGGTTGTATTTTGAATATGATTCTTAGATGTACGTAACAGAATTTTGAGACAGATTGAATGTTGGGAACAAAGGACAGTTCAGAGTCAAAAATGACATCTAGGCAGCGAGCTTGTGGGGTAGGGTTGATTGTTGAGTTCTCAACAGTGATACAGATATCAGGTTGGTAGCTATTATTGGCTGGTGGAAATATAATTATTTCTATTTTGGAAGTACATGTTGAGTATCCCTTATCCAAAATGCTTGGGACCAGAGGTATTTTGGATATGGGATTTTTCCGTATTTTGGAATAATTAGATACCATAATGAGATATCATGGTGATGGGACCTAAATCTAAGCACAGAATGCATTTATGTTACATATACACCTTATACACACAGCCTGAAAGTAATTTTAGCCAATATTTTTTATAACTTTGTGCATTAAAAGTGTGTCTAAATTCACACAATTCATTTATGTTTCATATACACCTTATATACACAGCCTGAAGGTCATTTAATACAATATTATTAATAACTTTGTTTATTAAACAAAGTTTGTGTACATTGAGCCATCAAAAAACAAAGGTTTCACTATCTCACTCTCACTCAAAAAAGTCCGTATTTCGGAATATTCCGTATTTCGGAATATTTGGATATGGGATACTGAAAGGATTGCCCCTATATTCTTTAACCCTCGATGTGATGGCCTCTCAGACGTCCGTGAGTGTAAACCTTTAGCCACAAGTTACATGCACAACACAAGCAGTAAAGATTCACACTGCTTTATTATGAGGTTAACAAAAGTATAAAAGACAATGCATATGGGTGTAACTGACATGTTGTTACACTCTCATTGGCTCGTTAGTAGTTACCAGGCAGAATTGATAAGGCGGATGTCCATATATGGGTTTTTCTACAAGTTTCTCAAAACATTTAACAAAGTCTGTAACACAGGATATTTGGTACCACACAGAAATAGAAATAACAGGTTTGATCTGGTATGGGACTGCCCTTGAATACCAGGCTCATACAAGCCTGGCATTTGTATGAGCAGACAAAGGTACCTGGCACAGGGTAGTACGTATCTATGCAAACACATAACAGTTCATATAGCATGTTTTAACCCTTCATTAGGGAAGTAGAAATATTCACTTTTACACTGTAACTATTATAAGGAAATTGATCATATAAAAAGTAATATTTACAAAGCACAGAAGAGTTAACCCTTCAATCCCCTCTTAGAATCATGATTGTTATATGACATGATTCTTGAGTGAGGCTCCTTTCTTGTTCCTCCAGTTCTTGAGATATTGGACATAATCGTCGGGTCCCTTACTATCAGAGGAGGTGACAGGACTGGTGGTTATATCATAGTACATCAGGGCCTTATCAATGCCTTTGGAGGTAAGTTTCTTTCCACAGGGAATTACACAATAAACTATAATGCCTACAAGAATTAAAGTTACAAGTATGAATATGCTTATTTGCACAAGAGCCTGTTTCCAATTTTCAAACCACCCAAAATATTGGCTCCATGGGTTATCAATACCTGAATTTTTCTTAAGTTCTATGGATAAGGTTTCTAACTTGTTTATGGCTAAAGTAACCTTACCATTGGGACCAGTGTTGTCAGGAATATATGTACAACAGCCTTCCACCTTACTAATGTAAACACATGTACCGCCTTTTTCTGCTAGAATCATGTCAAGGGCCATTCTATTTTGGAATGTCATTTGGGAAGTGGCTTCTAGCTGTTCAGCTATACCTTTAAGAGCATCTTTGGTATCATTAACAAATCTTTGTTGATTATAATATATATAATTAATCCAGGCTACGTTTTTATTTACAGTTACTATAGGAAACAATGACTCAAAACCCGCAGCCACCTCATCTCTAGCTTTGAACTCATTTGGAACACCTCTTGGGACCCCTATAGCATCAATGTATACGTGGGGGTCAAAGCTACCTCCTGGGAGTGCTCTTTTCTTTCGATTAGCAGGAGTATTAGAGGGAGGAGTGGGGTCATCGGTGATCATTAGGAGTGGCATTATGACTTTGGCCAGGGCACACTCACCATACCATGGTGTGTCTAATTTAATTCTAAGCTTCATATCCCCACATATGTAATAAATGTCGCCTAATGATCTAGTTTGGTTGACTAAAACAGTTGTTCTTTTATTTGCACAATACCCTGGTGGGAAGGTTTTTTAATTTCTCCCTGTGGTGGTGTTAGATGTATAACAGGTATAGTTTCCAGGATATATGGTTATGGTGCTTCCTGGGTTGGGATTTTTTGACAATATGGGATATTCCCTTTTCCACATTTCGCACTGACTGTCATTTGTTTTGGTGTCATTAAAAAGGCTGAAAAAAACAATTTTCCTGTTCTAGGGGTATATTAAGGGGCACTGTACCTAGGTGGGGCCTAGATTTGCCACAGACATAACAGTTGCTTTTATTGTGTTTGTTAGCACTATACTTCATCCATTCCAACCAAAAATTAATGTCAGAGAAACCAGTTTCAATAGCTAGGGTGTCTTCAAAGGTAGGGTTAGTAATAGCCACCATATCTTTAGAAGTGGCAATATGGGGCTTTAAAGGTTTGTTTTGGGGAGCAATTTTAGGCTGGTATTTTGGGTTTTTATACATGTCCCACAAATAAAACATTTGCCTTGCACTATAGTACCCTGCTTGCCACCATATACCAAGTACATAAGTCTCATTGTCGCTTCTGCTAGGGTTCACTATGTTTAGTCTAAACCTGTATGAATTTGGGCCTTCATCCATCTTATGAATGGATAGTCTAGAAAGTAGGGGTACTCCATATTTGCTCCATCTATTTTTTGCAAATGATGGGCCATATTTCCAATCTGCTCCTGTATTCCACCCCACAGATTCCCAGTAATCACAGTTGGATCCATGATAGGATATGTCCATCCACCATTCATCAGTGACACAAATGTACATTGTCTCAGACATCCCTGATTTTCTTTTCTGCTGTATGAAATGTTTGTTGTCAGCAAGTTTAGGGAACATGAAATAATCAAGGATGTATGTGGCTACGTGTGTATTGGAGGAATTGTACCACAAGGTGGGGACCCCATCTGTTTGTGTGATGTCGACTTCACATATTGTGAGGTGAATGAGGGCCAGTAGGGCTATCGAGATAGTCCCCAGGATAGAGATAGGGGGCAGGTTCTTCATCGTTTTCTGTTCTTCTGTCTTCGCTAGGTGGGAGGTCAGGGCTGTCTGCCCCGGTTCGTACCTCACTGGAATCACTTGCTTCCCTCTCTAGGTCTGGTCTAGGAACCTTCTCCACTCGGGATGCATGGATCCAGGTAGGACCCTCCTCCGTCAGGACTGCTGCCCGGGTAACTGCCACGACCTCTGTCTCTGGACCATAGGTGAAGTCTCCCGGGCTCCCGTTCCCGGGGAGCACCTTCACCACGACTCTGTCTCCGACCCTAAAGGGGTGTGTAGGTTCCTGTGGATTCAAAGGGTCCCCACAAACAACCTCATGTTCAATCTCACTCAGCTTCGCCATCAGGGACCTGACACACTCTTCTCCGATGAGTTCCAGATCTCCTTCCTGCATTACCAGCGGCTTCCTAGCCCAGGGTGTAGGAAAAGGGTCTACCCATTAGTATTTCAAAGGGTGAGTATCCTAGAGTTTTCTGTGGGGTATTCAAGATGCTGGTGTTTAGCTTTATTAGGGTTGTTCCTGAGGCAAGTGATGCATCTGCTAACATACTGGTCCACAAGTGATTCGGCACTAGCAACACAAAAATCATTGGTTAGTAGGAGGAGTGTTGTGGCTTCACCACGGTGACCAACACCACGGCACTGGGCAACGAGCAAAGGGGCACTGGACTGGGGTATACAGGGTTTCCCCTCTTTGCAGATTAATCCTGATTTAGGATTTTTTCTGCAGAATTGGGTAAGTTCAGTCGGAGAGATCAGCACTAGTCGCAGCAGCTTGAAGCCGAGTGAGCAGATGGACGCCGTCAAGGGAGGGACATGCTCTAGTGAGTGCAATGAGCTCTGCAGCTTGCGCGGACCGACAAGGCACTGGCAGGGCCTCCAACACAGTGTCAGGGAGGGTGACAATGGCACAGCCAGCCCGGCATGCACTGTCATTGGGCCTACCACAGGAGCCGCCAACAAAAACAATGTCTGCGCCTGGTATGGGAACGGGAGACATGTCAAGTCTGGGAGAAGTCCCAGCTTCAATGGAAGCAGCACAGCCATGCAGGTCGGGTGGTTCATCCTCGGGACCCCCCAAGCCCAAAAGGGCATCGAGAATGGGTGCAGGGCCAGAAGAACTAGCAGTGCACTTAATGGCAAGGGCAGGGCCACTCAAAAGGAGCACTTCATATCCACCAAGGCGCTGTGCCGACATGTGCCGTGTGTGCAAGCCTCCAAGCACCGCCAGGACATCATGTGTGGTGTGGAGCACTGTGATGCGGCCCAAAGTGAGGGCAGTGGCCACCTCTGCAACCACTGCACAGGCCGCCAAAGCCCTGAGGCAGGCAGGCATACCCTGCACAGACACCGGCATGACCCCGGAAAAAAAATGCCACGGGGCGCAACTTCCCTCCATGAAACTGTGTGAGCACCCCCGCCATGGTTTTACAATTGTCCCTTGCATATAGATGGAAAGGCAGCACACAATTGGGGAGGCCAAGTGCCGGACCCCTCATCAACATACACCCCAAACTTTCATATGCAGCCAACATTTCCTGCGACCACTGTACAGTTCTAGGTCTGTCCCCCAGTGTGGCCCGTCCCAAAATGCCATCACAATAAGAGCAATCAGAAATCCACTGTCTGCAGCAATCTACCATACCCAGGAAGGACAGCAGTTCCCTCTGGGCAGTTGGGGCGACCAGGCCCAACACAGACTGCATGCGCCGTGGACCGATCTTCCTCTCTCCCTGAGTGAGCACAAAACCCAAGCAACCAACATGCCCCTCTACACCATTGCATTTTCGCTCTGGACACCCTGCGTCCACATCCACAAAGCCAGTCCAGCAATGAAACACCATCCTCTCGGCAGGCCTCCCCAGCTCGACCACAGAGCAGCAGATCATCTGCACACTGCAGCAGGACCGAACCATGGTGAGGCTGCCAGGGCCCCAACGTGGCCCGGAGACAACAGGTGCGTCAATAATCTGCACCAGGTAAGTTGTCCACCCTCAAAAGAAAAGGCAAAAAGCAATCGTGTCCGTGAATCCACAGGCACGCTGAAAAAGGCACTCTTCAAATCAACTACAGAGAAGAACGCAGCATCTGCAGGGACCGCAGAAATGAGTGAGCCCACATCCGGGACAACTAACTGATTGATCGCTCTGAGATCCTGCACAAATCCCATACTGCCATCAGCCCTGGCAACAGGGTCCACAGGAGCACAGCACGGTGACACAACATGTCCGAGAATACCCTGTTGTAAGAATTGCTGCATGAGACCTTCTATAAACAGGTTGTGAGTCGGGTTTGAGACTGGCCCCATGTGGTGTGCATGAGACCAGGCCAGCGCCACATGGACCTTCCGACCAAAGAGCGGGGCCCACCTGAGCTAAGTCAGGCATTGGTGGGTAGGTTGTTAATGAAGGTGGAAATGAGCAAGCCCTCCGAGCCAAGCAAAGGCAAGCCAGCGTCATCTGTCCAGCAGTCCCCAAACCCCCTCCAAAACTCAGCAACAGACTCCGAGGGCCTCAGTCTACAAGCCACAGCGACAGGCAAAAAAACACAGGCAAAGGAGCACGGGTTTTAAAGACCTCCTCCATATGTGTATCGCTGCGTCCTTTGCAAGCTTTGCGCAAATAGGATATACAGCCATCGAGGGTAATAGTGGGCTTGGGACAGTGTTTTACTATTATCTAAACTCTGGGCCACTGGTGCGTTAGGGATAGAGCTAGTGGACGCACCCTCCAGCAGCGGAGTTGGAGGCGATCCCATCTGGTGCGAAAGGGCCACTGCTGCCAAGAGATCCGTGTCTCCGAGCGCAGGACATACCGGAATGTAAGGGGGAGGGAGAGGGCCCTCAAAGATTTTACAGTCTCTCACTGCTTCGCCTCTGCGCTGTCGGGAACTGACATTTTTTTTTTTTTTTTTAATCCTCCATATAGAAAAGGTAATTACTGCCCTCCCGTAGGAATGGGCCCCGTCCTGCCTTCTCTGTCCATCCCGCCAAACCATCCACCCATGGGCCAACCAAGTAATACTCTGAGGTAGAGTCGCGGGCGACATACATCTCGCATGTCTCACCAGGGAGGGGCGGGGGATATGTAGTTTTTTTTTTACTCTGACTAGAGCCCATTGTCAGACAGTAATATAAATCAACAGTACAACTTTAAAAGAAAATATCTAAAATTTTTAACACTCTACTTACTATACATGCATCAGCTAACCAGTTAATTAGTCATTGACAATATCACAATATTATCTGTATAGTGAGAACATGAAATCTTTTGACGTGTACGATACTTACCATTCGTACAAGATGTCAGAAAAATACAGCGTTTTAAACAGGAAGCAGGAAAAGTGTTTGAGTAAAGATATCTGGCAGACGAAAACTTACCAGCCGTCTGGACCAAATATAAGAACTTATCTCACTACAAACTAGAGATGAGCGGGTTCGGTTTCTCTGAAACCGAACCCGCACGAACTTCATGTTTTTTTCACGGGTCCGAGCAGACTCGGATCCTCCCGCCTTGCTCGGTTAACCCGAGCGCGCCCGAACGTCATCATGACGCTGTCGGATTCTCGCGAGGCTCGGATTCTATCGCGAGACTCAGATTCTATATAAGGAGCCGCGCGTCGCCGCCATTTTCACACGTGCATTGAGATTGATAGGGAGAGGACGTGGCTGGCGTCCTCTCCATTAGAAATTAGATTAGAAGAGAGAGAGAGATTGTGCAGAGTCAGACAGAGTTTACCACAGTGACCAGTGCAGTTGTTGTTACTAACTTTTATTTATTTTAATATATCAGTTCTCTGCTATATCCGTTCTCTGCCTGAAAAAAAACGATACACAGCAGCAGCCAGTCACACAGTGTGACTCAGTCTGTGTGCACTCAGCTCAGCCCAGTGTGCTGCACATCAATGTATAAAAGGCAAAGCTTATAATAATTGTGGGGGAGACTGGGGAGCACTGCAGGTTGTTATAGCAGGAGCCCCCAGGAGTACATAATATTATATTAATTTAAAATTAAACAGTGCACACTTTTGCTGCAGGAGTGCCACTGCCAGTGTGACTAGTGGTGACCAGTGCCTGACCACCAGTATAGTAGTATATTGTTGTATGTATTGTATACTATCTCTTTATCAACCAGTCTATATTAGCAGCAGACACAGTACAGTGCGGTAGTTCACGGCTGTGGCTACCTCTGTGTCGGCAGTCGGAACTCGGCAGGCAGTCCGTCCATCCATAATTGTATTACAATATATACCACCTAACCGTGGTATTTTTTTTTCTTTCTTTATACCGTCGTCATAGTGTCATACTAGTTGTTACGAGTATACTACTATCTCTTTATCAACCAGTGTACAGTGCGGTAGTTCACGGCTGTGGCTACCTCTGTGTCGGCAGTCGGCAGGCAGTCCGTCCATCCATAATTGTATTATTATTATAATATATACCACCTAACCGTGGTTTTTTTTTCATTCTTTATACCGTCATAGTGTCATACTAGTTGTTACGAGTATACTACTATCTCTTTATCAACCAGTGTACAGTGCGGTAGTTCACGGCTGTGGCTACCTCTGTGTCGGCAGTCGGCAGGCAGTCCGTCCATCCATAATTGTATTATTATTATAATATATACCACCTAACCGTGGTTTTTTTTTCATTCTTTATACCGTCATAGTGTCATACTAGTTGTTACGAGTATACTACTATCTCTTTATCAACCAGTGTACAGTGCGGTAGTTCACGGCTGTGGCTACCTCTGTGTCGGCAGTCGGCAGGCAGTCCGTCCATCCATAATTGTATTATTATTATAATATATACCACCTAACCGTGGTTTTTTTTTCATTCTTTATACCGTCATAGTGTCATACTAGTTGTTACGAGTATACTACTATCTCTTTATCAACCAGTGTACAGTGCGGTAGTTCACGGCTGTGGCTACCTCTGTGTCGGCAGTCGGCAGGCAGTCCGTCCATCCATAATTGTATTATTATTATAATATATACCACCTAACCGTGGTTTTTTTTTCATTCTTTATACCGTCGTCATAGTGTCATACTAGTTGTTACGAGTATACTACTATCTCTTTATCAACCAGTGTACAGTGCGGTAGTTCACGGCTGTGGCTACCTCTGTGTCGGCAGTCGGCAGGCAGTCCGTCCATCCATAATTGTATTATTATTATAATATATACCACCTAACCGTGGTTTTTTTTTCATTCTTTATACCGTCGTCATAGTGTCATACTAGTTGTTACGAGTATACTACTATCTCTTTATCAACCAGTGTACAGTGCGGTAGTTCACGGCTGTGGCTACCTCTGTGTCGGCAGTCGGCAGGCAGTCCGTCCATCCATAATTGTATTATTATTATAATATATACCACCTAACCGTGGTTTTTTTTTCATTCTTTATACCGTCGTCATAGTGTCATACTAGTTGTTACGAGTATACTACTATCTCTTTATCAACTAGTGTACAGTGCGGTAGTTCACGGCTGTGGCTACCTCTGTGTCGGCAGTCGGCAGGCAGTCCGTCCATCCATAATTGTATTATTATTATAATATATACCACCTAACCGTGGTTTTTTTTTCATTCTTTATACCGTCGTCATAGTGTCATACTAGTTGTTACGAGTATACTACTATCTCTTTATCAACCAGTGTACAGTGCGGTAGTTCACGGCTGTGGCTACCTCTGTGTCGGCAGTCGGCAGGCAGTCCGTCCATCCATAATTGTATTATTATTATAATATATACCACCTAACCGTGGTTTTTTTTTCATTCTTTATACCGTCGTCATAGTGTCATACTAGTTGTTACGAGTATACTACTATCTCTTTATCAACCAGTGTACAGTGCGGTAGTTCACGGCTGTGGCTACCTCTGTGTCGGCAGTCGGCAGGCAGTCCGTCCATCCATAATTGTATTATTATTATAATATATACCACCTAACCGTGGTTTTTTTTTCATTCTTTATACCGTCGTCATAGTGTCATACTAGTTGTTACGAGTATACTACTATCTCTTTATCAACCAGTGTACAGTGCGGTAGTTCACGGCTGTGGCTACCTCTGTGTCGGCAGTCGGCAGGCAGTCCGTCCATCCATAATTGTATTATTATTATAATATATACCACCTAACCGTGGTTTTTTTTTTCATTCTTTATACCGTCGTCATAGTGTCATACTAGTTGTTACGAGTATACTACTATCTCTTTATCAACCAGTGTACAGTGCGGTAGTTCACGGCTGTGGCTACCTCTGTGTCGGCAGTCGGCAGGTATCCAATACTAGTATCCAATCCATCCATCTCCATTGTTTACCTGAGGTGCCTTTTAGTTCTGCCTATAAAATATGGAGAACAAAAAAGTTGAGGTTCCAAAATTAGGGAAAGATCAAGATCCACTTCCACCTCGTGCTGAAGCTGCTGCCACTAGTCATGGCCGAGACGATGAAATGCCAGCAACGTCGTCTGCCAAGGCCGATGCCCAATGTCATAGTACAGAGCATGTCAAATCCAAAACACCAAATATCAGAAAAAAAAGGACTCCAAAACCTAAAATAAAATTGTCGGAGGAGAAGCGTAAACTTGCCAATATGCCATTTACCACACGGAGTGGCAAGGAACGGCTGAGGCCCTGGCCTATGTTCATGGCTAGTGGTTCAGCTTCACATGAGGATGGAAGCACTCAGCCTCTCGCTAGAAAACTGAAAAGACTCAAGCTGGCAAAAGCACCGCAAAGAACTGTGCGTTCTTCGAAATCCCAAATCCACAAGGAGAGTCCAATTGTGTCGGTTGCGATGCCTGACCTTCCCAACACTGGAGGTGAAGAGCATGCACCTTCCACCATTTGCACGCCCCCTGCAAGTGCTGGAAGGAGCACCCGCAGTCCAGTTCCTGATAGTCAGATTGAAGATGTCAGTGTTGAAGTACACCAGGATGAGGAGGATATGGGTGTTGCTGGCGCTGGGGAGGAAATTGACCAGGAGGATTCTGATGGTGAGGTGGTTTGTTTAAGTCAGGCACCCGGGGAGACACCTGTTGTCCGTGGGAGGAATATGGCCGTTGACATGCCAGGTGAAAATACCAAAAAAATCAGCTCTTCGGTGTGGAGGTATTTCACCAGAAATGCGGACAACAGGTGTCAAGCCGTGTGTTCCCTTTGTCAAGCTGTAATAAGTAGGGGTAAGGACGTTAACCACCTCGGAACATCCTCCCTTATACGTCACCTGCAGCGCATTCATAATAAGTCAGTGACAAGTTCAAAAACTTTGGGTGACAGCGGAAGCAGTCCACTGACCAGTAAATCCCTTCCTCTTGTAACCAAGCTCACGCAAACCACCCCACCAACTCCCTCAGTGTCAATTTCCTCCTTCCCCAGGAATGCCAATAGTCCTGCAGGCCATGTCACTGGCAAGTCTGACGAGTCCTCTCCTGCCTGGGATTCCTCCGATGCATCCTTGCGTGTAACGCCTACTGCTGCTGGCGCTGCTGTTGTTGCCGCTGGGAGTCGATGGTCATCCCAGAGGGGAAGTCGTAAGCCCACTTGTACTACTTCCAGTAAGCAATTGACTGTTCAACAGTCCTTTGCGAGGAAGATGAAATATCACAGCAGTCATCCTACTGCAAAGCGGATAACTGAGGCCTTGGCATCCTGGGTGGTGAGAAACGTGGTTCCGGTATCCATCATTACTGCAGAGCCAACTAGAGACTTGTTGGAGGTACTGTGTCCCCGGTACCAAATACCATCTAGGTTCCATTTCTCTAGGCAGGCGATACCGAAAATGTACACAGACCTCAGAAAAAGAGTCACCAGTGTCCTAAAAAATGCAGCTGTACCCAATGTCCACTTAACCACGGACATGTGGACAAGTGGAGCAGGGCAGAGTCAGGACTATATGACTGTGACAGCCCACTGGGTAGATGTATGGACTCCCGCCGCAAGAACAGCAGCGGCGGCACCAGTAGCAGCATCTCGCAAACGCCAACTCTTTCCTAGGCAGGCTACGCTTTGTATCACCGCTTTCCAGAATACGCACACAGCTGAAAACCTCTTACGGCAACTGAGGAAGATCATCGCGGAATGGCTTACCCCAATTGGACTCTCCTGTGGATTTGTGGCATCGGACAACGCCAGCAATATTGTGTGTGCATTAAATCTGGGCCAATTCCAGCACGTCCCATGTTTTGCACATACCTTGAATTTGGTGGTGCAGAATTTTTTAAAAAACGACAGGGGCGTGCAAGAGATGCTGTCGGTGGCCAGAAGAATTGCGGGACACTTTCGGCGTACAGGCACCACGTACAGAAAACTGGAGCACCACCAAAAACTACTGAACCTGCCCTGCCATCATCTGAAGCAAGAAGTGGTAACGAGGTGGAATTCAACCCTCTATATGCTTCAGAGGTTGGAGGAGCAGCAAAAGGCCATTCAAGCCTATACAATTGAGCACGATATAGTAGGTGGAATGCACCTGTCTCAAGTGCAGTGGAGAATGATTTCAACGTTGTGCAAGGTTCTGATGCCCTTTGAACTTGCCACACGTGAAGTCAGTTCAGACACTGCCAGCCTGAGTCAGGTCATTCCCCTCATCAGGCTTTTGCAGAAGAAGCTGGAGGCATTGAAGAAGGAGCTAACACGGAGCGATTCCGCTAGGCATGTGGGACTTGTGGATGCAGCCCTTAATTCGCTTAACAAGGATTCACGGGTGGTCAATCTGTTGAAATCAGAGCACTACATTTTGGCCACCGTGCTCGATCCTAGATTTAAAGCCTACCTTGGATCTCTCTTTCCGGCAGACACAGGTCTGCTGGGGTTGAAAGACCTGCTGGTGACAAAATTGTCAAGTCAAGCGGAACGCGACCTGTCAACATCTCCTCCTTCACATTCTCCCGCAACTGGGGGTGCGAGGAAAAGGCTCAGAATTCCGAGCCCACCCGCTGGCGGTGATGCAGGGCAGTCTGGAGCGACTGCTGATGCTGACATCTGGTCCGGACTGAAGGACCTGACAACGATTACGGACATGTCGTCTACTGTCACTGCATATGATTCTCTCAACATTGATAGAATGGTGGAGGATTATATGAGTGACCGCATCCAAGTAGGCACGTCACACAGTCCGTACTTATACTGGCAGGAAAAAGAGGCAATTTGGAGGCCCTTGCACAAACTGGCTTTATTCTACCTAAGTTGCCCTCCCACAAGTGTGTACTCCGAAAGAGTGTTTAGTGCCGCCGCTCACCTTGTCAGCAATCGGCGTACGAGGTTACATCCAGAAAATGTGGAGAAGATGATGTTCATTAAAATGAATTATAATCAATTCCTCCGCGGAGACATTGACCAGCAGCAATTGCCTCCACAAAGTACACAGGGAGCTGAGATGGTGGATTCCAGTGGGGACGAATTGATAATCTGTGAGGAGGGGGATGTACACGGTGATATATCGGAGGGTGAAGATGAGGTGGACATCTTGCCTCTGTAGAGCCAGTTTGTGCAAGGAGAGATTAATTGCTTCTTTTTTGGGGGGGGTCCAAACCAACCCGTCATATCAGTCACAGTCGTGTGGCAGACCCTGTCACTGAAATGATGGGTTGGTTAAAGTGTGCATGTCCTGTTTTGTTTATACAACATAAGGGTGGGTGGGAGGGCCCAAGGATAATTCCATCTTGCACCTCTTTTTTCTTTTCTTTTTCTTTGCATCATGTGCTGATTGGGGAGGGTTTTTTGGAAGGGACATCCTGCGTGACACTGCAGTGCCACTCCTAGATGGGCCCGGTGTTTGTGTCGGCCACTAGGGTCGCTAATCTTACTCACACAGCTACCTCATTGCGCCTCTTTTTTTCTTTGCGTCATGTGCTGTTTGGGGAGGGTTTTTTGGAAGGGACATCCTGCGTGACACTGCAGTGCCACTCCTAGATGTGCCCGGTGTTTGTGTCGGCCACTAGGGTCGCTAATCTTACTCACACAGTCAGCTACCTCATTGCGCCTCTTTTTTTCTTTGCGTCATGTGCTGTTTGGGGAGGGTTTTTTGGAAGGGCCATCCTGCGTGACACTGCAGTGCCACTCCTAGATGGGCCCGGTGTTTGTGTCGGCCACTAGGGTCGCTTATCTTTCTCACACAGTCAGCTACCTCATTGCGCCTCTTTTTTTCTTTGCGTCATGTGCTGTTTGGGGAGGGTTTTTTGGAAGGGACATCCTGCGTGACACTGCAGTGCCACTCCTAGATGGGCCCGGTGTTTGTGTCGGCCACTAGGGTCGCTAATCTTACTCACACAGCTACCTCATTGCGCCTCTTTTTTTCTTTGCGTCATGTGCTGTTTGGGGAGGGTTTTTTGGAAGGGACATCCTGCGTGACACTGCAGTGCCACTCCTAGATGGGCCCGGTGTTTGTGTCGGCCACTAGGGTCGCTTATCTTACTCACACAGCGACCTCGGTGCAAATTTTAGGACTAAAAATAATATTGTGAGGTGTGATGTGTTCAGAATAGGCTGAAAATGAGTGTAAATTATGTTTTTTGAGGTTAATAATACTTTGGGATCAAAATTACCCCCAAATTCTATGATTTAAGCTGTTTTTTAGGGTTTTTTGAAAAAAACACCCGAATCCAAAACACACCCGAATCCGACAAAAATAATTCGGTGAGGTTTTGCCAAAACGCGTTCGAACCCAAAACACGGCCGCGGAACCGAACCCAAAACCAAAACACAAAACCCGAAAAATTTCAGGCGCTCATCTCTACTACAAACATACAAGAATATATAGACGATCAAATCGAGGTATTCTCTACGTTACGTATAGACTCCCAGGTCTATTTTTAAGTATCCCAGATACTAACGTCACGTTATGTATAGACTCCCAGGTCTATTTTAAGTATCCCAGATACTAACGTCTTTGGAGAGTTGCGCTTGGACCCCTGGTCCCTTCTCAGACGTATCTTTAAGTCCCAGACATTAAAGATGTTTGGTCACGTGTTCCCAGAACACTGACACGGATTCAGCTTCAGTGTATGACCGCAATCCCGTATGGCAAAGACAGACAATAAATTCTCTATCTTACCATCTGGGGACGATCACTGAATCGCGGACGTAGCCCCCACTTGAAAGGATTGCCCCTATATTCTTTAACCCTCGATGTGATGGCCTCTCAGACGTCCGTGAGTGTAAACCTTTAGCCACAAGTTACATGCACAACACAAGCAGTAAAGATTCACACTGCTTTATTATGAGGTTAACAAAAGTATAAAAGACAATGCATATGGGTGTAACTGACATGTTGTTACACTCTCATTGGCTCGTTAGTAGTTACCAGGCAGAATTGATAAGGCGGATGTCCATATATGGGTTTTTCTACAAGTTTCTCAAAACATTTAACAAAGTCTGTAACACAGGATATTTGGTACCACACAGAAATAGAAATAACAGGTTTGATCTGGTATGGGACTGCCCTTGAATACCAGGCTCATACAAGCCTGGCATTTGTATGAGCAGACAAAGGTACCTGGCACAGGGTAGTACGTATCTATGCAAACACATAAC
Source organism: Pseudophryne corroboree (assembly GCF_028390025.1). Lineage (NCBI taxonomy): Eukaryota > Metazoa > Chordata > Amphibia > Anura > Myobatrachidae > Pseudophryne > Pseudophryne corroboree. Next base: position 217,206,617 of record NC_086453.1, on the reverse strand, counting down.
AGTTCATATAGCATGTTTTAACCCTTCATTAGGGAAGTAGAAATATTCACTTTTACACTGTAACTATTATAAGGAAATTGATCATATAAAAAGTAATATTTACAAAGCACAGAAGAGTTAACCCTTCAGATACTCAACCTGTATTAGGATTGAGGTGGCGAGATAACATCCAAGATGAAATGGCAGGAAGCCATTCAGTGACACGGCCCAATACAGATGGTGACAAATCTGGGGAGGATAGATAGATTTGATTATCATCCGCATATAGATGATTCTGAAATCCAAAAGAGCTGATTAGTTTGCCAAGAGATTTGGTATAGATTGAGAAAAGCAGAGGACCTAAGATTGAGCCTTGCGGTACTGCAACTGATAGAGGTAGCAAAGAGGAGGCGGATTAAGAGAAACACTGAAAGAGCAATTAGAATGGTAGGTTGAAAACCAAGAAAGGGCACCTAGGAGACGTAGGGATTGAATTGTTTGTATGTACGAAAAGAGAGTGGTCAACAGTGTCAAAAGCAGCAGAGAGATCAAGGAGAATAAGAAGTGAGTAATGGCCTTTAGATTTAGCAGTGAGCAGATCATTCACTACCTCAGTCAGTGCTGTCTCTGTGGAGTGCTGGGTACGAAAGCCTGACTGAAGTGGGTCCAGTAAGTGGTGTGAGTTAAAGTGCATGAGATGAGTGTGGGGCAAGTATCTCAAGTAGCTTGGCACGATAAATGGCACTATAATTTGAGAGGGAGTTTGGGTCAGAAATGTTTTTTTTTTTTCAGAAAGGGAGTAATCACTGCAAGTTTAAACAGGTATGGATAGATACCAGTAGACAGAGAGAGATTACAGATTTTAGCTAAGGTTGGGAGGAGCACAGGAGACAGAGCTTTACTTGTGAGGGTATAGGATCAAAGAGAGATATAGTAGAGTAGGCAGATAAGAAGAGTGCAGACACTTCATCTTCATTTGTGTGATCAAATTAAGAGACAGTGTTAGTGGGTTCAGGAAGGGAATTGAGCAGGTCACTGGCTGTGGAAAAGCATATACCATTTCATTTTGAATCTTATCGATCTTGTCCTTGAAATATGAAGCAAGATCTTGTGCACTGATAGTAGCTGGTGGAATTGGTGAGGGAGGGATAAGAAGTGATTTAAATGTATTAAAAAGTTGTTAAGGGTTAGAGGCTTGAGCAGAGATAAGAGATTGGAATTATGTTTTTTTCGGCAGTATCCAGAGCATTATGGTAAGAGTGGTAAATGGTCTTATACAGTATGTGAGGAAGTCACTTGGACTATGACATTCAAGCCATTGGCGTTCTACTTTCCGTGAACCTTTTTGTAGGTGTCTAGTGAACTTAGAGTTCCACGGTTGACATCTAAGTCTACATGATGTTTAGCTGGAGCCGCTACATCGAGTGCTGTTTCAGGTGTGATACAGCAGTCTCAGGGGAGGTGAGTGTAGAAATTGGTGAGAATAGTTGTTGCAGAGAGGTGGACAGTTGTTGAAAATTGATAGCGTTAATATTTCTACAGGTTTGAAGAGGTTTGGTAGTATACTGACCCGCATTACACATAAGGAGTGTGTAACTATTCAGATAGCTAAATTAAATCCATCTCTTAATGCACAATGACCTTCTGGAACTCCCACTTTTTATTGATACATACTGATTGTTCATATAATATAGCTGTTATTCTCCAGGTTAGATCAATGTACATGTGATAATAAAATTCAATATGATAAGAGATGTATAAGAGCGATAAGAAAATATCAACTGCAGAGTGAGAGCAGACTTAACACAGCCTGTCAGCATCTAATACACACATTAACTGAGCAGAAAATAAAATGGAGGATATTACCCTTTCACCTGTCACATGGCAAAAAGGCAGCTAAGCATAGGCAAACAAATGCAGATCTGCACAGAATAGAGTAGACTTAACCAGCAGAGTGCAGAGCATTAACTTGTCACATAAGATCACCAACAAGCAGTGCTGCAAGTTTGGCAGTACGGGGCGGTACTGCGTACCAGTAAGAAATTGCCAGCCGGTACCAGTACCGCCTGCCCGACCGCCATGCATGCAGCCACTGCTCTGCTGTGTATGAGGGGAGGAGAACGCTGCGTGCGCCTCTCCTGCCCCTCAGTGTTCAGTCCGGTGGCGTGTATCTTTAATGAGGCACCAGTTTGTTAGCCAATTAGAGCTTGCGGACCGGCAGCTGTGGCTGCTGATTGGCTGCCGGACCACAAGCTTTGATTGACTCATGAACCGGTGCCTGATTGGAGATACACGCTGCTGCCACCACTGGAGACCGGATTGAGTGCTGAGGGGCAGGAGAAGTGTGCGCTGCGATCTCCTCCCCTTACATACAGTAGCCTGCAGCAGCACGGTGAGCAGCACTGGTGAGGGGTATACCTGGCACTGTGGGAGCATATGTATAACTGCCACTGTAGGGGCATGTCTGGCACTGTGGGGACGTATGTGTACCTGGCACTGTGGGGTCATATGTGTATCTGGCACTGTGGGGGCATACGTGTATCTGGCACTGTGGAACATGCAGGGACAGAGCTTGCGATGCTACACCGCAGCCTTATCAGGGTATTTTTCGTGTAAAATGCCAAGAGTAATGGCTATGCATTCACCGCCGCTACCGCCCCCACCCCCGTCGCTACTACCCCCCATGCCACTGAACCCCTCTTCTGTGCATACTCACCTGGTGATCGGTGCTCCAGTGCGCTCCAGCTCTGGTCATGTGATTGGTAGTTTCCTGCACTGTGACCTGGTCATCTGACAATTTAAATTGCGGTAAATGCTAGTTTACAGCACATGACCGAGTCAGAGTGCAGGACCCAGAGATCACATGACCGGGGAGCCAGAGGAGAACACTGAAGCACCAATCACTGGGGGGGGGGGGGGGGGGCTGTAAGTATATTTAAAAAGAACATTTTTTTTTTACACAGTGATCAGCTTGCATGTCCATCAGACACACGTGTATCTGGCACTGTGGAGCATATGTATATCTGACACTGCACTACTGGGGGCATATGTGTATCTGGCACTATGGGGCATATGTGTATCTGGCCCCCCATATGTGTATCACGCTCCCATTTTCATTGGTCATGCACCACATGGCATGTGGCCACACCCATTTTTTGGCATGTACACTACCACTAAGAGATGTTTTCTACTTGCACCAGTGCCAACAAGACAATAATAAGATTTTACTTACCGGTAAATCTATTTCTCGTAGTCCGTAGAGGATGCTGGGGACTCCGTAAGGACCATGGGGAATAGACGGGCTCCGCAGGAGATAGGGCACCTAAAAAGAACTTTGACTATGGGTGTGCACTGACTCCTCCCTCTATGCCCCTCCTCCAGACCTCAGTTAGAGAACTGTGCCCAGAGGAGATGGACAAGACAAGGCAGGATTTAGCAATCCAAGGGCAAGATTCATACCAGCCCACAAATTTTCAAAGCCCTGACCACATCAAGGGACTCGGAATCCTCCAAGTCACGCGTAGCCACAGGCACGACAATAGGTTGGTTCATATGAAAGGATGAGACCGCCTTAGGCAGGAATTGAAGACGGGTCCGCAATTTCGCTCTATCCATATGGAAAATCAGATAGGGGCTTTTAGGTGATAAAGCCGCCAATTCCGCAACTCGCCTAGCCGAAGCCAAGGCTAACAACATGACCACCTTCCAGGTGAGATATTTCAACTCCACTGTCTTAAGTGGTTCAAACCAATGTGACTTAAGGAACCGTAACACCACGTTAAGGTCCCAAGGCGCCACCGGCGGTACAAAAGGAGGCTGAATATGCAGTACTCCCTTCACAGACGTTTGTACTTCAGGAAGAGAAGCCAATTCTTTTTGGAAGAAAATGGATAAGGCCGAAATTTGAACCTTTATCGATCCTAATTTCAGGCCCAAGTTCACTCCAGTTTGAAGGAAGTGAAGCAGACGGCCCAAAAGGAATTCCTCCGTAGGAGCATTCCTGGCCTCACACCAGGAAACACATTTTCGCCATATTCGGTGATAATGTTTCAATGTCACTTCCTTCCTAGCCTTAATTAGGGTAGGAATGACCTCCTCCGGTATACCCTTTTCCGCTAGGATCCTGCGTTCAACCGCCATGCCGTCAAACGCAGCCGCGGTAAGTCTTGGAACAGACAGGGCCCCTGCTGCAGTAAGTCCTGTCTTAGAGGAAGAGGCCACGGATTCTCTGTGAGCATTTCCTGTAGATCTGGATACCAGGTCCTCCGTGGCCAATCTGGAACAATGAGAATTGTTCTCACTTCTCTTCTTCTCATTATCCTCAACACCTTGGGTATGAGAGGAAGAGGAGTAAACACGTAGACCGACTGGAACACCCACGGTGGCACTAGGGCATCCACAGCTACTGCCTGAGGGTCTCTTGACCTGGCGCAATAACTCTGCGGCTTTGTGTTGAGGCGGGACGCCATCATGTCTATCAGTGGCAGTCTCCACCGAATTGCAATCTGTGCTAAGACTTCCTGATCAAGTCCCCACTCTCCAGGACGTAGGTCGTGTCCGCTGAGGAAGTCTGCTTCCCAGTCGTCCACTCCCGGAATGAACACTGCTGACAGTGCGCTTACATGATTCTCCGCCCAGCGAAGAATTCTGGTGGCTTCCGCCATCGCCACTCTGCTCCTTGTGCCGCCTTGGCGGTTTACATGAGCTACTGCGGTGACGTTCTCTGACTGGATCAGAACCGATTGGTTGCGAAGTAGGGTCTCCGCCTGACGTAGGGCGTTGTATATGGCCCTTAGTTCCAAGATGTGAAGACAAGTCTCTTGACTTGACCAAAGACCTTGGGAAATTTTATTTTTCCCTGTGTGACTGCTCCCCAACCTCGGAGGCTCGCGTCCGTGGTCACCAGGATCCAGTCCTGAATGCTGAACCTGTGGCCCTATAGAAGGTGAGCACCCTGCAGCCACCACAGTAGAGATACCTTGGCCCTGGGGGAGACTGTGATCAACTGATGAATCTGTAGATGTGACCCGGACCACTTGTCCAGTAGGTCCCATTTGAAAGTCATCGCATGGAACCTGCCGAAGGGAATGATTTTCCCCGGACTCGGGTGCAGTGATGCCCTGACACCTGTCTTGGTTTCAATAAGTTCCTGACCAGAGTCATGAGTTCCTGGGCCTTCTCTATCTGAAGGTAAACCCCTTACTGGTCCGTATCCAGAATCATACCCAAGAAGGGCAGACTAGTCATAGGAACCAGCTGTGACTTCGGGATATTGAGAATCCAGCCGTGTTGCTGTGACACCTTCAGCGAAAGTGACACGCTGTTCAACAACTGCTCTTTTGATCTCACCCTAATAGGAGATCGTCCAGGTATGGGATAACTGTGACTCCTTGCTTGCGTAGGAGCACCATCATTTCCGCCAATTACACTGAAATTGGTAATGACAATACTGTACCGCAATTCTCAGGTACGCCTGATGGGGTGGATAAATGGGAACATGAAGGTATGCAGCCTTTATGTTTAGATACATCATCAAATCCCCCCTTTCCAGGCTGGCCATGATCAGTCTGAGCGATTCCACTTTAAATTTGAACCATTTCCAGTATAGGTTCAGAGATTTTAATTTTAAATAGGTCTGACCGAACCGTACGAATTCGGGACTACAGCCAAGGTTGAGTAATATCCCCTTCCTTGTTGCAGGAGGGGAACCTTGAGCACCACCTATTGGAGATACAATGTGTGAATTGTATTCAATATAATCTCCCCTTCTGGGGGAGAAGCCGGTAGGTCCGATAAGGAAAACCGGTGAGGAGGCACCTTCGAATTCCTTTGTAACCCTGAGAACAATTTTTATTGCACCCGGGATCCACCTGTGAGTGAACTCAGATGTGGCTGAAGAGTCGAAGACGTGCTCCCCCTGGGGCGGACTCCCTTAGCGGAGCTCCCGCGTCCTGCGGTGGATGTAGTAGAGGCCGGGGAGGACTTCTGTTCCTGGGAACTAGCTGTGCCCCGTGCCCTTACCTCTGGTAAGAAAGGACGCTCCTCATACTTTCTTGTTATTCTGCGACCGAAAGGACTGCATTTGATAATGTCGTGCTTTCTTAGTCTGTGAGGGAATATAAGGCAAAAGATCAGAATTACCAGCTATAGCTGTGGAGACCAGATCCGAGAGCCCTTCTCCACACAATTCCTCAGCCTTGTAAGGTAAACCCTCCATATGCCTCTTTTTTAGTAGGCATCACCTGTCAATTGCCTGTTCCACAGGACACGTCTAGCAGAGATCGACCTAGCGTTGACTCTAGAACCCAGTAGACTAACGTCTCTTTGGGCATGTCTAATATATATATATATAAGACAACATCTTTTACATCTAAATATATATATACATATATACATATACTAGGGACAATAACATGGGATCCTTATCCAGGGTTTCAATCTCCGCTGATAAGGTATCTCTCTACGCTGCTACAGCGCTATAAACCAATGCCGACACAATCGCCGGTCTGAGTAGTGTACCAGAATGTGTGTAAATGGACTTCAAAGTACTTTTACTGCATGCTATCTGCAGGATCCCTGAGGATAGCTGTTAAGTCAGCGCTACCTTTTTGGGTAAACGTGTCAATGCCTTGTACACCCTAGGGGAAGATTCCCATCATATCCTGGCCCCATTAGGGAAAGGATACTCCTTGAGAATTCTTTTTGGGAAGCTGCAGCTTCTTGTCTGGAGATTCCCGCTCTTTTTCTTCATGAGAGAGGGAAATTTACCTCAGCTTTCTTCCCCTTAAACATGTGTACCCTTGTGTCAGGGACAGATGAGTCATCAGTGATATGCAAAACATCTTTTATTACAATAATCATATATTGAATACTTTTCTGCCAGTCTTGGCTGTACTTTGCGTTATCGTAGTCGACACTGGAGTCAGACTCCGTGTCGATATCAGTGTCTATTATTTAGGATAGTGAGCATTGTGAGACTCTGAAGGTCTCTGTGACATAGGGACAGACATGGGTAGATTCCCTGTCTGTTCTCTAATCTTTTGTAATAAATTCATCTTAGCACTTAATTTCACATATCCAATCAGGTGTCGGCGTTGTCGATGGAGACACCACACACACACATTTGCTCCATCTCTTCCTTAGGAGAGCCTTTTACCGCAGACATGTCGACACACACATACCGACACACTCCACACACACAGGGATTCTCTTATCTGAAGACAGGTTCCCCCTTAGGCCCTTTGGAGAGACAGAGAGAGAGTATGCCAGCACACACCCCGGCGCTATATGACCCAAGAAAAAACACAGAATGTTTACCCAGTAGCGCTGCTGTAATGTATAATCGCCAAATATGTGCCCCCCCCTCTACTTTAAAACCCTCTTTCACCGTGTGTCAAGCAGGGGAGAGTCCGGGGAGCTTCCTCTCAGCGGTGCTGTGGAGAGAAAATGGCGCTGGTGAGTGCTGAGGGAGAAGCCCCGCCCCCTCGGCGGCGGGCTTCTGTCCCGCTCAAACTTACTAAAATATGGCGGGGGCTCTTTTATATACATGTACAGTGCCCACCTGTACATGTATATAGTCTTTTGCCATAAGAGAGGTGTTTATATTGCTGCCCAGGGCGCCCCCCCTGCGCCCTGCACCCTTACAGTGACCGGAGTGTGTGAGGTGTATGGGAGCAATGACGCACAGCTGCAGTGCTGTGCGCTACCTCAGTGAAGCTCTGAAGGCTTCTGCCGCCTGAGACGTCTTCTGACTTCGTTTCTTCTGGCTCTGTGAGGAGAACGGCGGCGCGGCTCTGGGAGTGAACGTCCAGGACGAACCTGTGTTCACCCCCTCTGGAGCTAATGGTGTCCAGTAGCCGAGGAAGCAGAGCCTATCATTTAAGTAGGTCTGCCCCTCTCTCCTCAGTCCCTCGATGCAGGGAGCCTGTTGCCAGCAGTGCTCCCTGTAAAAATACAGAAAAAATCCAAACAAAAATGCTTTCTAGGCAGAAAACTCCGGGGAGCTCCCTGCAGTGCACCCATTTCCCTCTGGGCACAGTGTAAAACTGAGGTCTGGAGGAGGGGCATAGAGGGAGGAGCCAGTGCACACCCAGAATCCAAAGCTTTCTTAAAGTGCCCTATCTCCTGCGGAGCCCGTCTATTCCCCATGGTCCTTACTGAGTCCCCAGCATCCTCTAGGACGTTAGAGAAATGATAAAATAATAGAAGTGCTGTGGATCCAGTACAGGTAGACTTCAGTAATGGAGGAGAGCATGCAGGTTATAAGGTTCTGATCTGGGAGAGGGAAAGGAGTGTTAGTGAATTCAGAAATAGAGCATAGTCTGGTCAATACAAGATCAAGGCAGTAGCCCACCTGATGAGCTGAGGAACCAGTTCATTGGGAGAGGCTGAGAGAGGAGGTTAGAGAGAGAGTAGTTTGGAGGCATGGGGAGATTTTGGACTATCAATAGCGATTTTGAAATCACCTATAATGATGGTGCAGATGTCAGAGGATAAGAAGTGATGGAGCCAAGCAGAAACATCTTCCAGAAACTTTTTTGGGTTGCCCAGGTGGGCGATAGATAGCAGCAACGTGCAGAGAGAATGGGGTGAAAATCCTAATAGAATGTATTTCAAATGAAGTAAGTGTGAGTAATGAAATCAGTGGTAGAACTGTGTATGTGAAAAATTGGGACAGTAATATTCCAACCCCATATCCTTTATTATTACTAGGCCTGGGGGGGGGGGGGGGGGGGGGGGTGAAGTAGAGCCCACCATGTGACAGTGCTGCAGGGGAGGCTGTGTTTCATTGTGTGAGACATGTTTCTGTTATAGCTAACAGGTTGAGTTTTTTTTTAAATGAAAAGGTCATGGGTAGATGTTAATTTGTTGCAAACAGAGCGTGCATTTCATAAGGCACATTTCAGTGACTTGGATGGAGATGGAAGACACGTGATGTTTATAAGGTTTGTTGTATTTACATTCTATTGTGAATCAGCTGAATATGAGAATGGTATGTGGATAGGACCTAGATTTGGGGATATGTCACCAGCTAGTAGAGGCAGAGCCGGCGCTACCCGCTCAGCAAAGGGATGCAGTGCAGGGAGGTGCCATGCTGAAGGGAGGCACCGTCCTGCTCTGCATCCCCGCTGATGCCGGCTGCCACTGCGCCTGTCACGCTGGTAGCAGCGCTGACAGCGTGTAACGCAGCTCTCCCCCATCCTTCCCCAGAGAGCTGGGCTGAGTACGCGGCCTCAGCCCACACACAACGCTGAGCCGGGCATCTTTTGGGGGCATGGCCTAATCGTGGGAGGCGTGGCCACGCCCCCTTGTGGGAAGTTTTTTTTTAAATCTTTGTAGTGCCGTGCAGGGTGTATGGGTCCCTGAGCCCCTCAGCCAGAGTCAATTTGAGGGGGGAGTGTGATCACTTCCCCCACTAGCCGAACAGGCAGTGGCTCAGCAGTAGCAGCAGCCTCACTGCAGCACAGCACACTGCAGCATGTGCTGTGCTGCCAAGATGAGTGCTTATGCTGCTGCCCAGTAGGGAGGGAGGGGGTAGGGAGTGCGGTGGACCAGGGCCCCACCATACCCTCCATCAGTCTGTGGCCCGAGTAATTAGTACCAATTCCCTCCCTCCCGGCATAACTGCCGACATCCTACAGAGCCGCTGCTGTGGGGGTAAAGGCGCCTCCGAGAGACATGAGGAGAAGGCAGAGGAGGAGCAGCGCCGGAGTCGGGACCTCCTGCAGGTACTGGGCCAGTGCTGTGGAGGGAATGAGGGATGTACCTGGCATAATATGTATAATGGGCTCTACCTGGCCGCATAATGCGTATAAGGTGCTCTGCTGTGTGGGTACTACTGTGCAGTGTAATGTGAATAACATACACTACTGTGCGGTGTAATGTGACTAATTGACACTACTGTGCGGTGTAATGTGACTAACGGATGCTACTGTGCGGTGTAATGTGACTAACGGACACTACTGTGCGGTGTAATGTGACTAACGAACGCTACTGTGCGGTGTAATGTGAATAACGGACACTACTGTGCGGTGTAATGTGACTAACGGACGTTACTGTGCGGTGTAATGGGACTAACGGACGCTGCTGTGCAGTGTAATGTGACTAACGGACGCTGCTGTGCAGTGTAATGTGACTAACGGATGCTATTGTGCAGTGTAATGTGACTAATGGACGGTACTGTGCAGTGTAATGTGACTAACGGACGGTACTGTGTGGTGTAATGTGAATAACGGACAGTACTGTGAGGTGTAATGTGAATAACGGACGGTGCTGTGCAGTATAATGTGAATAACGGACGCTACTGTGTGGTGTAATGTGAATAATGGACGGTACTGTGCAGTGTAATGTGAATAACGGACACTACTGTGTGGTGTAATGTGAATAACGGACGGTACTGTGAGGTGTAATGTGAATAACGGACGGTACTGTGAGGTGTAATGTGAATAACGGACGGTACTGTGCAGTGTAATGTTAATAACGGACGGTACTGTGAGGGGTAATGTGAATAACGGACACTACTGTGCAGTGTAATGTGACTAATGGACACAACCATGCGGTGTAATGTGAATTGGTACTGTTCTGTGGCCCCTATATTTTTGCACGCGCCTACGGCGCGCAGTGTCCCTGTATTGGGATTGGCGGGCAGCAAATTAGTCTAGAACTGCCCTGTCACCAATTTTAAAATATATTTTTCTTTTCAAATGTGACATGCCCCCAATTCAGTACAGAGGAGGTGACACTGAAACATACCCTTGCTCCGGGCACCATGGCACCTAGCTACACCTCTGATAAGAGGCACTACTATGGACATTGGGGGTAATTCCGAGTTGATCGCAGCAGCAAATTTGTTAGCAGTTGGGCAAAACCATGTGCACTGCAGGGGGGGCAGATATAACATTTGCAGAGAGAGATAGATTTGGGTTGGTTATTTTGTTTCTGTGCAGGGTAAATACTGGCTGCTTTATTTTTACACTGCAATTTAGATTTCAGTTTGAACACACCCCACCCAAATCTAACTCTCTCTGCACATGTTATATCTGCCACACCTGAAGTGCAAATGGTTTTGCCCAACTGCTAACAAATTTGCTGCTGCGATCAACTTGGAATTATCCCCATTGTGTATAAGGGATAGTACTGTGTGGCGTAACGTGAATACTATGTGGTGTAATATGAATTGTGTGTAACATTGTGGCCATGCCCCTCCCTGGTGTTACCACACCCCTTTTTGTCGTGCTCACTATTCCTTTTTTAAGGATGGGAGGGCGCCAATTTATCATTTGCAGGGGGGCGCCAAACACTCTAGCACCGGCCCTGAATAGAGTGGTACTATAAGTATAGTTGTAGGAGGTGTGTGATAGTTTTTTGTGGTGACAGGTTGAGGATGTTATAGTTACTGTATATAGTTAAATTAAAAGCTCAGGAGTGTTCATAAGAGGGGAGTGGATTAATGAGGCTGCAATGTGCACAGAGAGATGAGTTGCAGTGATATTGAAGGATGTCACCGCTTTAGAGAGGATGCCATGAAGTGTTATTAGAAAAAAAACAGTTTGTGATACATGGTGTTTTTGGAATTAAAGTATAGATAATTAGGTAGTGCATAAGGAATATGCAAGTTATATGGTGAAATTACCTGGTCTTCATTGTTAAACGTTTGTTCAACTGTTATTTTAAAGATTTTGACACTTTGTAATTTCTCGTTATAAGTATGGGAAATGCGAACTGGGTTACAAAAAACGTGAATTAAAGGGTTTGGAGCAGTTTTTTCATGAAAACTGCTCCACAAGCCCTTTAATACATTCTGGTGATACTAAAATAATGTGAAAAGTTGGAAGTAGAACAGGCCTGAGGTGTGCGGTCTTTGGGAAATAATGCATTACCAAGTGATCTAATGGGCGGTATTCAATTCTTTTCACCCTCTTCCACACCCATTATGTTTCTGCTAATGGGCGTGGTATAATAATTTCAGCTCATTACCCCTGGGGTAGCGACGGTGCCCAACCTTTTACAGCTAAACCCTGATTATCATGATTACTATGGGCACGATATGAGCGATAACGGGAATCACTTTAGAAAGGAGATTGGGCGGTATTCAAATGATATATCATGCCCAATGTGTCCAATCAAGTTGGTGATATTTGTATAACTATACTATTATATATATATATATATATATATATATAAATGTCATATAGGACCGGCACTCACCTCTCATAAATACTTTGCTCAGGTGCCTTCTGCGAATAATCGATATCCAATTGTCCCAAATATGCAGCGGCACTCAGAGACTCATAGTGGGTGAAAAAAACGTGCAAAATTTATTCCATATTATAAATTTTTCAGGCCACAAGACTTGTGGTTCACCTTGACAAAGGGGCGGATGTGCCCCGAAACGTTGGCCTGAAAAATTTATAATATGGAATAAATTTTGCACGTTTTTTTCACCCACTATGAGTCTCTGAGTGCCGCTGCATATTTGGGACAATTATATATATATATATATATATATATATATATATATATTTATATCACTGTACGCACACCTATCGGTGTGGTCGACAGGGCTGTTTCTAGCCAATTTGGCTCCAAGAGCGAAAAGTAAAAAAATGCACACACACCCCCCAAAGACATTAAAAAAAACTATTTTGCACGCGCCGAACTCCCAGCAAGGGGGCGTGGCCTCACTAAATGGCCGAGGCTTCGCTAAAATAAGCCTGGCCTTGTATGAAAAGACTACCTTGCACCCCAGTTTTTGACCCTGCAACAACATGCTCTGGCTCTGGGTGTCATGCTCGTTCCTAGGGGTGTGCGATGCTCGTTGCCAGGGGTAATGCTTGTTGCCAGGGGTGTATACTTGCTGGCGCCAGACCATCAGCACTGCTATCAGGCTCCCCCTCCTCCCGCCCATAGTACTCTGCTCAGAGGCGGAGTTTCACGAAATGCTGCGGTTGCATCGTGACTCATTCGGTGAAACTATGTCCTCTGAGCGGAGTACTATGGGAGGGAAAGGGTAGCAGGATAGGAGCTGGCAAGTGCTGTGGAGGGCACCCCTGCTAGAAAAGCGCATGCGTGAACCTTCACAATGCGATTGCATCCCGTCATGATGTGATTGCATTGTGTTTGACAGGCGATGGGCATTCGGGGGCGGCGACATGGCATTGGTTGGGAGTGATGCAGGAAACTCAGACATGTCATGGCCATTTTTGGGGCGGCCGGATGACGCCACCTGTGTTTTCTGTGATGGGAAACATGCTGGCGGTGTATCTGCATACGCAGCCTGGCTGCATATACAGGGGTCCACCTCTATTTCACCTTTCCCCGTTGCAGTGCGGCCCCCAGCATGTGATTTTAAACAGTAGCAGTTTTGCAATTTTAGAAAAACTTCTACTGAGTCTGAATAACCCACATAGACATGTGTCCACTTCCAGCACTTGACATCTTATTCTTGCAATAATTATCCCTCCTCCTAAATGATATATTGCACTTGTGAGCTTTGTTGAGTCAACTGGGAGGATATATCACTGGGAGGAAGTATGTGTTCACTAATCTGGTAACACCTCCCAAAGTTCTTTTACCCCTTGAAATCACTGTCATAGCTTTTTTCTGCTAATTAATTAATATTCAGTATGGAACACCACTATCAACTCCTCTCATGAAATGTCACAATAAAAACAGGTGCACAACCCATAAAAACAGGTGCAAACAAAAATATAACAGCTGCATAATGTCACAAAAGAAAAATAGTGTTTGTGTTGCACTTGTGCATTTTCCACGTTAGCAAAGGATCATTCATGAATCACTTGCAATGGCAAATAATGACTTACTGGGAGCATTACTAATTATCTGTCTTGGCTTTTTCTTCATGTATAGAGACTTGACATGGAAGAGAAATGCGTTGCTGTCTTTCAGCTATTGTCATGTAGCAAACTGTCAGGCACTGACAGCCACAGTGTCAGTATCTTCAATGCGGACTGATCCGTTACCATGCCACAAAGGCAATGAATAGCTACAAAAAGCAGATTGCCCCAAAGTTTTGCCAAGGGAGAAGATTTATGGGTTTTTAATGTGCCCCATAATGTGAAAAATGTGTGTTTATTTCACTTAATGCTGTTTAAGCTAACTTTAATAGTTTGCTCAATGTTTTGATTACTAATGCAACTGCTTATTAAATTCTTAAAGGAATGTTATGTCCCCTATGTAAGAGGTATTCCTTTTCCTAATAACCCCCTCTAGGGACAATATATTTTGAAAAACTGAGGAACAAAAACTTTTTGTAATGCGTTTGACCTCAGCAGCTATAAACAGCCTTTCTTGTGGTTGATTATATTTTAAAACATTTGGAAACTATTGTAGGGCAAGCCTACTATACATTGTAAACGTATTTTGTGTTTAGTATTTACATGTTTGTATTTGTCCTTGAGTCCTGTTGGACATAGAGCACTATAAAAATAAAATTCTTCTACTTCTCCTTCTCCTTCTTCTTCACCCCAGGGTTGCGCACACATTGTTTTGGGATCACAACAGAGGTATTTCTTATTAGAATGTATTGCATGTATGACACCCAGTAGACCAGGGTTGGCCAAACCAGTCCTCCATATCTACTAGCAATGTTTTCCAGACCACCTAGCCGGTGCACAGGTGTAGTCATTACTAACTGTCACATTTTCAAACATGTTGTGCATTCATTCCTAACCGACACATTCCACAGATCCACAGGTGGTCTGGAAAACATGAACTGTTGGTAGATCTCAAGGACCAGTTTAGCAATCCCTGTACTAGACCCTACATACACAAGGGGCCAGTATTGGGACAATTCCCCATTCTGCCGATGCCTGGGTCGGGGGATTGAGGAAATCCAACATGCTGGAAATCCTTGATTTGCTGATTTCATAAAAAAATTATCAGGATCATCCGGTCAGGTATATTTAACATGCTGTTTTTGCCAATTCCCTTGGATGGATCGCCAATCATCAGTGTCCGCCAATCAGCAAAATAGGGAATCGGGCTTTAGTAGGTATATGGCCTTGCAATACTCTGAAACCTCACTTGTGAGCCTGACCTACAGATTATGCATATCTGCCATAGACAACCTTTCTTGAGAGTTGCTCACAACTGCTGGGCATTTTCTATGCGCTTACAAGTGTCTAAGCACTATGAGTGAGGAACAGGGCCTCCGAAAAACTGGGGCAAGGGGAATATAGGTGTTGAGGTCAAATCCGGGAGTCATGGCCACGCTTCTGTGAGATACAGTAAGTAAACATGTCCCAGAGTGGGCATTTCTCCTCCTCCATATCTTCTCCAGGCCCCTCAGACAATCCCTGAGGGTAATTAGTATCGAACATGTGTTCTGCTTTTCTGTTGTGGGGAGGTTTCTGTGGAAAAACAAACAAACTAAGAACCCAACATGTGAAAATCATGTGTTGTTTCTGACAGCATTTTTGTCATTTTTATTATTATTCTATATTTGCATTGCACCAATAGGGATAGACATTCACATATGGATCTCATAGTCTAATTTCTGTATTACAGTCCCACACAGCAGGACCAAGTCAGTCAGAATCCAGTTAACCTACACTATATGGACAAAATTATTTGGACGCCTGACCATTACAGCAACATGGACTGTAATGACATTGTATTCAAATACATTTACTTTAATATGGAGTTTGTTCCCCTTTTGCAACTATAACAGCTTCCACTCTTCTTGGAAGGCTTTGCACAAGATTTTGTTGTGTTTCTGTGGGAATTTGTGTCCATTCATTCTGTGGAGAATATATGAGGTCAGACACTGATGTTGAATGAGAAGGCCTGGCTCGCAATCTCCATTCCAGTTCATCCCAAAGGTGCTCAGTGGGGTTGAGGTCAGGGCTCTGTGCGGGCCAGTCAAGTTCTTCAACACCAAACTCATCAAACACTGGGGCACAGTCATGTTGGAATAGAAAAGGGCCTTCCCCAAATTGTTGCCACAAAGTTGGAAGCATAGCATTGTCCTTTATGTCTTGGTATGCTGAAGCATTAAGATTGACCTTCACTGGAGATAATGGACCTAGCCCAAACCCTGAAAACAGCCAATACCATTGTCCCTCCTCCATTAAACTTCACAGTTTGCACAATGTAGTCAGGCAGGTAACATTCTCTCTGCATCCGCCAAACCCAGACTCACTCATCTGCCAAACAGAGAAGTGTGAGTTATCACTCTACAGAACACGTTTCCACTGCTCCACAGTCCAGTGTCTGTTTGCTTTACACCACTCCATGTGACACTTGGCATTGGACTTGGTGATGTGAGCCTTACATGCAGCTGCTCGGCCATGGAAACCCATTCCATTAAGCTCCTGCCGCACAGTTTTTGTGCTTACATTAATGCCAGTGGAAGTTAGGGTCTCTTTCGGATGGTATCAGGAGGGCATTTGCAACATGCCCCTTAGCAGTTGTTGACAACGCTCTGTGATTTTACGTGGTCTTCTGCTTCATGGCAGAGTTACTGTTGTTCCTAAATGCTTCCACTTTCCAATAATATCACTTATAGTTGACCGTAGAATATCCAGCAGGGATGAAAGTTCACGAATCGTCTTACTGCAAAGGTGCTATCCTATCACAGTACCACGCTTGAAGTCACTGAGCTCTTCAGAACTACCCATTTTGTATCATTAATGTTTGCAAATGGAGACTGCATGGCTAGGTGCTTGATTTTATACACCTGTGGCAACGAGTCTGATTGAAACACCTGAATTCTATAATAACAGGTGTGGCCAACTTTTGTCTATATACTGTACCCATGATGTCATAGAACTGAAACAGCAGCTGAAGGAGATCTGAGATTTCAGCACTACAATATATTTCACATAAAAGTAGCTTGTTTTAAATTTATATAATTCCTTTAAAACTTACAGAAGACATTGTTTACTGCCTTAACTTCCCTACTGAGTACATGAGAAAAACATAGCAGAAATAAATAGAGCATTACTTAACTAGACAGAAACATCAATGATACACTTGATACATTCATTGAATTTCAGCTATCATCCTTGACTCCATTGCCTTCTATCATAGCCATGTTATCTCAGTCTGCTACAGATTTGTGCTTTTGTGAACCTTGAGTAATTCTAGTCATCATGGTCTGTCAACCACAGCTAAGAAGCTCCAGAATTACAGTAGCTTACTAGCTTACAGATGCTTGTATAAACATGCTTGAGTTGTTTTGTGTTTAGAGTAACTTTATCCAGTGGCCATCAGCAGCACTTCACCTTTATACAAAGTATATTTTGAACTGTCATACAGTGCTTACAGCATACATGTACCATTCTAAAATAATCCTATTGATAATGTTGATATTATCTTAGACCGAAAAGCTATACCTCTAGATACACTATTACCGTGGAGCCGCTATGGCCGCTAGACTGAATACACGTGCTACGCACTTTGTACGCTATTTGCGTACAAAGTCCTGCACGTGGTACGTACTTGGCGTACACACGCCGCGCTGAGTGTACAGAGTACACACAGCGCGCACACACACAATTGATAACCTTTAAACCTTGTTAATGATATAATGCAATGATATGTTTACACTTTAAACCCTTAGCAGCAAAGTACTGCAACGATGTAATACCTTAAACCTTAAGTAGCGCTGACGGTATAAAGTACCCGCAGTGCGTACACCTTATCAATACTTATACACCTTATACAGATAAATACACTTTAAACCCTTGCAGGAAAGTGAAGACACAACACCGATTTGTAGTTGAAACCACAGGGTTCTAAGGCCACCGTGGATTATTCCAAAAGGTAAAACAGTACAAATCATACACTACAGGCTCACAAGATAAATCTAAACGAATAATGGCTACAGAGAATGTACATACGTGAGAATGTTCGCAAGTGCAACCCGGCCGGTCCTCCGCTAGTCAGATAGAAAGCGTTCAGAGTCTTCTGACCGGCCAGGCAACAATGGGCTTTTTATACACAACTTACATACACAATACAATGGTCACTGTAATCTCATTGTCCATTGGACACAGAGATGTGTCTTTTCAGTACAGAAGAGGTCATAGGTTGATTTGAATAAATGGGCGATGTCTTTCCACAACTGCTCTTGTGGGTGGTATCCTCTGGATTCCTGTCGCATACATAATATACAGTAAATACAGTAAATATCTATATTCTACTTCTGCACATAACTATACGCTGGAACATGCGATCTTTCTCTAACCAACACCGGAATGTTACCCTCAAAATACCCTACAGCTGGATACTAGACATCACCTTCCAACCTTTATCTGACCCTTCCTATCATGCAAAGGCGAATCCCTTAGTCATGGAACTGTTTAAACTATTAATACTCGCTGATGTGGTGCAAGGGAGTTATGGGTACAAAATGCACTATTTGGGTTAAATATGTAATGTTCTAATAACCCTCTACGCGCTCACAAACTCCGCCGTAAATACCCATATCACGCGCATGATCGCCGGAGCGATCCTACGCAAATTGCGGATATGTGCACACACGGAGGACTGAGTACACGAGCAGCGGGCATGTGCATGGGGTTAGTACAAGGCATATGCATTACAATATTTTTCGACTTTGACACTATATAATAAAAGGCTAACGCTCCTCCTCACCTCTATGGGGTGCTGGCGGCCACTAGATGGTACCTGTTCATGGTACCTGTCACCCCAACGTGACAAAACCGTCATTTTGACAGGCTGGTAATTAGTATGCATATATTGTTTATTAGAGAAACTGCAATTTGGTGAAACATTAACTATGGAATATTAATACTTCCAATCCTTGATTATGTGAATGTATGTGTATATGTATTGCCAATAAAAATAACCACCACATATGTTGTACATATAATGAATCAGAAAAGCATATGCAATAATACATAATACTGCTTTAGAATTTGTAACATTTAGCTACACATGAAACATAGGTATATACGCTCTATATGTGCAAAGCTTTTCTAAAATGAGATAAAGAATTTAATAGGGAGTGTGTGAACACTCCCACTCCTGGCGCACCTTAATTAAATGAATAATAAAAAAAGCTGAACAACAGCTGCAAGCACTAGGGGACTGCTAGTTCCCCCAAAGGCAGAGATAGAAAATATATACAAGTGCTGCGCTTGAAGTGAGCTTGGTTAATTGCTACTTGGTGAAAATATAAATATAAAGGTGTCTGCTCCAATCAATCAACAGCTCACACGGAACTTGCTAATAAACAAATTTAATAATACACATAAAAATAAAATAAAATGAAATAAAATAAAAGACAATTATAAAAACAAATGTTTAAAACTGGCTCAAGCACACTGATACATTTGCTGTATGGATCACTGAAATGAAAGTTTGTAAATAGTGTCACTTTAATGTTGCCACAAAGGACCTAATTGTGGTCTCTTTGTATCAATAGGGACTGGTAAGTAGCAGTTCGTACAGCCTGTTGGAGAATAAATGAAACAAACTCTTGTGCCTCTAGGCTACTGGCGTCCCAGTGCAGAGGAGAAGCCGCTGATTATAATTACCCGTCCTGCGGGAAATGTAGTGATGCGGCACAAGAGGTACCGGAGCAGCTGCCGTGCGTCTGCCGTTGGCACTAGCAAAGTGCAGATGGTAAGATCTAGGCAAGCCGGTCGTAATGCTGCAGTAATACGCTGGGCTGGCGTTCCGGTTGGAAATTCTCCACGGAGAATTTCCAACCGGAACGCCAGCCCAGCGTATTACTGCAGCATTACGACCGGCTTGCCTAGATCTTACCATCTGCACTTTGCTAGTGCCAACGGCAGACGCACGGCAGCTGCTCCGGTACCTCTTGTGCCGCATCACTACATTTCCCGCAGGACGGGTAATTATAATCAGCGGCTTCTCCTCTGCACTGGGACGCCAGTAGCCTAGAGGCACAAGAGTTTGTTTCATTTATTCTCCAACAGGCTGTACGAACTGCTACTTACCAGTCCCTATTGATACAAAGAGACCACAATTAGGTCCTTTGTGGCAACATTAAAGTGACACTATTTACAAACTTTCATTTCAGTGATCCATACAGCAAATGTATCAGTGTGCTTGAGCCAGTTTTAAACATTTGTTTTTATAATTGTCTTTTATTTTATTTCATTTTATTTTATTTTTATGTGTATTATTAAATTTGTTTATTAGCAAGTTCCGTGTGAGCTGTTGATTGATTGGAGCAGACACCTTTATATTTATATTTTCACCAAGTAGCAATTAACCAAGCTCACTTCAAGCGCAGCACTTGTATATATTTTCTAAAATGAAAATTGATTCTGTTGGTTTAAAAAAAGCTGTAGGATCTTATATGAGTTTAACACTGTATATCTTGTGTGAATTTCAAATTATTTTTAAATAAACATTTCAATGCCAGCGTTAATATATACTGTGGACGCAAGGCGCATCTTATTACCATATACGATAAAAGTGCGCAGAATGTCACAGCACTATATCCCTTAAGAGAAAGCAAGCGGTCGCACACATTGTAAGCTGAGGTCCAATGCTCAGAGATATATATATATATATATTTGATATTAAAAGGGTATGCATACAAAATAACATATGTACAGTATATAATTAGGTATAACATGTATTACAGAGTTACAATTACACAAGAAGCAGTTACATTTACAAAAGAATCAGTTACAGCCAATATACATACGCTTAGTTTCACTGGTCCCAGGCAGCCAGTCATCAGGTAGGAGACTTCTGATAAGGGTGTGTGTGTGTGTGTGTGAGTGTGAGAGAGAGTGTATGAGAATGTCTCAGAGAGCTGAATGAGAATGTATCAGAGAACTCCCTGCTTCTGGGTCCCTATGTTTGTACAGTAAAATAATGGGTGTATACAACAGTGGGTTTCATCTCCTTCCATTGGTCCAGAGGCTAGACCTCTCAAGAACTCAACGGCTCATAGGTCAGTGTGAGGGCTTTTGTCCTATGTTGCAAACCTATGTGTCTGCCCCGAGGGACTTGACTGTGAATCCAGTTTCAAGTCTTCAGGAAGGCCTTTGTATTCATTGTTGCAATGTGCTACAATCTACCCATAGCTATCAAATTAATACACACATTCGCCTGATCATTTTGACACTAAGCATGATATATTTAACTTGTTCCATTCCAATAATACATATATATCTGATGTTACACTCTATTATATAAATACATTATAATGTCTGGTGCTTGTCATGTTTTGTCTAAGTGTAATTTATGTGTTGTATGAAATATGTGTTGAATATATCTTTGTGGCTTGTCTGTGTGGATGCGTATGCTACCGTGTATCCTGTGCACGCTGTGTGTATGCGCACAAACAGACCTCTCTGTTTGGAGTTCGTATGTTGTCAGTATGAAATATTTTTGACTTCGACAGCTGTTTGATGCTAATGTAGATAATGTCCCTCTGAAGAAATCGCTTTCAAGGATGAAATGCGTAAAGGCCTATTGAAGATTGTATTTAGCAGCTGCACTTTTTGTGATTGTAGCAACTCTGCTGAATGCTGGCATCTGTAGTGGTGCAAGGATTACATTAACTTTTTCTTTCCTAAGTCCATTGTTGCATTGTTGGTTAGAGACTTGGCTAAGCATTAGAGAGTGCATGGTCTGGATCCCTTGATAAATATATTTAGTAATTACTGCTAGTGCATGTATGATAATGTACCTGCATGATAATGTATTACATTAATAACAGCAATGCACTGTAGAAAATACACCATTGTCCTGTGAAGTATAATGTACAGTAGCACATTCAGAATATATTAGTCAAGTATACAGTCTGGAACCTGATCCCTAAAGGAAGGGGTGGGCACCTAGGCAGTAGGACCGACTGGGGGTTTCCCCTGTACCCCTGTGGGCCAGTCCGACCCTAGTTGTGACAAGAGAGAGAGCTCACAAAGCATGCTGAAAGCAGTTGTGTATGAAGACGCTGGACAGCTCACTTAGAATTCCGTATGGCAAGAGACGCAGTCTGTGCCTGACTCTGAATAAGGTCCATAATGAGGGCAATCCTTATGTACTGAAAAAGGAGGCAGATACCATTTATAATTCTCTTATGGGAGAAATGCTATTTTATTAATCTACAGGTTGAGTATCCCATATCCAAATATTTAGAAATGTGGAATATTCCGCAATACGGAATTTTTTTAGTGAGAGTGAGATAGTGAAACCTTTGTTTTCTGATGGCTCAATGTACGCAAACTTTGTTTAATACACAACGTTATTAAAAATATTGTATTATAAGACCTTCAGGCTGTGTGTATAAGGTGTATATGAAACATAAATGAATTGTGTGAATGTACACACACTTTGTTTAATGCAAAAAGTTATTACAAATATTGGCTAAAATTACCTTCAGGCTGTGTGTAAGCTGTATATGAAACATAAATGCATTCTGTGCCTAGATTTGGGTCCCATCGCCATGATATCTCATTATGGTATGCAATTATTCCAAAATTCGGAAAAATCCGATATCCAAAATACTTCTGGTCCCAAGCATTTTGGATAAGGGATACTCAACCTGTATATGGGAAATTGTTTCATTTCATTAAGAGAACAATTTTATCTATTACTTACAATGAAAGGGAAGTATTAATTAATTGTTAATTGGTGTTAAAAAAATATTATTATGATGGGGGAAACATTTATTATTTTGTGGCTATATAAACGGTGGCCACATCATAAAATAATACATTTTGCAAAATCATAAAAATATTTTTACACACCAATTAATAACTATTCAAAATGTGTACCTTTACTATAATTAATAAATTATATAGCTCTCTGAATAAAATGAAACAAAATTTCACCCCTAATCCTATATAATAAAAGGCCAATACTGCTCCTCACCTCTATGGTGGGAATTCAAGTGTTTTGCGTGCTGGCGGGCACTAGATGGTGCCACATAGAGCAATTCAAGTGTTGCCCCTTTCGGGCACGCACAGCTGCCGGTGCTAACATTACTATTATGTTGTTCCGTCATAGTTCGTCACTAGTATTATATTAAGTCCTAACGGCTAATATAGAATATAATTCATAGATTCCAGGTTAAATGCCCAGAGCTATGCAATTACTGTACCACACACAGTAAGCCCACAACAAGAGGTGAGTTTTCAGGGAAGGCTTGAAGGTTTGGAGACTAGAGGAGAGTCTTTTTGTGCATGGGATGGCATTCCACAGAGTGGATGGGAGCAAATAATGAGTGTGGATGAGACACGTAGATGTTGTGAAGAGAGAAGAGGTCGGGTTGGCAGATATTTTGCGATAAGTGAAGAGCTATCTGTTGGTGTAGTATGGTTAATTGCCTTGTGTGTGAGTAAAAGTATTTCATATTGAATATGATAGAATACAGGTAACCAATGGAAGGACTGACAGACGGCTCAGCAGACGTTGAATGTCTAGTGAGGAAGATCAGTCTTGCAGCAGCATTCAGAATGGATTGTAGCAGTGAGAGTCTCTTTTTTTGTAAGACCAGTAAGAAGACTATTGCAATAATCAATGCTGGAGATAATGAGAGCATGGATTAGAGTTTTTGCTGTGTCTTGTGTAAGATATGGTCGTATTCTGGATATGTTTTTTAGATGCATGTAGCAAGATTTAGGGGTATATGCAATTGCGGTCGAATTCCGGCTGGAATTCGACCTTTTTTTAATTCGACACAATTCGACAGTCAGACACCCTCCCGCCGGGACCCGAATTCGACATATTCAATAAAAAACGGATTCGACAGTCCCGCTGTCGAAAAACGGACCAATTGATGATAGTGTTCGTCCTGGATTCGACTTCATGGACGGCACAAAAGTGTTTAAAAAACCCTGAAAAAAAATGGGTGGGGTCCCCCCTCCTAAGCATAACCAGCCTCGGGCTCTTTGAGCCGGTCCTGGTTGTAAAAATACGGGGGGAAAAATGACAGGGGATCCCCCGTATTTTAACAACCAGCACCGGGCTCTGCGTCCGGTCCTGGTGCAAAAAATACGGGTGACAAAAGACGTATCGGTCCCCCGTATTTTTCACACCAGCACCGGGCTCCACTAGCTAGAGAGATAATGCCACAGCTGTCAAAGAGGGTCCCTTGAGCCAATCAGGGAGCGCCACGTCGTGGCACTCTCCTGATTGGCTGTGCGCGTCTGAGCTGTCAGGCGGCGCACTCGAGATACAATGTAGCACATAGGCGCTCCATTGTATCCAATGGTGGTAACTTTGCGTCAGCGGTTGAGGTTACTCGCGGTCAACCGCTGACCACAAAGTTCCCACCATTGAATATAATGGAGCGCCTATGTGCTATGCGTTGCCTGACAGCTCAGACGCGCACAGCCAATCAGGAGAGTGCCGCGACGTGGCGCTCCCTGATTGGCTGAAGGGACCCTCTTTGACAGCAGTCACGGGGGGTCCCGGCAGTCGGGGAAAGGGGTCCCATGTGTAAACATGGGACCCCTTTCAGTGCGTGGATCGGGTTTTGCGTTTTATTATTTTGCCAAGTACGTGGATTACAAGCAGAAGAGGACAGATCTACACAGGATTTTTGTGAGTATAATTTTATTTACAGGTAACCCATGGATTCTACTGGTGAAGAGGACCGACACTTCGTGTCAACATAGGTAAGTATGTGTGTGTCGGTAAAGTTTTACTGTCACGGTGTGTGTGTACTGTTTTTATTTGGGTATTTTTTTTTGCAGTAGAACTATAGGTACCAGCGGGCCCGTTTCCCCCCGCATGCTGGTACTTGTGGTTCTCCAAGTACCATCTTGCGGGGGAGGCTTGCTGGGAATTGTAGTTCTGCTACAAAAAACAATATTCTTTTTTTTGACACTTGGCTATCAGCCTCCCATCCGCCGCCCTTGGATGGGGGGGGGACAGCCTCTGGCTTCACCCCTGGCCCTTGGGTGGCTGGAGGGGGGGACCCCTTGATTTCAGGGGTCCCCACTCCTCCAGGGTACCCCAGCCAGGGGTGACTAGTTTGGGATTTAATGCCACGGCCGCAGGGACCAGTATAAAAGTGTCCCCCGGCTGTGGCATTATCTCTCTAGCTAGTGGAGCCCGGTGCTGGTGTGAAAAATACGGGGGACCCCTACGTCTTTTGTCCCCCGTATTTTTTGCACCAGGACCGGACGCAGAGCCCGGTGCTGGTTGTTAAAATACGGGGGAACCCGTGTCATTTCCCCCCCCCCGTATTTTTACAACCAGGATCGGCTCAAAGAGCCCGAGGCTGGTTATGCTTAAGAGGGGGGACCCCACGCATTTTTTTCAGGATTTTTAACCCATTCCCACTCCTTCCCACTGAAAAACATGCTCTGATCTCTCCATATTATTTTAGTCAGTAAAAAAAAAATTCTTTAAAAAAATATATTAAATAATACTTGTGGCTCCTAAATAGACAGACCAAGTAGATAATCCCTTCTAATATAAATAGATATGCTATTAGCAATAAAAAAAAACACCAAAAAAAACATGTTTTGAATTTTTTTTATTAGATCACGCCAGCAAAATGAGGCGGACTGAAATTGACGAAATGACTGTCGAAAAGCACTGTTGTCAAATCGACATTCTTCAATTGAATATACTTTTGTCAAAAAGCCGCATTTTTACCATTGCAGACATGTCGAATTTGACAAATGTAGAATTGCAAAAAGTCAAATCTGAAACGGCCGTTTTTTTGTCGAAAAGTACTGTATTGCATTGTCGAATCAGTTTTTCCTGTTGAAAATGCCCCGTTTTTCAACATTTGCAGCAATTCGACTGCAATTGCATATGGCCCTTAGAGACAGATTGACTGTGGGGAACAAAGGACAGTTCAGAGTCGAGAATTACACCTAGGCAGCGAGCTTGTGTGGTAGGATTGATTGTTGTGTTCTCAACAGTGATAGAGATATCAGGTTGGTAACTACTATTGGTCGGTGGAAATATAATCAATTCTGTTTTGGAAATATTAAGTTTGAGGTGGCAAGATGACATCCAAGAGGAAAGGCAGAAAGGCATTCAGTGAGAAGGACCAATACAGATGACGAATCTTGAGAGGATAGGTAGGCTTGAGTATACAGATGATACTAAAATAAAAAAGAGCTGATTAGTTTGCCAAGAGATTTGGTATAGATTGAGAAAAGCAGAGAATCTAAAACTGAGCCTTGCGGTACTCCAACTGATAGAGGTAGTGAAGAGAAGGTAGATTCAGAGAACCAGCCACTGAAAGAGCGATTAGAGAGGAAGGATGAGAACCAACAAAGTGCTGTGTCTTGAAGACCTAGGGCTTGTAGTCTTTGTATAAGAAGAGCGTAATCAACAGTGTCAGAAGCAGCAGTGGGATCTAGAAAAATAAGAAGTGATAGGTCAGATACAGTATATACGTATAGTGGTTTGTGGTGGTTTCAGTGTGGTTTTGCTGAAAATCCCATGAAAAATACGGTATTAAAAAAAAAATGCTACAACAGCATAGTAAAACTGATGAACATCGACGGCGGTGTACAAAATCCCATTAAAACCTCTAGCTAGTAAATTCAGTTGTTTGGTGTTTCATTTTGATGTTGATGTGCAGGGGTTTCAGAACACCAGCAAAATTGATGCTTAGTATATTTGCCCCATGAGCTCAGTCATAAACACTACTGCCACTTATTGCACTTAGATCACCCTCCCCAGTGAGGGTGTGCCATTCTGCCAGCCACATTTTAGCCAGAGCCTCCACCGAATTTTCAGCCATACCCAACAAAGATTTTACCCCAATGACTAGCTGCACAGTGAATTAAACATTTTTTAAAATTGATCTTTGCTTGGATCAGATCAGTGTTTTGTTGTCTTGATTTCATGTATATCTGTGTGTTTTTGATATGAAATGGAACAAGATAGCCTGTAGCCAATCGACTCTGTAGCAGCACAAAGTATTTTAGGGGATGAGTGTTCAGATAATGTTCAATCGTGTGATTGTATAAATGAGGACAGGGCTGCATATGATGGGCATTATCATTATGAGAACTATTCGTCATGGCCGAATGGCCCTCAAAAATTAAGTATCCAACTCACCGCTGTGGATTCTTTACAGTTATGCTCTGGTACAGGGTCAGCTGCTCCCAAAAGCAGCTGTCTTCGCGATCAGCCGACTGCACATGCATGAGTTCATGCATCAAAGTGCCACAGGTCTTGCAGTGCGAAGGTGACAGATGGATCCACTCCGATCTCTCTTCACAACCCCCGGACTTCCTTCTCATAAGAACAAGTGGGGATCTGGGAATCAACGTCATCCTAAGAATACGTTTTCAGAGTTTGCTGATTACTAGGCAGCCCCGTTGGGCCCCTAATAATGAATGGGCCCCTTAACAAAGAACATGTGGAAATTGGCATCTCCGCATGTGTAAAGGGCCTATATGGGATCATCAATAGGCCCCTATGTGTATAGATGAATGGAAGAAAGTAAAGAGCCACGAACAGAGCAGAGTAATGACATAAGGCTACAATAAAACTGATGTTGTAACACTGTTTAAAATGCTCCTCCAAATGAGATGACAT
This sequence comes from Pseudophryne corroboree, assembly GCF_028390025.1. Classification (NCBI taxonomy): domain Eukaryota; kingdom Metazoa; phylum Chordata; class Amphibia; order Anura; family Myobatrachidae; genus Pseudophryne; species Pseudophryne corroboree. The sequence continues at coordinate 217,179,146 of NC_086453.1, read as the reverse complement.
TCATACCTTGTGGGTTTTTCCTTTTTATAATTGGTGATTGAAATTTTCAAAAGTGTTTGTCTCATTCAGCAACTGACAGCGACAGTATGCACGTTTCACTAGCGGAACTTGGCCCTTTGTGTTCCCGCATAACTCTGCAGAATGAATTTACCATAATCATCCCAAATCTATTCATAGACTATAAATTCTGCAAAATGTGAATTTACAAATACAGGATGGAATGGCATTCTGTGGAATGGTGAAGTCAATGGAAAGAGTCTATGTTTTTATCTGTATGATATCTGTACTTCTTACATGTATTATTTTTACATCGCAGAATAGAAAAAAAGCAAGTGGAAAACTATCTGCTGAAAAAACTGAGAAAATGACAGTCTCACAAGAGAAGATTGAAGACAGCAGGTAGGTGTGATTCAGTATTTCTGTCTCTCAGCTGGATATATATCTCTCTTATGCTGTGCTTACTTTCCCCAAAGCTAGACAGCCTTCTTACAGACTTCTGTTTTGGTAAATAACAACATGTCCGTACTATAATTATAATAATAATAATAATAATAATAATAATAATAATAATAATAATAATAATAATAATTTTATTTATATAGCGCAGTTTTGGTGCATACACACGGTGAGATTTGGGCTAACCTCGATTCTCACTGTGCGATAGGGACTAAGGGGCCCATTCTGAGTTGATCGCTCGCTAGCAACTTTTTGCAGCGATGCGATCAGGTTAAAACTCGGCAAAACTGCGCATGCGTATGCACCGCAATGCGCAGGCGCGTTGTACGGGAACAAAGAGGATCGTGCTGGGTGATGGATTTAATGAAGAATCCATTTGCACAGTTTATGGGTGTCAACTGAACGTTTTCTGGGAGTGTTTGGGAAAACGCAGGTATGTCCAAGCATTTACAGGGCGGGTGTCTGACATAAATTCCGGGACCAAAAAGACTGGAGTGATCGCAGCAGCTGAGTAAGTCCAGAGCTACTCAGAAACTGCACAAACTGTTTTTGCACCGCTCGGCTGCAAAGGCGTTCGCACACTTGCAAAGAAAAAATACACTCTCCCATAGGCGGTGACTATTTGATTGCAGCGCTGCAAAAAGTTGCTAGCGAGCGATCAACTCGGAATGACCCCCTAGGTTGGTATCGCAAGCATATAATGACTGTGCTTGCGATACTGGCTTTGTTCGATTTTGACTAAGTGTCAATTTTGACTATCTTTTCTACAAGATAGTCAAAATTGACTTGCCTGCACAGTCTGTCTAGGCTTGTGATACCGACCGCGCAGGACCGCGCATCGGGTTCACAAGGTGACTTTCACCTTGCGATCTGCACTAACTTTCCCTACGATTTTTACTATATAGTCAAAATCGTAAGAAAAAATCTCACCGTGTGTACACACCTTTTCTCCAACAGAACTCAAGGCGCTTTACAGACATCAAAAACAATGCACATAATACAGAAGATTTAAGTAATACATCAAAAGATAAACCACACAGACATAAAAAGAAAACCTTGAGCACACATAAAGAATAAAGCATGATTGGTGTAGGCATTTTAGGTAATAACTTCCAAAGGTTGTGCATTCCACCTTCACAATGTACCAGGTGTGGCAGCCATCTTGGGCGCACTGCGTAGGCTAACCCAGGGTGGAATAGTCTACCCTTAGAAAAGATAACACAAAATGGGGAGATTAAAGAGTCCTAAAGTTCAGTGTAGGGTTCCAACAAAACCATCAGGTCCCTGTATTTTTCATCCCAACCACAAGTGCACCAGATAAGGCAGCCATGTTGGGTGCACTACGAAGGTTACACTGTGGGAGATGAGCCATACAAAGGCCAAATGCATGTATGGGAGAACTGACATGTGTGTAGGATTATGCTATACCCTGCATGGAAAGATCCAAATGAAGCACACCCTGTCCACGGAGGAACCATCCGAGGCAGCCATCTGGGGTACTAAAATGTGTCAGTCCTTCCATGTTCACTACACTTGGGAGGGAACCGTGTGGAATGTAAAGGGTGAATTACTGGATTGAGTACTTATCATTAAAATAATAATAAAGATTTACATTTGCTTTTTATAATATATAATTCTGAAAGGTTCAAAGGCCTTCTCTTCCCCTCTAGAGTAGGGTTTCCAACTTTGGCCTGAGGAAGCAAACACAAGCCAGGGGCGGATATAGACTTTTCTTTTATGGGGGGCAGTTTATGAATGATTCCTGACTCCTCCCCCTCCACTCATTACTCCTCCTACTTCCTGTCCCAACTGTCAGAGAGAGCGAGAGAGAGAGAGGGGGGGGGAAGAAATCAAGGAGAAAGAGTGAGATCAGGGGAGAGAGAGGGAGGGGGGGTCAGGGAAGAGAGAAAGGGATTAGGTGAGAGAGAGGGATCAGGGTAGAGAGAGAGAGGGCAGCTACAGGGTACAGACACAGGCAATGAGCCCTAAGGATCATAATTGTACAGGCTAAATCCACCCTTACCCCATGCTCCATATGCTACTGCTTCTCACATTGGGTAATCTTCCTGGAAACATGATGATGCAGGCAGGAGACACTACCACTCCCAGTAGTGCTTTGCACAGGAGGCTGGCTCACATGCAGGGAGAATGGGGCAAAACCAGTAAAGGGAGAGAGGAGGAGCAGGGGAGGGAGACCAGCTCTGATTGACCGGTACTCGTGAGAGCTCTCTCCTCTCTCTCTTTAAGTGATGCTGGCTCAGTCTAGGGATAGACATCAGAAGCCCATCATCAAATGGTAGATGGTCTTCCGCCTTTTAATATTCTGATGCGATGGTAGTTAACATTCAATCACATTAAAAGCATTCAATGGTAAATCCATTGCGATGTTCGCGCATGTTCAATTATCATAGTTCGCGTATGCACAATACGCTGCAGTGTTGCTTAATGGGGCCGGGACTGAGAGCTGGCTAGAGGTGGGACTGATGCCGGGGCCCAGAACAGAGACATGCTTTTACAAGAGGACTCAGAGCAGCTTCTGCACTGGACACAGTGCTCTGATTGCCCCCCCTAACTCCTCCAGTGACACAAGCAAGTGTCCCACAATTTTCATGTTGCAAGGGATATAATGAAAAATGTGCTTGTGTAGGTTAGCTAGTGTGAGCATGCTTTTATAGCCAATTGAACATATGAAAAATGGTTATACCAAAGCGTCATAATCTAATACAATACCTACTAAACTAGACCCATCTGACCTACCTGGTGTTCAATCTCGAGACTATTCTAGCGACCTAGATACAATGCACTTAATTTTGTAGAGACTTAATCAGAGCATTATAGTGTACTCCATATCATACAGTACAGTATATTATACTTGATGTATAAATGTATAGCAGGCATCTGTATGTGAGTGGCTATAAGAATGTATATGTACTACGTACTGTACATGGTTGTAAGTCTCACATCTTGCATATCTAGCTGCATTGGCTACGGGACTTGGATGCTCACATAACCATAACGCCAATGGACCATAGCTTTAACATGTAAGTTTGCGTCTGTATACAGTATTTTTATTTATTAATTTATTGGTTTAGTTTTTGGGTCCCTGATTAACTCTCTCCATCTGACCGTTGGTCTATGTGTACAGTATAACATTACAGTTGTCACTGGCCATTTGCCAGAGCTTGCTAAGAGTACACTATTACAGTACGATTACTGTATATCCATCCGCTGCTATTCGCGCACAAGTACTGGATTAGTGGAGCATTAGCCACCCAGTGATGAAGATGTTTATTGCATGCTGTGTACGTTGTCGTGCCTCAACGCGCCACTCAGGGAAACAACTCAAAAACCTGAGCTATAGCTAAGGCATGACTAATACTCAGTTTCGGCGGAGAAACTCCAACAATGAGGGGCTCTATCTGTATGTCTAAATAATGTATGTAGTGACACATGTCTAACACAGAGTTAATTTAAAACTGAAATGGAATTATAGTTATGGGTATACTGTAAACTACCTTGATATACTGTAAACTACCTTTGTGAGAGGTTCATGGGACTAGTTATTAAATGGTCATTAGCCTATTTGCCTCTGTATTAGCTCCTCTTGGACATTAGTCATATTTTTGCAGTGCTTCCAATTAAAGAAGGAACCTCTTATTCAAAAAAAATCAAAGCTCTATATATTCTGGATAATAGATCCCATACCTGTAATGTTATTTCAGTGTAGTGATATCTGTGACCTTTATTTTTTTGCAGTTAGAAACTAACACCTGCAAGGTTCTCATAGAGTGTCAGTCAGACATTCAAAAATGTTACGCTGGAATAATCATGCTGTCTGTGGACACATTATCAGTGAGACTTTGAGATCTATGACTCAAAAGCTCTGGGAAATGTCATGATGACCTCTGCCTCAATCATTCATCCTGTAATCTGGCTCCACATTAATAGCAGACCAGCAACCATTGTGTCTTGTTCTAAGGAGCTCAGCATGACAGCATCCTCACTAGCATGTCATCCTGTCTGGGAGACCTTAGTGAGGCAGAGAACAATGTATTTGAAATAAGATAGATAATAATACCTTATTACTACAGAAATCAGTGGAGTATATTGTTATGTTTACACATAGTCTACATAGACACCAGCATATAATAGTCTGTATTAATTATTTTATACTGTCATAATGGAATGTGGATGGAAAACATCCACCATTTGACTAGTAATTCTTATGTATTTCTCATACTTATTTCCCTATAGTTACTGAACATATAAAAGTTACTAAGGCATGCTTTTTAAGGTAAATCTCGTAATTCGTCTGGGGGTCGAGCTTTTAGTCATGTGGCTCCGTCTCTATGGAACTCACTTTTCTGCACAGTGCGAGAGGCCCCAACTATAGAATCCTTCAAAAGTAGACTCAAAACTTTCCTGTTTACTCAAGCATTTCCATAAGGGCCCTCATTCCGAGTTGTTCGCTCGTTGCCGAATTTAGCTATATTGCGATTAGTCACTTACTGCGCATGCGCAATGTTCGCAGAGCGCATGCGCTTAGTTATTTTACTCAAAAGTTAGGTATTTTACTCACGGCATTACGAGGATTTTTCTTCGTTCTGGTGATCAGAGTGTGATTGACAGGAAGTGGGTGTTTCTGGGCGGAAACTGGCCGTTTTATGGGTGTGTGTGAAAAAACGCTGCCGTTTCTGGGAAAAACGCGGGAGTGGCAGGAGAAACGGGGGAGTGCCTGGGCGAAATGCTGGGTGTGTTTGTGACGTCAAACCAGGAACGAAACTGACTGAACTGATCGCAGTGGCAGAGTAAGTGTCGAGCTACTCAGAAACTGCTAAGAAATTTGTATTCGCAATTTTGCGAATCTTTCGTTCGCAATTCTGCTATGCTAAGATACACTCCCAGAGGGCGGCGGCTTAGCGTGTGCAATGCTGCTAAAAGCAGCTAGCGTGCGAACAACTCGGAATGAGGGCCCATGTCCCTTTAGGATTTTTGTGCTTCTGTATTTTATGAAAAGCTGTTCTGTACTTCCTTATTTTCTGTACTATATTATGCTATGTATCTGTTAAGCGCCTTGAGTCTTATTGGAGAGAGAGCGCTATATAAATAAAATTATTATTATTATTCATTATTAAGGTTAGATGTGTATCAAAGCAGAATCCCTTCCATGCAAAAAAAAAAATACACTTATTTAATTGTTATTTATGATGATGCATGGGTACCCTGCACCCCACCCCATAAGCCAATGCATGGGAAACAGCTCCCTACCTCCCCCAGGGGTGCCAACAGCTTTCCTAGGCCAGGTAATGAGAGGCGGCATGGCTAAAGAGGGGAGGTGTGGCTGACCGTGCCTTTAAAAATATTTAATAAATATACGTCCAGCCGCATGCCGGTGTCAGGACTGGCCGCAGCTGCAGCTGCCTTTCTCCCCAGCACACACTAGCGTATGCAGTCATTAGGTTGACCCCATATGGTCGACATGGACAAAATATTGACATGGACAAAATTTCAACATATGAAAGGTTGACACTGGAAAAGGTTGGCAGGTTCAAAAGGTCGACGGGTTCATAGTGTTGACCATTTTTGTATGCCCATTGTCATGTCAACCTTCTGACTCTTTGCCCACGTCAACAGTTTCCAGTGTCGACCTTTCAATTGTCAACCTTTTGTCTGTCGACCTTGTGCCTGTCGACCATATGGGGTCAACATAATGACTGTAGACCTAATGAATGTAAAATTTGTATACCACACCCGAGAGGAACGAGGGGTAGAGTAGCTCCATGAAGGTGTATATAAAAGCAAAAAAAAACCCTCTAATTTCCATATCTTTGTAGCTGAATACATATATGTAATCAAACCCTTTCCATTCAGTTAGTATTCTAATGGGAGGTAGAGGGGTCAGTACAGAGTTAAACACAAGGAATTAGAGAATTGTCATTAGCAATACTTTATGCAGTATTGTACCGGACAGCAGATCCACAGTATAGCTAGTTAGGTACAGTAAGTATGAGGTTTCAGTACCTGTCTCTTAAAGACTTGGCTAAAAATATTTTTTTACTGTATGTAATATAACAAGGTCTAAACACCACCATAGTAGGCCAACCCATGCAGAAAGTCATACATATTCCAAAGCCAAAAGTGAATAAGCAGTGTATCTTGAGCTAAATTCCAGAGCTCAAGATCCCGGCTGTCGGTATCCCGTCAGCCGAAATACCAATGCCGGAATCTCGACACTCGTCCCAACACTGACACCAGAATCCCAACCAGGTCAGCATACAGAGAGCTGGACATCCAGACAGCCAGGATCCCGAAGGCAAGTATAGCCGGGAGGGTTAGGATTTGGCTGGAGGGGGTGGGGGGCAGTTTATGGTTAGGCACCACCTGGGAAGGGGTTAGGGTTATGCTGCGAGGGTGGGGGTTTAGGGTGAGGCACTAATAGGGGAGAGTTAGAGTTAGACTATTAGTTAGGTTTAGGCACTAAGGGGGGAGGTTAGGGTTAGGGGGTATGGATGGGGTTAGAATACTTACCTCACCCCTGTGGGGATCGTGACCATCAGGATGCCGGCGTCGGTATTGTGACCATCTGCATCCCGTCTGCCGGGATCGCACACTGATCCCATTCCAGAGCCACAAGTGAATGAGCAGTTTAACTTGAGCTATATTTCAGAGCCACATGTAAATGAGCAGTGTAACGTAAGCTGCAGATCCCTTTTCTGGCAGATGACGCTGTTCCTTTGCCATCTTAGCCTACAGTACTTGAGAATGCTAAAAGTTGAGACTGTAGAGATAAAATGATCAAACTCCACCATTACAGTCCAGGCTTTAGGGATATCCATGCTCGAGCACAGGTGACTTAATACATAACCCAGTCAATGTGATCTAACCACCTGAACTTAAAAATGGACATTCTTAAAACCTGGACTGTAATGGCTGAGTTTGGGAAGAGAGTATTTGCAGCATTATTGAGGGCTAATATTGGGAATAGAGAGGTAGCAATAGCTATCAGGCACAGCAGAGTCTGAGTGTGTGAAAAAGACTGGATAAAAATTCAGAGGACTTTGGGGTTAATTTTAATTTGTAGTCTCATAAATAAAAATGTTTCGGAGGCCAATTTGGCTACTGCACATGCGTGGCGGCCATTTTGGCTGCGATTTTTCGCCGCGAGATCAGCGCCCGACGCTGGATTTCAGAAAGGTGAGTATTAAAATATGGGTGAAGTGTGTGTGGTGTGGGCCCCCCCCCCCGGACCCAGGGCCCCCTGTGTGCACCGCACACATTGCACCCATTATAGAAACGCCAATGATCCGGCCCCATATTTGAGTTCCAGTGTATTTGGTTGTTATATCTACAAAAGGTGTCTACTTTGAGGAGTAAAAAGTTTATTTTGTTAAACAAAATGATGATTTTATCTCCAATTGTTTGTTAGTTATATACTTTAATTTCAGAGTACGTTGCGACGTTAAACTGTAAATTTCAATAAATCCTAAAAAATGAGTGTAGTCTTGCCGTATAGAACAGAGTGATCCTTATATGTCACAGAGACTATTTACCAGGACTACAAACTTGACGAATTGTTGCTGTGTGGCATAAATAGACGCCGTTCAGAATGTTATCATGGACAGCATGTTGACATGTAAAATGTTGCCATTCACAGTGTCAGCACTGAAATAACATTGACATTGTGAATGTCATCAGCCGTCATACTGTCATTTCTTAACTGTAACCAATACCCTAAAATCTACCGTCAACATTCAAAATGTTGACATGTTGAGTGTTGGCATCCTGTCCATGCTGATATTCTGTCCATGCTGATATTCGAATGCCAGGATAAGACCTATAGAAATTATATTGGTATAATATTATTAACTTTGTAAAAGTGTTTCTTGTAAACATATTATCAGTGTAACTGTATTTCTGATCCTTTCCTGGAGAGAAACCATTACAGTAAATGTAAGTGGAGCACTCCCCTCCCCCTCCCCCCTCCTCCCACCATCTCACCACCACAATAGAGTTTCTTTAGTTCTTTTAATATATTTGTTAAGTGAACTTTGCTTCAGTTTCTTCATATGGCATTATAGATTGCATCATCATGCATTGAACATACCGTCTTTACGTTGGCTGCAATCTTTATGTTAGCCCAGGGAACACACAGTACATATAATCGATGCTCTGTGTGAACACGCAGGGTCTGCTGGAGTTCCAGACAATTAGGTCAGCTAATGCACTTGCAACTGTCTGATGCATTGATCTTCAGTACTGTCTGGAGCAGAACATCGTTATAACCTGCATCATGCTTTCATTCATTAGTTTTCTAGAAGAGCAATACCCTGCAGTGCTGACCATGTTGGATGCCTTTTTTCATTATTGCAGGATGATTATATAATGTCATCGGTTTTACAGAATGCCAACATGCTGTTATGTCTATGTCTTCACATTCAGTCTAACATGTTTCCTATGCTTTTTGCACATTCTTGAAAAGCTACTGAGGTTGCAGAACAGCTAATATGCCATTCACCATTGCCTACTTCATGCTGTGTACTGTCAGGTTGCTCATGCTAGGTTGGTCCAATTAATATGTTTGTTCCTAATACAGCCAAAA